>NC_090651.1:161028390-161628390 GCF_040937935.1 Hyperolius riggenbachi
GCATTTGGTTCTTTAAAAAGTCCTTGTAAGATTTCGTTCTGAACACAATAACAAATGTACAGTAAATTCCCTAAAACCCTTTACAGCATTGGGGGTTTAATAATTTTGAACACAACTGTAGATACTTGCCTATGAAGATGGAAGCCTCAGCTTCATCCATAGGCTTCTCACATCCTGATCATGACCACCACTGCTGCCAGGGACACTTTGAAAGTCCACAAGTGGCCACACTTGGCAGGTGCATTACACCCACACTCTGAAAACAATATATATACTGTATGTATGTGTGTGTGTTTTCAAAGGGTCCTCCGCATGTGACTGGGGGGAATAGATTTAGCACTTTTTTTTTTTTTTTACCAACTTTTTGGTACTTTTTTCAATTGTAAAATTCTAAAAGGGTAGTTTAGAGGAGCTGTCAACAATAAGCACATAGATAAGTAAATACTTGCTCTACTTGCATAACATATGTATTGCACTGTACACGTTTTGATTTTAGTGATTTCTATAGTAAAAAAGAGAAAATCCTTCTTGGTATTCTCCATCTTAACTGTGTCTATTTTGAAGCCAATCCTGATTTTGTTTCCTCCCTTAGGCCACATACACACATCAGACCATAGTCTTTGGAAAATGAAAGATCAGACCAATTTTACCCCCTTTCATGTAGTATGAGAGCCATACCTACCCAGTCTATTCTATGAAGCTGAACTCCCCATCAGACAGAAATCTTTGCAAGATGCTGCACACACAGATGCTGTAGACATTCAAAAGATCAGTATCTGCAAAAGATCTGTTCCTGCAAAATGCATTCATAGTCTGATATCTGCAGATCATCATACACACCTTGTTTAACAGACATTCATCTGCAGATCAGATCCACCAGGATGGATTTTCAGATCTGCAGATTGTCTGATCTGCAGATGAATGTCAGTTAAACAAGGTGTGTATGATGATCTGCAGATCTCATTGACTATGAATGCAATTTGCAGGAACGGATCTTTTGCAGGAACGGATCTTTTGCAGGAACAGATCTTTTGCAGATACTGATCTTTTGAATGTGCACAGCATCTTTGTGTGCAGCATCTTGCAAAGATTTTTATCTGATGGGGAGTTCAGCTCCAAAAAAAAGACTGTGAAGGTATGGCTCGCATACTACATGAAGGGTGGTAAGATTGGTCTGTGATCTTTCATTTTCCAAGGACTATAGTCTGATGTGTGTATGAGCCTTTACTCTCCTCTGCTTGATTGTGTATGCATTGCTCGCCCTCCTCCCAGTCTTCAGGCGCTCCCACCCAGCTCTGCAATAGAAAGTGCATTTTCTCAGCATGAGACATATTGGCCAATCAGAGAGGAACAGAGGTGTTGGAGGGGGAAACTGGAGGGAAAGTGGCATCAGCCAATCAAGCTGCTTTAGTTAAGTCTGAGGGGAAAGTAAAGAATCAAAAAAAGACAACCCAGCATGTCCTGCAACTTCCTTTGTGTTGGCAGATGTACCAAATAAGTGCCACGGAAACTGGGGAATGTTTTATGGATATGAAAACTAAGCGTGGTTTTTAACTTTTGAATTGCCTGTTTATCATCCTTATTACTAGTTTACAGATAAAAATAAAGAATTGATTTTTGATTTTATGCCCGACAGTTTCACTTTAAAGAGAAACTCCAACCTAGAATTGAACTTTATCCCAATCAGTAGCTGATATCCCCTTTTACATGAGAAATATAATGCTTTTCACAAACAGACCATCAGGGGGCGCTGTATGACTGATTTTGTGCTGAAACCCCTCCCACAAGAAGCTCTGAGTACCGCGGTACTTTTGGCAGTTTGTTACAATGTAACAAGGTTCACAGACAGGAGTTAGCTGTTTACAGCTGTCTCTAACAGCCAAAACAGCTAGTAGCAGCTACATAACCTGCCTACAGTAAAAATGTCACCATGTAATAAATGTCAGAATGTAAATCGGGGAGAGGAAAGATTTTTACAATGAGAAAACACTGACTAAATCATTTATACATAATTATGGTAAAAAATGAAGCACTTTTTTTACTACATTATTTTCACTGGAGTTCCTCTTTAAAGCGAAGATGAAAGTTATCTTCTAGGAAAGTTAATTGCATATAGGCTCTTGAGTTCAAATTGGACTCCTTGATTTCACTAGAGTGTGTGAAGTTAGTAAAATAATCCTCAACAGGGACACAGACAAGTTATAAAACTTTTTCTTTTCTTTACAATGTCGAATGATCTTTCTGAGCTTCCTTTTTCTAAAGTGATATATTTTCAAGAAGAATGTTGCAAGTTTCAGTAGCAAATGATATGCACTCATTGCCAAGTTTCTCATCCATGACCGTAACTGTACAGACACAGCTGACTAATTATACACCAGGTGTTGGGTGGTGGCTGCACATCTACTAGTCTACAGTTTCAATCTCACCAATAGACTAATATAGATGTGATAAGACTAAGCACAGGATGTAAAATTAGATTACCAGGTACATGCCCAACCAGATATTTACAGTGGCTTGCAAAAGTATTTGGCCCCCTTGAAGTTTTCCACATTTTGTCATATTACTGCCACAAACATGAATCAATTTTATTAGAATTCCATGTGATAGACCAATACAAAGTTGTGTACACATGAAGTGGAACGAAAATCTTACATGATTCCAAACATTCTTTACAAATCAATAACTGCAAAGTGGTGTGTGCATAATTATTCGGCCCCCTTTGGTCTGAGTGCAGTCATTTACCCATAGACATTGCCTGATGAGTGCTAATGACTAAATAGAGTGCACCTGTGTGTAATCTAATGTAAGTACAAATACAGCTGCTCTGTGATGGCCTCAGAGGTTGTCTAAGAGAATATTGGGAGCAACAACACCATGAAGTCCAAAGAACACACCAGACAGGTCAGAGATAATGTTATTGAGAAATGTAAAGCAGGCTTAGGCTACAAAAAGCCTTGAACATCCCACAGAGCACTGTTCAAGCGATCATTTAGAAATGGAAGGAGTATGGCACAAATGTAAACCTACCAAGACAAGGCCGTCCACCTAAACTCCAGGCCAAAAAAGGAGTGCTGATCAGAAATGCAGTCAAGAGGCCAATGGTGACTCTGGACAAGCTGCAGAGATCTACAGCTCAGGTGGGGTAATCTGTCCATAGGACAACTATTAGTCGTGCACTTCACAAAGTTGGCCTTAATGGAAAAGTAGCAGGAAGAAAGCCATCGTTAACAGAAAAGCATAAGAAATCCCATTTGCCGTTTGCCACAAGCCATGTGGGGGACACAGCAAACATGTGGAAGAAGGTGCTCTGGTCAGATGAGGCCAAAATGCAAAACGCTATGTGTGGCGGAAAACTAACACTGCACATCACTGTAAACACACCATCCACACTGTCAAATATGGTGGTGGCAGCATCATGCTCGGGGGGTGCTTCTCTTCTGCAGGGACAGGGAAGCTGGTTAGAGTTGATGGGAAGATGGATGGAGCCAAATACAGGGCAATCTTGGAAGAAAACCTCTTGGAGTCTGCAAAAGACTTGAGACTGGGCCGGAGGTTCACCTTCCAGCAGGACAACGACGCTAAACATAAAGCCAGGGCAACAATAGAATGGTTTAAAACAAAGCATATCTATGTGATAGAATGGCCCAGTCAAAGTCCAGATCTAAATCCAATTGAGAATCTGTGACAAGATCTGAAAACTGCTGTTCACAAACGCTGTCCATCTAATCTGACTGAGCTAGAGCTGTTTTGCAAAGAAGAATGGGCAAGGATTTCAGTCTCTAGATGTGCAAAGCTGGTAGAGACATACCGGAAAAGACTGGCAGCTGTAATTGCAGCAAAAGGTGGTTCTACAAAGTATTGACTCAGGGAGCTGAATAATTACACATACCCCACTTTGCAGTTATTTATTTGTAAAAAATGTTTGGAATCATGTATGATTTTTCATTCCACTTCTCACATGTACACCACTTTGTATTGGTCTTTCACATGGAATTCCAATAAAATTGATTCGTGTTTGTGGCAGGAATGTGACAAAATGTTAACTTCAAGGGGGCCGAATACTTTTGCAAGCCACTGTATACAGCTTTTATGTTTCCTTGTAGATTATCCACTACTTTGAAAACTAAAATGTCACTCAAGTGAAGTCATGTTGCTGCTTCTGCAGATGACCACCCCCTACATTTTTCTACATATTGATAAACTGGTCCATCAATGCAATGTCTTTTCTGCCTTCATTTTTAGACATTCGCTATAGAATCGCTTGCTTATCTTTCATAGACTAGCCATAAACTTGTTAGAAGTTATTTTTATTTCTGCAATAGCTAATTTGGAGTGTTGTACATTGTTTCTCCATATTGTTGCACAAGCAGTGCAAGCCATGCAGTGTCTTTTCTGCCTTCCTACCTGTGAGTCTTGCTATAGAAGCACAAGATTGATCCTGCTGTTATCTTTTCAGAGGCTAACAAAAAATGTAATATTGCAGTTCATTATTTCTTTACACTAACTCGTGAAGGAATGCTCATTGCAGTACGCACCAGGATTTTAATGTATCTTTCCGAATCCGCTCACAGACCTCACTTGACCATTGTATGACTATTATGTAGTGCGATCAGTAAAAAGACAGATGTATGTAATTGTTCCTGGCTAAGGTGACTAAACATTGGACAATTGCCACCATATCAACCATGAAAAAGACCTCTCTGTGATTGAATCTGATTGGAGAGGGATCTACTGCCTGCCCACTGCAGACACCTATCCAATACATTTTAAACATGTAAATATTGGAAACCATCCTAGCGATGTAGACTCTGCCTGCTAGGCCTTCCAACATGTAACATGTCCCCTCCCTAAGCCTGTGGCGACTGTTGCAGGCTCACGTTTATGCCAGGCGCAACTCTTGGCCTCCCTATGTCTGCTGTCTTTTTGAAGTGCCAGTACCATGTGACGCAGCCACACTTAGTGACGTCAGTATAGAAGGAGGAGCCATATTGGCATGACAGGGAGCCTACAACACTCCTCACAAGCCTGGAGGGTACACATACACTTGGAGGAGAGTGTCTGCAGGTCTGTTAAAAATGAAACGCCATTACCACTGCACACCCAATCGACTCCTTTTCACCCACAATTTTTTTTTCTGCTGCATTGATCATGTCAATTGAATTGGCTGGAAATCGATGGAAATGATTGATCATGTTGCCATGTTTTGGCATTGGTCTATGCCAGATTTAATCATTATTATCGAATTGGCTGGATATTGATGCCGAAAATAATATATGGGCATCCTTACTGTCTGCTTGGGATAAAATGCAGTCAACTTGGATGAGTTTTCTTTGCAGATCAGTTTTACACAATAATTGAGGTATCCAGCTCTATCTTCCCCCAGTCTCCACTTGCATAGGAGAGAACATACAGAATAGGCCAAGTATGCATGTTCATATATTGATATTTCTGGAGAATTGGTGATAGGAGGTGCTTTCTAATGACCGGCTATTATTATATATCTGTAGGTACAGTATCTCTCTCTCCCTCCCCCCACCCCCCCTCCAGTTAGAGATCTTTTGGTACATGTGCATGGTAGTAAAAATTGTACAAGATGAAACTTACATTTACAATGACCTCTTTATCATTGTTTTGGCAGATTTTCTCTCACCTTAATTGACACATTGGATACATTGGTGGTAAGCACGTTTTTTAGTTTTTAAATATTTGTATGCTTTCTGTTTTTGTAACTTTCAGCTGTGTTGTACATTTAATTTTAATCTCCTTGTTGTTTTTAGGTACTAAACAAAACCCAGGAATTTGAAGATGCTGTTCAGAAAGTAATAAACGATGTAAGACTGGACAATGATATTGTGGTTTCTGTGTTTGAGACAAACATTCGTGTTTTAGGGTAAGTGTATAACTTTCATTTCCTACGATTGATTGGAACATTTTATTGCTCTTTTATAACAAACCGCTATCGAAAATGGTTATTCAGCCAAAGGGCTCGATTCACTAGCGTGCATAACAGTAGCTAACGTGCGATGTAACGCTGCTCTATCGTTAGTGAATCAGCGTGTCTTAATGAGGGCTCCCTGCACACTACGCGCGCTAGTGGCAGCGTAGCATGTGTAATCAGACTCCGTCAGGCTCACAGTTGAAAACAGCTGTTCTATCTCGAAAAGCAAGAAGGTTTACAGCGGGGAACTGTCATCACACTGGTGTACATGTATTTATAGTAATTTGGGCTCAGTCTTTTTGACGGCACTCAATTACTGACGGACTGCCGCTATCGCCATAATTCACATTACAGCCTATGGCAGCGTATGGTTGCGCCCAAATTTCCTGCGCCATTTTTGCCTGTCTTGTCAGTGTGTTGTGTTTTTTTTTTTTTTTTTTTTTCACCACAATATCAGCCGTACAGATGTTCCTGATAAGCTATTCGAAAATAGGTAAAGATTTCTCTGTGCAAAGGGGCTATTGGCTGCTGATTGGGCAGAATTTCTTCACTAGGAGAAAAGGAACCATGCCCTGTTAAGCTTACAATTTTATGATATAGGGTTGAAAATGCTAAATGTGACTCCCCGAGGTGCCCATTCATGGATGTCCTTGATAGTCTAGCTTGTGTACAGGTGTCCCCAGAGGTCACCTAAAGATCTGGCATGCTGGATCTTTAACAGCAACCCCCATCTCTTCTTCATCGCACCACGTGGCCGATGCGGCCTGCAAACATGTGCACGTGGCAGCTGCGGCCTATCTCTGGAAGCGTGTAGCTTGGCCAAGTCCAGTAAGCCCGGCAGCACATGCCAGCTGTGATCTGCCTCTGTCCTCACCATCACCTCTGAGCCAGCTGTGTGAGTATTTTTCTCCCTCATTTTCTCACTATCTTAAGAACTGGTTTTCATCACGGACTGCCATTAGCACTAATTTAGCATCGCACTGCTATAGACACTGCTATAGACCTGCCACTATAGACACTGCTCCACAACGTTGCCACGGCTGCTGCATGAGGAATGTGTCTGATATGTTATTTCCACTACCTTGAAAATTGTTCTATTGCGCTGCTACAGATACTGCTCCACACATCATTGCCTCTGACTGCTGCACGAGCTATGCACGAGTAGGCTCAAATGCCACTAAATTCCACTATACTGTGCAAGTTATAGATGTGCTGTGTGCACAGTTGCTGAATCAAGGACTAGTACCACCGACTGCTGCTGCACTTATTGCTGTTACCATAGACTGTTTCTAACTCTGCTCCACATCAATACTACAACCTGCTGTGGAAGCAAGGCCCCCTGCAATCCCCTCTAAGGAGCAAGGCCCCCCGCATTCCCACCGTCTTTAGGACTATTCATGGACTTTTATTGTTACTAGCATTGCCCTCGTTCCCTGCGCCACAGAAATACTCCAAGGCCGCTGCTTACCTTGATTGCACCCCGTTCTGTCAGCACCGTCTGCACTGACTGGAATCTAACTGACTGTGCCCTGCTCGCACTGTTGGCCCTATCCCTCCGCCCCACACTAGATGCAGCCCCATCCCGACTCCACACAACCTTGGCGCACCCTCACCTACTCCAAAGCGGAGCTACTGGTATGGGAACACCGGGCCCAGGCACTACCTCTGTGGGACACAGTCTGGGCTCAACTCGATAAATGGGCCCGCAGGAGCAGACACCGGCCGAGGGGAGGAGAGCGGGGGCTCAAGTGAGACTTAAAAGGAAAGGACTGCGGTCACCTATACCAGCCATTTTGCTAGCGAACGTTCGCTCCCTCCCGAACAAGTTAGACGAGCTGTCTCTACTGCTCGGCAGCAAACCCTCGCTTGGCAGTAACTCCCCTGTACTCTGCTTCACTGAGACCTGGCTGCATGAATACATCCCGGACAACTCCCTCCACCTACCTGGCTTCAATCTCTTTTGTGCAGACTGCTACCAGGCACTCTCGGGGAAAAGCAAGGGAGGAGGTGTCTATTTCTACATCAACTCCTCCTGGTGCTCCAACACAACCATCCTGCACAAATACTGCTCCCCAGACCTTGAGCTTGTACTCATAAATTGCAGGCCTCAGTACTCTCCCAGGGAATTCAACTCCTACGTCCTTGCTGGCACTTACATTCCCCCCAGATGCCGACACCAGTAATGCTCTGCGCACACTCAGCGATGTCATCTCAATGTGGGAGACATCCCTCCCAGACTCCTTCTTTATCATCCTAGGAGATTTCAATAGGGCAAACCTTCGCCAAGAACTGCCTCGATACAAACAACACATCACCTGCCTTACAAGGAACCAGAATACCCTGGACCACTGTTACACAGTCCTCAAAGATGCGTACAAGGCTACCAGACGTGCTGCTCTTGGCAGCTCGGATCACTGCATAATTCACCTGATCCCCACCTACAGAAGGCATCTTAAAACCTCAAAGCCGTTAGTCAGGACCATCAAAAAATGGACGGAGGAAGCCAAGGGGCAACTACAGGCCTGTTTCAACAGCACTGATTGGTCAGCCTTGGAATCTTCCTGTCTGGAGGAATGGGCAGAAAATGTCACCTCCTACATTAGGTTCTGCGAGGAAACATGCATTCCAGCGACGACCATTAAGATCTTCCCAAACAATAAGCCCTGGTTCAATGGCAGACTACGCAAGCTACGGAAGTCAAAAGAGGAAGCCCACAAATCTGGAACACCAGAGGAGTTCAGGGAGGCCAGGAACACCCTAAAACGAGAGCTGAAGGTGGCAAAGAGAGAATACTCAAACAAGCTGAAAATTAACCTTCTATCCAACAACGCTCGAGAGGCCTGGAAAGGCCTAAGGGCTGCCACAAACTTCAGGCCTACTCCTCAACACATACTTCCAAATACCGCACTAGCTGAGGAGCTCAATAAATTCTATTGCAGGTTCGAGGCCGAACCAATCAACCCCGTATATCAGGCGACCACATCCTCCCTCAGGCATCCACTACCCTCCTCTCCTCCACACTCTGGTCTGCATGCCCCCCCCCCCCCCACACACACCTGCACTGGCTACAGTCCAGGAGGCCAACGTACTAAAGCACCTCCGGAAGCTAAAGACAAGGAAGGCCTCAGGCCCGGATGGCATATCCCCATCCTGTCTGAAAACCTGTGCAGGTCAGCTAGCCCCGGTCCTTGCCTCCATTTTCAACAGATCCCTGGAGCTGGGCAAAGTTCCTTCCTGTTTCCAAAAATCCGTCATCATTCCAGTCCCCAAGAAGCCAGGAGTCACGGATCTAAACAACTTCAGAGCGGTGGCCTTAACTCCAATCATCATGAAGACCTTTGAAAGACTGGTCCTATCCCATCTGCAGAACCACACTGATCCACTACTGGATCCTCTCCAATTTGCATACAGGGCCAACCGATCTGTGGATGACACCATAAACATCCTTGCACATATCACTGAACACCTGGATAAACCCAAGTCATATGCCAGGATCCTCCTCCTGGACTTCAGTTCCGCATTTAACACCATCTGTCCGAACATTCTGCATGACAACCTGGAACGACTTGGTGTTGACCCCACCCTCTGTGCCTGGACCAAAGACTTTCTCTCTAACAGGACACAGCTAGTTAGACTTGGCGACTGCTTCTCCAGCGTAAGAACCACCAACACTGGCGCACCGCAAGGGTGTGTACTATCGCCGATGCTCTTTTCCCTGTACACAAACAGCTGCAACTCATCTGTGGACACGGTCAAGGTCATTAAGTTTGCGGATGATACCACCATTCTAGGTCTCATCGGTGAAGATGGCGAGCTTGAATATCACCGCGAGATTGAGCGGACCCTCAGGTGGTGCTCAGACAACAGACTTGTACTAAACGCGGCAAAAACTGGGGAACTCATAGTGGACTTCAGGAAGAACGCTCCACCACCCAGCCCAGTCTTCATCAATGGCACGGAGGTCACCAGGGTACAAAGTGCTCGGCTCCTAGGCACCACCATCACCGAGAAATTGAGATGGGATGTAAATACCTCCACAACACAAAAGAAAGCCCAGCAGAGACTGTTCTTCCTGAGACACCTGAGGAAGTTTGGAATGCCAAGGGAACTACTGACCAGTTTCTACACGGCGACCATTGAACCTGTCCTTTGCTCCTCCATCATCGTCTGGTACTCGGGTGCTAACGCAAGGGACAGGCTCAAACTCCAGAGAGTTATCAACACTGCAGAGAGGATTATCGGGTCCCCCCTGCCTCCACTAGACCTTCTCCATACATCCAGAATGAAGTCCAGGGCCAACAGGATCATACATGACCCCTCCCACCCTGGAAATCCCTTCTTCAACCTCCTCCGCTCAGGGCATCGCTATAGGTCCATCCCCACCAAAACCACAAGGCGCAGAAATACATTTTTCCCACAAGCAATTACCCTTCTCAATTCAGACCATCTCTCCAACGCCATTTTCTAGCTCCCTCCAAGATCCTTGGCACCCCAGAGCACGATCGCACGCCCAATGACTGATTCCCATTTGCTCACTCTTGACACAATGACAGTAGTCACCAGTACTAAGCATTGCGGTGTAAATATGCAGCTGTATAGAATGTAGCTACTTTCACTATGTATTGTATTTGTACCATGTTGTTACGGTATTCGTATTGTAATTTGTTCTATGTTGTTGTGTTATTTGATCCATGCCAATTGCCTGTGTCCACAAATAATTCCGGGTGCGGCGCCTGTCGCACTTGGCGAATAAAGAATTCTGTATTCTGTATTGCCTCCACACCCCACCAAACCTGCCTGCTTGCTGAGGTAGTTTTCTCTTAGCTTTTTGTTGTGTGTTTGAACTAATGTAATTCTCACACATGAGCGGCCGGCCGTGCAAGTGCTGTGGCCATTGGAAGAGGGTCTCTACGGGGTCCTGAAAGATCACTTTAGTGACAGCGTGGGCACAGGGCAGCTGCAGGGTGCTGGTAGAAGCCTCAGGTAAGTTATTTATTTTACTTCAGCTTAGGTCCTTCGCTGCCCGCAGCTACGAGAACCGGGTCCCCGCACTGCCATCAGTCAGAGCCAGTCTAGTGTAAGAGAAGTGCGCTGTATGCACATCTTTTGAGCAGCCGCTGGAGAGATACGTACAAGGCGCACTTCTCTTGCGTAGGCTGTCTCTGATGACGTCCGTGACAGGACCCGGTTCTTGTAGCTGTGGTCAGTGGAGGACGGCGACGTGGGAGTGATCCAGGCGATGGGGCTGGAGTAAGGTATGTATAAAATCTTTTTCCTAATTCATCTCTGGTTCCCTTTAAGGAGCTTTCCACTAAAGAACAAAGTGCTGTGTTTAACTGTTTGAATGCTATTATGCAACAATTTTTTTGGTGATAGATTTTATGCTGTAAATAATGTTTTACACCGAAGATGAAATGGCTGAGTTTCATACCACTTTAAGTGCTGATTTATCCGTAGTGTACTGTACATAGCATCTTTATTTTTGAAAACTGGGATTCTCCAAGTGTAAGTTTATTCATGTGTTTTTTTGTGATTGTAATTAAGTTATGTATATATTTTTTTTTTCTTTATTCTCAGTGGTCTACTTGGTGGACACTCTGTTGCTGTCATGCTGAAGGAAAAAGGAGAAAGGATGGCTTGGTACAACGATGAACTCTTACACATGGCTAAACAGCTCGGCTATAAGCTGCTCCCAGCTTTCAACACTACCAGTGGTCTCCCTTATCCAAGAGTATGTACAAAAAGTCTTAAAAAATAAAAAAAATACAAAATTGGAGTTTTTAAACCTAGCATGCTTCACAGTGTTTTTTTTTTATAGGCAGAAAATATCTATTCTCTCTTATTGGGTCTGTTTATAAAGTGTCAATTTAGCAGCTTTATACATTTGCTCTCTTCACAGTACTTTTTTTTATTTTTAAAAATACATTTTAATTTAAAGTACACCTGTAATCGGCAAAAAAAGTTATATACTTACCTCAGTAGGGGGAGGCCATTGGATCCCCCAAAAGCTTCCCCAATTCTCCTAGACCCCTCCTGCTGCTGACTGGGACCCTCTTTATCTTCACGCCCACATTGCCATCCATGTACACGTGTCGCACTGTACAGGCTCCAGTGGGTTTGCGACAGTGCTGTGCACGAGAGGCTTTGTACTGCAAGTATGAGCCGTGCATTGCGTCTGCGTTATGTGGCTGTGCTCATACAAATAGGGGAGCTTGGCCACAAGCAGTCTCCGACATTAATGTCACAGATTGTTTAGAGGGCCTTAGCACAGCGCAGGAAGGGTGTAGTAAGATTGTGGAAGCCTGCAGGTACCCTTTAAATACAGAAAACAAGCCATGCTATTGGTTGTTTCATTTTTAGAGATGGTACTAATATTAACCTTGAGCTTTTTAGGACAAGGTATATAAACTATCACTGTGAAATTACAGTGCTGACTCATTAGACTACTTTTGCACTGGGGAGTGGTGTTGTGTTCCCTGGAAATACGATTTAAATGGAGGGGAGAAGTCTCATTGCATGTTATGCGTGCAGTTTGTGTACAGTACATAGACAGTATGCGTCACTGCAGTTGGTATGCATCACACCGCACTGCTAGCGTACCATTACAGTATAATGCAATTATATTGTCTGAAGCACCACACCAGTGTGAAAGTTGCTTTGACACTGCATCCATTTGGTGCAATGGACAATATAATTGCAATGCAGTTATATTGTAATAGTACATTCACAGTTAAGCATCAGTAGCACTGTGTGGCTATTTCTGTTGGAATAACATGCAGCTGCTGTATATTGAATAAATGACATGGACATTTTACAGTTGCAGTAAATTCTGCTAAGTACTGAATGCATTGTTTTGCACTCATAACGCACAATGCGGCTTTTCAAAACTTTTGCAATGCTGTTTTTTGGTAAATACACAGTGGTGCTTAATTTGTGCACATCACCTGTTGGCGAGTGCGTTCCCGACCAAACATATTCTGGATTTGTCTACATTTTCCTTGATAAAGGAATACATAGATGTTTTGAAGCATTTGGCATACCATACAGTTTTGCACGGTTTGAATAAATCGCCCTGCTTTAACTTTGGTGTGCTGACATATTTGTATTCTGCTGGATTGCAGTCGGATTTGTACTCTGCTGGATTGCAGTTGGTGGAGTTGTACATCGGTGTCTGAGCACCAAGTAACACCTGTGGGAAACTCATGGTATGCGGAGTTGAACTTTACCTATTTTTTAGGTTGCGCAATGCAACATGCATAGTGTGCAAGTACCCTTACAGTGGTGATAAAAATGTTAATGGTGCACTTTGCCATGTTATAAGTAGGCCCTTCAATTTGGGTTGTATTTTCTAATACAGGATATTAAAGCTGTGCTGGAGCCACACTGCAAAAATATTTGAAGATGACCTGAAGTAAACGTTAATGAATACAATTGCTTACTTTTTTTTTGTACAATATTAACCACTTCAGGACCTCAGGCTTACACCCCACAGTGACCAGGCCCTTTTTAGTAACTTAGGGATGTACAGCTTTGTCAGCATGCTACACAGCCCTACAACTCAGCTTACAAATTAAGTTAACCTCCTTTCAGGCTACTTTCACACCAAGACGTTGCGTTTTAGGGGACGTTATGGCCGCATAACGTGCCCCTAACGCAACGCATGGTGGTGTTGAAGTTGGACGTTAGATTGAGCTGTGTTATGCAGCTCTCAAAGCAGCCGCTCCAGGTTAGTGATAGGAAGTCCGGATCTTTTTAAGGATTCGGATCATTTGAATCGGATCATTGAAAAGATCCAGATCTTTGAACCGAATCATTTGAATCATTTTACTAGGGAAGCAGACTGGGTGAAATGACTAGCAGGACAGGACTTTCCCTGCACTGTACATTCTGTATGTTCCTGTTTCTTCCAAACATACATCCACTGTGAACCGAATCTTTCATTGTGGTGATCCGGATGATTCGACTCACAAAAAAGATCTGGATCAAATGAACGATTCGTTCATGATCCGGACAACACTACAGTCCTACCATGAGTCTCTGCTTTGCAGTGAATATTAATTAGCCATGTGGCTGGCCGCTGAGGAGGAGGGGAGACCTCCTCCTCCAAGATTACTGAGCATGTGCAAGCAGTCTAACGCTGCTTAGCCCAGTATAACGTACAGCATGCAGCACTTTGTTTAAACGTGCTGCGTTACTATGTAACGCAACGTGGGCACTGTGGACAGCACAATTGATTTTACAGTGCTGTGAGTTAGGCTGCGTTACTGGCTGCTGTAACGTGGGACTTTAACGTCCCACTGTGAAACCAGCCTTAATGTCCTTAAAGGGGAACTTCAGCCTAAACAAACATACTGTCATCAAGTTACATTAGTTATGTTAATTAGAATAGATAGGTAATATAATCTCTTACCCACCCTGTTTTAAAAGAACAGGCAAATGTTTGTGATTCATGGGGGCTGCCATCTTTGTCATGGGGGCAGACATCTTTTTGGTTGAAAGGAGGTGACAAGGAGCAGGAGACACAGTTCCAACTATCCTGTGTCCTGATTACCTCTCCCAGCTGCACACGCTAGGCTTCAAATGTCAAATTCAAAATGTTAAAAAAAAAAAAAAAATTGCACCAAAACAGCAGAACGAGAACAACAAAATCAGAAATCCCATCATGCTTTGCACAGCATCAGGGGAAAAAAGCCCGGGCAGTTTTCTTCTGTGCTGCTAAAAATGAGGCTTGTATAAGAGAAACAAAGTTCTGATGCTGCGAAACTGTTAAAGAAACACAAAGCCTTTTCAGTGCTGCTGAGTCGATTTTTAGTCCGGAGGTTCACTTTAATAGGACACTCAGAAGGAGGTATCTGATCTGCTGTGATCGATTTTTTTTTTTTTTTTTATAAAAAAAAAAAAAAAGCAGCTTTTTCCCTCCGTCCCCCCTGTGCTATCCTAAATCAGCGTAGGATGGCGATCGGCACTGTTCCCCGCCTCTCATAGGCACCAGCCAATGAGAGGCCACACATGACGAGACCCTCTGAGGGACAGTAGAGTGTCCCTTGTACAGCGCTACAGGAGATAGCAGCGCTGTACACATGTAAACAAAGGGGAAAGTTTTCCCCTTTAGGCTGTAAACAGTCTGCTAGCCACAGATCACAGACGACTTGACGCCAGTCGGCATTAGGCGGTCCTGGGACTGCCCATCGGCGTGACGCGGTTGTTAGGTAGTTAATTTATAACGTATTTAGGCATTTAGCCATTGTAAAACCTTTCCGCTCCCTGATTCACATTCTAAAATGTATTACAGGTGGCGACGTCTTTAGTATTGTCAGGTTTTTTTCTGTGGGAATGTTCTGTTACAGAGTTCCAAAGCCTGTACAAAATATACCAGGTCTCCCAGAATTCTCTGGGGAAGAGGTTTCAGCCTCGGCTAAATCATACTGGGAGAGTGGGGCTTTATACCAATATACAGCAATATATAGAGATAGGAAGTGTTTCTGATGCTGAAGTCAGGAAAATGGAGTCTACAGAATAATTTACTGCATTCTACAATATGCCACTACAGTACCTCTTTAAAATGACATGTTTCCTTTAGATTGATAAAATAAATATTTAATTCAGAAAAAAATAAAATGCAGTTACTGAGATGAAAGTAAACTGAGGAGAGAAATGTGTATGTACAGTGCCATTCATTTAACTAGACTGTGTTCCATTTTTTTCTCTGCCTGAAAGGGTTACCATTCAGGTATGCAAGGAATTACAGCCATTAAACTCTTTCCTCACAGAGAAGAGCTTCTTAGAGCAGGGAATAGATAAAAAAAAGGTTTATAGATTTTAGCTCTGGCATACTTCAAAAACTTTGTTGTTGAGCGGAGACAATGAAACATTAAAGTCTTTTTTAAGACACAATTTACATTTTAAATAATGCAATTCCTGTAATTAGAGATTTCAGTTCCTCCCTTTGACCCGCATTCGTGAATAAGCCTTTTAAATCTGATTTTATAGATGGAGATGACATAAAATGTGTTTGGAACCTTATAATCACAAATGGTGAATATTGGTACATTGTAAAAAATAAAGAATACATTTTGCAGGAATTTTCACATAAAGTAGGTAAGCTAGTATGTGCTGTTCTCAGCCATGGAGAATTTAGGCAGAGAATCTAGGACGTAACGGCCCCTGATGCCCCTCGATGCCTCAGCCAGCGATCGGCCTGACTCAACTGAGGGCATTGTTCTCTCCACTCATATGGACCAATTGTTAGTCAGATGTTCACTTAAAAAGGCTGGATAGTGTAATGGTTAAGGGCTCTGCCTCTGACACAGGAGACCTGGGTTCGAATCTCGGCTCTGCCTGTTCAGTAAACCAGCACCTATTCAGCAGGAGACCTTAGGCAAGTCTCCCTAACACTGCTACTGCCTATAGAGCGCGTCCTAGTGGCTGCAGCTCTGGCGCTTTGAGTCCGCCAGGAGAAAAGCGCTATATAAGTGTTTGTCTTTGTCTTTTTTAAAATCACTAGGAAATTGATACATGATTGTATAGTACATACCGGTATATATCAATATATCAGCGCTGCGTAATATGTTGGCGCTTTATAAATACAATAAATAATAAAAATAATTATATTCTTTTTGGCTGAAAGGTGAACTTGAAGTTTGGAATCAGGAGGCCTGAGGCACGAACAGGTACAGAGACTGACACATGCACTGCCTGCGCTGGAACACTAATCCTGGAATTTGCTGCACTCAGCCGGTTTACTGGAATACCAGTGTTTGAGGTTTGTAAACTTTTATTTTGTCTACCATAATTGTTGTTGGGTAAATTTTGTAAACGTAGCTGTTCTCCTCATTCTCTACCTGTTTGGTAATGAGCCTTATTTATGCAAGACCTGATTATCATTTTACCCTTACCTATATTAGAACGGGAAGCGTATTTAAAAGTATGCTTTGTGCTTGTGTGTTGTGTTATAGGAATGGAGGGTCGGGTAAAAGTCATAACTGGCCAATACAAGAAAGGTGGAATCCAAATCATTTGCTCCCACCTGACACATACTGTATTCACTTTGAGAATTGTAGGTGGTTTATATGGAGCACTGCCTGCCCCTATTTTTATCTTAAACTATGCTGTGAGTCACTGCAAGGCCAAACCAACTAGGGTGGCTTTACATGGGTTGAGTTTTTGTTTTTTTTGTTTTTTTAATCATGTAGGCACCACTTATTGGTTTTTAGCGTGTCACTGTACTATTCCCCCTCTGCAGCTCGTCGCCATGGCAATTAGCCTCTGAGACTCTCCTCGTGTTACTATGCGATGCAGCAGAAGTGACGTAGACTCTGCAGTGCGTGTATAGGCGATACCGCTTGGCACGCAATAGCATTGGTGTCAATGGCACCTTAATCTATTGAGATTGTTGCAGTAGTGGTGCAGCGCACATGCACCGATCGTTTGAAATTCATTGACATACTTCCTATCCAACAATACAATACAATACAATAACATTTCTATAGCGCTTTTCTCCCATAGGACTCAAAGCGCTTAGGCTCTCTCAGATTCAGTAATTAGTAGGATGAAGTATTCACACAACAAAAGTTATATTTCTGCAAATGCCAAACTGAACAGGTGGGTTTTCAGTCTGGATTTAAACACGTCCAGGGATGGAGCTGTCCTGATCTGTTGAGGTAAGGAGTTCCAAAACGTAGGGGCAGCATGACAGAAGGCTCTGGGACCAAAAGTTTCCAAGTGGACTCTGGGTATGACTAGATTATTAGAACCTGTTGATCTGAGAATGCGGGGATTGCTACGCAGCTGCAACATATCTTTCATGTATCCAGGGCCTAAATTATTCAGGGATTTAAATGTCAGTAGGCCGACCAACAGGGAGCACGTCACTGAGTGGAGGGCGGAGCTATGCAAATCACCCTGTCGACGTACTCTGCCGCATGGTCATTTAAACACTAAATGTTGTGGTGCAACTGTCCTGTAGTGGGCTCCCTTGCAGCAGGATAATCGCATCGCACCATGGGCTTGATTCACTAAACCGTGATCACTAATATCACAGCCGCGCTAGCATTTTTGTGCGCAATCGCAAATTTTCATTTCGAAAATTTGCGATTGTGCGCAAAACGCTAGCGTAGCTGTGATGTGAGTTATCACGGTTTAGTAAATCAAGCCCCATGTGTGAAACCAGCCTTAAAGGGAACCTGAAGCGAGGAAAATGATTTAAGATATACACATGACGTAGCTGCAAATTAATATTACATACTAACCTCACCATCAGTTCCTCTCAGACACTCACCATTTTCTTCTTACAGTGATCCCTTCCAATTCTGACAATATTTTGTCAGAACTGAAATATACCAGTTGCTCAGTTATATATCAGCAGCTGTCAGTTACAACTGAATGTGCAAGGTAATGTCCATGTTTCCCTATGGCTCAAGTAGGTGAAATTACAGTTTAACAGTGTGCTAACCAGGAAGCTGTTAGGGAGTAATGGCCATTTTTAAAATAGAGGATGGAGAAATCCATTGATCACAGTGGACAAATGGGACACAGGAGAGGAGGAGGAGAAAGAGATTGAATAGTAGACTACACAGGAGGCAAGTATGACCTGTGTATGGTTATTTTTACTTTTTATTTTCAGTTCAGGTTCTCTTTAAATATAATCTGCAATTGATCGATTGACTCCAACATATCCAATCAGTATGCTTCCAATTAATTTTGGACATTCTGATCAAAATGATTTGATACAATGTTATAGGGACTCTGTGCACCTCTCATGGGCATGCCTTTAAAGAGGAACTCCAGTGAAAATAATGTAATAAAAAAAGTGCTTCATTTTTACAATAATTATGTATAAATGATTTAGTCAGTGTTTGCTCATTGTAAAATCTTTCCTCTCCCCGATTTACATTCTGACATTTATTACATGGTGACATTTTTACTGTGGGCAGGTTATGTAGCTGCTGCTAGCTGTTTTGGCTATTAGAGACAGCTGTAACCAGCTATTTCCTGTCCGTGAACCTTATTACATTGTAACAAACTGCCAAAAGTACCGCGGTCCCAGAGCTTCTTGTGGGAGGGGTTTCAGCACAAAATCAGTCATACAGCGCCCCCTGATGGTCTGTTTGTGAAAAGGAATATATTTCTCATGTAAAAGGGGGTATCAGCTACTGATTGGGATAAAGTTCAATTCATGGTTGGAGTTTCTCTTTAAGACTCCGACCAGTACTGCAAAGTGCTTAACCACTTCAGGACCACAGTCTTTTCGCCCCTTAAGGACCAGAGCCTTTTTCTCCATTCAGACCACTGCAGCTTTCACGGTTTAATGCTCGGTCATACAACCTACCACCTAAATGAATTTTACCTCCTTTTCTTGTCACTAATACAGCTTTCTTTTGATGCTATTTGATTGCTGCTGCGAGTTTTACTTTTTATTA
Source organism: Hyperolius riggenbachi (assembly GCF_040937935.1). Lineage (NCBI taxonomy): Eukaryota > Metazoa > Chordata > Amphibia > Anura > Hyperoliidae > Hyperolius > Hyperolius riggenbachi. Next base: position 161,047,747 of record NC_090651.1, read on the forward strand.
TATTCAGCAAAAAAGACATGAATTTTGTCAAAAAAATGACTTTTTTAACTTTCTGTGCTGACATTTTTCAAATAAAGTAAAATTTCCTATACATTTGAGCGCGAAAGTTATTCTGCTACATGTCTTTGATAAAAAAAAAACCATTCAGTGTATATTTATTGGATTGGGTAAAAGTTATAGCGTTTACAAACTATGGTGCCAAAAGTGAATTTTCCCATTTTCAAGCATCTCTGACTTTTCTGCGCACCTGTCAGGTTTCATGAGGGGCTAAAATTCCAGGATAGTCCAAATACCCCCCAAATGACCCCATTTTGGAAAGAAGACATCCCAAAGTATTCAGTGAGAGGCATGGTGAGTTCATAGAAGATTTTATTTTTTGTCACAAGTTAGCGGAAAATGACACTTTGTGACAACAACAACAAAAAAAAAAGTTTCCATTTCTTCTAACTTGCGACAAAAAAAAAATGAAATCTGCCACGGACTCACTATGCTCCTCTCTGAATACCTTGAAGTGTCTACTTTCCAAAATGGGGTCATTTGTGGGGTGTGTTCACTGTCCTGGCATTTTGGGGGTTGCCTAATTGTAAGCACCCCTGTAAAGCCTAAAGATGCTCATTGGACTTTGGGCCCCTTAGCGCAGTTAGGCTGCAAAAAAGTGCCACACATGTGGTATTGCCGTACTCAGGAAAAGTAGTATAATGTGTTTTGGGGTGTATTTTTACACATACCCATGCTGGGTGGGAGAAATATCTCCGTAAATGACAATTTTTTTATTTTTTTTACACACAATTGTCTATTTATAGAGATATTTCTCCCACTCAGCATGGGTATGTGGAAAAATACACCCCAAAACACATTATACTACTTCTCCTGAGTACGGCAATACCACATGTGTGGCACTTTTTTGCACCCTAACTGCGCTAAGGGGCCCAAAGTCCAATGAGTACCTTTAGGATTTCACAGGTCATTTTGAGAAATTTCGTTTCAAGACTACTCCTCACGGTTTAGGGCCCCTAAAATGCCAGGACAGTATAGGAACCCCACAAATTACCCCATTTTAGAAAGAAGACACCCCAAGGTATTCCATTAGGAGTATGGTGAGTTCATAGAACGTTTTTTTTTTTTTGTCACAAGTTAGCGGAAATTGATGTTAATTGTTTTTTTTCACAAAGTGTCATTTTCCGCTAACTTGTGACAAAAAATAAAATCTTCTATGAACTCACCATACTCCTAACGGAATACCTTGGGGTGTCTTCTTTCTAAAATGGGGTCATTTGTGGGGTTCCTATACTGCCCTGGCATTTTAGGGGCCCTAAACCGTGAGGAGTAGTCTTGAAACCAAATGTCGCAAAATGACCTGTGAAATCCTAAAGGTACTCATTGGACTTTGGGCCCCTTAGCGCACTTAGGGTGCAAAAAAGTGCCACACATGTGGTACCGCCGTACTCAGGAGAAGTAGTATAATGTGTTTTGGGGTGTATTTTTACACATACAGATGCTGGGTGGGAGAAATATCTCTGTAAATGACAATTATTTGATTTTTTTTACACACAATTGTCCATTTACAGAGAGATTTCTCCCACCCAGCATGGGTATGTGTAAAAATACACCCCAAAACACATTATACTACTTCTTCTGAGTACGGCGATACCACATGTGTGACACTTTTTTGCAACCTAGGTGCGCTAAGGGGCCTAACGTCCTATTCACAGGTCATTTTGAGGCATTTGGATTCTAGACTACTCCTCACGGTTTAGGGCCCCTAAAATGCCAGGGCAGTATAGGAACCCCACAAGTGACCCCATTTTAGAAAGAAGACACCCCAAGGTATTCCGTTAGGGGTATGGTGAGTTCATAGAAGATTTTATTTTTTGTCACAAGTTAGTGAAAAATGACACTTTGTGAAAAAAACAATAAAAATCCAATTTCCTCTAACTTTTGACAAAAAATAAAATATTCTATGAACTCATCATACACCTAACAGAATACCTTGGGGTGTCTTCTTTCTAAAATGGGGTCACTTGTGGGGTTCCTATACTGCCCTGGCATTTTACGGGCCCAAAACTGTGAGTAGTCTGGAAACCAAATTTCTCAAAATGACTGTTCAGGGGTATAAGCATCTGCAAATTTTGATGACAGGTGGTCTATGAGGGGGCAAATTTTGTGGAAGCGGTCATAAGCAGGGTGGCCTCTTAGATGACAGGATGTATTGGGCCTGATCTGATGGATAGGAGTGCTAGGGGGGTGACAGGAGGTGATTGATGGGTGTCTCAGGGGGCGGTTAGAGGGGAAAATAGATGCAATAAATGCACTGGGGACGTGATCGGAAGGGGGTCTGAGGGGGATCTGAGGGTTTGGCCGAGTGATCAGGAGCCCACACGGGGCAAATTAGGGCCTGATCTGATGGGTAGGTGTGCTAGGGGGTGACAGGAGGTGATTGATGGGTGTCTCAAGGTGTGATTAGAGGGGGGAAATAGATGCAAGCAATGCACTGGCGAGGTGATCAGGGCTGGGGTCTGAGGGCGTTCTGAGGTGTGGGCGGGTGATTGGGTGCCCACAAGGGGCAGATTAGGGTCTAATCTGATGGGTAACAGTGACAGGTGGTGATAGGGGGTGATTGATGGGTAATTAGTGGGTGTTTAGAGGAGATAAGAGATGTAAACAATGGATTTGGGAGGTGATCTGATGTCGGATCTGCGGGCGATCTATTGGTGTGGGTGGGTGATCAGATTGCCCGCAAGGGGCAGGTTAGGGGCTGATTGATGGGTGGCAGTGACAGGGGGTGATTGATGGGTGGCAGTGACAGGGGGTGATTGATGGGTGATTGACAGGTGATCAGTGGGTTATTACAGGGAATAACAGATGTAAATATTGCACGGGCGAATTGATAAGGGGGGGTCTGAGGGCAATCTGAGCGTGTGGGCGGGTGATTGGGTGCCCGCAAGGGGCAGATTAGGGTCTAATCTGATGGGTAACAGTGACAGGTGGTGATAGGGGGTGATTGATGGGTAATTAGTGGGTGTTTAGAGGAGATAAGAGATGTAAACAATGGATTTGGGAGGTGATCTGATGTCGGATCTGCGGGCGATCTATTGGTGTGGGTGGATGATCAGATTGCCCGCAAGGGGCAGGTTAGGGGCTGATTGATGGGTGGCAGTGACAGGGGGTGATTGACGGGTGATTGACGGGTGATTGACGGGTGATTGACGGGTGATTGACGGGTGATTGACAGGTGATTGACAGGTGATTGACAGGTGATCAGGGGGGATAGATGCATACAGTACACGGGGGGGGGGGGGTCTGGGGAGAATCTGAGGGGTGGGGGGGTGATCAGGAGGGAGTAGGGGGCAGATTAGGGACTTAAAAATAAAATAGCGTTGACAGATAGTGACAGGGAGTGATTGATGGGTGATTAGGGGGGTGACTGGGTGCAAACAGTGGTCTGGGGGGTGGGCAGGGGGGGGTCTGAGGGGTGCTGTGGGCGATCAGGGGGCAGGGGAGGGGGAAATCAGTGTGCTTGGGTGCAGACTAGGGTGGCTGCAGCCTGCCCTGGTGGTCCCTCGGACACTGGGACCACCAGGGCAGGAGGCAGCCAGTATAATAGGCTTTGTATACATTACAAAGCCTATTATACTTGTTACATGCGGCGATCCGGGTGCTAGTAACCCGCCGGCGCTTCCGAACGGCCGGCGGGTTACAACGAACGGTGGGCGGAGCCAGTCCCCGGCGGCTGATCGCGTCACGAATGACGCGATCGCCGCACAGACACTCCCGCAGCCGCCCCCGCCGATGGCCGTATTGCGGTCGTTTGGGCCCGGTCTTTGCCGCCGCCCATCGGCTGGGGGCGGTCGTTAAGTGGTTAAAGATGCATACCTTTCTGTAGCTTGTGCTCGCCTCTTTCTTTTGATGCCTGAATCGCCATTCTACATCAAATAGTTTTCATTCGATTTCAGTTTAACGGTCACGGCTGCCATCTTGGAAATGTTAGAACTTCTGGCTCACTCCTGTCTTCTCAGTTAGAGAAGTGCATCACTGAATAAAGCAGGAAGAGGAAGTGACACGTGGCCATTGCAAGAGGCTCCTCCAGAGGGGTCATAGCACGACTTTGTGGGAAGTCGTCTGGCTTAAAGGCATGCCCATGAGAGGTGCTCTGAGTCCTTGTAAATTTCCATAGAACCAGCGGGAGTAGGAGTGGCAGGGCATCAGCAGTGGCAGAGTGTTGTAGTGCATGGAATGTTACAGCTGTATTGATGGACGAAATGTGATGGAAAATCTGATCATGTTTGTGGCAAGGTGGTAAATGGATCTCTACTACCACACTGACTTCTATTCGGGGGTAGAGGGGTAGGGTTTGCCTGTCAGATCGGACTGTGACTGAGCAGTGTATTGCTAGATTGACACACTTTCATTTTCTTTAGCTACAACACGTACTAATATACAGTGGAGGAAATAATTATTTGACCCCTCACTGATTTTGTAAGTTTGTCCAATGACAAAGAAATGAAAAGTCTCAGAACAGTATCATTTCAATGGTAGGTTTATTTTAACAGTGGCAGATAGCACATCAAAAGGAAAATCGAAAAAATAACCTTAAATAAAAGATAGCAACTGATTTGCATTTCATTGACTGAAATACGTTTTTGAACCCTCTAACAATAAAAGACTTAATACTTAGTGGAAAAACCCTTGTTTGCAAGCACAGAGGTCAAACGTTTCTTGTAATTGATGACCAAGTTTGCACACATTTTAGGAGGAATGTTGGTCCACTCCTCTTTGCAGATCCTCTCTAAATCCCTAATGTATCGAGGCTGTCTCTGTGCAACTCTGAGCTTGAGCTCCCTCCATAGGTTCTCTATTGGATTAAGGTCCGGAGACTGACTAGGCCACTCCATGACCTTAATGTGCTTCTTCTTGAGCCACTCCTTTGTTGCCTTTGCTGTATGTTTTGGGTCATTGTTGTGCTGGAACACCCATCCACGACCCATTTTCAGTTTCCTGGCAGAGGGAAGGAGGTTGTCGTTCAGGATTTCACGATACATGGCTCCGTCCATTTTCCCGTTAATGCGATTAAGTTGTCCTGTGCCCTTAGCAGAAAAACACCCCCAAAGCAAAATGTTTCCACCCCCATGCTTGACGGTGGGGACGGTGTTTTGGGGGTCATAGGCAGCATTTTTCTTCCTCCAAACACAGCGAGTTGAGTTAATGCCAACGAGCTCTATTTTGGTCTCATCAGACCACAGCACCTTCTCCCAGTCACTCACAGAATCATTCAGGTGTTCATTGGCAAACTTCAGACGGGCCTGCACATGTGCCTTCTTGAGCAGGGGGACCTTGCGAGCCCTGCAGGATTTTAATCCATTGTGGTGTAATGTGTTTCCAATAGTTTTCTTGGTGACTGTGGTCCCTGCTAATTTGAGGTCATTCACTAACTCCTCCCGTGTAGTTCTAGGATGCTTTTTCACCTTTCTCAGAACCATTGACACCCCACGAGGTGAGATCTTGCGTGGAGCCCCAGAGCGAGGTCGATTGATGGTCATTTTGTGCTCCTTTCATTTTCGAACAATCGCACCAACAGTTGTCACCTTCTCTCCCACCTTCTTGCTAATGGTTTTGTAGCCCATTCCAGCCTTGTGCAGGTCTACAATTTTGCTTGGACAGCTCTTTGGTCTTTCCCATGTTGGAGAGTTTGGAGTCTGCTTGATTGATTGATTCTGTGGACAGGTGTCTTTTATACAGGTGACTAGTTAAGACAGGTGTCCTTAATGAGGGTGACTAATTGAGTAGAAGTGTGTAACCACTCTGTGGGAGCCAGAACTCTTAATGGTTGGTAGGGGTTCAAAAACTTATTTCACTCAATGAAATGCAAATCAGTTGCTATCTTTTATTTAAGGTTATTTTTTCGATTTTCCCTTTGATGTGCTATCTGCCACTGTTAAAATAAACCTACCATTGAAATGATACTGTTCTGAGAATTTTCATTTCTTTGTCATTGGACAAACTTACAAAATCAGTGAGGGGGTCAAATAATTATTTCCTCCACTGTAGTTGTAATTATTGTGTACATGGAAAACCGTTGCATAGGATCTTGTAATAGGAATAGTTGCAGAAAGCTTGTGACCTTTCCATTGTATTACATATTGAGACATTATTTAATAGGCGGGCATTCTCATAACACCTCTTCTGCACAAGGGAAGTCCTTTATAGCAGCATTTTATCAGAATTTTTTTTTAATTAAAGACTTGTGAGTAATCTGTTTTTTGTTTTTTGTTTTTCACTTACATGTACTTTCTATACTTTTAACAGGAACATGCTCGAAAGGCTCTAGACTTTCTATGGGAGAAGCGACAGCGAAGTAGTAACTTGGTTGGTGTAACAATAAATATTCACACTGGAGACTGGGTTCGCAAAGGCAAGTATTGAGATTAGTTGCGCAAAACAAATGCTGAAACTTGAGATTCTTATGTAGCGGTTCACTTGATGGGGCTTGTATTTTGTGTTTCAACTGCTTGTTAGACTTCGTTCAGACAGGCAGTAAATTCACTGCATGTTAACTGCTCTCCTGCACCTGCCGGGTGCTTGTTGACGATCGGTATCAGCAATACGCAGGCGGCCGCCGTAGTCGCAGCTGTGCTCAGACATGACATGCTGTGGTTCTCTGCTGCCGGGTAACACCACAGTGTGTCAGTGCTTGACGCATGTGGTGTTGCAACTGCTGCAATTTGACTGTATTTAAATTTCACCCAAATTGCGCAGGCGGGTAGCAGACAGGATGCCGAAATGCTTAGAAAGTTCAGCCTCCTCCTGTCTGAATGAGGCCTCAGTGTTGTCAAAAGACTGCATTTTTGCTATCATGCTAATACAGAACCCTTCAAAGGGAAATAAATGGTTCTTTGAATATATTAATTTACTACATGTGCTGTCTGTTTTTTGTTTGTTTTATTTGTAAATTAGGGGTAATTATCATATGTAAGGTAAAAAGTGCCCCCAAGCCTGATGTTATAAAAAAAAAACTGCCAGCTAACTGGAAGTGCTCCAGAGCTTGAGCCTGAAATTTTGGGCTTGTGCTTAGAGCAGGGAGCGGAACGTCCACAAAATTGTTTTAGCTCCAAAGGGTTACTTAAAGAGAAGCTCCGACCAAAAATTGAACTTTATCCCAATCCGTAGCTGATACCCCCTTTTACATGAGAAATCTATTCCTTTTCACAAACAGACCATCAGGGGGCGCTGTATGACTGAAATTGTGGTGAAACCACTCCCACAAGTAACCCCTCCCACTACAAAAGTTCGAACTTTTGGCAGTTTCCTGTCTGTGAACCTTGTTGCATTGTGGGAAATGGCTGTTTACAGCTGTTTCTAACTGCCAAAAACCAGCAGCTACATCACCTGCCAACAGTAAAATGTTCACTGGAGTTCCTCTTTAAACAGTTGAGTGAGCAGTTTGCTTACTGGGCTGGTGTAACAGCAGTGCAAGGTGATTTTATTTTGCCTTCATGCCACCATATGCAATTAGATATTTTTAATAGAGCAGATATTAGGATTGGAAAAAAACAAACAAAATCTAAACCTCAAAATCCACTATCAGATTGGCTTTAGATCAGATAATCAATATGTGATCCTGTGCAATTACCCAGCTATGGTGCATGGCAGTATACATGTAAACAATTGATTTCAGTCAGACATCGCTCATTTAACCACTTAAGTACCAGCAGTCTCTGCCCCCTTAAGGACTGGAGACCACTAGTACCAGAAACCGCCAAGTACCGACGAATTGCTGAATGCTGAACCTACCCGCCACTACCGCCGTCCACAAAGCACACCTGGAGCCTCAGGCCACCCACTCTGCCGTCTCTATCACGGCAGAGCTCTGAGAACTGGCCAGGAGCCGCTTTCATTGGCTCCTGACCCTGTCAATGGGAGTTGAAATCGGCTCTTGAACGGCTCACAGGGGTCTGCCGTCATAGAAACAACAGGGTGAGTGAGATCAGCGGGAGCAACAAAAGTGGCAGGAACGCGCACGGTGGCGGTGATGTGAAATCTAGCCGTCTGGAAGTGGTTAAATAATTTCAAGCACATTTAAGGTGGTGGGATATAGGCTGGCTGGATCTGGTTTTACTCCCTCCCTGGGCACAGCAAAACATTCAGAAGTATTTTTATAGCTTCAAGGCAATTCAATTTGGATGATACTGCAGAACAATGTTGATCTCTCACTTCAGTATTATACTAGGAACAGATTAAGCAAATAAAATTGTGGAATTTGAGAAGGCTTTTTGTTATGCAAATTACATGTCAGACATAATTAGTATTTTAATGGGCAAGCAGCAGTTCTATTGTTCCAAGTTCTTGTCATCTCTGGCTCACTTTTTGAGATTTACAGTTGACAGGTTTAACCACTGATATTAGATAAATTACACAGCAGAGAGGGCCAGCCGTACGCAGAGAGCTGCATGCAACCTCCTTGTCGAGCAGAAAGGCTGCAGAAAAATTACCAGTTATGCTATAGGAAATCAACTACTGAGTGTATCTAAGCAACCATTACTTTTAGGATGCCAGTTGTAAGAGGATTGGTGAAGACAGAACTGAGAGTTTGTATCACTTTAACATTAAAGGGATACTTAAGTCAAAAATAAAAAATGAATTTTACTCACCTGGGGCATCCCTCAGCCCCCCGAAGCTGGATGGTGCCCTCGCAGCCCCGCTCCGATCCTCCTGTCTCCGCCGGCGGCTACTTCCGGGTTCGGCGACAGCCGCCGACAGGCTGGGAACGCGAGTGATTCTCCGCGTTCCCAGCCGCTATATCACCCTCTATGCTGCTAAAGCATATAACATATACGCTATAGCAGCATAAAGGGTGATATAGCGGCTGGGAACGCGGAGAATCAGCCGCGTTCCCATCCTGTCAGCGGCTGTCGCCGAACCCGGAAGTAGCCGCCGGCGGGGACAGGAGGATCGGAGCAAGGCTGCGAGGGCACCATACAGCTTCAGGGGGCTTAGGGATGCCCCAGGTGAGTAAAAATCATTTTTTATTTTTGACTTAAGTATCCCTTTAAGGCCGCTTTCACAGTGGGACGTTACAGGCGCACGTTAGAGCAGCCTGTAATGATGCACCCCAACGCACAGCAATGAAAAATCAATGGGCTGTTCACAGTGCCCACGTTGCGTTACATTGTAATGCAGCACGTGTACATAACGTACTGCATGCCGTACTTTACACGCGGCTAAGCCGCGTTAGACTGTTTGCACATGCTCAGTAGGTTTTTTTTTTTCATTTTATGGGCGGAGAGGAGGCGGGGAGAGGCCGCTACGTAGCCAGGCACATGGCTACTTATTATTCACTGCACTTGCAGTGTTTACATCCTGTAGCGGCCGCGGATTGGCTGGCGGGACCACGTGATGCGGAGAGCTCCGCTCACGTGGTCTCTGCAGTGCCTCCGACAGAGCAGGCGCACCAAGAGCTGCTTGTAACGCGGCTCTTGGTAGCGTCCTGCTCCAACGCCACCAGGCGTTGCGTTAGGGGCACGTTATGTGCCCTATAACGTCCCCTAAACGCAACGTCCTGGTGTGTAAGTAGCCTTAATGTAGCAGTAAAGTGTTTAGCTATAAAACTATATTCACTATATTTTTTTTTCCAAGGTTTTAAATGGTTTGTGTATTATTAATATAACTTACTGAATGTTAGCATTTACCATAATCATATATTGCAGTAAAGACAATAATCTGATGTGAGGAAACTGTAAATTTTATGTTTAAGCTAAATAACATGGTGTTTATGCTTTTTTACTATTAGCAGCTAATGTTCTGTATAATTAATTATGAATGTGTTCCAATGGCTGCATAGTGTTTTTTGGTTAAGGGCTCTGCTTCTGACACCGGAGACCAGTGTTTGAATCTCAGCTCTTCCTGTTCAGTAAGCCAGCACCTATTCAGAAAGGAGACATTGGGCAAGACTTCCAACACTTCCACTGCGCCCTAGTGGCTGCAGCTGTGGCACTTTGAGTCCGCCCGAAAAAAGCGCAATATAAATGTTCTGTGTCCCGTCTTCCCTGTAACTAGGTTGTAAGATTTTTTTATTTTTTTATCATCATGGAAGAATGCTGATGTGTTGTATAGTCAAAGCCAAATCTTCCTGTATTTGTCAAACTGTATTTTTCTCTTTACAGACAGTGGTGTGGGAGCAGGAATAGATTCTTACTATGAATATTTACTGAAGGCCTACGTACTGCTGGGTGATGACAGCTATTTGGAAAGATTTAATACAGTAGGTGGATTAATCATTTTAACCTTTCAATTAGTTACATAATTTAAACGGGAATGCCTACTTTAAAATAACACCTTATGACAAGGTTTAAAATCTATTTCTGACTGAGAATGCAATTACACTCCTTTATTGATTTGGCCACTGGTTTGATTGTTAAACTGTAGGCTGAGAAGCTCTGTCAGACGTTATGCTAGGTACACGCAATGCTATTTTCTGTCAGAAGGTCAAAATTATAATTTACGACATGTCCTTTTTCTGCTCTTGATTGATAACTGAGTCAGTTTTGTGCAGTAGTGATCTGAAAATTGATACAGTTATCGATCAAGAGCAGATCGGACTTGTTAAAAATTTTAGTTTTGACCTGATGGAAAAATTGCATCCTGTTTACCTAGCATCAGTATCCGCTGCTGCTGCTGCTGCCACCTTGTGAAAGAAGGAAAGTATTTGGTGTTTTCCACTTCCTTTATACATTAGCAGCAGCTGTATCTGTGGGATGACAGGTAGCTGTGCAGCAGTAGATTGTAAACTCAGGCTTGGTTCCCACTGACACACGGTTACGCATTATACCACAGAACATGGCCACTGCGTTTCTATTTGGTGTATAGGTGAACTTCCCCCAAATTAAGCCCTGAGCACACTCTCTGATTGCTTTGAAATGCAAGTGGCTGTACGTTTTGCAGAAATGCATGTCACCCGTGTTGCAGAAACTTGTATAGCACCACTGCCCATTTCTGAGTGGGACTGTAGTCGAAAATGCATGCAGCTGGCGGAAATGCATGCAGCGGTGCTTTGTTGGAATGCAGCAGAAGTATGCCTATCCTCCAGCATTGTTTGTGTACTGCCCAATGTACTTGCATATCACACACAATAATGTGTTGCTAAAATCAGTACAACAACTTGAAATTGTGCCCAGACCTTCACAGTTTCTGTATGAGGCTGTGCTGCAATGGAGACAGGAGCATAAGCAGCAGCACACTCAAGTAGCACTGCATAGCAATACATTAGTGGTGCCTTCTGTGCAGTTTCTCATGTTCTTGTGTATTGCACTGTACTACACATATAAAAGAGACTGAAGGCAAAAATGAAAAATGCTGTGCACCTGGGTTAGGGATTGATGCATATTTTGTACCTTTTTTATGAAGTTTAGACTTAAGAGAATCTGAGGTGGGCAGATGGGACACAGAGGCATGTTCTCTGCCTCATAACATGCCTCTGTGTCCCCACACTGCCACTCCCGCATCGACCCCCTCCCCCTCCCCCCCCCACCCCCGCGCTATCTTGGAGGTAAACCCCAATATTTGTCGCTATCTTGGAGGTAAACCCCAAACACGGGGAGAGGGATTGCTTGTTCAAAACGCCGGCCAGGAGCGTTCCTGCATGGTTTCCAGTGCTGCTCTCTCTGGCTGCACCCCCTGCCGCTCCCTCCCCCCCCCTGCACGCAATGAGACACACAGTTTTAGTGCAGTGTCGTGACCCAGAGATCACCAAAGTGAAGGTGGGCCATTGCGGCCTACAGGAGCGGCGGTTTTTATGAAGTCCTTAAATCAGCTTAGTACAGGGATGTCCAACTCCAGTCCTCAAGGGCTGAGGTCCTCACACATTTTTGGCACAGCTCAAAATAATTGAAGGGACTGAATAAGGAAAAGTGTGGTTCATCAAGTAGAACACATGTCCATCCTAAACGCCAGCATGGATATGGCCCTTGAGAACTGGAGTTGGACATTCCTGGCGTAGAACGTTGTTTACAATCCTACAAATGCTATGCGAGGCAAGCAAAAAGGGCGCTGGGCATTTATGTGCCGCCATAGACTGGCAGCCGAATTGCATCTTTCCCTACGGTGGCCTGGGAATAATAATTAACGCTGCCAGGACTTTTGCAGTAGCAGGGTGAGCAGTTTCCTGGTGCCTGATGTTTTTGCGTGTATGCACTAAGGTGTGCTAAATGATCTAAAATATTTACTATTTGCAATGGGGTTGCTGTTTTGGAGCAAGCTGAAATCTGTGGTCTTACTGCTGAGTGAGGCGTTCCTATGTAAGAAGCCTGCAGCAAGCATCAACGGCTTGCTAACTAGTGAAGCACTAAAGTGAGCCTGACATCTAGCTGATTCTTTATGGACCACTTCTAATACACGTTTTAATGTGTGAGGGGTGTGTTTATTATAAATCTGTACCGGACAAAAGCAGTTGCTTGAAACCAAAGCTCAAGCCTCACATTTGAGATGTATCCACACAGGAGCCTAGGAACATCTGTCTTATTTAGTTTGATCCAGGATTAACCTGCTCAAAATGCAGATAAGAAATTCATAAAAGTGCTCTATTTGTGAGGCCTGACTACATGTTTGAGAAATACTGATCGAAGTGATGAGCAGTTGGCCAGGCAGGTCAAATAATTGATGGTTTATCCGACTTCCCTATTGAGTTGGTGGTTGTTAGTGAATGTTCCTCTTGTTATTGGATAATAGGGGTTGTCTTTGAGATGCAAATTGACTAAGCAGATCTAGTCAAGGTGGAATTTGATTAGTCAGTTTCCAAGCTTTATAAATTTGCATAAAGTTGCATCAAGTCAGAATTATTTGCACCTCATTGATCATCTCTATGGGATAGTAGTAACTGTAGATAAATTAAACTGCATCCATAGTAAATATCCGTTGGCTGTGTCTGATAAATTTGGCAAACCACTATGGTCTCGATTCACAAAGCGGTGCTAACCTAGTTAGCCTTTAGGTGCTAACCTAAAGGCTTTGGGCGTGCTAACTAGGGTGCTAAAGAGTTTGCACGGCAAAGCTGTTACTGTTCGCGTGCTATTTTAGTGCGCGTAAAGTTTTTAGCGTGTGTTAAGTTTTACGCGCACTACTTTGCACATGAAGCAGCTGATTTTGCATGCGAAGTATGCTCATCACACTACTTAGCATGCGAAGCAGCTAGTTTGCAGGTGAAGTAGTGCGCATAAAACTTTACGCGCGCTACAATTTATGCGCACTAAACTTTATGCGCGCAAACTCTTACGCTTTAGAGGAAGTTTGCACGTGATACGTGGCTTTTCATTGGCGTGCTAACAGTTAGCATGCTTTTGTGAATCAAGCCCTATATGTCTGCTTACTCTCCTGCTACCAAAAGAAATAGGCATGCACACTTAAGCAGGCCATACACATAGATTTCCACCAAATGTATCAAAACTATTCCTCTCTAAAGGGTATTGCTTGCTGTCACACACGGCTCATCAATTTTCAATGTTCACCAGCAGAGAATCTATTGATTCAACATGCTGTAAATATGTCAGTCAGGTGTACAGCAGAAGTCGCATTTGATTTCCCAACAGACCCCAGCCATTCGACTCTTTCCCCAAACCCACGTCCCAGCGCCCCCAAAATGTGTTTGGAAGCGATGATTGGTTTACCTGTTTGCTGGGTTGTCTCCTTCAGTGCCCTGAGTCCACGTGACCTGGCAGCATGTACGAGATCATGCACATGCTATCAGGTCACTGGGTACAGGCGCCTGGTGGCGATGGTGAGAAGACACTGGAGAAGTTTTGCCAGCGGACAGGTAGGCTAAGCATCACTTCCACACTCACCATGGGCCCAGGGGGGATACACATTACATGGGGAAGACCTGGGGGGCCTGGCAGGCGGAGACAGCTGCACATATATTCATGCTGAAATCTGTTTGCACTACAGTGGCTGCTGAAGCTGTTGCATTGTAATTGTATGTTTACACGAATACTATTCCATGATCTCTCTACCAATATCAAAGTTCCAAGCCTACAGGGAGTGCAGAATTATTAGGCAAGTGGTATTTTTGAGGAATCATTTTATTATTGAACAACCATGTTCTCAATGAACCCAAAAAACTCATTAATATCAAAGCTGAATATTTTTGAAAGTAGTTTTTAGTTTGTTTTTTGTTTTAGCTATTTTAGGGGGATATCTGTGTGTGCAGGTGACTATTACTGTGCATAATTACTAGGCAACTTAACAAAAAACAAATATATACACAATTCAATTATTTATTTTTACCAGTGAAACCAATATAACATCTCAACATTCACAAATATACATGTCTGACATTCAAAAACAAAACAAAAACAAATCAGTGACCAATAAAGCCACCTTTCTTTGCAAGGACACTCAAAAGCCTGCCATCCATGGATTCTGTCGGTGTTTTGATCTGTTCACCATCAACATTGCGTGCAGCAGAAACCACAGCCTCCAGACACTGTTCAGAGAGGTGTACTGTTTTCCCGCCTTGTAAATCTCACATTTTATGATGGACCACAGGTTCTCAATGGGGTTCAGATCAGGTGAACAAGGAGGCCATGTCATTAGTTTTTCTTCTTTTATACCCTTTCTTGCCAGCCACACTGTGGAGTACTTGGACGCGTGTGATGGAGCATTGTCCTGCATGAAAATCATGTTTTTCTTGAAGGATGCAGACTTCTTCCTGTACCACTGCTTGAAGAAGGTGTCTTCCAAAAACTGGCAGTAGGACTGGGAGTTGAGCTTGACTCCATCCTCAACCCGAAAAGGCCCCACAAGCTCATCTTTGATGATACCAGCCCAAACCAGTACTCCACCTCCACATTGCTGGCGTCTGAGTCGAACTGGAGCTCTGTGCCCTTTACCAATCCAGCCACGGGCCCATCCATCTGGCCCATCAAGACTCACTCTCATTTCATCAGTCCATAAAACCTTAGAAAAATCAGTCTTGAGATATTTCTTGGCCCAGTCTTGACGTTTCAGCTTGTGTGTCTTGTTCAGTGGTGGTCGTCTTTCAGCCTTTCTTACCTTGGCCATGTCTCTGAGTATTGCACACCTTGTGCTTTTGGGCACTCCAGTGATGTTGCAGCTCTGAAATATGGCCAAACTGGTGACAAGTGGCATCTTGGCAGCTGCACGCTCTACTTTTTTTCAGTTCATGGGCAGTTATTTTGCGCCTTGTTTTTTCCACACGCTTCTTGCGACCCTGTTGACGATTTTGAATGAAACACTTGATTGTTCGATGATCACGCTTCAGAAGCTTTGCAATTTTAAGAGTGCTGCATCCCTTTGCAAAATATCTCACTATTTTTGACTTTTCTGAGCCTGTCAAGTCCTTCTTTTGACCCATTTTTCCAAAGGAAAGGAAGTTGCCTAATAATTATGCACACCTGATATAGGGTGTTGATGTCATTAGACCACACCCCTTCTCATTACAGAAATGCACATCACCTAATATGCTTAATTGGTAGTAGGCTTTCGAGTCTATACAGCTTGGAGTAAGACAGCATGCATAAAGAGGATGATGTGGTCAAAATACTAATTTGCCTAATAATTCTGCACTCCCTGTAGATGAACCTTAGTAGGTTAGGCCTAATCTTTCAAGTACTTGAGGAGTTTGAAGTTCACCATGAATGTTTGAAATAACTGGTTTCCAATAATAACTCATGATTTTAAATACAGTATGTAAGTATACATATTGAACAGAGGTAACCCTAGAGTATGTGTGCTATGTGTTCAGAAATTGTGATGCAGCCAACATGGGTTGTTAGGAGGCAATGCTCAGCACAGGTAGGTTCACATTAAAGTCTCTTCTCCATTCTGTGTAAGCTATTGTATTAATGTTTCCTCAAATTGATCTCTCAAAATACAGCATTATGATGCAATTATGCGCTATATCAGTCAACCACCACTTCTTCTTGATGTGCATATACACAAGCCGATGCTCACAGCTCGAACCTGGATGGACTCCCTGCTTGCATTCTTTCCTGGGCTTCAGGTATGTATTCACAAATCAGACAGATATTAAAAGTAAATGAGCAAGCATAGATGGAAATATTTTTTGCAGCATTCTTTGGCTTGTGTTTCCTTTATTCAAAACCTCTCTATGTAATCACTGTTGGAGTGTTGCACACACTGGGGGCCATATGCAATTCATTTTTTCACCTGAGTTTTCTCCTAGGAGATAAGTTTTCATCTTCAATTTAAAATAACTTTCGAGCACTTTTCAAAAAGTACCAAAACGTAGGTTAAAAAGTACTATCAAAATTATTTTGAGTATTTTCTTGCTTGCTGGTGGCTTAAATGGCATTTTATTGACAAGTTTAAAAATTTCACCTAGGAGAAAACTCAGGTGAAAAAGTGAATTGCATATGGCCCTGGATCTCTGCACTGTGTGGGACGAGAAACTGTTTCCTGACACACCAGGAATGGCTCTGTGTCTGCAATTCACAGATAAAATATGTTTCTACACATTTAATATAGATCTAAAGTGGACCTACTGTGTGGTCTTAGCTTGTCTTTCTGGGGTTCTCTGTTTTGCATTTGGCTCCACTTGGGTGACATTTGGCCTAGGTAATGAAGCTGAGCCTTTTGGCTCACAAAGGTTGCCAGTCAATTATTGTGACCATCAGTCGTGTCTGCTTTTGTGTGTCACAGAAGATAATGCAAGCATCAACTCTGCCTATCACCTAAGGCCTCGTTCACATCTGCTGCGCTGAGAAACTCTTGAAAGTGCGTGGTTAAAAAAAAATGCATGCACTTGTGCGCGTTTCTGTGTGTTGTGCTTCTTTAAAGCACGTTTTGCTTATTGTAGCAGTTGTCAATAAAGCTTTGTTTTTATATGTAAATGTATTTTTTTTCCCAATTGGAGTAAATAACGCATGCGTTTCTATGCGCTTGTATGTGCTTCTATGTGGTAAAAAAGCACACCCATTCACTTGTATTGATTTGCGCTTTACAGCTCAACGTACAGAAATGCATGCAACCCTACGTTTTTGTAACGCTGCTTAGCGCAGCGCATAGTTGTGAACCAGCTACATTTAATTACATGGGAAAATCAATACCTTGTTGAATGCACAAGGCATTGCGCTGTGAAAAGCGCACAGAAACATCCCTGATGTGAACGAGGACTTAGATAATAAGATATACTGAGGATGTGGATTGATAAAAATAGAGAGAACAAAAAAAAACACCCATTAACATTTCAAGTCTTCACTGTGGTCTAACTTTTAATTAGGAAATAAAGTTAAAGAAAAAAAGAGAAAAATTGGGGGATTCAGGATTCTGTGTAAGGCAGGGAGTGAAGGGGGTGGTATTGCCTGAAGATTTATCGTGTTACAACCCCACGATTCAACAGGCAGCCTATATGCTGATAGTTAGATAGTATTGATACACCAATAGTTTTTTTTTTTTTTTTTTAATAAAAGATGGTTCATATATCTAACATAAAAGATGAATAGAAAAAGATGAAGTCTTACTTGTATAAATGTAATATGCATTAATGTTCTGTCTAAATTCCTGAAGCTTCCAGTAATAAAAATAAATAAATATGGTGAGCATTGTCTGAATAGATGTGTACAGGGCTGAAATGTATTGTTGATATTGTTTGTTTTATAATATAAATACTCCATTTGTCTAATGGGAACTACATCTAAGTGTGACCCTTAATTTATGTTGTGGTCTAGGTGCTGAAGGGAGATATAAGGCCTGCCATAGAAACTCATGAAATGCTGTATCAAGTCATAAAGAAACACAATTTCCTGCCAGAGGTAAAGCGTTTTATTGGATTTACTGTGCATAAAATTAGAAGTATTATGTCACATTTAAGCTGTCTCAGATTTCCAGGCTGTAATGTTAAGTGATAAAGCTTCTAGAGCTTACTTGACCAACATAAATATATGTACAGAACAAATAACGAGTTTAGAGTACATGTTAGCATACTGAGGAATCAAACAAGGACTAATCAGGGAAGCGCTCCCTAATGTCCATTCCTTTCTCGCCATGCAGAAATTGGCGGTGAGAAGCAGTGCTGAGATAAATAGTTTCTCGTATCTCCTTCATTACAAGGATGAACCCTGCATTCCTGTGTCCTGTACTGTAACCAGCCTCCTTGTACATGTGGCTGAGGAAGCTGGCTGGAGTGCAGGCACAGGAGTAATGCAATTGTCTCTGAAATGGGGAGAGTTGAGATGCTACTTATCCAGCATGCTTTTGACTGCTGATCTCTTCATATGAGGCAGAGTGGACTGTTCATCAAGAAGCACTTCCCTGATTAGTCCATGTTTTATACCTTATGATAGTAAGCACAGGAGCATGCCAGCTTGTGCTCTGTGCTCATTCGGCATCCTTTAAAAAAACCATATACTACAGATCTTTTTCTGTACCTGTAATAATTCTTTAAACTTTAGGTTGGGAGATCAATGCAGATTAGGTTGGATTCCACTAGCAGTATGCTAATTGCAGTTGTGTGACTTCAGACTTTTAAGCTCAAAAGATCAGAATAAACATTTTAAAGCGGATCTCAGAACTTTGTTACAGCTGATACAAACCCTAAAATAAATCTCCAGTGTTTCTACTTCCTGCTTTCATGGAAGCAGATAGTGTTAACATCCTGTGCTTTCAGTTGAGCTTATCTGCCTTGGCAGTCAGCTGACACAGGGGAGAGATCAATTTACAATTTGTGATTAGACACAGATGAGGGGGAATTAGACAGGCTAAACTCTCTAAATATATAAAGGGTGCATTTCTCAATATTTTCATTCTGTCTTGTGCAAGAGTTCAGGTCCACTTAAAGTAAACAATTGGGTTGTGCTTAAGATTGTACATTGCTTTAAAGACCACCTAAACCTTAAAGGACACCTGAAGTGAGATGTATATAGAGGCTGCCCTATTTATTTATTTTTAAGCAATACCAGTTGCCAGGCTGTCCTGCAGATACTCTGCCTCTAATACTTTTAGCCACAGACTCTGAACAAGCATATGCAGATCCGGTGTTTCTGACTTTTTTGTCAAATCTGAAAAGATTAGCTGCATGCTTATTTCTGTTGTGATTCAGACACTGCTGCAGCCAGTTAGATCAGCATGACAGCCAAGCAACTGGTTTTGTATAAAAGGAAATAAATATGTCGGCCTCCATATACGTCTCTCTTCAGGTTCCCCTTAAAGTGAACCTAAAGTCAATGAAAAAAAATGAGATTTACTCACTTGGGGCTTCTCTCAGCCCCCTGCAGCCGATCGGTTCCCTCGCAGCTCCGCTCCGATGGTCCAGGACCCGCCGGCGAACACTTCCGGTTTGGCCGTCACCGGCCGACAGGCATGGGAACGCGAGTGATTCTTCGCGCTCCCAGCCTGTATATCGCCTAATATGCTGGTATTGCGGCCTCCTAGAAGTGTTCGCCGGCGGGTCCTGGACCATCGGAGCGGAGCTGCGACGGCACCGATCGGCTGCAGGGGGCTGAGGGAAGCCCCAGGTGAGTAAATCTAATTTTTTTTTATTGACTTTAGGTTCACTTTAAAGAAACCTAGAGATAAA
Source organism: Hyperolius riggenbachi (assembly GCF_040937935.1). NCBI lineage: Eukaryota > Metazoa > Chordata > Amphibia > Anura > Hyperoliidae > Hyperolius > Hyperolius riggenbachi. The sequence continues at coordinate 161,067,287 of NC_090651.1, forward strand.
GCAATAAGGAGAATCAATACTTACCCGGGGCTTCCTCCCGCCCCATAAACATGTCTGTTCAGCTGCGGTGAGCCCTGGTAACAGGCTCAGACAGTGCCAGTCAGTGTGTACTGCGCATGCGCAGCAGACCCGGCCTGAGGTCACTGAGCCTGTTAACGGGGCTCACCGTGGCTGAACGGCGGACTGCATTGGGCTTAGACGTGATTATGGGGTGGGAGGAAGCCCCGGGTAAGTATCAATTCTTCTTCTTTTTTTTTAATTCATCTCTGAGTCTCTTTAAATACTAAAATACTGCATTGGGCTGATGCGCACACATTTTAACTACTCTGAAAATTACCCTACACCAGGGGTGTCAAACTCAATCATGAAATGGGCCAAAATCTACAGTATAAGGCAAAGGCCACATTTTTTTTTATTAAGATTTAACATTTATTACACAATCTCAAACTGAAATCACTTTAGTGACAGTGAGTTGCCTGCTCCTGCCCTCTCTGCAGAGTACCGTAGTGGGGCAGTTTAATATTTACCTGTGCCAGTGCTGCTTCAAGTCTCCTCTAATCTTTCTGGCAGCCACATGCTCTATGCCGCACACTTCTTGCTCCTGAGGCATGCCATGTGATCAGGAGGAGTTATGGAAGCACAGAGTTGTGCAACTGTCAGTGAGAACAGAAGAGACGACGCAACGTGTGCAGCAGGCAAACATTACACTGCTCCACTGCGCTACTCTGTGGGGAGATGTTGAGGGGAAAGTGTTTATGATTTATAGTTTACCAGGGGGGGTGGGGCTTGGATCCAAGAAGGGAAACCATAGTAATTTTGTTGGGGGGTGCCATGGGTTATTGGCACAAACTGACAATGTTTCAGTCAGAAACACTGTCACTGGTGTGCTCCTTTGGGCTAGAAGGCAGTGTGCTGTCTTTCTATTGCTGCTTACAATAATGGACATTGGAAGCTGTTAAGGGCCACATAAAATGGCAAGGAGGGCCACATTCAGCCAATGGCTTTGTTTGACACCTGTGTCCTAGGCCTGGGGCACACCAAAACCGCTAGCAGATCCACAAAAGCTAGCGGTTTTGGGAGCAGAGAGCCGATATTTGCCGGGTGCACACCGAGCGGATTTTGTATGCGATCCGCCGGCCGCGTCCGCATCAGCATCCGCGTGGCTAATGTATCTCTATGGGCTGGTGCACACCGGCGGTTTGAGGTTTTAAGCAAACCGCAAACGTGCCTCACGTTTGCGGCTTGCTAAAAACTTCAAACCGCCGGTGTGCACCAGCCCATAGAGATACATTAGCCACGCGGATTTTCAAGCGGATGCGGCCGGCGGATCCGCCCAGTGTGCACTGGGCCCTACATAGTGCCAGTGTTTTGAAGGTAGGGAAAGCTTCTAAAGTTTAAACTGTGGCTCTTTTTTAATAGTTACCTTTGATTTGGTAATGGCTGCCATAAATTAACACTAGGCTGCATGCACATCCTAGTACACCACCAATTCTTGGTCTATGACAACCAGAACCACAGCAAGAAGCTTTGAAAATTAAATGTTGCAGTCCTGGCTACAAAGTTGGCAGCTGATGTGCCAAAATTAGGCATTGTACATTGATTTCTTTGCTGGATTTTGGTCCCCCACTTTTGTTTTTCTTCTACAGGGGTGGACGCATGTGGTAATACATGGGCTATCCAATGTAAATAATTATATTAAGCACTTGATGCCCACAGGCTCTTTTACCCTTTCATTTATTTGGCCATAATTTTTATCACTGCTCAGCACACCTAAATGATCTGTATCTTGTCTTTTTTCCAAAAATTAAGCTTTTTGTGGGTGATACTTGTTTTCAGTAATTGCTTTTTCTAAGCATTTTAAAGGGAAAAACATTTTTTCTCACTGTACCCTATCAATAATTACAAGCACTTAATTGCAAAAATAACAGTAGTCTACCCTCTTGACATACTATTATTTGTTTTAAAAAAAAAATTTAACCCTAGTTCCTAAGGTAATCTTATTTATTTTTTTGACATGCCTTCACTTTGGCTTTTTTTTTCTTTCTTTCCAAATGAGGTATACATGGGGCAAAAGAGGTTAAAACCCATGGGGATATTTTTTATAATTTTATTTTAATTTTGGTTTTTGTCCACTAGATTGTGCTACAAAGTTGTTGTTTTTTTTTTTTTTCTTTACTCTGTAACTGTTTACTTATTTTAATGAATGAACATGGCTTATGGTTGAAGTCATGATCAATCATACACAGGCTCTTTTAAAAGATAAAAACTGATGCAGTAAATATTAAATTGTGTCTTTGTTTTTCACCTTATTGTATGATTGTTTCAGGCCTTCACAACAGATTTCAGAGTACACTGGGCCCAGCATCCACTGAGACCAGAGTTTGCGGAGAGTACTTACTTTTTGTACAAGGTAAGCTGTGCATTTTGCACTTAATGTATATGTTACGGCCAGAACCCGAAGTTTGGCCACTTCTAGTTCTGGCCGGCCACTTCGGGTTCTGGCCGGCCAATGCGCGAAGTGGCCGCTGCGCTGCGGCCAATGTTAGAAATGGAATGATTCCTCTGAGGTTAATGTATCTTCTGGCCGCAGCGCAGCGGCCAAACGTATAACAACTTAGTGAATTTATTGCAATTCAGCCGGCGGCAATGTAACATTTCAAGCCGCCGGCTTTTTTTTTTTTCTTCCTCTCTCTTCTCCCCCCCCCCCCCCCCCCCCCTCTCTCGCTCTCCTATGGGCCGCCGGCGGGGACACGCGTGTCCTCCCGGAGTCGTTCGTCGCGGCAGGGGGATCCTGCTGTTCTTGCAGAGCGGGTGCTGGCAGAAGCAATGTCTGCAGCCTCCCCGCTCTGCTGCCCTGGCGCCACGAACGACTCCCGGGGACACGCATGTCCCCGCCGACTGCCCATAAGAGGAGAGAGAGAGAGAGGCAGAGAAAAAAAAAGCCGGCGGCTTGAATTGTTACATTGCCGCCGGCTGAATTGCAATAAATTCACTAAGTTGTTAAACGTTTGGTCGCTGCGCTGCGGCCAGAAGATACATTAACCTCAGAGGAATCATTCCATTTCTAACATTGGCCGCAGCGCAGCGGCCACTTCGCGCATTGGCCGGCCAGAACCCGAAGTGGCCGGCCAGAACTAGAAGTGGCCAAGCTTCGGGTTCTGGCCGTAACATATATACTATATCTGTGTGCACATGAAACATTTGACAAAGAAGCTCGTTTTGCTCAAACCCCCAGGCTACCAGTGATCCATACTATTTAGAAGTGGGAAGAACAATTATTGAAAATTTGAATAAGTATGCTAGAGTCCCATGTGGATTTGCAGCTGTTAAAGATGTGCGCACAGGGAGTCATGAAGACAGGTGTGTTGGAATTTTTTCCATTTCCAAGTACAGTTTTTTGTATTAATAGAATGTACGTGATCCATGACACCAAATAATCTATTTGTCTCCCATTTCCTCTTGGAGGATGGTGTATGTATGCTGTATCTTTTATCAGTCTAGTTTCTGCTTTTCAAGAAGAAATCATGCAAAAAAGTCATATTACAGTATACATTAAAAAATGATTAATACTCTTGACCCTGTTATAGCATGTAGAACGTTGAAGCCCCAAGTGAGAATACAACTTAATTTATGGTACTATATAAGGTCAGCCTGCAGCGCACTTTAGCGTTTATTTCCATAATGGTGCTGCTTGGATAATTCCATGGCAAGTTCCTTGGAGGGAAACCATACATTTACTTGTGCAAAGGTGTGTTTGCCTAAGGGCACTTTATGTTGAAATGGTGAGGAACAAAAAGATGAATGTTAAACCTTATTGTGTATTATGTAAAAGCAAATATTACATTTTTTTACTCTATTTGCACACTTAAACTGTAAATACACTTATGAGATAACTAATTGAATGTGTAGCAGTAATATTTACAACATCTGTGCAGTGGATTCAATGGATTCAATTTGATCTCTGAAGTTTGCACAGCAGCCATTTCAGTGCAAAATACAATGTGGTTCATTTTGCTCACATCAAAAAAGAAATAATAAACATTTAAAGAGAACCCGAGGCGGGGTTCTCACAACGAAATCCCCATACAGAGGCTGGCTCTGCCTATAGAGCCCAGCCTCTGTTGCTAATCAGATCCCCTCTAAATCCCCCCTGTGCTCAGCCAGACCCCATAAATTACAGCCGCGCTGCGCGGCTGTGTTTACCTTTGTAACGTCAGTCTCGGCGCTCCTCCTGCAGAGCACCGCCCGCGTCCCTTCCCTCCAATCAGCGGGGAGGGAAGGAACGCGGGCGGGGGAGAGCGATGCAGGAGGCGGGGGAGAGCGGAAACCGACGTTCTAAAGGTAAACACAGCCGCTGCTGACACACTGCATGTCGGCAGCCCGGCTGTCATTTATGGGGTATTGCCGAGCGCAGGGGGGATTTCGGGGGGATCTGATTAGCAACAGAGGCCGGGCTCTATAGGCAGACCTAGCCTCTGTGGATTTCGTTGTGAGAACCCCGCCTTGGGTTCTCTTTAAAAGACACCTGAAATAACTTATAAAAATTAAGCCTTTGAATGGTCAGAGGCTTTCCAGATACTCCTACACCCCACCATTATTCCAGTGCAAGGCCCTTCTATACCCATTTGACTGAGAGACCATGGATGAGCGCACCTGGACTGGGCATGCACAGGTGAGGTCCACGCATCCCCAGTAGAATGAGTGACTTATGCACTTATGCACACTGGACAAGAAATGTGCAGGTGGCTTAATTTTACTGGGTGTAGACCATACTCTTGCATGTCCAGTTTGTGGGAGTTTTTTTCACAGCCAGGAGCTCGACCCAGTGCTGGAGCAGTGGGCTTTGCAATGATCCAGGAATTCCCTGGACTATCTAGAGTCCTCCAACTACTGAAGTGTCTTATGTCTCAGGTTTCCGATTGATGTTGTACAGAAATGATCAGAAAACAATTAGAAATCTGATTGGTCAGAAATGATCGATTAGACCCTTCGATGGGATGGGAAATTGCATGGTGCGTACCAGGCATACGTTTTTCCTCCACCCTACTTCAAGCTCACTGAAAACCTTTCATGTCTTTTGCTATCTGCAGTGTTTGCTCAGCAAGATAGAATTTTGAATTTGCTTCTATTTACTCTATTCTGCGTTTGCTGTTTAACCACTTAAGCCCTCGGTCGTTTTCACTTTATGCATCCGAGCAATGTTCACCTCCCATTCATTAGCCTATAACTTTATCACTACTTATCACAATGAACTGATCTATATCTTGTTTTTTCCGCCACCAATTAGGCTTTCTTTGGGTGGTACATTTTGCTAAGAGCTACCTTACTGTAAATGCATTTTAACAGTAAGAATAAGAAAAAAACTGAAAAAAATCATTTCTCAGGTTTCGGCCATTATAGTTTTAAAATAATACATGCCTCTATAATTAAAACCCACGTATTGTATTTGCCCATTTGTCCCGATTATTACACCATTTAAATTATGTCCCTATAACAATGTATGGCGACAATATTTTATTTGGAAATAAGAGCATTTTTTCCATTTTGCATCCATCACTATTTACAAGCTTATATATTAAAAAAAAATAGAAATATTTTATCTTTACATAGATATTTTAAAAGTTTAGACCCTTAGGTAAATATTTGTGGGTTTTTTTTGTTTTGTATTGTAATGTTTTTTTTTTTTTTTTTTTAATTAAACATTTTATGTGGGTATTTTTGGGAGGGTGGGATGTAAAATAGTATTTGTTTTAGGTAAATATATGTGTATTTTTATTTTATTTTTTACATTTAGATGTAGTTTTACATTGAGTTTGTTTACATGACGTCACTCTAAGCGTAACATGTACGCTTAGAGGGACATAGGAGGCAGAAAAAGCAAAGCTTCCAGGAGAAGCTTGTCGCTTTTTCTGCGGGGGGGAGGAATCCGTAATCGGTCACCATGGCCCGATTCATTTATTCCTGGGCTAATGATCCGCGGCCGATCGCGTGCGGGAGCGCACATGGCCTCCTTGACGTAGTTCTACGTCAAGGAGGACAAAGTGGTTAATTGCTTTATTTGCATACAGATAACACTGTTCTCTAATGCTAGGTACATACCACACAATTTGTTGGCCCATTTACCAGCCAGAACGATTATTTCCAACATGTCCGATCTGAATTTCAATCTATTTTTCTTGATAATTTTTTTTTAATCTTTTTTTTCGATCCTTTTTTTATTGATTTTCCTTCAAATCTATTAAAATCGATTTAAAAAAAATTGAAAAACTGTTAGAGTAAATTTGTTCGAAATTCAGATCAAGCATGTTGGAAATAATCTGTCAGGTAAATCTGCCAGAAAATTGTATGGTGTGTACCTAGCATTATGCCTGTTACACGATATGCAATTTTCCGTCAGATCGAAGTGTTGAATTGATAATTTCCGACAGGTCCGATCTGATTTCTGATAGTTTTTCTGATCACTTTTCCGATCGCTCCTGTACGAAATTAAACAAAAAAGATCATAAATCAGATCGGACCTGTGGGAAATTATTGATGTGACCCATTGTTCTGACGGGAAATTGCATGGTGCTTGTACACACATCCAAGCAATATCATTTCATTTAATATCATTGAAACTTGGTCTGTTTGAAGACCGTTGGGCGTGTATATGGCTGGCAAACAACAAGATGACCAACTGATAACATGGTTTGCCAGATCCATCTGGTGGATCAACCTGCACAACTATCTTGCAGATTGGCCATGTGTGTACAAGTCATTTGATCAACTTTGTTGTTTATGAATGAGGACATATTGTGTAGTTTATCCTTTCGCTTGCGTGCGCAGTATTTAACCACTTCAGCCTTTAGTGTTTTTTCACCTTATGCATCTGAACAATTGTCACCTCCCATTCATTCACCAATAACTTTATCACTAATTATCACAATGCAATAATCTATAACTTGTTTTTTCCGCCACCAATCAGGATTTCTTTGGGTGGTACATTTTGCTAAGAAATATTTTATTCTAAATGCATGTTAACTGGAATATTAAGAGAAAAATGGAAAAAAAATCATGATTTGTCAGTTTTCGGCCATTATAGCTTTAAAATAATACGTACTACCATAATTAAAACCCATGTATTTTATTTGCCTATTTGTCTCGGTTATTACACCATTTCAATTATGTCCCTATCACATTGTATGGCACCAATATTTTGTTTGGATATAAATGTGCATTTTTTTTCAGTTTTGCGTCCATCACTATTTACAAGCTTGTAATTTAAAAAATATTAGGACTATACTCTCTTGACATGCATATTATAAAAATTCAGACCCTTAGGTAACTATTTGTTTTTTTTATTGTAATTTTTTTCTAATTAAAAATGTTATTTAAATGTTTTTGGGTGTGTGGGAGGTAAACCGTTTTAAATGTAAAAATGTCTTTTCATTTTCATAAAAAATGTATGTAGATGTCGTTTTACTATTTGGCCAAGATGGCCAGAGTCAAATTTTTTTTTTTTTGGGCGGGGGGGGGGCTCTTTGTGGCTTACAGGAAGTGAAAAGGGGATGTGTAACAGAACAATCGTGACTTCTCCATAGAAGCCAGCGATCGTTCTAAGTGACTTCCATCAATGAATGGAAACTGCTTTCCTATTCATTGATCTCCTGGCTAACTGCTGGCCCACGCACCTTGGCGGTTCTGGCCCTGCAAACCCTGGTGGCTCAGTTTTTTTTTTTTTTTTTCATGGACGTAGTTCCTACATCCAGCATGCATATTTGGTCGTAGGAGCTACGTCATGGAGGCTAAAGTGGTTAAATGAGTTGGTTGGCGTGTGTGTACGTCCTTGTCATGCCTTGTTGCGTGGTTGGCTGTGCATTATGTTGGGATGTGTGTACGCCTACATTGCTAAGCCGTGCCATGCACGGTGTGCATGTACCGGGGAAAAAAGTGCATTTTCTCTCAGATTTTTACCTAACTTTACTGTTGAGCCATACAGGGTTATAACAAAGTAAAGAAAGGGTCAGCAAGCATATATCCTGCTGCCTTGCTAAGCTTACTTACCTACAGGGTTTCTGTTTAAGTGTACCTGAGATGAGTAAAATAAATGTATACATTCTTGGGGCTTCCTCCAGCCCCCCTCAGGCTGATCTGTCCCTCGCCGTCTTCCCATGCTGCCTTGATCCTCCACAAGGTGGGCAGTAATTCCACCAGGGTCAGCGTAGTCCAGCTGCACGCACTACCCCATTGCGCTCTTGTAGCTGGGAGCTTGCTGTGCCTGTGTAGTACTCTCTCTGTGATAGGAGCTTTATGGGACGTGCATGGCCAGGCCGCGCAGGAGCAGTACACCCCAACTGGCAGAGTTTACCGGCCCGCCTAGTAGAGGATCCAGGTGGCCTGGGAAGATGGCAAGGAACCGATCAGCCTGAAGGGGGCTGGAGGTAGCCCCAGGTATGTATACATGTTTTCTATCCCTTAGTCTCAGGTTTTCTTTAAGAAAATGAGGTGTGGGGTTCAAAATTTTTCAATCCCCTCTTGGTCCATAGCAGTGCACAGAGGGACACAGTTGAAGGACACAAGTGATGGGAACTTTGCTACGGGTTGGTCTGGGCATTCCTGCTTTGCAAAGAGAATCTGAAATCTCTGTTGGTTTGTTGGCTTAGCAAGGGAAAGAGCCAAATGTATGCAGGCCCCATTTCCTGTCGGATACCACTGCCTGGACATTAATTACATATCAAAATAAGAAACTAATGCTTAAAGGACAACTGTAGGAAGGCAGCCATGTTTTTTTCCTTTTGTGCAATACCAGTTGCCTGGCTGTCCTTCTGATCCTCTGCCTCTAATACTTTTAGCCATAGACCCTGAACAAGCATGCAGCGGATCAGGTGTTTCCGACATTGTCGGTGTAATAAATATTTGTTGGTTGCTATTGGCAACAACACTACACCTTCGTTCGGCACCATATCACAGGACGTGTGATAACTCGACACTCATCACAGCAAACGGCATAGTAGATAGAACTTCTTAGACGTCGTCAAAGTTCAAGAGTTTATTTGTAAAACAAATATACAGATGTGTTCAGTAGCAATCTTATATCTTCGTTACCTCGGCAAAGCAAACGGTCTGTAGAATCTTATGCATTCCATGCAGACATGGTCTGTCCCTAGTGATTAGATCAGGCGTTCTCTTTTGTTACGTCTATGCTAGTTGCATTTAGGCATATATACAGCATACAGTTACGGAAAGTTACAAGAAGTTAGTCGGCAGAAGTAGAGAGCAGTGCCCTCGGGAGCCCATGTTGACTATTCTTATACTAACCTCTAAAGAGTTAAATTTGACATCATCCCGCAGGGAGGATCTAGTACCCATCGCATGCAATTGGCTGATAATATCATGTGATGGATGACCCTATCTGCTCCTAGGTGACAAGCCAAATATGGCGTTTCCTCCCTTATTACCCAGAAAGGAGGGAAAATGTTCCCTGGCTATTGTTTACCTTTAGGAAATATGAAAACCCTTGATGTTTACAGTAAAGATGCCTGGCAGTCTGTACATCGTGGACAGATAAGCACTCTGGCCTTGGGTGAGACACCGAACCCTGTTCCACAGTGCTTGTAGAAATGCTCCTTAAAGGGAACCTGTACTAAATAAAATTATTTAAAATAAACACATGAGGTAACTTCAAATGAACATTACATAGTTACCTTGCCATCAGTTCCTCTCAGAAGCTCACCATTTTCTTCTGACAATGATCCCTTCCAGTTCTGACAACATTTTGTCAGAACTTAAATATATCAGTTGCTGTCAGTTATAGCTGAGAGGAGAACTGATGTGTCCATGTTTCTCTATGGCTCAAGTGGGCCATGTTACAGTTTAACAGTGTGCTGATCAGGAAGCTGTTATAGGGTAGAGGCCATTTTCAAAATGGAGGACAGAGAATTTAATTGATCACAGTGGACAAACAGGACGCAGGAGAGGAGAAAGAGATTGATAAGTAGACTACATGGGAGGTAAGTATGACCTGTGTATGTTAATTTTGAATTTGAATTTTCAGTTCAGGTTTTCTTTAAAGGGAGACTCTCTGCAAATCAAGTCTTTTAACTAAACTCAGTTAAAGTAACTGAGGCCTACGAATTCAAGCATATCATACTTCTAACAGTCGGAAATGACTAGACTAGCTGCATGCTTGTTTCTGGTGTTGTTCAGACACTACTGCATCCAAATAGATCAGCAGGGCTGCCAGGCAACTGGTATTGCTTAAGAGGTAATAAATATGGCAGCCTCTATATACAGTGGAGGAAATAATTATTTGACTCCTCACTGATTTTGTAAGTTTGTCCAATGACAAAGAAATGAAAAGTCTCAGAACAGTATCATTTCAATGGTAGGTTTATTTTAACAGTGGCAGATAGCACATACTGCATTATAATCAAATTATGTTGCTATGATGCTTTGTTAACCTTTCCGTTTTAAAATACAGGGTTATTAAGCAGCTTTTCGATTGCGATTTGCAGCTATTGTTTAGGACATATCAGTCTATAGCCTTGGCCATTGAAGAGTTAAGAAATGCTTAGGATTTTATTCGCATAGCAGTGACTTGGCATTTGATGGCTTTAGAGCCTATTTCCATTTGTGCAGGATCAAAATTCCAGGGCGATTTACAGTATGCTGCAGTTTACCGCCGCATGCACCTGGTGACAGGGATTCGGGTGCGTACACGAATCATCGCAAGTGCCAACATGTGTCTTGCGGGACACGCCAGCATAGTAGAAACTGGCCCTTAGTAAATCAGGTCCATTGTTCATTTCACTACCGTAAGCCATTTCCAAAGTAGTTTCAGAGAATTTGGCAGTACATCCAACTGGCCTCACAACCACAGACCACATTTAACCACACCGCCCTAGGACCTCCACATCCAGCATGTTCACCTCCATCCACCCAGACATGCAAACAATCGGTTTGCATATCCAAAGAATTTCTGCACAAACTGTCAGAAACCGTCTCAGGGAAGCTCCTCTGCAGACTTGTCATCCTCATCGTGGTTTGGACCTGACCGCAATTCGTTGTCCTACTGCGGTCAGGTGGGTCTTTTGTGTATGTAGAAAATGGTTCAGATCTTTTAGTTTTTCTCAAATTTGGCATGAGTTAAACTAAAAGTGTTACATTTATATTTTTGCTCATTGTATATTATGCTGCAGTGTCCTGTACAGAGTACATTTCAAATCTAACACCCCACTTCTCCAATGTCTGACACTAAATCTTCTCTGCTTGACAATAACCTTCCCTTCTCTCTTTCGCCTGGCACCACCCCTACAATTAGTAGCCCTTCCCTGAGCCTTGTACTATTCTTAACCTTTACCCTAATGAAACTTGACACCTAACCCAACTTTTCAGCTATCCTTAACTATAAACTTTTAAATGATTCCCATCATAAATGTATCCACTGAACATCTACAATCTCTACCTTTGGTCTAATACTCCTACCAGATCCTGACCTGAAACTAAAATTCAATTTCTGTCCTCGCTTTCCCAACTCCCTTACTATCCAGGTACATACTGAAAAGCACTGGGGGTGGAGGAGCCTAAAACTAGGTAATGTAATGAAACAAAAACAAAAAAAAATACGGTCAAGGGAGGTGTCTTTACCACTCCAGATGGAAGAACCCAAACCACAGGGTTAATGTCACAAGCATAGACGCCAGGATTTCTGGCGTCCATGCTTGTGACCATGTTTTAAAGGCACTTGTATTGACCTGAAGAAGCGGGCTGAGACCTGTGAAACACGTTGTCCTTTTAATCGTGCAGAATAAATAATGTAATCTTTTTTTTTTAAATTTTTTTTTGTTTCATTAATTACCTATTTTTGGGCGCCTCCACCCCCAGTACTATACATTTGGAGGTGTTCACCTTCCGGGTGTGGTGCTATCTACAACCAAGAAGGACCAACCAGGCGTGCGACCACTCAGTTCCAGTAGGACCTGGAATACAGAGCGGGGACGGTTATTTCCCCGTTGGCAATATACAGTGGTTGCAGGGACTGCAACCCACCTTTGTGAGTATGCATACTCTTATACTACAATCTAACATCTAATACCCCACAATACTGCACCATTTGGCTCCTGGTCTCTCCTTGTCACACAGGGGACCGTGGTATCCCCACAGTAACTACCTTGTGTACATATTGAAAAGTAGCTGGTAATTTATGATCATTTAGCCCTTTCCTTTTTACAATTATACAATGTAATACTATTTCAATAGTAGAATTGCACACAATTTCCTGAAATTCAGCGTTCTTTCTAAAGCTGGATACAATTTAAATTTCCAATCCAAAGACTATGGTGAAACACAAGGCTATTTGATCTTATTATCTCTGGATTTAGTATAAACACTTGGGGAAATTAAAGTGGGATAAAACTCTGATTAAACAGTCAATAAAAATGAGTTTTCCTCCTTTTTATTATATACCGTTAGCATATTTGCTTTTGTGCACAAGTTAATAGTGTCTGTCTACACATGACACATTCCTAAAGTATAGTTTATCTGCTCTGAAAGCTGCCATTGCATTTTTCTGCATAGCTGCTATACATATTAGAATATCTCCAGTGATCTCTATTTGGGCGTTGCAGTGTCAGCAAGCTGCTGGCTGCATACTAATTGTAGCAAACAAAGGAATGTAAACATAATATAATGTTATCCCCTTGGATCCAGCCAGAAGCTTAATGCTGGGAATACACGGTACGTGTTTGCTAAGAATCATTCCAATAGATGCCTTCGATAATATTCCGACATGTCCGATGTTCCGCTCTATTCTTTTCTGCTTGATTTCTCATAGAAGTGAATCGAAAAAAGATAAGAAAAACGAATGGAAGATAAGAGACTAGAGCAGGTAATGGAATGGTTAATAGATCGCGCTCCGAATCGAACTTGCAAAACGTAACGTGTATTCCCAGCATAAGGAGCTTTCCACTGTAGAACAAGTGTGGTTTTTAACTGTTTTAATGCTGTTCTGCTACAACTTTTTATGGTAGTAGATTTTATGCTGTAAATCAGGGGTGCCCACACTTTATCGGCTCACGAGCTACTTTAAAATTTGCCGAGGCCAGGAGATCTACCAACGTCCCAAATGCTTAGCAGCCCCCCCCCCCCCCCCCCCGCGTGTGGGTTAGCCAGGTATATGTGCCTGCAGCATAGGATACGTGCCCTCAGTATAGGCTAAGTGCCCTGAGTGTAGGTTAGCCAGGTATATGGGCCCTCAGTGTAGGTTAGCCAGGTATATGGGCCCTCAGTGTAGGTTACCACATAAATCAAGGACCTCCACTCACCTACTAAAATCTCTTTATTGTATCAAAGGTTAATAACCGCAACAACAGACCCTACAATAACCCCCCACCTATTAAAACCCCATACCCACGCTGGATTCTGCAGGAGCGCTCCTGGGCCCAACCATACTCGTACAACCACATTCATCCACTAAGGATTGATCAATCCGTGAAAATCGTTGAAAAAAGGCTATAATGCTGATTTACAGTCTGCTAAGGCAAAGTCCACTTTACTAATTCACTCCGGAGTGTAATTTCAGACAGCTAATGCTGCAGCATAAGTACACAGTCCAGAGTTTTAATCTTCAACAACTGCGACATACTTCTGCACAGACATGTCTTTCAAGGTTTCCTTATGTGAATATTTACATACAGTCCTTCCTCGGAACACTATGCCATCATAGTACAAACTGGCCTCCGCACAGCTAAATGGCTTCCAACATATCTCCCTTCAGCATAAAGGTATTACCTTCTCGCCGCCAAATCTGATAGCGTTAGCTTCCTTCTGCGGCGTCCCGCAGTATACAGGTACCTGTAACTCTGATTACTTGCCGGCTGACCATATATCATGCATCCCCTTGTATGGACGCCAGAGCTGCTCCTCGTGTCCAGCGTATAGGCCACGCCCACATGCGGAGTGAATTAGTAAAGTGGACATTGCCTTAGCAGACTGGAAATCAGCATTATAGCCTCTATTCATCTATTTTCACGGATTGATCAATCCTTAGTGGATGAATGTGGTTGTAGAATTATAGTTGTGACCAGGAGCGCTCCTGCAGAATCCAGCGTGGGTATGGGGTTTTAATAGGTGGGGGGGTTATTGTAGGGTCTGTTGTTGCTGTTATTAACCTTTAGATACAATAAAGAGAGATTTTAGTAGGTGAGTGGCGGTCCTTGATTTATGTGGTGATTGATTGGTATTGGTCCTGCCTTCCCTCACACATGTGAGGTTTACTAATGAAGTGAATGATTTGTGCACCGGATTTATATTTATTGTGCACCCTCAGTGTAGGTTAGCCAGGTATATGGGCCCTCAGTGTAGGTTAGCCAGGTATAGGGGCCCTCAGTGTAGGTTAGCCAGGTATATGGGCCCTCAGTGTAGGTTAGCCAGGTATATGGGCCCTCAGTGTAGGTTAGCCAGGTATATGGGCCCTCAGTGTAGGTTAGCCAGGTATATGGGCCCTCAGTGTAGGTTAGCCAGGTATAGGGGCCCTCATTGTAGGTTAGCCAGGTATAGGGCCCTCAGTGTAGGTTAGCCAGGTATATGGGCCCTCAGTGTAGGTTAGCCAGGTATATGGGCCCTCAGTGTAGGTTAGCCAGGTATATGGGCCCTCAGTGTAGGTTAGCCAGGTATAGGGGCCCTCATTGTAGGTTAGCCAGGTATAGGGCCCTCATTGTAGGTTAGCCAGGTATAGGGGCCCTCAGTGTAGGTTAGCCAGGTATAGGGGCCCTCAGTGTAGGTTAGCCAGGTATAGGGGCCCTCAGTGTAGGTTAGCCAGGTATAGGGGCCCTCAGTGTAGGTTAGCCAGGTATAGGGGCCCTCATTGTAGGTTAGCCAGGTATAGGGGCCCTCATTGTAGGTTAGCCAGGTATAGGGGCCCTCAGTGTAGGTTAGCCAGGTATAGGGGCCCTCAGTGTAGGTTAGCCAGGTATAGGGGCCCTCAGTGTAGGTTAGCCAGGTATAGGGGCCCTCAGTGTAGGTTAGCCAGGTATAGGGGCCCTCATTGTAGGTTAGCCAGGTATAGGGGCCCTCAGTGTAGGTTAGCCAGGTATAGGGGCCCTCAGTGTAGGTTAGCCAGGTATAGGGGCCCTCAGTGTAGGTTAGCCAGGTATAGGGGCCCTCATTGTAGGTTAGCCAGGTATAGGGGCCCTCAGTGTAGGTTAGCCAGGTATAGATAGGTTATCCAGGTATAGATACAGGTATAGATACAATGTAGGTTAGCCAGGTATATGTATATGTGTAGGTTAGCCAGGTATAGATACAGTGTAGGTTAGCCATGTATATGGGCCCTCAGTGTAGGTTAGCCAGGTATATGGGCCCTCAGTGTAGGTTAGCCAGGTATATGGGCCCTCAGTGTAGGTTAGCCAGTTATAGGGGCCCTCAGTGTAGGTTAGCCAGGTATAGGGGCCCTCAGTGTAGGTTAGCCAGGTATAGGGGCCCTCAGTGTAGGTTAGCCAGGTATAGGGGCCCTCAGTGTAGGTTAGCCAGGTATAGGGGCCCTCAGTGTACGTTAGCCAGGTATAGGGGCCCTCAGTGTAGGTTAGCCAGGTATAGGGGCCCTCATTGTAGGTTAGCCAGGTATAGGGGCCCTCAGTGTAGGTTAGCCAGGTATAGGGGCCCTCAGTGTAGGTTAGCCAGGTATAGGGGCCCTCAGTGTAGGTAAGCCAGGTATAGGGGCCCTCAGTGTAGGTTAGCCAGGTCCTCTGGACTCCTGGAACCTCCGGCAGGCAGGCCTCTGGCCAATAAGGATGCAGGGGAGAAGACGCGGCGAAGAGAGAGGCGGCGCGGCCCCTACGTCAAGGCTGGGGGCAGCGCCGGGCACGTTACAAGCACGCACGTTGCAGGCTGCCCGCCGCCGCCCCCAGCCATGATTTAGCGGCCGCGCCGCCTCTCTCCTTCCTCTCTCCTCGCCGCCTCTCCTCCCCTGCATCCTTATTGGCCAGCGGCCGGCAGCTTAACATAATGAGCTGCTGGCCGCAAAATTTAAAGAGATGCGGCCGAGGGGCCGCGATCTACCGGTAGATCGCGATCGACCTATTGGGCAGCCCTGCTGTAAATAATTAATCTCTGAGTTTCAGACCACTTTAAGCTTATAGTATTAATATATATTGTGATTTTGATATACAATATTTTTTTTTATTTAATATTTTACTTGCAAAAAGAATGTAAGCAGCAGGTTTTTGTTTTATTTTTCCTGAGTTTGCTATGTTATGGCCTTTAATAAAGGCTTGGCTTTGTACATACTAGAAAAAATAAATTCAGCTTGCTTGTGTATCAGTATTGCCGCTTGCCTTTTCAAGTTAAACCTGCGTATTGTAAAATATTTGTGGATGAGATAAACAATCTGAAATGCTGGTTGCTAAATGTTTCAAGTCTGGTTTCTTTATATATTATTTATTTATTTAGGATGGATTCATTTTTCCTGGCTGAGATGTTTAAATATCTGTACTTGCTGTTCTCTGAGAGGGAAGATCTGATATTTGATATAGAAGATTATATTTTTACCACAGAAGCACATCTCTTACCTCTTTGGCTGTCCACTTCAAATCACTCAAAACCAAAGAAAAACACAGTATGTATTGAATTTATTTTTCCTAAACTAGTTATTTTTTTTTTTTTTGTACTATTAACTGAAAAAATAAATACCTTGAATAAATACCACTTGAAAAGAGAGAATTTTGCATGCTCCTATTCTGTTTAGTAATGGTTCTATATTTATAGCAGGCATCTTACTTTTATGTATACAGTAGAAAACTAATGCAAACATTTGCATATCTTTACATTTTCAAGTTGGCTCAACATGTTCGACTGGAGTAAAGCTTTTACATGTTAATTCTTTACTGTAATCTAAAAAGAGGTATTAACCACTTTATCCACCACTGCACTATATATACGTCCCCTGTGACTTCATCTAAGCCACGAGTCAGTAGATAGAAGTCTTGTAGCAGAAATAGAGCTGTGCAGGATTGGGCTTGCTCCTTTGCACATTTCTGGCACTATCGGATGCAGCACTAATTGGTGAATGGGAACATATGTTTCCTGAGCTACTGAGATTGATTTTTACCATTAAAAATACTTTTATTTTTTCAGTTCATAGTGAAAAAATACTTTGTAGCATTGTTTCAGAATCCAATATCTTCACCATAAATTGTGACAGGAACATAATCTAAGTTTTGTGATGAGCGGTAAGAATAGCCAAACAGTAGCAATTTTTTTTTTTAAACTGGAATTGGTAAAACTAAGAAATAATGTTGTATTTTTTTTTCTTGTTTTCCCATTAAAATTAGTAGAAAACAAAATTGTTCGAGGGAAAAAATGACATGCAATGAAAACCTAGCATAAGTAGGGATAAAGTTCTTTCTGATTAAATAAGGACATAGCTATACTGTCAAAACTGCTCTGGTCCATAAGTAGGAAACTAGGTCTTGATGTGTTAAATTGGTTAGTGGAAGTGGTTAAAGGACTTTTACGAGGCCAATTTTAGGAAAAAAAATAAAAAAAGTTAGATACCTGCATCAGTTTGTAAGGCACGGAGGATGCCCTCCGTGCTGTTCCGCCGGGTCCCCACCGCTCAATAGCCCCCGACCGCACGGCTCGGGCTCTCCAGCCTGCACAAGGATGGCCGTGGCTGCGCAGTCCGCATAGGTGCGGCTGCGTAGCTCTAGGGCCAACCTCCCGATCCACGCAACAGGCTGTTTCCTGTAGCGTGGGGCAGGGGGTTGGCCTCAGAGCTGCGCAGCCGCACTCGCGGCTATGCGGACTGCGCAGCCGCGGCCAGCTCCGGAGGCCATCTTTGTGCAGGCTGGAGAGCCCGACCCCGAGGGGCCCAAGGGGCTGTTCGGGGGGCTATTGAGCAGAGGGGACCCGGCGGAACGGCATGGAGGGCGCGGAAGGTGTCCTCTGTGACTTAAAAATTGATGCAGGTATCTAACTTTTATTTTTTTTTTCTAAAATTGGCCTTGTAAGTCCTTTAAGGTTTAAAATCTCTGTTGACTTTGTATTATTCTCTAGTTTCAAGCCGGGGGGAGGGTAGTGTATTTTCTGCTATTAACTGGTATTATTAGTAAGTCCTGCAGAAAATAGATTGTTGCATACAATATATAGTCATTTAACCACTTCACTGCTGATTAGTTTTCCCCTTCTGTACCAGAGCAGTTTTCACTTTTCAGAGCTCCTTCCATTAATTTGCCTATAACTTTATTACTAGTTATCACAGCGAAACAATCTATATCCTTTTTTTTACCACCAATTAGGCTTTCTTTGGGTGGTACATTTTGCTAAGACTTATTTTATCTTAAATGCATTTTAACAGGAAAAATATGGAGAACATTTCTCCATTTTCGGCCTTTATAGATTTAAAATAATACATGCTGCTATAACTAAAACCCACACATTTTATTTACCCATTTGTCCCAGTTATTGCAAAGTTTAAAATATTTCGCTGGTACAATGTATGGCGCCAATATTTTATTTGGAAATAAAGGTGCAGGTTTCAGGTAACTATTTACCATATGTATTTTTTTTTTGTTTTTTTTTATGCTAAATTTTTATTTGATTATGGGATAGTTTGGTAGGCAAGGTGTTAATTTTAATTGTAAGTGCGGCTGTTCAATTCCTGCCCAGGGATGTAGACAAGGAATTCAAGTCCTACAGGACGTAGGAGGGAAGGGAGGGCAGTATGTTTTACACCCTCACCCAGAAAGCATTGTGTAGACTCTGGCTGTTGCAGTGATGCAGAAGCCAACCTCCAGAAGACCTGGAGACGTTGCTTAAAGTGGATTCAAGATGTAAAACTAACTATAACAAGTAACTTGTCTATATATCTTATCTAAAGTTTAGATAGTTTACACAGCAAATCTAGCTGCAAACAGCTTCAACAGTATATGATTATTTCTTCCTGTGATACAATGAGAGCGGCCATGTTCTGTTTGTCACATTATACACAGGCAAGCTGATCTGCATATCCAGCCCTCAGCCTGTGAAAACTTCACTCCCCTCGCGTCCTCCCCTCTGCCTCTGAAATCTCTGGCTAGTAATACATCCTCCTGCCCAGACTGAGCTCCCATAAGCCCTTGCTACATCTGTCTCAAAGTTCCAAGGCACTGGAGAAGCTGTGGGCGAGGCTTGTTTATAGGGAATTAGAGTATTAAAACAAAAACAAAAAAGTATTTGGCTTGAGGAATGCCCTACAAACAATAGTAAAGGATCACAATTCTGCAATGAATAAAAGTTCATCTCGGATCCATTTTAATGAGACAGATAACATTGTAGAGGAACATTCAAATGGGGATCTTATGGGTATAAGGTGTTTATTCAGTGGGTAGGGAGACCCTGAGTAGATGTCCAAGAATAAAAAGATCCTGGCCATCTACTATAACTAAAGATATTCATCTTTCTTCCAGACTTCACAGTATACAGAACTTGATGACAGCAATTTTGATTGGTCTTGTCCCAATACCCAAATCCTTTTCCGCAATGATCCTTTGTATGCTCAGAGTATTCGTGA
Source organism: Hyperolius riggenbachi (assembly GCF_040937935.1). Lineage (NCBI taxonomy): Eukaryota > Metazoa > Chordata > Amphibia > Anura > Hyperoliidae > Hyperolius > Hyperolius riggenbachi. The sequence goes on from NC_090651.1 coordinate 161,086,812, forward strand.
ACCCCTGAAAAATGTTGTTGACAAGAACTGTCCTCGTACGACTTCAAGAATGTAAGGACTTTTTGTTTATACTTTGACAGGAAACCTTAAAATTGGTTCAGTAAACATTTTTCTGTGATGTATCCATAAATGATGTAATGATAGTTAATAGTGTAAAGTTGAGCTAGTTACATTTTGTCATAGTGTCTTTTGCATGACTGCAGTGATGAGTTTTCAAGCAATGGAAATAGACCACCGTTGCGGGCAAGAGACTTCATGGCCAGCAACCCTGAACATTTGGACATTCTGAAGAAAATGGGAGTGAACCTCATACACCTAAAAGATGGAAGAGTACAACTAGTGCAACATGCTAACCAAGTAAACACATCTGTTTTTAAATAGAAATGTTTTAAAAATGTTTTTTTTTTTCACAACCTGTAAAATGGGGCACAGACACAACCTCAAATGCCTTTGCCTTGTGGGCATCATTAGATTTAATCTGAAAATTTTTTCCCACGAAACATGAGGTAACTGCAAGTTATCCTTTCATGGCCCTTATCAGAATCCGATGTATGCAACTGTTTCTTTTTTTCTCCTAGGTGAAATTTTCACACATTTGCTATCATTCATAAAGGAGCTGTCGGTAAGGGGAATCAATGCGGGAAAACACCGCTGCCGGTATTTTAGACTTCTGGGTGGGCATTCATAAAAGTGTATCAATGTGCGGTAGCAGTGCGGAGATTCCCCGAACTAGGATGGCGGTAGGCAGGCGGTAGGCTTGCGGAGACAAGGAAGCTGCCGAGTTGATACATTTCTCCGTGTTCTGCTCTGCTGCAGCTGCCTGGGAGGTCTGTGTGTCTCCATTCACTTACATTGTTATCGCCACATCAGAGTGAGCGGTACTTCCCGACCTCACACCGCTTGCGGTGATCTTCATGAATTAACATTTTGCTACATTTGTTCCGATAATCACCGCACAAGGCAGTGATTTTTCACTGTAAGGACTTTTTGTTTATACTTTAACAGGAAGCCTTAAAATTGGTTCAGTAAACATTTTTCTGTGATGTATCCATAAATGATGTAATGATAGTTAATAGTGTAAAGTTAAACTAGTTACCCCGAACTAGGATGGCGGTAGGCAGGCGGTAGGCTTGCGGAGACAAGGAAGCTGCCGAGTTGATACATTTCTCCGTGTTCTGCTCTGCTGCAGCTGCCTGGGAGGTCTGTGTGTCTCCATTCACTTACATTGTTATCGCCACATCAGAGTGAGCGGTACTTCCCGACCTCACACCTCTTGCGGTGATCTTCATGAATTAACATTTTGATACAATACAAGGCGGTGATTTATCACTGTAAGGACTTTTTTTTTATACTTTGACAGGAAGCCTTAAAATTGGTTCAGTAAACATTTTTCTCGGTAGTGTCATTTTTTTCATGCGGAAAGAGCCTTTATGAATGCTGACTTTGCCGAGTGTTCGGTAAAGTCAGCTGTTTTAAGCATTTCCGCATGCGGAAATGCTTTATGAATGATAGCCATTGGCAGTAAAATGCCTTTTAAACCACCAGCAAGCAAGAAAGGTCTCAAAATAATTTTGATAGTACTTGTTCACCTACTTTTGGTACTTTTCAATTACAAAGTGCTGAAAAGTTATTTTAAGGATGCATAGAAAAATTATCTCCTAGGAGAAAAAGTTAATTGCATATGGGCCCATCTGTTTAAATGTATCACTCATAGTGCTTTACTTCAGGACCAGAGCTATGCATACCATTCTTTTATGCTTTTGTAAACCAGGCTGCACATGTCCAGATCCACTGATAATTTGACATCAGTTAAAGATGCTCTGTACTAAAAAAAAAAAAATGCCCTTGGGGGGTACTCACCTCGGGAGGGGAAGCCTCTGGCTCCTATCAAGGCTTCCCCCGTTGTCCTCCGGTCCACGTTGGTCTCGCTCTGGCCCTCGCAATGCACAGCCGACAATTTATCAAATGGTATAAGTTATCAAATGGTAAAATTATTTTTTCAGGCTGCAAGCTCTATAGATGCTGAAGATGGTTTACGGTTTATGCAAGAAATGATTGAACTCTCCAGCCAGCAGCAAAAAGAACAACAGTTGCCACCTCGTGCTGTTCAAATAGTATCCCATCCATTTTATGGAAGAGTGGTATTGACTGCTGGGCCTGCTCAATTCGGAATGGATCTTTCCAAAAATCTTGCAGGGGTAAGTTAACGTTTAAATTATAAGGTCATCAGGGCTGGATTCTCTTCTTTTGTGCCTAGCATCAAGTCTGAAAGGGAACTTTCAGATTTGTTCTACCCACTGTAAGTGACCCCCCGGTAAGGTTGTTCAATTGTCTTTTTTGGGGTTGCAGCAGGCATTCACTTAAGTTTGGGGGGGGGGGCTGCTGTATAACCCACCAATCTATATGGGAGCCTCCATTTTCTCTGTCCTGCGCTGCAGAAACGCAGGTTCCCACTGTGATGTTCTGAGTGCCTGACCGCTGTGGTACATGCCCTGGGAGATATGGTTCCCATTGATGTGATTACCTCTCCTGGCTGAAAGATGAAACCACATAAATAAGTCACATCTCCTCCTGATGCTCCGGTCCCTGCCTCCGGTTCACTTCTGGAATTTGCAACTTTTAAAGCCGGAAAACATCTGCGCCATGCGGTCACGCCCTTCCTCCCGCTGACGTCACCAGGAGTGTGTTGCGCAGACTCTGTACTGTCTGCACCTGCGCAATATGCTCCTGGTGACGTCAGCAAGAGTGAGGACACGGCCGTTCAGGCACGGTGGTTTTCCAACTTTAAAGTCGGAAATTCCTGAAGTGAACCGGAGGCGGGGACCGGAGCATCGGTGAGTGGCTGCGCGGGCCCTGTACGTCTGCAGGGGACCATTAGAAGCCCCAGGTAAGTTCAACTCAATGTAATCACTTTAGCTTGTAGAGGTTTCCCACCAGTGCCATATTTCACAAATGATATTATAATATATGGAAGCTTTGGAAGGCAGTACACTGTTCTGTGTGCACAACACTGAAATACAGACTATGTCACATTAGTGAATTCACACTCAGTGAAGTGATCATCCCCAGGAATTGTTGAAATGAACTTCCTATCAGTAGTGGAGCAGTACATTGCTCTGCTGTGACCCAGACACAAACAGGTGTTAGAGCAGTGCATCACTTCCCAACTTGCGATCCTGTTCTAGCAAACAAAATTTTCTTTGGTGATTTTCTACTGGCAGTCCTTTGGCATAGGTCTTACTGCCACTCTGGCTACATTATGACCTTTGTACAGATATCTTAAAACCTCATGGGCTTTATAAACCATTACATGTAGGCAGCATTAGGTTGTTTTCTGTGCAGTTATATTATGATTATAAATAGGTTTAATAGAGATTTAATCCTCAACTGGTAGTCTGAGTTTTCCTATGGTTACAGTTGCACCTGTCGAGTGTTTCAGGAGTCATGGACAATGTAGTGGATCTTACTACTATAGTGAACTTACGATGGTCCGACTCTACACCAGCTCGCAGAGTTGTAACACACGCACCCGCGCCTTCCTCTTCACCCTACTTCACTGGCATCTAGCTCCATTCCACCTCCAACATAGCGCTGACCAGTTGCTGAAATAACAACAATAACTTCAAGTCTAGAAATCCAACGGCTAAATAAACTTACTTTCTGAAAGACTTGGGTGACAGTGTTGTGTGGTGGTGAAGGATAATGCAGCACATCGTTAGTCCCCACATCAGCCATGAGCACAAGTGTCTCCCACCTCACCATTTCTGACAGGCATCATTGCCCTCCACAATATTTGTGACACAATATGACAAGCTTAATGTCAATTTATTGTTGGTCTAGACCCGTGGCTTTGTGGCTAGAACTGAACCCTACAGTGGCTGCTCAGAAGTAACAAACCCTAGTGCTATCAAAGGAAGAATAGCCCTAATGCAGAGAGGTCAGTGTATGTTTGCTGAAAAGGCTCGAAATGTGCAGAAGGCTGGAGCTATCGGAGGAATTGTCACTGGTAAGTGCTAAATTATGAAAACGTTTTTAATTTATCCTTGAAGTGTTTTTGCTGTGATTAACTGCTTATACAAAATCTTTATACTGCTGTGCAGCCTGTTCTCTTCATTGGCCTCAATTCACTAAGTTTTATCGAAAACTTTATCAAACATTTGATAATTTACCTCATGGGTAAAATCTAATTTTGAATTCACTAAGGTGTTAAAAATGTATTGAACATTTTATCGATAAAACATTTGATAAATATATAACACCTAGAGATGGCCCGAACCGTTCGCCGGGCGAATCTCTCTGGGCCTTCTACTACTTCCGGGTCGCAACGATCCGGAGTAGTACGCCTGCGGGGAGCGCGTCCTAGATCGCGCTCCTGTTGCCGGGCACTCTGCGCATGTGTTTAATACTTTAGCCCTGACTAAGCCGCCGCATCCCCGCCGCTATAAACTATCTAAATCTCCCCCCCCCAAACTCCCCAGGGCACACGACGGGGAGCGCTTCCGTGTGAGGCAGGGCTATGAGCTGCAGCCCTGCCTCACACGCGTCTGTCAGTGGCGGATCGCTGCCTCTCCCCCGCCCCTCTCAGTCTTCCTTCGCTGAGAGGGGAGGGGGAGAGGTGGAGATCCACCGCTGACAGACGCGTGTGAGGCAGGGTGGCAGCTCATAGCCCCACCTCACACGGAAGCGCACAGGGCAGCAAAATCCACGACCAAGAAAGTTGTGGATTTTGCAGGGGAGAGTTGGGAGGGATTTAGATTAGTTAGATCAGTTTATAGTGGCGGGTTAGTTAGGGCTAAGGTATTAAACAGATTTATGAAATGAAATAGGCTTTTTTTTTTTTTTTTGAGACTTCAGAGTCTCTTTAAGACAAGTTTAGAGAATGAAAAAAAAAAAAAAAAGCTAAAACTGGTACACCCGTGGTGCCGCGGGGTCCCATCCCAGCAACCCCCGCAGAGTATGACGTCAGTGGAACACTCACCTCTCCGGCCAGCACACTCTTCTCTCCTTGTGATTGTTGCTGGTACCCCCTCTCTGTGACCCCTTCACCGTAATTACTCATGTGCCACTAGAGTGACGGGTGGGGGATGCCAGCATGGTGAAGATAGGGCACAAGACAGGGAGGAGTGTGCCAGCCGGAGAGGAGAGTTATGTGTTATTCAGAGCATAAAACTCAGACTTTTTTCTTCCCACTTGGGCATTACCACATGCGTTATCGCCCAAGCGGTAAATTACCGCATGGTATGTTGTTGATAGTGGATTCATAAAATTTAACGCATGTTTGATGCATGTTTTACCGCATGCGGTAATAGTGCGGTAATAGTGCGGTAATTAAAACGTTTTGTGTTGGTAAACTGAATGAAGTGTATTCATGAAAAAAAAGGGGGAGTAAGGAAGCGATAAATAACATGTTGTTATCGCCAACAAAGACCTGGCGACTTTGCTCTACTAGCATTTTAGGTGACAAATGGAGCCCTTTCAACTTAATGTTATGGAATTTTTAAGGATACAGAGGAGGAATATATATATATATATAATCGATCTATCTATCTATCTATCTATCTATCTATCTATTATATATATATATATATATATATATATATATATATATATATTAGAGAGATATAGATAGATAGATAGATAGATAGATAGATAGATAGATAGATAGATAGATAGATAGATAGATAGATAGATAGATAGATAGATAGATAGATAGATAGATATCGATCTATCTATGTCTATATATAGATAGATAGATAGATAGATAGATAGATAGATAGATAGATAGATAGATAGATAGATAGATAGATAGATAGATAGATCGAGATATATCTATCTATCTATGTATATATAGCTATATAATATCTCCCTCTCTCTCTAGTTCTCTCTCTCTATATATATCTATCTATATATCTATATCTATCTATCTATCTATCTATCTATCTATCTATCTATCTATCTATCTATCTATCTATCTATCTATATATATATATATATATATATATATATATATTTTCTCTGTATCTATCTATCTATATACATATATTATATCTATATCTATATCTATCTATATATATATATATATATATATAATCTCTATCTATCTATGTATCTATCTATATATATATATATATTTATATATATATATATATATATATATATATATATATATATATATATATATTTTATAATTTATAAAAAAAATAAGTCACGTGTGTCTAAAACTGCATACTTCCGGCACACCTACCGACTGCTATCGCAATCCCCTCGCACTCGGAATTTGTGTAGTTTGAACTCGAATACACACATTCAGCACTATTTTAGCACAGAACCGCAGGACGGGTGCGTTTCATTTTAAGTACAGTACTTCCTCCTTCCAGCTTGGAAGGAGAAAAATCTCAAAATTAATTGAAATGCTGTCCGGCCTGTTGTTTCGTGTGAAATGGTGCTGAACGCATGTGTACGGGTTCTGAACCCCGCATTGCCGATGTGGCTTTACTAAAGACACACAAATGAAATGCACTAAGGTGTGCATTCAGTTCAGTGCATAGGAGTTTTGTTGCAGTTTAGGTGTAGATCTATTCCATTTATGTTAATAGCAATGCACAAGTTGTCTGGAAAAAAATATGCAGAGTTGCATTGTACCACAAACCATAGTACCACAACCACCATGTCAGAAAGGGTCCATACAAAATTATGGATCCAGTGAACAGTGCCCTGCACAACACCAGATGCATTCAGAATCAAACCAAATGGCAGCTTTGTTCGCAATATTAATTTCATTTTTCAAAGAATGTTATGCATGCCTGTTTTACAGATGACAATGATGGCAGCAGCAGTGACACTGCTCCTCTGTTCCAAATGGCCGGTGATGGGAAGAACACAGATGACATAACTATTCCCATGCTGTTTTTGTTCAGCAAAGAAGGAAACATCATCCTTGATGCCATCCGAGAATACCAAGAAGTAGAAGTTCTTTTGTCTGACAAGGCCAAAGACAGAGGTAACTAGTACACATAGGCTGGCTGTGTGTGTTATGTGTACTTGCTAATTTAAATCTAATTGAATTGTTACTTAAAAAGGGGAAGTTCACAATTTGTGCTATGAAAGGTTCCTGTAATGAAGACATTATGCCTTAGTTTGACAGCATAGCCAGTTATTCCACTTAGCTTGCTCTTGTCCTAGAATCACTAAGAAGCTGTCAGAGTGGTACTTAGTATTGAAGTGGAGGGTGCTGGGTCAGTGAGCCAGGTCTTTGGTGATGGGTCATGCTACAGGTTCATTTATATAAAATACTTTTCCTTACAAATTTTGAAATTGCATTTAAAGGGAGTCTGTAGCGGTTTAAAAAATAAAAAAAAACGATACTCACCTAAGTAGAGGGAAGGCTCTGGGTCCTACAGAGCCTTCCCGTTCTCATGCCGGTCTCCTCATTCCCCTGCAGTCTCCTCCGTTTGAATCCCATGCTGCGGAAGACTTCTGCAGTCTTCGGAAGTGCTTGGGCGGCTCTGTACTGTGCCTGTGCGAGAGAGGGTGCTCGCGCGTGTCCAGTACGGAGCGGCCTGTCTTTGGAAGCCCTAGTGCTTCCGAAGACTGCCGAAGTCTCCCCAACCCGAAAGAAAGCAGTCCACAACCAATTGGTCATGGACTGCTGACGGGGGAGCCTGCAGGGGAATGCAGACACCAGGAGGAGAACGGAAAGGCTCTATAGGACCCAGAGCCTTCTCTCTCCTTAGGTGAGTATCTGTTTTTTATTTTGAAAAACGCTTCAGACTCCCTTTGATTGAACCTTAATTCAGCATTTTTTTTAAAATAGATTGTTCCACAAACATTTCATTTCAAAACTTAATTCAAATGCTTGATGGACTTCCGAGGTGAAAATAAACTTATGATAAAAACAATTGTATCTATCCTCAGTCTCCTAAAAATAACTTTTTTTAGATAACCCAGAGTTTTATTTTATATTTAAATCTAGATATCTGCTCTCAGAAGCCGTTTACTAACAGCAAAGTGTTTTATAGCGGTAATTACTTATCAATGAGGGTTATGCTATAGTCTGAGCTGGTCCCGACCTGGGCAGAAACTGTCACTTGAATACTTAATGTTTTACTTTTTCAGACAGAGAAAGGGAAAAAAAGGAAAGCCTAGTTTTGTGTGCTTGGCACAGTACATACACGGCTGTCTCATCATGTCACCTCCGTTGTCCTTTAAATTACACAACAAACAGAGAACATTTATATCATGCTTTTCTCCTGGCGGACTCAAAGCGCCAGAGCTTCAGCCACTAGGGCGCGCTCTATAGGCAGTAGCAGTGTTAGGGAGACTTGCCCAAGGTCTCCTACTGAATAGGTGCAGGCGTACTGAACAGGCAGAGCTGAGATTCGAACCCAGGTCTCCTGTGTCAGGCAAAACACTATCCAGCCACCACATGCATTTCCACATCCTGCAAATCATTGAGTTTTTTCACACCAGAAAAATGTACAGCTATGTGTATGGGACACCGAAGTTTCCATATCATGCAATTTTCCGCATGCATTTGTGGGGGAAAAATGATTTGTGTTAATGATTTCTCATTACGCTAGATACATGTGAAAACTCACAAAAACTTGCATAGAATTATGTGAAAATTTGCAAAACTTGCTAAATTAAGCAATGGGGGTTTTCTAACCACACCTTTTCATTTAAATGAATTTTTTAAAAAATACAAACCTACGTCAGGTAAGCACATATATTGGTTTGTAATAAGAAGTAAAAATATGTTAACCTTGCATTTTTCATTCTTTACTTGTGCTACCCATGGAATTCCAGCAACAATTTTTAAAGGTAAAATGATCCCAAACGACATAATTGATGGCTGTAAGTAGCATTTCTAATTGATGGGGATGTTTTAACTTCTGTATTCACTATAAAATGTCTTATTCATGGTTTCAAAAATGTATTCAAAAATCCATAAAAAAAGATCTTCATTAGGCAGTCATAATGAAGTCATACAGCTGGACTGTCAGTTATGGGATTCCTTTATCATTGGGGGACATGAGATTCAGACTAAACACCATTCATCAAACTCAAAGATTCATTGGCTAAAATCAATGTTTTGACAAGGTACAAGAAAAGATCTTTCTCCAGTCAGCAAAATCCAGCATCTGCACTACATGGAGTATCAATAGAACATGCTCTAGATGTCCTTATATTCGTTTCAGCAAGGCCCAGATAAATGTACATGAGTGCCTATGTAACTTCTGAAAAGGATTAAAGGACAACTGAAATGAGAAGAATATGGAGGCTGCCGTATTTATTTCCTTTTAAACCATACCAGTTGCCTGGCAGCCCTGTTGATCAATTTGGCTGCAGTGGTGTCTGAATGACACCAGAAACAAATATGCAGTTAATCTTGTCAGATCTGACCATAATGTCAGAGACACCTGATCTGCATATAATTGTTCATGGTCTATGGCTAAAAGTATTCGAGGCAGAGGATCAGCAGGTTAGCCAGGCAACTGGTATTGCAGAAAGAAACACACCTAGAGCCCAATAAAGTGTAGTATGTACTGGTAATATGGGTGTGACAAGTAAGTATATAATATTAATACTCACAAACCAGGGTTACCTTCCAGGCAACCACTGTAAAGGCAAGTGGGGAGATTAGATCTGTCCCCACTCGGGATTAAAAAGTCACTCTCTATAGATCGGAAAAAAGGGGGCAACTCTCGTCTACCAAGGGTGGACTTAGACCATGTACAGGCAAACAGAGGCGCCAAAAGGATAAGTCATTAAAAAGTTCAAAAATCCGGGGAGACTGAGGTTGATTTCCCTCCTCCGGATAGACACAACCAACTGTTGATCAAGTTCAACCAAATATTTATTTACATACTCTAAAAAGTGCGACGGGTTTTGTAGGCAAATCCCGCGTCCTGAGACTATGAACGGAGCATAAAACTCATGCAGGTCTAGTACAAAGTAAAGCGCCTCTGTGTTAGTGCATTTGGTGGGGTGGCATTGTAAATTAAGCCTATTTAACAGTATTTATAGCTCTTTATATACAATACCAAGTGTCCAAATGAAAACCCATCATTTTTCATCAGAGAAATCAAGATGAACATGTTTAAAACTTTTAACTCCTCAAATAAGATCCTGTTGATAAAATATTTTGGGGAAAATAAAAAATTTTATTTTTCTCTATCTTCAGCCAGTGTTTCACTGAATTGTAAACACAATTCATTTTAAACAAACAACAACAAAAAAGCCTTCCTTTTTTGTGACCACCCATATCTGTCTTTTTAAAAGCAGTGCAAGTGTTGCATGTACTGTATTGTCAGAGAAGTTAGTTCTTAAAGGACTTACGAGGCCAAATTCGTTAAAAAAGTGAAGTACCTGCAAGATGTTTAAATGCACGGAGGACGCCGTCCGCACCCTCCGTGCAGTTCCGCTGGGTCCCGGGTCGGCCGGGTCGGGCTTTCATGCCGCTCCGGAGCTGGCCGCGGCTGCGCAGTCCGCATTGCCGCGAGTGCGGCTGCGCAGCTCTAGGGCCAACCCCTCCGATCCACGCTACAGTGCGTGGTTCGGAGGGTTGGCCCTAGAGCTGCGCAGCCGCACTCGCGGCAATGCGGACTGCGCAGCCGCGGCCAGCTCCGACGGCCATCTTAGGAGCTGCATGAAAGCCTGACCCGGCCTGTGGGGTCGCCAGCGGCACGGGGGGGTGCTTTCAGGAAGGGGACCCGGCGGAACTGCACGGAGGGCGCGGACGGCGTCCTCCGTGCATTTAAATATCTTGCAGGTACTTCACCTTTTTAACGAATTTGGCCTCATAAGTCCTTTAACAGTTGGATCAAAAACTTAAAAAAAAAAAGAGTTAACTCGTTTGAGATATGTGCACTACTTTTGACCTCAGTTGCCAGAACTCATGTGCTGTGAATGCTTAGAATGCTTTGATGTCACTGCCCCAAGTGACAAGTGGCCATAAATACACATTACAGCAGTATTAATTAGAAGTAAGGAAATGTAACAAATAAGAAATAAAGTGCTAAAATAATTTGGCCTGAAGCACTTGCAAGCCTCTAAATAAATTGGCTGCTGAAGGGTTAAACATCATTTTCTAAGCCTATACTACAAACATTGTGTGCAGTTCATTTTCCTGCATTCGAGAAAAATATTGCCAAAAACTAACCTAGTGAACGGATTCAGATATTATTATAGATTCTTGTTGACGTTTTTTAGATGATTAAATTATGTCCTTATGAGGAAGAGTCCTTAGCCATGTAGAGGCACAATCTATAGTTTGCACAGACTTAAAGTAACCTGAAGCTAAAAAAAATACATTTACTCCAGAAATTTTTCATGCTGCCTATTGTTCCCTGTACCTCTTTAATGTTTGTACCTCCTAACCTCTTTAATATTTGTCTTGCCTGTCAGTTGAGTATTCTCCAGAAAGTGGCTGTGCACGAGCATTTGCACTTGGGCTTGCACGCTTCCAAACCACCCAATTCAGAACCATTTATTCACTACCCAAGAGGCAGTGGGGGAAAACAACTTCTAGGAAGAGGACTGCCAGATAATTTGTATTGTTTAAAAATAAGTATCACCCTCTATATTCCTCTCACTTCAGGCATGCATGGCATGTTTAGAAATCATTTTCTAAACTGACATTATTGGTGTCCGTTTTGAAGCATTTGCTGTACAGACCTGCTTTTTGACTTCCGGCTAAGCAATGTGCTCTGTTTTATGAAGAAGGATGAAGGAGATGAGCAAGGGCATGGATCACTGCTAGGAAGGCCAGCTTTGTCAGGGGACACCTGTATACACTTTAGCTTATCAAACAAAATGATCACAAACAATTGTTTTGGGTGTGGAATATCTAAAGTGTGAACACTATTTAGTTTTGGCTTTGCTGTGTGGCTAGTTCTGTATAGGGGAAAGGGGGGGGGGGGGGTGACTGGGGGCCTGTGATGTACTGCAAAAGGCATTGGCCCAAACACAAAAAAAATTACAGTACAGCTTATGTCAATGCCTCTGTTTAAGATATAATCAGGATATCAATTTGTATGTTAACTTTTCTGGTTTCAGCTTCAAAAATTATATATATATATATATATATATATATATATATATATATATATATATATATATATATATATATATATATATATCTATATCTATATCCCCACCCTTTCAGTGATGATTAACTTAGGCTATGTTATCATGCTCATGCAGTCTTCTGCCCCAGAGCACTCAGTGCAGTGAGCAAGGTTTGTTAGCTGATCGCCCAAAGGGAAAATAAGGAAGTTTTGAATCAGGATGATACCAACTTACAGATAAATAAGAGTATGCTTTTGGCTTTTAAGCCTTCGTCCAAACTGAGGGAAAATAAATCATCCCACAGTGGTTCATCTTGCCAACTGTAAAGATGCCAGCTTTACTGATACATTTAAGAATGTTAAGCAGGGTGAGGTAAGATTTTACAATGGTTTAACAATGATGAATTCATTTAAACATAAATATTGTAAAAAAAAAAATTATTTATGAAGTTATTTTCCGTTACGTTCTTCTTTTGCTGTGGAATAAATTCAGAGCACTTGCAGCACATTGAGTAGCAGTGTAACCCATGAGGCTAGGGGACATCTGCTTGGGTCATGCCATTCCTCACTCTCCCTTTACCTTCAGGAAGATACTACACGCTGCTGCTAGGTGCTGCTATTCACCACAAACAGCTGCTCATACCAGTATGGGTTGTGGCTGAGGATGGGGAAATGATGTGTCAATCAAGCTGTTAGAGAGCAGTAGAGCAGTATGCTCTGCTTAGCTTATTGAAGAAACGATGGCACTGTATTCAGCTACTTCCACTACATTCCTGGTTTTTATTTATGAAAAAAAGTTTTCTTCTTAGTTGCTGATTAATAGAAATTAAACAGAAGTAAATTCCATAAATAGATTAGAAGCAGCACACTTCACTCCTGTTTTCCAGCCATCTGCCTCAGTGTATCTGAGTCTGACCACTCAGCAGATTATCTCCCCTTCAGGTTCAGTCCCAAAAGGTTCAATGCAGCAAGAGAGACAAAACTTAGGTCTATGAATAACACTTGTTTTGGATGTGTCATGGTACACCCATATCGTCTTGTCTAATAATGGATGAAGGGAAAAAAGTCACTTGGGAAGCCAGTTAGCAGCAAGCTGCGCATCAGCAGGGTTCTTGTAAGCTTTCTTATGGATTTTAATATTTGTCTTAGTGGTTACTGAGAGGAAGTGATTTGCATTAAACAAGATTTTTTTTTGTTTGTTTCATTCAGGTTTGGATGGAGAAAGTGCAGAGCAGAAATCTGCAGAAAATTATTCACAAAAAGAAATTCTATCAGAAACTCTCTTGACTCAACAGAATATACTAAATACTCAGAACTCTGAGGAGGAAACTAAATTGTCAGTCCCCCAGTCTGACGATCCCCAGCCCCCTAACAGTGACAATTCTGTTCATCTTAAAGATGAAGTTGACGCTGAAGAAAAAGAACCCCCCCTCCATGAAGACACACAGAGCTCTGGAGATAAGACCCAGCCTCCAGAAGAATCTAGTAATGAGCAGTGGGACAATAAAGTTCATCCTATTGAGTCTATACTGGCGGATTGGAAAGAAGACATTGAAGCATTTGAACTGATGGAGAAAGATGAGTTGTGACCAAAAATTTGTTTATTCAGAGCTCCTGCGATGGAAACTTATTGCAAGCCTTCCCTAAGGGAAAACCTTAATTGTGAACAATATACATGAAGGATCATACTTGACATTGTCTTCTGTAGGATAATACTGCGCGTGGGATCACCAGGGCACGACCGTTCACATATTGATGGATCCATTGACTTTTATCAGTTAACAGACAGTGTAAAAAATATCAAAGTTATATTTTTCTGATCTGCCAAGGACTTTGCTAAAGAAAGTGAATACTTGTAACACCTTCAGAAGGTGCTTACAGTCGTTTCACTTAAACTGAGAATCTGGGTTTGGTATGTTAGGTTTATTTATTAAATTTTCACATTTGTGCAAAGATGTCATCACAGCAGCTGTTTAAATCCTGATTCCAGGATGCTTAGATACGGACCTAAATATGACTTGATTATTGATTGCTAACTGTGATCTGACAACATTTACAGAGTATTTTTTTTCTTTCTGGTCTTTTTTTTTTCTCCTCCCCTCTTCCCCACCACCCTCAACAACCATTAGCAAGGGTAACATTACCGGACAAGGGCACAGGGACCATAATACATTGTTTCTGTCTTATGCTTGTTTATTTTAATAGTCAATTTATTTTAAGCCATATTTTTACAATGCAGAATACCATGACACACGCTGCGGAAAATGTTCTTGTTTTAATTTCCCATCTCATTGAAGAGGCTTTCTTATTTATGACCTGAATGAGAGAGTATTTTGTACTGGTACTTTTGTATGCCCAATGTATACATCCTCATACAACTGTACAAAGGTAAACCTGCATTCATGGAATCATTTTTTTATTTTTTTATTTTTCCTTCATTAAAAGCTGCTGAATTGGCAATGTTAAGAACTACAATTCCCAGTGAACAAATACAAGGGTTACTTTGTATCTACAATACGTAGGTTTATGCTGTCCGTAGCCAGTTTCTTGTTAAAAACTCCAACCTTGTACAGCAAAAGTTTCTCTTCCATACAAGAACCCCAGTAGTAGATACAAGTGCAACACCTGGCTGTTAGTGCAGCTTAATTTATTGCTGAAATTTATTTGCCTGGAAGTACTCTTGCGTGTCAATGTGCAATATTTTGCTATTCAACACTGATCACATTCATTCAGCATCTGAAAATTGAAATTTAACTTAAAATGACTTTTGCGGAAATGGTATAAACTTTGAGAAGTATGTTCATAGGGAAAGTGATAAAGGAAAAAGTATCAGAGTATTAACTCCAATGTGGGAGGAAATGTGTGCCTTCCAATATGTTTTCTCACTGCCAGTAAACATCTAGATTGCTATGAAACGTTTGTTACTTAAAATTAGAGTGCACAATTAATCCTGCTGCCATTTGCTATAAATCAAAGTTCTTCTTTATAGAAATAATCCTGGTTTATTCTTAAATTCTTGGTTTTTGAAAAGGGTTTATTTCCAAAAATCAACAAATTGCACCAGAAGAGCAACTGGTTACGTTTGTAAGCTAAATCTCAAAAGTATTTGATGATTGGCTTTTTTAAATAAATTCAGACTGGAAAACTACACTTGATGAGTGGTACTTTATAATGTGTTAATGTTTATTGCTATTAGCCAAGTTATAGAGAGATGCATGTTTTTGTTCCTACACTGTAGCAGCACAAAGAATAAGAGCTGGTTGCATTTTAATTGAAACCGTTCTGTATAATTTTTATTACTTGTGAAATCTTGATCATTAGCCTCAGGCCCCTTTCACACTGGCACGGTGCGATAAATTGTCGCACTGCTACCGCAGCCTAATGAAAGTCTCTATGGGGAAGTTCATATATCCCCCGTTACAATATGCTGCACCGGAAGTGCCAAAATTAACGCTAGAGCAGAACTACGTTACCATGCGGGATCCGTGGTGATCTGCGTCGGCCCAGAAGTCATGTTACTCTATGGCGACGCAGGGTTTTTTATAAAAAGTTGGTGTTGCGGGGCACATGCGCAGAAGCGTATTTTTACAATCTGCTTCTACATACCCGAAGCAGCAAGTGACTGCAAGCGCACGTAACTTCCTGCTTGGCTGGTGGCCAGACAAGGAACACCGTGTACTAACGTAGCATTCCCTGAAGGCCTGTTTTTGGTAGTGCAGCGGGCCGCCAGTTACCTCCAGTTTGCAGTGTGAAACCAGCCTCAAGGTTACCTAAAGTGACAGTGAGATGAACATTTGGCTCCTAGTCCTTCTTTGAAGTAAATGTACAGAATTAAAAGGAATCTGAAGTAAAAATAAACTTATGATAGTATGTGTAGTACAGCTAAGAAACAGAACATTAGTAGCAAAGATATGAGTTTCGGTTACCTTCACACAGCAGTGTTGATCAAGCATTTCAGGGGGGGGGGGAGGGGGGCGATTGCGCAGTGATTCTCGTTCTATTGAAAGGGAATCCCAGATCGCACTGAATCGTGAGAATTTGCCCGCAAATCGTGATTATGGAGCCAAACGTGATCGCGAGCAAAGCGCCGAGCGTGAGCCAGCCCTCACTTCTCACACAGTGATAAAATCCAGGTCTTTGTCATTTTATTATTGCTTGAGGACTTTTTTTTTTTTTTTTTCTATGAAATTCTACGATTATAAGGATATTTAGGAAATACATTTTGAGCTGAAATGGAAAATTAATTTGCAGTCATTTTCAATGATTTGTGTATCGATGCATGTCTTTATTTTTAACAAAAGTTTGGATTCTCTGAAACATATTGGTGCAGTCCTCATAAATTTAGAAATTTACTGAATAGGTATGCTAATAGTTGTATACCATATGATTGTATTATGCAATATTTTAAGCCACCCACAATGAATAGAAATATGCAGTATTTTTAGTTATTATTATTATTTATTATATTTATGAAGCGCCAACATATTATGCAGCGCTGGACATTAATTTAGGTTACAGACAATATTTAGGGGTCACATACAGCAATATGACAATACAGGAATACAAGAAAACCAGATCACACAGCACAGTATGAGTATAAGGTAATGCTTAGTCAGTTTTTGGATGGGAGCATGGAGATTAGGCAAGTTAGTTCTATAGGTTCAGCAGTAATGCCAATGCGACACGTCATGTAATATAATCCATATGAAATCCATCACCGACGCAAATAAAATGGCCAGTGTACCATTTAGTGTTGGAGCAAAATTGTCATGTAGATGCCTTTGCGCTGTTTCTTCATAGCGACTACAGCACTACCAAAGAATTTCCCCATGTGCTATAAGCCTAAAAATAAAGAACACATCTCTCCGGAACACTGTATACTTTTAATCATTTTTTACAAATGTCTCTTGTTGCATCACTCTCAGTTCAGTAACACAAGTGTGACAGGAACTTGGTTCTAAGCAGAGATGGTACCTTGGTATGTCTGGACTGCTTACATCTAAAAGAAATTCCAAACTTCTGTTCACAACTTTTGACTGTGTGCATGCAGATTAAATGAAACCTAGGGATTTCTGCAGTAAGCTTTTTCTTCCGACAATAAGGGTATAAGAGGCGCCCTGGTGTAATAAAAGCATCTAAAAACAGTTTAAAAACGGGAAATAAATTTGAGGTAGCTTACATCAGTGACGAAAAAAATCTTTGTATTTTACAAAGGTTTTTATTAGTAGCACAGGCAACGCGTTTCGCGGGTCAGAGCCCGCTTCCTCAGGCCAATAACAGTGCCTACATCAGTAAAAGTAGGCACTGTTATTGGCCTGAGGAAGCGGGCTCTGACCCGCGAAACGCGTTGCCTGTGCTACTAATAAAAACCTTTGTAAAATACAAAGATTTTTTCGTCACTGAGGTAAGCTACCTCAAATTTATTTCCCGTTTTTAAACTGTTTTTAGATGCTTTTATTACACCAGGGCGCCTCTTATACCCTTATTGTGCAATCATACCCCCTTACCTCACCCGTCTGAGGGGTGGGTACAGACCACACGTGGCTTCGACCACGGCGGATATCTGTCCCCTTTCTTTTACCAAGGAGAGCGACCGCATCCAGGTCCCTAGGGACCACCCCGAGTGGAGTCGGGTTTGTTGTCTCCACCTGCTTCCTGTGGTCGGTTGCCCCTCTGCAACCCACCTTTGTGAGTAGTGTCTTACTTTTATTACGTTCAATTGTTTTTGACATACTACACTATTGGGCTCCCACTTTTGTCTCCGGTATCTTTTCACTAGAGGGTGTTTTTGACACCCACATCCCACTACTTTTTCTTCCGAGTTCCTGAAACAACTGCACAAGGAGAAAACTGAGGTAGGTATGTTCCATCCACCACATTGGAAGTAATGAAGCATAGTCTGAATCATGTAGTATTAAACACAGCTGGTTGCATATTTAGGCCTGGTTCACGTTAGCGCTAAAAATGGTCCGTTCCCAGACCTTAAGGGGACGGATCGGAACGGATGCAAATGGATCTAATGTTAACCTATGGATCCGTTCACATCCGTCAGTTCGAACAGATCCGTTCCACACAATCCTCTCAACGGACCACAAGTTTCCTTCTGCAGCAATTTTTCTGGATCGCTGAGCCCAGCGAAATGGAAACGGAACATGGAAAACTGAACGTTTCAGCAGACCTTTCTAGACAGCAAAATCCACTTGGGTGTGGGGGGCTAGGGAGGATGTGGGGATATGGAACGGAAGATCCGTTTGCCACTTAATTGCAAGTGTAAACCGGGCCTAAAACGGGCTTTTTTTTTTTTCATAAATTGCTACCTGGATTCTGCATCAATTCATGCGTTTTTATCAGGGCTGTGGAGTTGGTCCAAAAATCCACCGACTCCGACTCCTCAGTTTAGGATTCCTCCGACTCCTCGACTCAGACTCCTCTAATTTGCATATTACAATTTTGTTGATTAAAAGTATGTAACATGAAATTCGTCTCTTAACTGCCAACGCTTAGGAATTTTACAAGACAACTGAAGTGAGAAGGATATGTAGACTACTATATTTATTCCCTTTAGACTAAAACTAGTCCTTGGTAAGAGTACTTGTAAAAGGTACAAACCGGAACAAAGAACATCTATCAGGCCCTAGGCAATGTAAGTGTGGGTACATGGAAGAATGATGTGCAGGTACTCTGCAGGGGAATGAGGAGATTCTTCCTCTATTACACATTCTTCATGCACAATCTGAACAAGGTTTATGGGTGACAGACAACACCTCTGTGTTCAATGTGCATAGCATTCTCAGTGGATTCCCTGCAGCTCTGTGGGGAGTGCATATGTTTCAATAATTTTATTGGTTTTAACCTAGTACCAGAGTGACATTACAGTTACAGTAATGATCCATGAAGTACATTGCTGTTTACAACATCAGGTACTGTGAATACAGTGCAAATTAATAAAGTAATAACATAATAACATGACAACATGAGTCTTGAAACTGTGGTAGCCTGTGAGAAGTGTAGAACAAGGATCGGAGAATTGGAGTATAGAAAGCAACCCCTAACCGAATAAATCAGTCTTTGGAAAGGCTGAATGGTAGTATGTTTTTAACCACTTAATTAGGAAAGATGGCGACCGCCCATTCACAAACCAAAATGGCTGGGCAGGGCCACCTCCCCCTAGGTACAACTAAACGCTTATGAGGTCCTGCCTTCAGCAAGACAGGATCTTTATTGCAATTCTAGAAAGTCTACGCTTGTAACAACATGGTTTCTGGGAGTGTAAGCATTTTGGGGATTGCAATACCAATAGATCTAGAAAGAATTATACCGTATCAGGTTGTCAGTTCCTTAACTAAGGTAAGTAAAGAAAAGAAAAGGAGAGGTGAAGAGGGAAAAAGAAGTATAGAGAAGAAGGTCTAGACCGCGAGAGCGGGGGGCCCATCAATCCCCCCCATAAGATGAAGATTATGGATTTGTCTCCACAGCCCGGGTAAGTAGTGTCAGTAACGTCTTAATTGGGAGCTTGTCTCAGGTCCTAAAATGTAATTGGTAAGGGGGGACCATATCTTATCAAACTTTTTGACGCTATCCATCAATCTAGCTTTAAGTTTCTCAAAAAATAAGATGTGGCAGAGCCTCTTTTTTACCTGATCAAAGGATAGGGATGTAGTGTTCCAGGAAGCAGCAATTGTTAACTTTGTTGCTGTAAAAATAAAGTTAGTCAAAGCATTTTGAGTGGAGGTCAAATTTGGGTACGGGAGGCCTAAAAGTGTGTGAGCTGGGTTTTTGGGCACGGGAGTATTAAGCAGTGATGAGGCCCATGTGCAGACCCTTATCCACAGCCTATTTGCTTTTTTGCATTTCCACCAGATGTGGGTATGTGTACCAACCGCCGTGCAACCCCTGAAGCAACTAGGAGTGGAGTTTGGTTTAATTTTTGACAATCTTTGCGGAACTAGGTACCACCTAAATAACAATTTATAATTAGCTTCAATCAGATCAGCATTCACAGATAGACGGGGAATATTATTCCAGATATCTTGTAGGTCTTCATTTCCTATCGTAATACCTAATTCTTTCTCCCATTTTATTATGTACTCTGGTTTCCATTCTGAGTTCACTTGTGAAAGATTCCTATATATCATGGAAATAACTCCAGAGGAAAAGGGGTCTGTGGCACATATGGCCTCGTAAGCTGTTCTACATGAAAGAGAGGATAGATCAGGTATATTAGTTTTCACAAAGTGGGATATCTGCAAGTATCTGAAGTGTTCCTCTTTAGGTAGATTATGTTTCTCTTTCAGATAGTTCAGTGATTTCATCCCTTGGTCGGTTGTGAGATCACAGATTCTCGTCAGTCTAGCTCCGGCCCACCATTGGTAACTCGCAGGAGACAGTAAACCAGCTGGGAAGGATGGATTGCCTAAAAACGAAGTTAGGGGGCGGTGAGGGGATATTAGCTTCCCTGAGTATTTGCAACTGTCCCAGACCGCGAGCGAGTTTTTAATTATAGGATTAGATATTTTATTACGGGCAGAGGGAGATATCCAGAGAAGATTTTGTAGTTTGATAGGATGGACAACCTGTTCCTCTATACTCACCCACGAGGGTTTTCCTGCAATAGCGTGCCAACTGGTCAATGAGGCCAGTTGAGCAGCTTTGTAATACAACATTAGATCAGGGACGCCCAGACCCCCATTGGATCGTTGCAGGAGTAAGTATTTCATTATTGTTGATTTTGTTTTGGAGAGTCTCTATAAATGAAGAAGGAACGGAGACAGGGAGTAACCGAAACGCATACAAAAGTTTAGGGAGGAAAGTCATTTTGATAGCTGCGATCCTGCCCATCCAGGAAATTGAGTACCTCTTCCAGCACTCCAGCATCTTACAGAGCTCCCGAGACAAGGAAGGGTAATTATACTGAAATAAAGTATCATAAGAGCCTGTAAGGTAAATACCTAAATATGGGAGTTTACAATTTTCTACTTGAAATTCAAAAGCGTCTTGAAGCGCTTGCATTAATAGCGGGGGTAGAGATATGTTCAATGCTTTGGATTTTGCGGGGTTGATATGAAGCCCTGAAATCTTACCGAATTGTGTTAGGATATTATTTAAGGTGAGTAAGGATTTGGAAGGGCGAGAGATGCACATCACAAGGTCATCTGCAAATAACGCCAGTTTGTGCATTCTGCTACCTACTTGAATGCCTTGTATATCTGAGGTATTTCGGATCAGTATGGCTAAAGGCTCAATAAGTAGAGCAAAAAGTAGTGGGGATAGAGGACACCCCTGGCGGGTACCTCGTGTAATATGGAAGGAGGTTGACCGAAAGCCTTGGTATACAATTGCTGCAGAAGGTGTGGAGTATAAGGCCTTGATCCAGGAAATCATATTGTCACCAAAGCCCCAGTGTTGAAGCGCCGCCAGTAAATAGGACCATGCAACCGAATCGAAGGCCTTAGTAATGTCTAGTGCCAATAGCATTGCTGGGGTAGATGTAAGGTGGGCCTGATGAATTAAGTGGGTTAATCTACGTACACTATCCCCAGCTTGCCTTTGGGGCATAAAGCCCACCTGATCATTATGTATGAGCGTGGTAATTTCGTTATTTAGGTGATTAGCTAAAACCCTGGCCAAAATTTTGATGTCTAAGTTTAGGAGGGAGATAGGGCGGTAGTTAGACCAAATTTGTGAGTTGGTATTTGGTTTGGGGATCATACTAATGAATGCTGAAATAGTTTCTTGATGAAATTGGGCACCCTTAAGAATATTGTTGAATGCGCTAACTAAATGTGGGGCCAAAATTTTGTTAAATTTTTTGTAGTAAATTGCCCTAAAACCATCTGGGCCTGGTTGTTTATTTAACTTTAGTTGTTTTATTACCTGTTAAACTTCTGTTAAAGTAATTTCCTTGTCTAGAGATTCCCTCAGTCCCGCGGGGAGTGCCGGAAGAGGTATTTTGGACAAAAATTCACTGATCTGTGAAGGAGAGGCTTTGTCAGGTGAGTTATATAGTTTCTCTAGGTTAGTACGGAAAGTTTCCACAATTTTGGCAGGGTTGGCAGATATTTGATTATGGCCGACCTGTAGGGAGATAGATTTGAACGATAAGTCCGGGGAGTGCATATGTAGAGTATAGTACTACTGTGTAACAAAGTAAACCTGAGACAGATGAAATTAAAGTTTTATACATACCTGGGGCTGCCTCCAGCCACCTTCAGGATAATCAGTCCCTCGTTGTCCTCCTCCACCACCTGGATCTTCTGCTATGAGTCCAGGTACTTGAGCCAGTCGGGCGTAGTGCGCATGCACACACTCCGCCGCCAGGAGCATACTACACCTGTGCAGCACTATTGCGCAGGTGCAGAATGTTCCTGGCTGTGGGAGCGGCATGCAGCCGGACAGCGCTGACTGGCTGAATTACCAGGACTCATAGCAGAAGATCCGGGTGGTGGAGGTCAGCGAGGGACTGATTAGCCTGAAGGGGGCTGGAGGAAGCCCCAGGTATGTATAAAACTTTACTTTTCATCCGTCTCAGGTACCCTTTAATTTGTAGTCACCAAACCAAATTTTAACAACATATCAAATTATTTTATTTCATCAGCAAAGGGAGTGCATACATTTGCATAAATCAGCATCAGTGCAGAATTATTTCCATCTCATTGACCATCTCTATTAGTGACACAGCTACACATCAGGCTTTATTCTTACAGCATAGATGTTATTTAGTGTATATATAAGAGATTCCTGTGTACACATCATATATACAGTCACAATCAGATATGTATAGCTGACCTTAAAAATACGGGGACTGCTTTATTGAAGCAGCACAAGTAACTAATTTTGCTTGGTTTATTTCATTTTTGTGGACCAAGCACAGCTATTACTGTATATATACTGTATATATACATTATCTTTAATGACTATTATCTGAGAAATAGAACATTTTATCATATTTTCTATATTAATTAGTTACAAATTCATTAGGAGTCGGAGTCGGTGTATTTTTTCCCGACTCCGACTTCAGGCACCCAAAATTGCCCGACTCCACAACTCTGACTCCACAGCCCTGGTTTTTATTACTGTCCCACATTTCTTGTTTGAAATGCCATGAAGGTGCTTGGATGTTACAGGGATAGGAAGTTAGAAAAACATCTGTGCCCATGCATACTGATAGCAATAAAAACATTTGTACAACATTCCGTTGGGGGGGGGGGGGGGGGTTATTTTAACTTGTTAGGCCAAATTTAGATGCCTTTTCATGGCCTTCACCATCTTACAGGCTGTACAGAGGTGGCGTATCTAGAAATTCGCACAAACTAGTGCTATGGTCTCAGATTTGATTCACAAACCAGACACTATCTGCTTGGAGTTTGTATGTTCTCCCTATGTGGACGAGTTTGCTCCAGATGCTCTTGTTTCCTCCCACATCCCAAAAACCTAACTACTCTGTAGAGTTTGGGACACATGCAACTCGTTACTCTACGATAATTAGAGATGGCTGTCACAGTGGACAGAGTGGGTGCTCTTACCGGCTTGTAAGAGAATTGTTATGCGCAGTTAGGCCTTTTCACATCTAAAATCGAAATAGCTGACACCAGCACTTTGCGATTTTGTGTGTGAAATTTATTTTTTTTGGTTAGTGCCTCCCGTCGCTTATCTGTGTGTTACGATTTTAAGCGCTTTTGCAGAGCGATTCTGTTTTTTCACTTCCTGACGTTAGTCAAGAAGTGAACTCTTTCACCCAGAAAATAATAAATGCAATGTATGTATTCTTAAAAGCGCTGGGGAAATTGCTATACCAAGCGCTTTTTCAAGCGTTTTGAGATTTCCCTATACCTGTCATTATAGGCAAAAAGCCCCCAAAATGGTACAGGCAGCACTTTGGTGAGCGGATCGTAATCGAACCGCTCAGATGTGAGCACTATCATAGGGAATCTTTGCACAAGCGCTCTTAGGGAAATTTTTAATATTGCTGGCGCTTAAAATATCCCGAAAGTGCCCTTAATGTGAACAAGCTCTTACAAAGTTTTAACTCTGTATGTTTTTATTACTGGGGGGGCTTTTGGCTTAAATAAATTGCATTTTTACACTATGTGGAGTGTATTTTTACATGGGCTGTAAACTGCATGTGAAGGCGAGGGCTGCCAAGGCTCTGGTCCTCCCTTAAAGCGGTATAAAACCTTGACATAATCAATAAAAACATGTTTTCCTACTTTTTAAATGCCATACGATTATCATATTTGCATTTGTGCATAAGTATTATTATTCATTTAGAAATTACAAGTTCCCAAAAGTACAGTTTTTGCTTTGAGAACTGCCCCTGCATTTTATTCAGAACGGTTTTTATTCATCTTGTATTGAAGACAGAAATGCTTTGAGTTGCGGTCTGTGTCCAGGAGCTTCTGCACCATCAGAGAATGTGTCACATTCCTCACTTGATACAATTAAGTAAACACAAGATAACATTATCTCCACTTCGGATGCATCCAGCTTTCTCTGCACTGAACTTTCGAGCTCTGTGTTTAACTAATTGAATGCTGTTCTAGTAAAAAAAAACAAATGTTGGTAGCATATAATATGCTGTAAAACAAAATTTTTAGAGCAAAGAAGTAATGCTGGGTTTCATTCTGCTTTAAAGAGTAAATTTCAGGCATAAAATCAAAAATCGGTTCTTTATTTTTTTATCTGGTAAACAAGTTAAAAGGATGCTAACCAGGCAATCCAAAAGTTAAAAATCACTCTTATTTTTCTTCTCCATAAATCATAATTTACCAGTTTCCCTGGCTCTTATTTGGTACATCTGCCACACAAAAGAAGTTGCAGGGCATGCTGTTATTTTTTAATCTTCTTTACTTTCCCCTCGGACATAATTAATGCAGCCTGATTGGCTGAAGCCTCTTTCCCTCCTGTTTTCCCTCCCACTCCTCTGTTCCTCTCTGATTGGCCAATATTTCTCAATGCACTTTCTACTGCAGAGCTGGGTGGGAGTGTCTGAAGACTGGGAGGATGGTGGGCAATGCACAATCAGGCAGAGGAGAGTAAGGGAGGAAATTGTCAGGATTGGCTTCGAGATAGACACAGCCAAAATGGAAAATCCTTGGGGGTGGTCAGGCTGAGCCAGATTTGGTTGCAATGTAATTCTTATTTGAGATCTTGTAAGCTTTTTAGCATTTCTCCCTAAACAGAAAGATTGATTGTGAGGGAATATCTGAGATTCTGAAAAATTTGAAACTGCATATTGCAACGGGACCGGATGGTTTCACAGTAGCATATAATGAAGAGTTCAGAGACCTCCTAACTCTGAAGCTGGTGACCCTATTTAACCCTTTTTGGGACAGAAATCGATTCCCTCCTCTATGTTGAAATCCTATATGGTTTTAATCCTCAAACCTGATAGAGACCCCATGGAAGTTACATTTTTTTTCGGCCAATATCTCTTTTGAATGCGGATCTAAAATTTTAGCAAACTGCCTATCCCCACTTATGCCTTATTTGGTGTATGCCAATTAGGATGGTTTTTTCACTAAACGTTATGCGGACGATAATAATTAATCCTATATGGTTATAATAATCCCAAATAATCCTATATGTTTTTAATCCTCAAACCTGATAGAGACCCCATGGAAGTTACAATTTTTTTCGGCCAATATCTCTTTTGAATGCCGATCTAAAATTTTAGCAAACTGCCTATCCCCACTTATGCCTTATTTGGTGTATGCCAAGGATGGTTTTTTCACTAAACGTTATGCGGACGATAATAATTGCAGAGCGGTTAACCTGGTCGATCATATTAACTTTTATAAAATTCTGTCAATACTCCTGAGTCTGGATGCAGAGAAAGCCTTTGATAGTTTGGATTGGACCTTCCTGCTCCAGACTCTCCAAGCTATGGGTATCATGGGTACATTTTTATCCATGGTACAGAATTTATATTCATATCCCCAGATTGCCCTAAAGATTCCATATACTGATCCCCATGATTTTTTTTTCCCATTTCAAATAGTACTAGGCAGGGTTGTCCCTTGTCCCCTTTGCTTTTCGCCTTTTCAATTGAACCTCTAGTGGCAAGGATAAGGGACAACCCTGATATTACAGGTGTTCAAATGGGTAGACTCCATTTTAAAGTGTCATTAATTGCTTACTATGTATTGCTTTCTATATCCAATCCTTTATTTCCCTTCCGAACCGGCATCCTTTTTCTGTCCGTAGCCCTGCCCCCTAAAGGAAGAGGTCATAGGTGCTTCTCTAGGACCAATCAGAGAAGCGCCTGTGACCTCTTCACATAATATCACTGTTGAAATTTATTTGGCACGGCAAACCTCCTCGTATATAGGGATCCATTTTTACTTTGCAGGGGAGGGGGGGGGGGGGGTGGCACGACACGGGGGTTATCCGTCCCAAATCTGTATTATTATATTGCAAGTCAGTTTAAGCAGATGGCTGCTTGGAGCGAAAGTGGCCCTCATGCTAGGTGGGTTCAGATTGAATCAGTGGAGCCTTATCCCAGTGTTTTATTGTGGGGTCTAGGCCTTGCTAAGTCAGTTGCTCCCCAGATCTATTTTTCTATACGATCCAATGTGCGCTTATAGTCCTCTCTGAGTAGATCTATGACCCTATTGCCACGGATGTCAACCTTGCTTCCTGTATTTAGTAACCCAAATTTTCTACCTGGTTTATATTATCACTCATCCTCCATATGGAAAAAAAAACAGATCCACTTTATTGGTAACTTACAGTAGGATGTGAAGTTTGGGCAACGTTAATCTCCATGATTTACCTGTATAAATCGTTGGTTGTTACAATAAGTCAGTTAAATATATCATATAGGAGACACACAGTGATATTTGAGAAGTGAAATGAAGTTTATTGGATTTGCAGAAAGTGCGCAATAATTGTTTAAATAAAATTAGACAGGTGTATAACTTTGGGCACTGTTGTCATTTTATTGATTGTAAAACCTTTAGAACTAATTATTAGAACTCAAATTGGCTTGGTAAGCTCAGTGACCCCTGACCTACATACACAGGAAGAGTATTTAAGGGGGGTCAATTGTAAGTTTCCATCCTCTTTTAATTTTCTCTGAGGAGTAGTAACATGGGGGTCTCAAAACAACTCTCAAATGCCCTGAAGATAAAAATTGTTCACCATCATGGTTTAGGGGAAGGATACTGAAAGCTGTCTCAGAGATTTCAGGTGTCTGGTTACACAGTTAGGAACATATTGAGGGAATGGAGGACCACAGCAGACTCAGTTCAAGTTCATCAGGACATTGACATTAAAGAGATTTTATGCCCTAAAGGAGAAAAAGGCAAGTAATATACCTCCCACTATATCAAACCGAGAAGGACTAGCAATTGAGCTCACTGAGAATCATAATGAAATTTTAACTGATCTAATTGAATTGGGAGAACAAAATAATGATGAGTTCATATGGGAGCATCTGGACCAATATTGTAACGATCGGTGTCAGCAAGAACAGATTTTCTGATTATTGGTGATCTGCAGTATCACCAATAATACAGATGTTTTACCTGATTATGTGGTGATCTGCAGAATCACCAATAATGCATGTATAGCAAGACACAGGACACCCAGGTGTAAGATACGTGTTTGATGCAACAGTAAATATAGATAGAGATACCCACTATCCCAGAGGAGCTGGTAGAGGGAGGTATCTCTATAGAACACTGGAATCAGTACTCCAGCAGGCTGGAGTCAGATGGATTAGTGATCGATTCACCCGGGGAGCGGGTGATGCACAGTAAGACAACATATACTGATCACTCATGGAGCGGGTGATTCAGACTGTACTGCAGCAGGTGATTACCTGAGGGGCAGGAGATCAAGACTGTACTGCAGGTCATCACCTGAGGAGCAGGTGATGAGGACAGTGCCGTAGTAACTAGTCACCTGAGGAGCAGGTGATTAAGACTACTGCAGCTATCAACCTGAGGAGCAGGTGATTACTAAACTGAGAATCCCTCACCAGAACTAAGCTCACTGGTGAGGGTAGAAGAGTCAGACAAGCAGGATCAGCAACACACAGACAGATACGGTACAAAGACAGAAGACTGAATCAGAGTGAGGTATAAGCTGAGTCGGCAACAAGATCAGATAGGCACAGAATCAGAAGACAGAAGAGTAGTCACGGCTAGCAGAGGTCATAACAAATAATACAATTCAATTAGTACTTTAAGCTATCAACAGAATCTGGCTAAGTGTGGATCCCCAGCTCCTGCTGGTTCTACCACACTTTCGGATCTGACTAAGGTCTGAGTGCTAACACGTAGCATTTGCAACAGCAGACAAAGAGCAACTGACAGGCAGGTCCTATATATACTCAGAGCGCTCCACAGCGCTGCCCCAGTCACTCAACCAATCCGACGCGCTACTGGAGTCAGCTGACCGGCTGATCAGCTGACTCCCCTTCTACGTGCATAAAGGTCCTGGCGCGCGCGCAGCCCTCAGTCTATGTGCAACTGAGGGACCAGGCAAAACTCCAACATGTAACTGCGCGGCGGAGGCCACCGGCTGAGACGCGGATACGGCCGCCATGCCGCTCACCGCCGCGGCGGCCTCTCCGCTAACTATTACAAATATGAAGAACCATTCAAAAATTTGGGTTTGAAACCGAAATCTATCTTTTATCCCACACAATCTAAAGGCCAATACATCAGTACCTTTTACCAAATCATGATGGATGAATTTAATACCTCTGTAGTTCCAAGATGTGTGGAAACCAACGTAGCAATATAACTAGAGAGGAACAACTGGCATTGGAAGGCCTCGAAAAGAACAAGAATATAGTCATCCGTCAAGCGGATAAAGGGGGCAGCATTGTTATCCAAGATTTTGACAATTACCGTAAGGAGGGCGAAAGACTGTTGGGGGATAGTAACACCTATCTTAGACTCATGGCTGATCCCACACCCTTATATGCCAAAGATCTAATGGGGCTCCTGGATAGAGGTGTACTCCAGGGGATTTTGACAGATGAAGACTATAAGTTCCTGGTTCCCAACAATCCCTTAGTTCCTTACTTTTTCCACATCCCCAAAATACACAAGAGCGAGATATCACCACCAGGAAGGCCCATTGTGGCTGGAATGGAGGGCCTCCTAGCCCCAATCTCCGATTACATTGATCATTACCTACAGCCGATTGTGCAACAAACGGAGGCATATATGAGAGACTCTTTGCATGTGTTGGAAATCTTGGAAACCTATCGGTGGAAGAGTAGCTATTGGTGGGCATCTCTTGATGTTTGTTCCTTGTACACATGCATTCCCCATGATAAAGGGTTGGAAGCCATCAATTTCTTCTTATCAAAAGAAGGCTCCTTTAACCCGAAACAAGCACAATTCATCTTAGATCTCTTGGAATTCGTGCTCAAACACAATTACTTTACCTTCATGAATCAGTTTTTCTTTCAAACCTGCGGAACATCGATGGGAGCGGGGTTCGCTCCCAGCTTCGCTAACATCTACATGGCGTATTGGGAACATCAATATATCTAGCCAGATCATGCTTATAAGAAAAATCTAATTCTCTACACTCGTTATATTGACGATGTGTTGCTGATCTGGGACAAAAGAAGAATTTGCCAGATTTCTAGAATATTGTAACACCAGTGACTTTGGTCTGAAATTTACATCTGTCATAGACAGTGAGAAATTAGTCTTTCTAGACCTTGAACTATCCGTTGATGAATTTCCATATCTGCACTAAGACCCATTTCAAACCCAACTGCTGGCAATTCCTATCTTCATGCTGCTAGTTGCCATTACCCTAAATGGGTAAAAAACATCCCGCTGAGCCAATTCTGCCGGCTCAGAAGAAATTGCACCAAAGAACAGGACTATAAGAGGCAAGCTGGACAGCTAGCTCATAAATTTAAAGAAAAGGGCTATCAAGAATCCAACATAAAAGCAGCAATGGAAGAATTCAGGAATAAAGAAAAAGTTGGACAAAGCAGATCCATTATGGAGAAGGAACCAACACCCACATTCATCACAGGTTATACTGAAAGCTCACGCCAGATACAAAGTATTATCAAGAAAAATTGGCCAATCATATTGCAAGACCCTTTGTTGAAAACCTCAGTGCCCAAAACACCAAAAGTAATTTTCAAGAAAGCACGGTCTCTTAAAAATCAGATTGCACCAAGCAATAGGAGAAATGAGCCACCATAAATATGGTTGAAATCCAGCATTGTTGGCAACTTTAGATGTGGCAATTCACGTTGCGGTCGCTGCCCTTTCAAAATGCATGGTGCATAGATGTTCCCACATCCAGAGGGGTGGTCTCTCCCACTTAAACAGTTCATTAACTGTGCCACAGAGTTTGTCATTTATGTGCTAATATGTGACTGTAAAAAACTTTATGTTGGAAGAACCACCAGGACTCTGAGAAAGAGACTTGGAGAACACAAATGCAACATATTGTCCAATTCTGAAAAACATAGTGTTCCTAGACATTTCACAAAACATCACCAATCTGGCCCCGGTTGTCTAAAGATTATGGGCCTAGAGTGTATTCCATCCACTCTCTCAAGAGGTTTACGGTACAAGGGACTATGGGAGCAAGAGGCATTCTGGATCTTTAAATTGAACAGCCTCCCTCCGAAGGGTCTGAATGAGGACCTGGAAGTACGGAGTTTCCTGTGAAGATCAGCTCTGAGTTTATGAACCCCAACTGAGTGTTGCTATCTTATGTTCTTTTGTATTCCCCCCCCCCCCTCCCCTTGTCTTTTTTCCTCCCCCACTTCCCAAGTCCTCTCCTCTGCTCCCCTCTCCTCTTCCCCTCCTTATTGTCCCCCCCCCCTTCCTTTCCCCCCTCTGTTTTCCTATTCCTCCCTCCCCCTCTCTTCCTTTCTCTCCCCCCCCCCTCTCCTTTCCCTCCCCTCCTAGCCTCCCTGCCCTCCTTATTTATCACGATACACATAGCCGGCAGTCATCTGTTCCCTCCGCCCCCTATACTAGCTAGGATCCAAAGGGGCATATCATTTGCCCAACAAAAGCAAGTGTGACGCTAATGTCGCATCAGGGCATCTTGTTGACCAATAGGGCGCTCGCTTGACTAGCAGTTGCTTAATAGGAGCATGCGGGAAGTATTCCCTACATAGATGTATGCTCCATTCCTGTACTGATTCAAGTTCCACTTAACAGGGGCGTAGCAATAGGGGGTGTAGAGGTAGCGACCGCATCGGGGCCCTTGGGCCAGAGGGGCCCCGAAGGGCCCTCTCTCAACTACAGTATTAGCTCTCTATTGGTCCTGTGCGCCTAATAATCACTTCTATAGATACTTTGAATAGTGGTAACCATTAACAAACTGTTCCCCATCCCCTTCTTGCACCTCTGACACTGTACTTGCAATTGGCAGGTTTTGGTGCGCCGCATCAATTGTTAGGTATAGAGTGCTTGGGGGGGCCCCATTGTACAATTTGCATCGGGGCCCACAGCTCCTTAGCTACGCCACTGCCACTTAATTATCCTTTCAGCACGTGATGTGTCCCTTGTAACATCCATTTTTGGTCTGTCCCCTTTAACTCCACTTTAGCGCTGGTCCCTTTCTATTTATATGGACCCTGATGCATCCCTTAAAAGTTCCTTAATTTTATAACAGGGATACACAACATAGTTTTAGTGGGCACTAATACCGTCCCATGCAAAAATTGATAGCGCTGTTTATATATACATATACATATGTCTTAAGCCTATCGCTGCAGCCTTTGGTTTATGAGGTTGGGCAGCGCGATGCTGTATGTATCGGCTCAAATGGTCTTTCCTAATGCATGTTTGCATTAGGAAGGTTCTTTTTAAAAAGTTTTTATTAAGTTCTGTTTTTATTTATAAACTGTAGTTGCGTAATTGCATATGAGATCAGTTGCCCGTATATTAGGGAGTTTGTGGGAGGCCCTATGACATCATGTGGGATTCCCACAGCCCCTCCCTTCCCACCTCGGGACTCATAAATTCACGCCATCTTTGCCGTCGTGTCACCTGATGAAGGTGTGGTTAACGCCGAAACGCGCTGTGACGTCAGACGGCATCCCCGTGGCCTGGCTCCGCCCACTGCATCCGGATCCACCCCATCCACATCGGCCCCCGCTGCTCTGGCCAAGCGCGGCTTACAGGAGAGGACTGCCTACAGGCCTGAAAGGAAATACTCTTGTTCCGCCTAGTGGAGCGCAGAAGGACGGAACTAGGAAGTGACATCAGCTGGATTCCAGACACAGCAGGAAGCTCAGAGCGCACAGCCCGGTGAGTGTATGTGGATTTACCAACTAACTCAAGTGACAGGGAGTGCACTCTGCTTAAGAAATCTAAGGAACAGACACACGGACGTGGATGCGCAGGGGGCTTTGGATGACAGCATTAAACCCCGAGACCCCTATGTAGAAGGTACTTACGGTGTGCACTATAGAAGAAAGGGGGGAAATAGCACCAACGTGTGGCATTTCAGTTATCTACCATAAACATTTGGGTTGATGCAGTCTAGCGTCTGGAGGATCATTACAAATATATATCCCCATTTTTTAGACTTTTGACGCATTGAGTGCAATTTTATGTATGCTTAATGTGCAATGCACAATTTTTAAGACAAATAGATATATATTTTTTTTAAATATCTTTTTTCAGTTCAAGTTAAGGCGCGAAGTGGCAGACCAAGAAAAATCTTGGCTAGATAGAAGCGACGAATGCTGAGAACAGTCAGTCAACCCACAGACCAGCACCAAAGACCTACAACATCATCTTGCTGCAGATGGAGTCACTGTGCATCGTTCAACCATTCGGCGCACTTTACACAAGGAGATGTATGCGAGAGTGATGCAGAGGAAGCCTTTTCTCCACCCACAGCACAAACAGAGCTGCTTGAGATATGCTAAAACACATTTGAACAATCCAGCTTCATTTTGGAATAAGGTGCTATGGACTGATGGAACTAAAAATTAGTTATTTGGGCATAACAAGGGGTGTTATGTATGGAGGCAAAAGAACACAGCATTCCAAGAAAAACACCTGCTACCTACAGTAAAATGTGGTGGTTCCATCATGCTGTGGGGCTGTGTGGCCAGTGCAGGGACTTTGAATCTTGTCAAAGTTAAGGGATGCATGAATTCCACTCTGTATCAGCAGATTCTGGAAACCAATGTCCAAGAATCTGTGACAAAGCTGAAGCTGGATCATTCAACAAGACAACAACCCAGTGGCGTACCTAGGGCATTTGACACCCGGTGCTGGGTTATAAAAGACACCCCCCCCCCGGCCATAAAAAAAAGCGACTGTGGCATGCTAAACGCGACACGGCGGGTAATGCCAGGTATAGGCTCCCTCTCCTAAAGTTGGCCTCAATATAGGTAGCTAACAAAAAATGGGTGTGGTTATAACCTGCGGCGCTAAGCGTGGCCATGACCGGATGAGGGTGGAGCTAACTAATTTAAAGTGAACCCGGGATGAGAGTGATATGGAGGCTGCCATATGTATTTCCTTTTAAACAATAGGCAGCCCAGCTGATCTATTTAGCTGCAGTAGAACTGAATTACACCAGAAACAAGCATGCAGCTAATCTTGTCAGTTCTGACAATATTGTCAGAAACCACTGACCTGCTGCATGCTTGTTCAGGGTCTATGGTTGAAAGAATTAGAGGCAAAGGACCAGCATGGCAGCCAGGCAACTGGTATTGCTTAAAAGGAGATAAATATGGCAGCCTCAATATTATTCTCACCTCGGGACAGTGGGCCCAAGTTTTGGTGACCCTTTCCCCAGAAAATTCACATAATTGTGCAGGTTTTCTCAAGAAAATACACGTAATGTGAGCAGATTTGAACTGAAAACACGTTCAATCGTGTCGGCAGATTTGACCAAAAAACACGTGCAATCATGTCGGCAGCTTTGCCCAGAAAATACGTGCAATCATGTCGGCAGCTTTGCCCAGAAAATACGTGCAATCGTGTCGGCAGCTTTGCCCAGAAAATACGTGCAATCGTGTCGGCAGCTTTGCCCAGAAAATACGTGCAATCGTGTCGGCAGCTTTGCCCAGAAAATACGTGCAATCGTGTCGGCAGCTTTGCCCAGAAAATACGTGCAATCATGTCGGCAGCTTTGCCCAGAAAATACATGCAATCATGTGGAAGATTTGACCAGAAAATACATGCAATCATGTGGCCAACCTGGCCAGAAAACACTTCAATCATGTAGCAGACCTGGCCAGGACAGTTTATACAGAATAGCTAGTATAGTTGCCCCCAGTGTAGGTAATATAGTTGCCCCCAGTGTAGGTAATATAGTTGCCCCCAGAGTAGCTAGTATAGTTGCCACCAGTGTAGGTAGTATAGTTGCCCCCAGAGTAGGTAATATAGTTGCCCCCAGAGTAGGTAATATAGTTGCCCCCAGTGTAGGTAATATAGTTGCCCCCAGTGTAGGTAATATAGTTGCCCCCCAGAATAGCTAGTATAGTTGCCTCCAGTGTAGGTAGTATAGTTGCCTCCAGTGTAGGTAATATAGTTGCCCCCAGTTTAGGTAATATAGTTGCCCCCAGTGTAGGTAATATAGTTGCCCCCAGAATAGCTAGTATAGTTACCCCCAGAATAGGTAATATAGTTGCCCCCAGAGTAGGTAATATAGTTGCCCCCAGAGTAGGTAATATAGTTGCCCCCAGAGTAGATAATATAGTTGCCCCCAGAATAGCTAGTAAAGTTGCCCCCAGAATAGCTAATAAAGTTGCCCCCGGTATGGGGGAAGCTTGGAAGGAGGGGTGGCAGGGAGGGGGGCCGGACCCCCCACCTCCCTCACCTAGGTCCCCTCCTTCTGGCGCTTCCCCCTTCTAATTAGCAGGAGCGGGCAGAGAGGACTTACCTGCTCCTGGCGATGGCACACAGCGTCATCCTCACGTGACGCTGCTCTCCGACTTCTCTGTTACTCACTGCGCTTTCGCCAATCAGGAAGCACAGTGGGCGGTGGAGAAGGCGGAGACCAGCGTCACATGACAATGATGCTGTGCGCCATCGCCTGGAACGCAGGAAGGAGGTGAGTAAGTCCTCTCCGCCCGGTCGCTGCTACTAATTAGGAGGGGGAAGCGCCAGAAGGAGGGGACCCAGGTGAGGGAGGTGGGGGGTCCGGCCCCCCTCCCTGCCACCCCTCCTTCCAAGCTTCCCCCATACCGGGGGCAACTTTATTAGCTATTCTGGGGGCAACTTTACTAGCTTTCCCTGCCGCTTTCCCTGCCACCCCTCTATTCTGTGTTGCGTCCCCCCTCCTGTCCGGCACAGGTCTCTGTGGGAGGCCTTGATGACACCCCCTGGGGCGCCCGACACCCGGTGCGGGGCGCCCCATGCCGCCCTATTGTAGGAACGCCACTGCAACAACCCTAAACACTGCTCAAAATCCACTAAGGCATTAATGCAGAGGAACAAGTACAACGTTCTGGAATGGCCATCTCAGTCCCCAGACCTGAATATAGTTGAAAATCTGTGGTGTAAGTTAAAGAGAGCTGTCCATGCTCAGAAGCCATCATACCTGAATGAACTAGAGATGTTTTGTAAAGAGGATTGGTCCAAAATACCTTCAGCCAGAATCTAGACTCTCATTGGAACCTACAGGAAGCGTTTAGAGGCTGTAATTTTTGCAAAATGAGGATCTACTAAATATGGATTTCATTTTTGTGGTGCCCAAATTTAT
The DNA here is from genome assembly GCF_040937935.1 of Hyperolius riggenbachi. NCBI lineage: Eukaryota > Metazoa > Chordata > Amphibia > Anura > Hyperoliidae > Hyperolius > Hyperolius riggenbachi. Next base: position 161,122,553 of record NC_090651.1, read on the forward strand.
GCACCTGCCTAATTTTGTTAACCATTATTGCACACTTTCTGTAAATTCAATAAACTTCATTTCACTTCTCAAATATCACTGTGTGTGTCTCCTATATGATATATTTAACTGATTTAATTTTTTATCGTAACAACCAACGAGTTATACAGGAAAATCATGACTATTCACAAAGTCGCCCAAACTTTTGTATCTCACTGTATTAGACCCCTTGACTGGCAGACTACTCTTTTTTTTCAGCTCTCAAAGATCATTTGGAGCTTACTGACGATTACTGTTCTACAGATTCGCCATTTCTTAGCTCTCTATTCTCAAATATGGAGTTTCCATGTAAGTCTGATTTGGAAGCTATTTGGGATGGAGGTCCCATGCAAAAAGGACTTATATCTATGTTTTATACCTGAATTAACGATCCTGCTAGACTTGCTCTGGTAGACCAACATAAATATATGCTCTACTGGGACCAGGCATTTCAAACATCTACTTCTATACATTCTTGGTCCAAGATTTGACAAAATGCAGCTAGGACTTCCATTTGTGTGCTGAGGAAAGAGAAAATTTACAAAATCCTTATGCTCTAGTACAGGACATAAATGTTACTGCTGTAATAAATCTTATTGCAGGCAGCTTGGCTCGATTTGGTACATTGCAGGGGAGAAGGAAGCTTGCTATCTCCCCTCCCACATTCCTGCTCCTCAGTGATTGGCTGGGTGCAGTTCAGTGTGACACAAGGCTGAGAAGGGAAATACACCTCAGCACTCTGCAGAAGCTATTGAAATACAGTCTACGCTGTGCTCACATGTATTTACAAAGCAAGCTAGATATTACCATGCAGTTTCTAGGAGAAAAAAAAAGAGCGTAAGGGAGGAGATGATATTAGGATTGACTGCAGTCAGCAGTAGTAAAGATAAAAAATGCCTGAAACAGTTTTCTATTTATTTGCTATATAAAAATTCACTGAAATCAAAATGTGAACAGTACAATACATATGTTATGTAAGTAGAAGTATTTACTTGTGTTTTTTTTCCTGGGCTAGTATGGCCATGGGTGTCCGCAGAAAATTTTCCAGGGGGTGGGGGCAAGCCATGCGGGGCAGGTAGCGCATCGCGTCGAAAAATGGGAGGAAAAGTTGTGCGACGTGCTAAGCGCACCATGCTAAAAAATGGGGTAAGCCGAAAATGGAGGTGGCCATAGACCAAGATGTTGGTGTGGTCACAGGTGGAGCCAAATTTACATGTACTTGGCAATGGTGGGACATTAGATTAGGACTATGGTGCCCCCCAGTTTGCGTAGTGACAGGGACCCCCGCCTAGTTTAGGTAGTGACAGGTGCCTCCAGTTTAGTTAGTGATGGTAGCCCCCCAGTGTAGGTAGTGACAGGTGACCCCATGTTTAGTGACAGGGACCACCACCCACCGTTAGTCATCCCAGCAGCCAGCCTCAGAATCAGCCGGTGACCAGTGAGAGCGAGGACACGCTACCCCCGTGGATACCACGCTGCATATGCGGAAGTGATGTCACTTCCGCATATCAGTGCGAGGTCCTAGCACCTGCTCCCACTGATCGTCGGCTGATTCTGAGGTCTGATGCTGGCTGCTGGCATTTTGCCTATTACATTATAGGCAGCAGGAATGGCCAGAGATGGGCAGCATCTCACGGGTGTCCTCTTTAGTGTACCATACACACTTTTTTCCTTTTTCTTTTCTTCCTATCCCCCTACCTCACTGTCACTCCCTCTTCACTTTTTCTTTTCTTCCCACCCACACTTTTGGTACACTCCAGCCTATTTCCCACCCCCTCTGGTTTTTGCTCCATGCCTACCCACCGCCCCATTGCTGCATTATATAGATAGGCTATTAAGCCTAAGAGTGCGAGAATACCTCCCACTCTCAGTGACCAATACAAGTGGCCGCCTGATTTTTTTTTTTTTTTATTGGTTGCGGCCGCTGGCTTGGTCACTTGTTGCTCTGCGCTGGACTTGGTCCTGCTGCGGCTAGTCACGCTTACCCTGCCCCTCTGTTTACATGGGCGGGGCGGTTTAACTCGCCGCGGCGACCGGCGTCCTGTCGCTAGGCACTGCAGCTAATACGTATGGCTTCAGTGACCAGCCGTTCAGCTATTGGCCGCCGCCCGCAGCGTCGTCCTGACATGCGCGCGCAACCATCCCTCAGTAGCTGGTCACCTCCCATCTTTATTTTCATTGGAGCGGGAGCTCTGGACCAATCACTTAGAGGAGGGCAGGCCCTTTCAGCGAAACGGAAGTGCATCCTTACACGGACGCATATTTAGTTCCGCTGTCGTTCCATACACTTAGTGCACACCTCAGATGAAGCTTGGCAACCTCCCTGCTAAACGGTCGTAAGGACCGTGCACCTTCTGGCGCCCACATCAGCCACCTCCAATGCACCCAGGTACAGCAATGACGTTTTAGTGATGTCCATGTTTTTTGATGTTCAGCATCTCACAAGCAACTGCACTTTATATGCTGTTTTTGCTACAGTACGTCTTTTTGCAATGCTGCACTGATAAACTATAGTGCCAGACATTTCCTGTCTCTCCATTTGATTGCATATCTTTTGCCTGCTGTCTTGAGCACATAGTTTTACTGGGTGCATCTACTTTAATGCCAGTCATCCACAGCTGTTCCCGAGTGCCTGCCAGCTCTTCCATCAGTATTGTACCACTTTGTGCTTTTTTGGCATTGAGCACCGGATATGTCTATCTCCGAAGAGGTCAATCCTATTGAAGACCTAGACATTGCTAATAGACCTGCTAAAGTACATGGTGATCACGTCACTGCGGGAAGGTCTGATTTAACCAGTTTTTTCACGATTTCTGGTGGATCTAGCAGTTCTAATACTTCTGTGGGCGCCAAGGTGTTGGAACAAAATCTGGGGAGGCTATGCGAGAGAGAGGTGGGAATCTTCTGGACAGTCACTGCCTTGGAGAGGTACAAGGGAGAGCAATTGGTGGTCAGGGGATTTAGGAGGTATCAAGAACCATCTGACTACAGACAAGATCCCAAGTTTGTGGAAACCTGGAAGCAGGAATTTCTGGAGCACTCAGCTCGTCTACAAGATATAGTGCTCAACAGAAGTAAAGTGGAACTGGACCTTTTAACAACTGCCATTTCTGAAAATAAAGCTGAATATAGAAAACTTGTCAGTGAGGAACACTTTAAGAAAACCATTGATAAATTTGATAAAAAACTATCATCTGTCCAAGACAATATTAATATACTTTTCTTGGGTACAAATCCCTGGCTTTAAACCTAGAGGAATACCACATACTCCTAAAAAACCAAGGGGATACTGGACCACTGATTCTGAATCTAGTGGGGAGGACACCCCGAAACCCCACCCGAAACGAAACCCTAAAAAACCAGCCCCCAACCCCACTGATGTCCCTTTAGGCGGCGCATCAGGCGGGGAAGAGGGAGAGGGAAGAAACAGAAAAGTTACCTGGGAAGACAAATCGAGAGGGAAGGGCAAAAAGAGGAAAGTAATCTAATAGCCAGGATGCCATCCAATGTTAAAACGAGTCTGGTGAATTTGACCACCGTAGAATTACCGGAAGGGGTGGAAAGCCTCCTTAATAAAGGACTGAACTTCTCTTTGACTCAACAATTTGACTATGCACAATTCAAGGTGGATCTATATAAAGGAGTCAGAAAACTTAACATCCAGCATCATTTTGGAAAAATGAAAATAGAGGAAACTCCATCCTTGATGGGCCCCCAAAAAATCGAACAGACATTCGTTGGCCCCCTAGGGTTTAGCCCGCAGGGATCATGAAACGATAAAGAACTTGGGGAAATCTCAGCCTTGAATGAACTTCTAGTTGACTCAGCTCTGGTTGAAGTACCACTGTCTGACATCACTAGCTTCAAGCCATGTTGATCAATAATGCCCTTTCCATCACAAGCAGGCTCCTGTATAGACCTCTTTGAAAAACAAATCGATAGTGAGATTAAAGCATTAGTTTACCCCATTGCAACACAGAATCTAACTCCTGTTGAAAGTAGAGCTCTTTGCTGGTTAAAGAATCGCCCTGACCTCACCATACGTAAGGCAGATAAAGGGGATCAGTTGTCCTCCTCTCTACTGAGAGCTACGAAGCAGAAGCTTTAAGACAACTTTCCGACACTTCAACTTATAGACCCCTCAGAGGAGACCCCACGGCGAGCTACCAGTCTGCCCTGAGGTCACTCCTCCGTAGAGGGGTAGAGAATGGAATTCTTACTCCTGTTTTGGCTAACAATCTTTTGCCTTCCTTCCCAGTGAAACCAGTGTGGTACTGCTTACCAAAAATACACAAATCCGTGACAGATCCTCCAGGACGACCCATTGTGTCGGGCCTGGGATCGGTCACAGAGAGACTCTCAAGATATCTGGACCACATCCTTCGACCACTCTTATCACATCTCCCCTCACACCTTGGTGACACCATTGATGTCCTTGGTGGCATTGGGTCCTCATCATGGTGTACGGGGGATCTACTGGTGACCATTGATGTCACCAGCCTTTACAGCAGGATTCCACACCTTGATGGTATCTGTGCTGTTAAGATGTATTTGGATAGAGATAAAAAGGATGTTTCCTATAATGCATACGAGTGTAAATGTTTGGAGTTCGTTCTCACACACAATGCTTTTCTGTTTGAAGAGTCATGGTATCAGCAGATCTCAGGCACCGCGATGGGGACCCCTGTCGCATGTACTTATGCCAACCTATTTTTAGGCGCTTGGGAGGAAATTTATATCCATTCTGTCAACAACCCCTATAGATCAAATCTGAGGATGTGGTCCAGATATGTGGATGACGTCCTGACCTTTTGGTCAGGGGATGTACCTCTTCTTAAGCAATTCTTGGAGTACCTCAATCAAAATGACGTTAATATGCATTTTACCATGGAGTGGTCAGAGGAAAGCATTTGCTTTCTCGATTTGGAACTGACCATTACATCTGAAGGCGTCATAACTAGAGGTTATCGAAAACCAACGGCCTCTAATACTATCTTACATTCTAATAGCTATCATCCGCAGCATGTTACAGAGTCTCTTCCTTTTGGACAATTCCTGCGTTTACGCAGGAATAATACCAATTTGGAAGACTTTCTGAACCAGGCGGAAGATTTGAAACAAAGACTCTTGGCCAGAGGGTATAATGAGGTTGCCCTGGATAGAGCCATCAGAAAAGCTACCATAAGAGATAGATCAGAGCTCATTAAAAGGAGAAAGCAGAGTAGACCTACTAGTAACTCAGGAGCATTCTCTTTTCAATTCTCCCTCATGGCCAAACAAATTAGTGGGCATTCAACAAAAACTGGTCACTTTTACTTGAAGACCCAATCTTAAAGAATAATCTACCTCCCCAACCACTGATAGCTTTCAAAAGAGCACCTACTATCGGTGACGTTCTGGTCCACAGTGACTTTCATAAAAACCCACAGCGAACTTGGCTGAGCGAATTTACATCCACAGGTAACCATCGTTGTGGCTTTTGCAAAGCCTGCCACTTAATGAAAACAGGTAGATCCTATCAGCTGGGCCCTGTTTGTTGTAATGTCCCATTTTTTGCTACTTGTAGGACCAAATATGTGGTCTACGTGCTTTGGTGCCCATGCCAACGTTTTTATATTGGCAAAACGACCAGGATGGTTAAAGAACGAATTTTAAAGCATGTACGTCTACTACCGAAAGGCAAAGGTTGTCCAAGGATAGTCGAACACATGTCGGTTGCCCACCAAAACAATCCAAATCTCTTGTCGTTTGCATGCATTGATGTCTGCAATACACCTCGTAGAGGTGGCAACAAGAAGAAACTATTGCTTAGACAAGAAGCACACTGGATCTTGCGCACTAATGCTGTGGGTGCGCTTGGTCTAAATGATTATGTGGACCTTGCATGCTTCTTGGATCCCTAGGTTCTTGGATCTTGTGGTTCTTCTTTTTCCTTACCTATAAATATATATCCCCCTATGGCTACTCTTTGTTGCCCATGCGTTTACATCATGGCATTTTTTCCACCTTACGATTTATTCTAATATATATATTTTAACCTTATGAAATCGTTAAGCCATTTATTCTCTTTTCCATATGGCTTTTTTTACAGTTGATTCACAACGCTTTATAATTAATAAACTCTTGAAATTGTTGTAATTTGAATGTTTTGATACCATGATGCAACCTGTTCTCTCCCTTATCTGTTTGGGGTCAAGACATCCCGCCTCTCTCACGGGTTGCCTCTTTAGTGTACCATACACACTTTCTTCCTTCTTTTTCTTTTCTTCCTATCCCCCCACCTCACTGTCACGCTTACCCTGCCCCTCTGTTTACATGTGCGGGGCAGTTTGGCTCGCCGTGGCGACCGGCGTCCTGTCGCTAGGCAACTGCAGCCAATACGTACGGCTTCAGTGACCAGCCGTTCAGCTATTGGCCGCTGCCCGCAGCGTCATCCTGACGTGCGCGCGCGGCCATCCCTCAGTAGCTGGTCGCCTCCCATCTTTATTTTCACTGGAGCGGGAGCTCTGGACCAATCACTTAGAGGAGGGCGGGCCCTTTCAGCGAAACGGAAGTGCGCGCTTACACGGACGCATATTTAGTTCCGCTGTCGTTCCATACACCTCAGATGAAGCTTGGCAACCGCCCTGCGAAACGGTCGTAAGGACCGTGCACCTTCTGGCGCCCACATCAGCCACCTCCAATGCACCCAGGTTCAGCAATGACGTTTTAGTGATGTCCATGTTTTTTGATGTTCAGCATCTCACATGCAACTGCATTTTATATGCTGTTTTTGCTACAGTACGTCTTTTTGCAATGCTGCACTAATAAACTATAGTGCCAGACATTTCCTGTCTCTCCATTTGATTGAGGACATTAGATTAGGACTATGGTAGGGATTAGATAGTGAGCACCTCCGACCCAGGTGCCTCCCAGTTTACGTAGTGACAGGGACCCCCGCCTAGACAGGTGTCCCCTAGTTTAGGTAGTGATGGGAGCCCCCCAGTGTAGGTAGTGACAGGTAACCCCATGTTTAGTGACAGGGACCACCACTCACCGTCAGTCGTCCCAGGGGCCAGCCTCAGAATCAGCCGGTGACCAGTGAGAGCGAGCACACGCTACCCCCGTGGATACCACGCTGCATATGCGGAAGTGATGTCACTTCTGCATATCAGTGCGAGGTCCTAGCACCTGCTCCCACTGATCGTCGGCTGATTCTGAGGTCTGATGCTGGCTGCTGGCACTCTGCCTATTACATTATAGGCAGCAGGAATGGCCAGAGATGGGCAGCATTTTGCCCCTATGTGCAGACGCCCATGAGTATGGCTGTTCCTGCTGCTTTAACTACCTGCTGACCGCTCCACGCCAATTGGCGTGAACATGGCGGCAGCCCCAGGACTACTCCACACCGATTGGCTTGAATGGCTTCATATTGGGCTTGCAGGAGAGCGCACGCGCATCTCCGCTCTTATGATGGAGCTCTGCTCTGCCTTCAGTCTCCCAGCGTGGATCGCTGCTAGAAGACTGTTAGACGCCGAAACCGCTGTCTAATAACTACAGCGCTGAGATCTACAGCAGCGCTGTACTGGCACGGCTGTCCCCCTGGGGGACACAGGAGCGATCTGCTGTGATAGGCTGAAGCCTATCACAGTCGATCGCTGTGATAGGCTGACTGGGGGAGGGAGGAAGAGAAAAATATTTTTTTTTAAAAAAGCACAATTTTATTAAAGAAAAAATAACAAAAATATTTGTAAAAAAAAAATAAAATAAACATTAGGGGAGTGATCAGACCCCACCAACAGAGAGCTCTGTTGGTGAGGAGAAAGGGGGGGGGGGGAGGATCACTTGTGTGCTGAGTTGTTTGGCCCTGCAGCGAGCCCTAAAGCTGCAGTGGCCTATTTAGTAAAAAATGGTCCGGTCACTAGGGGGTTTAACACCACGGTACTCAAGTGGTTAAAGGACAACTGAAGTGAGTGGGATATGGAGGCTAGTGATGGCCCGAACAGTTCGCCGGCAGATGGTTCCTGATGAATTTCGGGTGTTCACAGTTTGCATAATGCAAGATTTTATTTGTCAAAAGTTTGTGTTCGCATTAAAGTCAATGACCGCCGACTTTAGCGGTTAATAGCAAAGCCCCTGTAAGGCCCCATTCACACTTGCAAAATGCTAGCACTTTCAGAAGCGCACGGAAGGGGTTGTTCCGGGTGTACAGAACACCCCCCTGCACCAAGACCGGAAGTCTCCCTCTAAATCTGAGCAGCGGCAGCCACAGATGCACAGCTGCCGCCTGCTCATATCTGTGTGCGGCGAGAAGGACTCTGACTAGAGCGAGGGGCCCAGGGATGCGGGAGCCGGCTTTATTCCTCGCTCCCTCCCTCCCTCTGAATTCCCCTCACCTGCGGTGATTGTGTGCCCGGCTCCCCCATGAGTGTGTGCGCAGCGGAGCGGTAGGTCCTCTTACCGCAGATCAGGCGCATCGGCAACTGGAGTCTCATGCTTCCTGTTTACCATGACGTCACAGGAAGCATGAGACTCCAGTTGCCGATGCGCCTGATCTGCGGTAAGAGGACCTACCGCTCCGCTGCGCACACACTCATGGGGGAGCCGGGCACACAACCACCGCAGGTGAGGGGAATTCAGAGGGAGGGAGGGAGCGAGGAATAAAGCCGGCTCCCGCATCCCTTATTGGCGCCGCCACAATTTTTTTCTCTCTTCTCTTCCCAGGGCAATCTTCTCCCCACACAGGGGCACCTTCCTCCACCTATCTAGTCTATACTGGGGGCATATACCTATCTAACCTATACTGGGGGGCATATACCTATCTAATCTATACTGGGGGGCATATACCTATCTAATCTATACTGGGGGGCATTTACCTGTCTAATCTATACTGGGGGGCATATACCTGTCTAATCTATACTGGGGGGCATATATCTGTCTAATCTATACTGGGGGGCATATACCTGTCTAACCTATACTGGGGGGCATATACCTATCTAACCTATACTGGGGGGCATATACCTATCTAATCTATACTGGGGGGCATATACCTGTCTAATCTATACTGGGGGGCATATATCTGTCTAATCTATACTGGGGGGCATATACCTGTCTAACCTATACTGGGGGGCATATACCTATCTAACCTATACTGGGGGGCATATACCTATCTAACCTATACTGGGGGGCATATACCTATCTAACCTATACTGGGGGGCATATACCTATCTAACCTATACTGGGGGCATATACCTATCTAACCTATACTGGGGGGCATATACCTGTCTAATCAATACTAGGGGGCATATACCTATCTAACCTATACTGGGGGGCATATACCTATCTAACCTATACTGGGGGGCATATACCTATCTAACCTATACTGGGGGGCATATACCTATCTAACCTATACTGGGGGGCATATACCTATCTAACCTATACTGGGGGGCATATACCTATCTAATCTATACTGGGGGGCATATACCTGTCTAATCTATACTGGGGGGCATATACCTATCTAACCTATACTGGGGGGCATATACCTATCTAACCTATACTGGGGGGCATATACCTATCTAACCTATACTGGGGGCATATACCTATCTAACCTATACTGGGGGGCATATACCTGTCTAATCAATACTGGGGGGCATATACCTATCTAACCTAACCTATCTATCTATCTATGCTTCCTGTTTACCATGACGTCACAGGAAGCATGAGACTCCAGTTGCCGATGCGCCTGATCTGCGGTAAGAGGACCTACCGCTCCGCTGCGCACACACTCATGGGGGAGCCGGGCACACAATCACCGCAGGTGAGGGGAATTCAGAGGGAGGGAGGGAGCGAGGAATAAAGCCGGCTCCCGCATCCCTTATTGGCGCCGCCACAATTTTTTTCTCTCTTCTCTTCCCAGGGCAATCTTCTCCCCACACAGGGGCACCTTCCTCCACCTATCTAGTCTATACTGGGGGCATATACCTATCTAACCTATACTGGGGGGCATATACCTATCTAATCTATACTGGGGGGCATATACCTATCTAATCTATACTGGGGGGCATATACCTATCTAATCTATACTGGGGGGCATTTACCTGTCTAATCTATACTGGGGGGCATATACCTGTCTAATCTATACTGGGGGGCATATATCTGTCTAATCTATACTGGGGGGCATATACCTGTCTAACCTATACTGGGGGGCATATACCTATCTAACCTATACTGGGGGGCATATACCTATCTAATCTATACTGGGGGGCATTTACCTGTCTAATCTATACTGGGGGGCATATACCTGTCTAATCTATACTGGGGGGCATATATCTGTCTAATCTATACTGGGGGGCATATACCTGTCTAACCTATACTGGGGGGCATATACCTATCTAACCTATACTGGGGGGCATATACCTATCTAACCTATACTGGGGGCATATACCTATCTAACCTATACTGGGGGGCATATACCTGTCTAATCAATACTGGGGGGCATATACCTATCTAACCTATACTGGGGGGCATATACCTATCTAACCTATACTGGGGGGCATATACCTATCTAACCTATACTGGGGGGCATATACCTATCTAATCTATACTGGGGGGCATATACCTGTCTAATCTATACTGGGGGGCATATACCTATCTAACCTATACTGGGGGGCATATACCTATCTTACCTATACTGGGGGGCATATACCTATCTAACCTATACTGGGGGGCATATACCTATCTAACCTATACTGGGGGGCATATACCTATCTAACCTATACTGGGGGCATATACCTATCTAACCTATACTGGGGGCAACTATATGGGCTACCTATACTGGGGGGGGGACCTATAGCTGGCTACCTATACTGCGGGCACCTATACCTGTCTAAACGTTGGGGGCGCATTTTACGCCCTCACCCTGGGTGCAATTTAGCCTAGAAACTGCTAGTATTTGGCTCCACCCACACCATGTTTTGGCCATGCCCACACACCGCTTTCAGGAACCCCCCCCCCCCCTTGGAAATCCTGGATTTGCCCCTGACTTTTGCTAGCATTTTGCTCTGGCAATTTTTGGCGATTAACGCTTCTATAGCACTAAACGCGATCGCCGGGAAATGGTGCAGGATACAAATGTGCGTTTGGCGATTTGCGTTAATCACTGGCGATTAACGCAAATCGCCCAAGTGAGAACGGGCCCATAGGGTATTATGGCACTAAGTGCTAGAAACACCAAATTTGCAGGATATGTTAAGGAGGACAGAAAGACCCTGTAGGGTTGGAGAAAACTGATTTTAAAGTTACAATAGGAAAAAAGTATATATTTAAATATGGTTAAATGGCAGATAATGTATCAACCTATCGGTAATGTATATTTATATACTGTATATATCAAAAGCAAGAACAGTAAATTTCGTGACCAGGTTTCCAGGTAGTCAGTACTGACCACTTGGAAACCCTGCGGAAAATGTGGCAAAGTTTTTGCCAGGGCTGGCTATACAGCCGCAATGTGGCTGTATAAGAATCTCTGGAAGCTTTATCTATTTTTTTTTTCTGATATCTGAGTGCTGTGGGTGCACCCGGGTGACTGCGTGTGTTGGGTGCCAAAGTTTGCTGTAAATTGACGATTGCAAATATTGATAACAAATAGTAGAAAACCGCTCACTTCCCGTAAAGTACAGTGCTGGTACCTGGAGGCTGAGTCCAAAGAATACATGCAACAGGAGAAATGGTCCACACTTGTTCAAGCTGGTCCAAACTTTATTTCAAACAGGTCAGCTTTTTGTGACCCATGATACGCTTTCAATAAAGTTTGTGGACCATCTTGAACAAATGTGGACCATTTCTTCTTTTGCAAAATATTGATGTTTGGTCATCCCTAATGGAGGCTGCCATATTTATTTCCCTTTAAATAATACCAGTTGCCTGGTAGCCCTGCTGATCTATTTGGCTGCAGTAGGGTCTGAATAATACCAGAAACAAGCATGCAGCTAATCTTGTCAGATCTGACAGTAATGCCAGAAATACCTGATCTGCATATGCTTGTTCCGGGTCTATGGCTGAAATTATTAGAGGCAGAGGATAAACAGGATAGCCAGGCAACTGGTAGTCCTTAAAAGGAAATAAATATGGCAGCCTCCATAATCACTCTCACTTCGGGTTCACTTTCACCTCCTAGGCGGTAACCCTGACTTGCACTCGGGGTAGCAGCAGGCGTTTCAACTCACCTCCCGGGGGAATCCGGACATCGGCCGCCATTCTTCTTCTGCTCCTCTGAGACTCTGCTTTCCCCTGGTGAGACCGCTGTTTGTCGTCATGACGACAGCTAGCATACTCACTTTTTGGGTTGCAGCGCTACCTGGAGGACGGATGGAAAACTGCAGCGCTGGAGCCCAGGGAGGTGAGTGATTGCTGGGGCTGCTGCAGACTCTGCTGGTATGATTTTTTTTTAATGATTTCTGGGTCTAAAAGCACATGAAAAAAATTGTACTGCTTTTAGACCCTAAAATCAGAAGGAATCGTACCGCCAAGGGGGTTAAAGTGGACCCAAATTAAAAATACAAAATTTCAGAAATCTATTTTCTAACTTATAATTATTTATTTATTTATTGTATTTATAAAGTGCCAACATATTACGCAGCGCTGAACATTAATTTAAGTTACAGACAATATTTAGGGGTGACATACAGCAATATGACAATACAGGAATACAAGAAAACCAGATCACACAGCACAGTATGAGTACAAGGTAATGCTTAGTCAGTTACTGGATGAGAGCATGGAGATTAGGCAAGTCAGGTTCACTCAAATGCATAGCATGGGTGCACAGTAATGGAGGTGCATGATCAGGTAGGACACAAAAGGAGGAGGACCCTGTCCAAAGGCTTACAATCTAGAGGGAGAGGTAAGGACACGAACGGTAGGGGACCAGAGTTCAGCTGTAGGTTTAGAGCACTTGTGAGGGGTAGTAGGCCAGAGTGAAAAGGTGAGTTTTTAGGGCTTTCTTGAAGATGTTGAAGGAGGGGGCTGCCCTAATGGGTGGAGGAAGGGAGTTCCATAGTGTTGGAGCAGCTCTTGAGAAGTCCTGGAGGCATGCATGGGACTGGGTGATGCGGGGGGCGTTTAGGCGAAGTTCATTGGAAGAGCGGAGTGAGCGGCTAGGTGTGTACCTCTGAGTAAGATCGGAAATGTAGGTTGGACAGGTTTTGTGGACAGATTTGTAGGTCAGACACAGTATCTTGAATCTGATTCTGGACTGGATAGGAAGCCAGTGCAGGGATTCTAGGAGGGGATCTGCCGTGGTGGAGCGATGGGAGCAGTGGATAATTCTGGCTGCCGCATTCATGATGGACTGCAGTGGGGCTGTTCGGGTCATAGGGAGACCAGACAGCAGGGCATTGCAGTAGTCAAGGCGGGAAATTATGAGGGCATGGATGAGGAGTTTGGTGGTGGCAGAGGTCAGGAAAGGGCGAATCTTACAGATGTTGCGAAGGTGGAAGTTGCAGGACTTTGTGAGGTTTTGGATGTGGGAAGTGAAGGAGAGTGCGGAGTCAAGGGTGACACCCAGACAGCAGGCTTGAGAGGTAGGGTGAATGGTAGTGTGGTTAACAGTGACATGCACATCTGGGAGGTTCGTGGATGGCCGGGGTGGGAAGATCATAATAATATAATAATAAATAGCAGCCTTTTTACAGCTGCATGATGACAAATATTTTACATTTATTAGAGGAACCCCTCCCTTCCTTTCATATTGCCGGGACAGAATCTGGCAGACTGGTGGAGTAGGTGGCGTCCGGCAATGGAGGAATTGCTAATGGCTGCCCCCAGTATAACCCTAGTTATGAAAAGAAAAGGGTGAAAAGCATGCACTGAAATGCTCATAGGCTTGAAGGAGTGTTTATGTATCTTTGTATGTGTCAGAGTGGTGCAGCTAAATATTTTAAATTAAAAAAATGTTTGGTTTGGGTCCGCTTTAAGGCTTTGTTTCTTCTAGGGTGAAGAGGCAAGCCCAAACAATTTGAAATGCTACAGATATAATTTACCAGGATGTTCCTTGGTCTGCCTTACCCAGTACATATTATATGACTGCAAATTCATAACTGGCGTATATTTATGTTTTCAATTATGCCAAATTTGATCAGTGAGCTTTGTCATAGAGAACTTAAAGTGGACCTGAACTGTAGCACAGGACACAAGGAAAACATAACAGAAATGCACCCTTATGTATTTAAGGAGTTTAGCCTGTGTAATTCCCCCTCATTTGTGTCTAATCAATAATTGTAATGTAATCATCCCCTGTGTCACCAGGGACGGATTTGTACTTTTTACCGCCCTAGGCCAACAGTCAACAAGCGCCCCCATTCAGTGACATGACTATATATTCTATAGTGCTTCGGAAGATGTCAGCGCTATATAAATACATAATAATAAAATGGAAGGAAGTTAGACTATGATTATGGTATGAATAAGATTGTGAGCTCCTCCGAGAACAGTGACATGACTATGTACTCTGTAAAGTGCTGCAGAAGATGTCAGTGCTATATAAATACATAATGACAATATGGTAGGACATTAGACTTTGACTATGGTAGGATTAGATTGTGAACTCCTCTGAGGACAGTCAGGAACATGACTATGTACTCTGTAAAGTGCTGCAGTAGATTGTCAAGGCTATATAAATGCATAATAATATGGCAGGACATTAGGCTATGGGTATGGTAGGGATTAGATTGTAAACTCCTCTGAGAACAGTCAGTGACACCACTATGTGCTCTGTAAAGTGCTGCAAAAGATGTTGGTGCTATATAAATACATAATGATAATACAGTTAATATTCGATTATGGTAAGGATTAGATTGTGAGTTCTTGTGAGGAGGACAGTTGAAAGTCAAAAGAGAGAGAGGGGGGAAAGAATAGATATGGGAAAGAACAGAGATGAGAAGGAGGGAAAAGCAAGGGAGAGACAGCAAGATAGAAGAGGAAGAGAGAGAGGGAACACGGTGGAGAAGAGGGAATGTAAAAAAAAAAAAAAAAGAAAGAAATAGAGAATACGATGAGAGGGAACAAGAGAGGGGGGTGGTGATCTGAAGGAAAGTAAAAGGCTGGAGCAGGAAAGCAGACCCTTTACCTGTCACGGTGGAGTGACTGAGAATGGACAATAAATCAGGCAGGCTTGTTTACTTCCAAGTGCTGGACTCTTTTTTTAATCTGTGTTCTTATGACCCGTGTGTGCGGAGCTTCTGTTCTCCTAGCGCTGTCTGACCATTGGCATATCTGCATAATGTCAGTGATAGCCCCGCTCGGGTCTCCATCAGAGTTCCCCTCGCTTGTTTCACTGCATCCTCCCGGTTTAGGCTGGTGAATTGTCTGCGTTCCTCGCCGCTCCGTCCCCGCAAGTTCCACGCTGTACCTAGGTCTCCACTAGCAGTGGTCAATACAATCGGGTGAGTGGTTTCACACAAGGGGTGAACGGTGGTGGTGCTTTTGAGAATTCTAGAGCGCTTCTATATATACAACAAACAAAAAAAAAAAAATGGGAAATGCATTTGCCACAGTGCTGAACAAAGTTCAAATTTGTTTGTTCCAATAATCAGTGAGTCTTTGTGTTGAGAGTAGGCAAACCTAGTGGCATAGCAATAGGGGATGCAGAGGTAGCACCAACCGCACCAGGGCCCCTGGACCAGATGGGCCCTCCTTCAACCACTTTATTAGCTCTTTATTGGTGCTAAGACACACACACACGCACGCACGCACGCACGCACGCACGCACGCACGCACACACACACACCCTCTCTGACACTGCAGCTGTCCTTGGCAGGTTTGGTGCTCCATATCAATTGTTATGTATATCGTGCTTGAGAGGTCCCAATGTAAAACTCGCACTGGGGAATAAAATTGTTTACTACTATTACTATTAATTTTTCTATTTTGTGCGCCTCCAACTATTATTGTTCCTATGTCCAGAAGTATGCGGTCTTATAGGTACTGGTGAATAGCATTTGTTTATGATTAAAGATGGCAGCCTCCCTAGCCTTCACACTACAGGATTCCTTTACAATGAGAACTAGCACAGACAAACATGAAGGACAACATATGCAATTATTTGCCCTTTTATAAACAACCTCTGTGTGTTTCATGTCCTGTGTTTTAGGTGCTAATTTCTTCTTCCATTTCCCTGCCAGTTTTCATGTAAATTGTTTGTACTGAATAAAGGCCTGGGCAAAAATAGAAAATGATACATCCTTACTGAAATGACAATTGGAGAAAACTGAAATCCGATTTGTTGAGACTCCAGTTCTGTAAATGTCACTGCAAATTGTAATTATAGCACTCTGACACATTTTCTAATTCATGTAGAGCAATAACATTTGGCTTATTCATGTTGACATGGCACGATCACAATCTGAAGGTGGAAACCGGAGGAAGAACTTGAATAATGAAAAAACGTTAATATTTCAGTTGCCTTGTGCTGGAAGTATAAGTGTTAAAGAGGTACTTTGCTTTTAAAAAGAGATAACCCTCCATAAATGGTTGCTGTAAGCCATTCACTGTACCTCTCAGGCAACAATGCACATACAGTATTTGTTAGATCATGACAGTGAAAGCATGTTTTTGCCATAGTGTGTTTCATGTAGCTGGGTGTATATGAACTGTTACTCCTGCAAGCAATGATTACTGGGATGATTTGATAACAAGCAGTTTTCAAACTTGTTTACCAGCTCTCATAGTCTTAGTTATTACATTACCTAGTGTTCCTCTCCTATCTCCTTCTAGATTGTAAGCCTACCTGGCTGCACAATGGCATAGTAGAGGATAGCTCTCTCACCTTGCAATGATAGGGTCCTCGTTTAATATGTGGGCGAGAATGGCTAATGGAGCAGCATCCCCTTCTCTTTCTAGGTCAAGTTTTTTCCCCCTTTCTATGTCATGTTTTTGTGATTGTTTATCTTGTGCTTGTAATCAACACCCCTAATTTATTTTATGTTGTTGCATACTATGTTGACATTGTATAAACAATAACCATTATACACTTGTAAAGGAAGGTCCTCCCTGATTTGCCTTTCTATCGAAGTAGATATTCTGTCAGAACTGTGTGGCAAAGTTAAAACCCACTGACGCGAGTTAAATACAGTACACCCACGATATGCACAGTATTTATGCGTAGCGTGCGCTCCTAAATTATGGCGCTCCTTGCATCTACCACAAGATGTGTAGTATTGCGACCGCGATACTTCACTAGGGCAACCGCTATTACGCTAATTAACCACTTGAGGAGCGTGGGCTTTACCCCCCTTAAAGGGAAGGTTCAGGGACAGTTGGTAAAAAATAAAAATCCGAATCCACTTACCTGGGGCTTCCTCCAGCCCGTGGCAGGCAGGAGGTGCCCTCGGCGCCGCTCCGCAGGCTCCCGGTGGTCTCCGGTGGCCGACCCGACCTGGCCGACCCGACCCGACCCGACTGGTGAAAGGCTGTCTCTCATGTGCATTTACTGGTGAAGGGCTGTCTCTCATTACATGCAATTACTGGGGAAACGCTGTCTGTCATTATGTGGTCTGTCATTATGTGCATTTACTTCATTTTTTTTTTATGTAACATTACATTAGCTGGTGCAACTACATTAGTTAGCCCCGCCCACACAATGTTATGACCACGCCCATTTTTTGCTGCGGCGCGCTGCGCGCGCCGCCAATTCCCCTCTATGAGCCCCACCTGCCAACCCTTGTGCCCCCTTTGAACCCCCCCAAAAATCTGAAGCTGGAGCCGCCACTGCCTACCACCTAAATGAATTTTGGCTCCTTTTCTTGTCACTAAAAGCACTAAAAGCTTTCTTTTGGTGCTATTTGATTGCTGCTGCGATTTTTACTTTTTATTATATTCATCAACAAAGACATGAATTTTGTCAAAAATGATTTTTTTTTAACTTTCTGTGCTGACATTTTTCAAATAAAGTAAAATTTCTGTATACATGCAGCGCGAAAAATGTGGACAAACATGTTTTTGATAAAAAAAAACCCATTCAGCCTATATTTATTGGTTTGAGTAAAAGTTATAGCGTTTACAAACTATGGTGCAAAAAGTGAATTTTCCCATTTTCCAGCATCTATGACTTTTCTGACCACCTGACCTGTTTCATGAGGGGCTAGAATTCCAGGATAGTATAAATACCCCCCAAATGACCCCATTTTGGAAAGAAGACATCCCAAAGTATTCACTGAGAGGCATAGTGAGTTCATAGAAGATAGTAAGCGGAAAATGACACTTTGTGACCCAAAAAAAAAAAGTTTCCATTTCTTCAAACTTGCGACAAAAAAAAAAATGATATCTGCCACGGACTCACCATGCTCCTCTCTGAATACCTTGAAGTGTCTACTTTCCAAAATGGGGTCATTTGTGGGGTGTGAATACTGTCCTGACATTTTGGGGGGTGCTAAATTGTAAGCACCCCTGTAAAGCCTAAAGGTGCTCATTGGACTTTGGGCCCCTTAGCGCAGTTAGGCTGCAAAAGGTATTCCGTTAGGAGTATGGTGAGTTCATAGAAGATTTTATTTTATTTTTTTTTGTCACAAGTTAGCGGAAATTGATTTTAATTGTTTTTTTTTCACAAAGTGTCATTTTCCGCTAACTTGTGACAAAAAATAAAATCTTCTATGAACTCACCATACTCCTAACGGAATACCTTTGGGTGTCTTCTTTCTAGAATGAGGTCATTTGTGGGGTTCCTATACTGCCCTGGCATTTTAGGGGCCCTAAACCGTGAGGAGTAGTCTTGAAACAAAAATGACCTGTGAAATCCTAAAGGTACTCATTGGACTTTGGGCCCCTTAGCGCAGGGTGCAAAAAAGTGCCACACACGTGGTATTGCCGTACTCAGGAGAAGTAGTATAATTTGTTTTGGGGTGTATTTTTACACATACCCATGCTGAATACGGCAATACCACACGTGTGGCACTTTTTTGCAGCCTAACTGCGCTAAGGGGCCCAAAGTCCAATGAGCACCTTTGGGCTTTTAGGCTTTGAAACCAAATGTCGCAAAATGACCTGTGTACTCATTGGACTTTGGGCCCCTTAGCGTACTTAGGGTGTAAAAAAGTGCCACACATGTGGTACCGCCGTACTCAGGAGAAGTAGTATAATGTGTTTTGGGGTGTATTTTTACACATACCCATGCTGGGTGGGAGAAATATCTCTGTAAATGACAATTGTTTGATTTTTTTTTACACACTATTGTCCATTTACAGAGAGATTTCTCCCACCCAGCATGGGTATGTGTAAAAATACACCCCAAAACACATTATACTACTTTTCCTAAGTACGGCGGTACCACATGTGTGACCCTTTTTTGCAGCCTAGGTGCGCTAAGGGGCCCAACGTCCTATTCACAGGTCATTTTGAGGAAATAAAATCTTCTATGAACTTGTCATACACCTAACAGAATACCTTGGGGTGTCTTTTTTTCTAAAATGGGGTCACTTGTGGGGTTCCTATACCGCCCTGGCATTTTACGGGCCCAAAACTGTGAGTAGTCTGGAAACCAAATGTCTCAAAATGACTGTTCAGGGGTATAAGCATCTGCAAATTTTGATGACAGGTGGTCTATGAGGGGGCGAATTTTGTGGAACCGGTCATAAGCAGGGTGGCCTTTTAGATGACAGGTTGTATTGGGCCTGATCTGATGGATAGGAGTGCTAGGGGGGTGGCAGGAGGTGATTGATGGGTGTCTCAGGGGGTGGTTAGAGGGGAAAATAGATGCAATCAATGCACTGGGGAGGTGATCGGAAGGGGGTCTGAGGGGGATCTGAGGGTTTGGCCGAGTGATCAGGAGCCCACACGGGGCAAATTAGGGCCTGATCTGATGGGTAGGTGTGGTAGGGGGTGACAGGAGGTGATTGATGGGTGTCTCAAGGTGTGATTAGAGGGGGGAATAGATGCAAGCAATGCACTGGCGAGGTGATCAGGGCTGGGGTCTGAGGGCGTTCTGAGGGTGTGGGCGGGTGATTGAGTGCCCTAGGGGCAGATAGGGGTCTAATCTGATAGGTAGCAGTGACAGGGGGTGATTGTTGGGTAATTAGTGGGTGTTTAGGGTAGAGAACAGATGTAAACACTGCACTTTGGAGGTGATCGGACGTCGGATCTGCGGGCGATCAATTGGTGTGGGTGGGTGATCAGATTGCCCGCAAGGGGCAGGTTAGGGGCTGATTGATGGGTGGCAGTGACGGGGTGATTGACAGGTGATCAGTGGGTTATTACAGGGAAGAACAGATGTAAATATTGCACTGGCGAATTGATAAGGGGGGGGGGGGTCTGAGGGCAATCTGAGCGTGTAGGCGGGTGATTGGGTGCCCGCAAGGGGCAGGTTAGGGGCTGATTGATGGGTGGCAGTGACAGGCGGTGATTGATGGGTGATTGATAGGTGATTGACAGGTGATCAGGGGGATAGATGCATACAGTACACTGGGAGGGGGGGGGGGGGGTCTGGGGAGAATCTGAGGGGTGGGGGGTGATCAGCAGGGAGCAGGGGGTAGTTTAGGGAATAAAAAAAAAAAGCGTTAACAGATAGTGACAGGGAGTGATTGATGGGTGATTAGGGGGGTGATTGGGTGCAAACAGTGGTCTGGGGGGTGGGTAGGGGGGAGTCTGAGGGGTGCTGTGGGCGATCAGGGGGCAGGGGGGGGGAAATCAGTGTGCTTGGGTGCAGACTAGGGTGAAAGCAGCCTGCCCTGGTCGTCCCTCGGACACTGGGACCACCAGGGCAGGAGGTAGCCTGTATAATACACTTTGTATACATTACAAAGTGTATTATACACTTTGTATGCGGCGATCCGGGTGCTAGTAACCCGCCGGCGCTTCCGAACGGCCGGCGGGTTACAGCGCGAGGTGGGCGGAGCCAGTCCCCAGCAGCCGAT
This sequence comes from Hyperolius riggenbachi, assembly GCF_040937935.1. NCBI lineage: Eukaryota > Metazoa > Chordata > Amphibia > Anura > Hyperoliidae > Hyperolius > Hyperolius riggenbachi. The sequence continues at coordinate 161,143,450 of NC_090651.1, forward strand.
CGCGTCACGAATGATGCGAACGTGCCGCCCATGCCCCTACAAGGACCGCCGCCTCTGGGCATGAGCTGGTCCTTGCGGCATCCACTTTCCGACCGCCCCTGTGCAGTGGGCGGTCGTTAAATGGTTAATGTAGTAGCGGCCATGCTAGTGAAGTATTACGATCGCTATACTTAACATCTCGCGGTAGATGCAAGGAAAGGCCGTAATTTAGGAGCGCACACTACGCAGCACTACCACGCGTAGCTGTATTTAACTCGCGCTTGTGGCTTTTAACTCGTGCTGCTATAGCAGTGCAGCTTGGTGAATCAAGCTTATAGTCCTAAAAGGTATTTATACGTCTGCTTAGCACGTTTAGCCTCCCATTTTGCAAATTCACTCTTATCGTGTTACCTTTAAAGAGTACCTATTTTATTACAATGGAAGGTCATTTCAAACTGTTAGGTTAGAGAACAGTATGTCTCCGCTTTTATTTACTGAATCAGATTTCCTGTAAATCATGAGTTTGCATACACTTTGCTAATTGCTTAACTTAAATCAAGGCTTAGTTTACCTTTTAATAAGCTTATTACAATGTGTTGCTGGAATATTGGCCTGTTGCTCAGTTTGTGGGTGTTCTTGCTCTGACACACTTTTTTTATTTTTGTAGTTCAGTACACATATTTATTGTGAGATTCAGGTCTGGACTTTGTAATGGAAACTCCAATATTTTAACTTTGTTGTCTTAAAATGACATCCAAGCTGAAAATAAAATATTAAGCTTTATGTGTATAAAATTGGTGTATTGGCGCTCAACAGTTAAAAAATACTTCACACAATGTTCAAGATCAGATGCAGCAGTTCACGTCCCTTATCATATCTGTAGTTCACTACTCGGCTTACTATACATTAACTTCTCCTCACAGTGAAAACTGTCCTGTAGACCTCAAAAATACAGGAAGAAAAGGCAAGAAAAGTGCTCTAGTGGGTTATCCTTTATTATTTGGATTCACATCCACCACACCTCTAGTGCATCTCTTTGCAACACAGTGCTGTGTGAATGTGTTTAGCACACACCTCCACCTGCACGCAAATGTTTAAACGGTAGCCTCTCACCAGATGATATTGCTGACCGACCTACAGACCAGCAAATTTTGCATCAATGTAATCGCTTTCAACCACAGAGCTGTTCCTCTTATCGACTTGCAGTATTCCTATGGACTTAAATGATCCGCCGATAGTGTAAAACTATCTTATTCCATATAAAACACATAAAATCTTACTTAGGGCTTGTTCACATTAGGGGCAAGTTCGTTTTTTTTTTTTTTTTAGCGCTGGCGATTTTGCCTTAAAAGCGCTTGTGTAATGTTCGTTTTTGTGAGTATTCTCACATAAGCGATGAGCTTTCTATCCAATCGCAAACGTGGCTCTTGCACCATTTTCAGAGCGTTTGCAATTCTATAGAAAGGATAGAGAAATCGCTAAGCACTTGAAAAAGTGCTATGAAAATCGATTTCCCAAGCGCTTTTAATGAATAAATATATTATATATATACATTTACGGGGCAAAGAGTTCACTTCCTGACTGACATCAGGAAGTTTAAAAAAAAGCTACACAAAAGTGCTTAGAAAAGCACTTCTCTAAGCGAAAAAGCGCTTTGTATCAAATCAATAGTACTTCCACAATCCAGTCAACCAATAGGTCTCCACGACAACACCTCTCTAGCTCTGTCGAATGCGTTTTCGACTTGTGTCTCATCAGGGGCTCAGAGACAGGTGGTGTGGGGAGACATTATATAGCAAACATTTGATTCCTCAGATGTGTACCTGTGTGGAGTGGCTTGCCATGTCCGGCACAGTAACACCCCAATCTCCCCCCCCCCATTTGCTATCTCATAGTTCTCTTGCAACAAAGTGATCTGCCGCCTTCATGGATATTTATTAAATCGGCCGCTAATAAAGTCATCATACAAACAGAACCTCCACAGTACAGGTGCCTATTCCAGAACCATCATTAATGTTGCTATTTCCTACTTCCAGTTCCTATCCAAAATGCATAGTAATGCTATTTAGAGATGGCCCGAACAGTTCGCCGGCGAGCAGTATTCTGCGAACATTTGGCGTGTTCGATTCGCCCCCTATACATAATCATTGAGCTAAACTTTGAACCTTCACCTCATAGTCAGCAGACACATAGCAGCCAATCAGCTAGCACCCCTTCCTGGACCCCCCACCTTCCTATCAAAAAGCAGTTGTGGTGGCCATATTGGATTACTTGTCTGCTGGCTGCTGACCGTCAGTAACAGCAGGGACAGACTTGCTGCAGATAGGTAGGGAAAGCATTAGCTAGGCCTGTGTTCTGGTTCCTCACTTGCTGGGAAAGCACTTCAAACACCCCTATTGAGGGCTAGCACATCAGTCTCTTGTGTTTTTTGTGTGTGTGACACTCCACAGCCCACTGACACCCAGAGCTGTGTGCACACTACTGCTGTTGCCTCATTAAGTTACAGGCACAGAACCACAACAGTTCATTATTATTTCACTGTATTCTGATAGTACTATTGCATTTCTCTGTATGTGACACTCCACAGCCCACTGACACCCAGAGCTGTGTATAATGTGATTCCTGCCCTTCAGGGATTAAAACCCAACTTTGCGTCAACTCCGTAATTTTTGGTGAGACTTTTGGCATAGATCCCCCTCTGGCATGCCCCTGTCCAGGTGTTAGACCCCTTGAAACATCTTTTTCATCACTTTTGTGGCCAGAAACAGTCTTTGTAGGTCTTAAAATTCACCTACCTATTAAAGTTTATGGTCGTTCGCCAGATTCGCAACATCTCTAATGCTATTATGTGATAATTCTACATTGCATATTGATGATTTTGCAACCGATCTAAAGTGCATAACAATGAACACTACCCTCTCCTATCCAAAATGCAAAGTATGAATAGTAATGATTTTACAATTGTTCTAAATTACATAATGTTGATTTTGCAATTGATCTAAAGTGCATAATGATGACCACTACCCTTTCCTATCCAAACTGCATGGTATGCATAGTCATGATTTCACAGTTACTTTAATTTGCATTGTTATGATTTTGTAATCGATCTCAAGTGCATAGTGATGCAATATTAGCATTTAACACCCCATTGTTGAATGCCTACTCAGCGTATAAACATTCTCCACAATAAAGATGTATATTTAAAGGTTCCTATTAAAACCATTAAACGACCATAAAAGCTACTATCAACTTATACTCATAATAATTCCTATCCAAAATGCATAGTAGTTTTTTTTACAACTATTCCAAAGTGCATAATGATGGTTTTGCAATCAATCTAAAGTGCTGAATACAACAACATGCATACAAATCTATGCATCCCCCCAAACTATTTATTCATATATTCCATTATTATCCCTTCCCCACATATCTACATACCTACCCACACCCTTTACCCTCTTAATCTTGTGAATCGGATCAATAGATCCAAGTGCTTTTTGGAGATCCCCTCCATTTTTTTTATATTGTGAACTGTATTTAGTGAAGAAAAAAAAATTCCTGTCTTGTTCCTACATACTCATTTCTCTGTCTATCTTCTAACATCCGTTCTCTTTCTGTATCTTGTACCCTATTTGCTTCTTGTTGTAACTGCAACTTATTATAACCCTTCTTTTCAAATCTCTTTGTTAAAATATAAGTCTCATTCAACTGAATTGACCTCTGGTAATGTTTCCCAACCACTTAAGGTGATGGCAACTTCTGGTTGGTATTAAACCATTCCGGTCAGTCTGTTTAAAAAATGTTTTTGTACCTAGTGTTCTCCCTCTTTTTTATACAGCACGAAGTCTAGATAGTCAGCTGATTGAGCATTCCGTTTCGCTGTTAGTTGGATTGCCAGTGTGTTATCACTTAGCCACTCAATGTATTTCTCAAGTTCTTCTTCAGATCCACCCCATATGAGTAATAAGTCATCTATGTATCGAAACCAAAAAATTACTTCTTAGCTTCCTCCGTCATCATTTTCTGTTCCCATTTGTCCATAAAGATATTGCCATGCTTGGGGCAAATTTAGTCCCCATAGCACAGTCAAGGGTCTGTAAATAGAAATGCACCGCCCCCTCCTCCCCACGCCAAAAATAGTTATGGTTAAGTGAAAAAGCTAAAGTTTAATGATAACATCAATTCTATTTTTGAATAGATTTGTTTTTTGTAATGCCTCTTTTACAGATGCTATACCCTCATTATGTGGAATGCTTATATATAGCGCTGTAATGTCAGCTGTAACGAACAGACAGTCCCATTCCACAATCTTACCATTTACAATCTGCAGAAGATGCTTTGCAGAAATGGGAGGGTTCTAACCATGGGCTGCAAAAAATCATACTAACATACTAACTCCACTCTTTTTCATTGCTGGACCCGATTCCGCTCACTATAGGTTCCTGGCTTATTTAAATCTTTATGAATTTTGAGTTTCTGGTACATTAAAGGTATCCTCGGAGCATCCACCAAAAGGTACTTAAATACTGCATCACTGATCACCCCCTCTTCCAAACCTTCCAACAATATCTATGTTCATTCTGATACTGTTTTGTAGGATCTCCTCTCAACTTCATTTCTCATCCCCTTAAAGAGGAACTCCAGTGAAAATAATGTAATAAAAAAAAGTGCTTCATTTTTACAAAAATGATGTATAAATGATTTAGTCAGCGTTTGCCCATTGTAAAATCTTTTAAATCCCTGATTCACATTCTGACATTTATCACATGGTGACATTTTTACTGTTGGCACTGGCAGGTGATGTAGCTGCTACATGCTTTTTTGGCAGTTGGAAACAGCTGTAAACAGCTATTTCCCACAGTGCAGCAAGATTTACAGACAGGAAACTGCCAGGAGTACGTACTTTTTTTGTGGGACGGGTTTCGCTACAATATCAGCCATACAGCGCCCCCTGATGGTCTGTTTGTGAAAAGGAACAGATTTCTCATGTAAAAGGGGGTATCAGCTACTGATTGGGATAAATTTCAATTATTGGTTGGAGTTTCTCTTTAAATCCTGGCAATTTCTCCCCTATATTGGATTGCACTCATTACTACCACTCCTCCCTTATCTTCTGGCTGGACCATAATATCATCTCTTCCCTTTAATTCTTCAACAGTTTTCAATTTTACTTGATTATTTTTTGTTTCAAGTTTTTCCAGATCTTTTAGAAACATTTACCGTATGTACTCCAATACAAGTCGACCTCATGTATAAGTCGACTCCAATATTAAACTCTCTTAAGCTGGATTTTTTTTATTGACTCGAGTATAAGTCTACCCAGCAAAGGTAATGGCTGCACTTGGTGATCAGGAGGGGTTAATGACTGAACTGCATACAGTATTGCATCCATTTACCCTTTCCTGTCTCTTAAGTGCAGCCAATACCTCCTCCAGGCCCCCCAAGTGATGCAATTATTCACTCCCTTTTATGTAGCCCAGTATTTTCCCCTCTTTCCTTGTAATTATTGTGGCCAGGACTTTCACACCTGCATTCTCTTGGCATTTCCTTTATTCAAAGTATCACTTACCACTGGGTAAATTGCTGCAAATGGGAATTTTACTATTAGTACACAGCATTACTGTGCTCTGTGTAGCCTGTGACTTGTGTATAAGTCGACCCCTATACTTTTATGAAGTGAATCAATCCTAAATTTCTAGACTTATACTCGAGTATATACAGTACTTAAACATTTCAATAGTGCTCCCCTTATATGATAACTGTATATGATAACTGGGGGGATTGATTGTGGACCTGTTTTTTTAACGGCGTATGATGATATACATTTGTGGCCCCACTGTTATTAGCTCTTACATTGGGTCCCTCTTTCTCCAGGAAGTAACGTTTAATATTTCATTTTCGGACATACAGTGGCTTGCAAAAGTATTCGGCCCCCTTGAAGTTTTCCACATTTTGTCATATTACTGCCACAAACATGAATCAATTTTATTGGAATTCCACGTGAAAGACCAATACAAAGTGGTGTACACGTGAGAAGTGAAACGAAAATCATACAAGATTCCAAATATTTTTTACAAATCAATAACTGCAAAGTGGGGTGTGCGTAATTATTCAGCCCCCTTTGGTCTGAGTGCAGTCAGTTGCCCATAGACATTGCCTGATGAGTGTTAATGACTAAATAGAGTGCACCTGTGTGTAATCTAATGTCAGTATGAATACAGCTGCTCTGTGACGGCCTCAGAGGTTGTCTAAGAGAATATTGGGAGCAACAACACCATGAAGTCCAAAGAACACACCAGACAGGTCATTGAGAAAGTTATTGAGAAATTTAAAGCAAGCTTAGGCTACAAAAAGATTTCCAAAGCCTTGAACATGCCACGGAGCACTGTTCAAGTGATCATTCAGAAATTGAAAGAGTATGGCACGACTGTAAACCTACCAAGACAAGGCCGTCCACCTAAACTCACAGGCCGAACAAGGAGAGCGCTGCTCAGAAATGCAGTCAAGAGGCCCATGGTGACTCTGGACGAGCTGCAGAGATCTACAGCTCAGGTGGGGGAATCTGTCCATAGGACAACTATTAAGGCTCATACACACTTCAGACTATAGTCTTTGGAAAATGAAAGATCACAGACCAATCTTACCACCCTTCATGTAGTATGAGAGCCATACTCTACACAGTCTTTTCTATGGAGCTGAACTCCACATCAGAAAAAAATCTTTGCAAGATGCTGCACACACAGATGCTGTACAGACACAAACGATCAATATCTGCAATCATCTGCAGATCTGAAAATCCATCCTGGTGGATCTGATCTGCAGATGAATGTCAGTTAAATCATGTGTGTATGATGATCTGCAGATCTCATAGACTATCATTGCAATTTGCAGGAATGGATTTTTGGCAGGAACAGATCTTTTGCAGATACTGATCTTTTGTGTCTGTACAGTATCTGTGTGTGCAGCATCTTGCAAAGATTTTTTTCTGATGTGGACTTCAGCTCCATAGAAAAGACTGTGTAGAGTATAAAATATAGAGAAACCGAGAGCCCAATATAGTGTAGTATGTCAAAACATAAGTGAAGTAAGGCAAATCAGTGAGAAGAATATACTCACAAACGTGGGTTACCACACAGGCAACCACTGTATAAGCAGGTGAGGAGATTAGACCTGTCCTCACTCAGGATTAAGAAGTCGCTCTCTGTAGATGAGAAAAAGGGGTAGATCACCCCTCCACCAGGGGTGGACACGGTATAGCAGTAGGAGAACAGAGGCGCCAGCAGGATAAAAGTGGATAAAAACTTTAAAATTTGCTTGGAGGAAGTGGTGGACTTACCTCCATAAAGCAGACACGAAAGACTGTCTTTATAATAGTAATCACATTTATTATATGGTACCCCAAAAGTGCAACGCGTTTCGCAGGCCGAGCCCGCTTCATCAGGCAATAAAGTGGGGACAAAACTGTAGACAAGAGACAGTACATTATGCTATAGTGAATTCTGCAGTTACAAGATGCATATTAATATATTACATGTCATAAAGCATACCATATGTAAAATTGCTTTGTGGAAATAGCATAAAAAGTTGGGTGTACAAGTAAACAATAGGGGGTAGAGGCTATGGTGCTCGTGATAGTAATGGGCTATGGGGTATTTTTTACACAGATTTGCAATGAGTGGTATTGGTAATGAAAAAGGGTATGTGTCAGCAAGTGTAATGGGTAATAGAGCATTGAGAAGAGAACAGGGGGGCAGAAATATAAGGTAAAGTGTGCAAATAAAATAACATAAAGAACTCACCAGAATTCCAGCAGTAGCAGGTGTAGCGCCTCAGTGGAGTGGTGAGGACACTCAACTCCTTATATATACACAGGTACTTGCTAAAAGGGCCAATTAGATGTGTGGGAAGTGTTAGGTGGGCGGGGTTAGGGTGAGTGTGCGAGCAGCCAATGGTTTCTCGCCATCTGTGTTCAGTGAATTGGGTTTTTGGGAAGGGTGGGTGGGGTTAGGGCGGGCTTGCGAGTAGCCAATGGGCTCTCACCACCTGTGTTCAGTGTGTTGGGTAGTTGGGGGGGGGGGGGGGGTGGATACAGGTATCATGGTTACCAAATGTGCAGCTGAGTACAGTACTAGCTAAATAGAGTACTGGTTAAGGGCACTGCCTTTGACGTGGGAGACCAGGGTTCGAATCCCGGCCAGGGGATAGTTAATAAGAAAATAATACATGAACATAATATTAATTATGGTAGGAATTAAATTAATACATTTGGCAACGCAAATGTAATGTAACAAAATTATAGCTGGTGTTGATACAGAAAGGCAAAAAAAAAAAAAAAAAAAAAAAAAAAATTATGGTAAAAACAATGAGATAAAAAGGAGGAAGAAGACAAAGTTAAAACAAGACAAATAAAGATGTATAAAACATGAACAATTCTAATTATTGATATAAATAATGTGAATATACAGATGTGTAAATATAAAGCTATGTAGAAATAATGATCTAGCCTGAGGTGTTGTTGTAAAGATGAACGTTGCTATATTAAAAATGAAAAATACAAGTATAAATAATAAAAGTACTAAAAATAGGAGTACTAAAAATATTACACATAAAAGGATAAAAGAGAGCGGCCAGAAATAAAAGAAAAACGGAATAGTTAGTGTTTTAGTAGATTTTTTCCAAAACTTCGTTCAGACCTTCAGGTATGAGGGTTCTTAGAGTTTGTATCCAGTACATTTCATGTTTTTTAAGTTGTTCGAACGCATTTGGTAAACTAGCATCAATAGAGTCAAGTAGTATAATGCTGAAGAGTTGTGGGTTATTGTCGTGGTGGGTGCAAAAGTGCCGTGAAACGCTGTGAAGGGGGAATTTATTGGTGATGTTTCTTTTGTGTTGCCCGATTCTGCTGCGGGCCAACTGTGTAGTTCTCCCCACGTACTGGAGACGGCAAGGGCATGAAATGAGATAGATGACGAATTTGGATTCGCAGGTGAGATGTTTTTTTATGGGATATTGAATATTGGTGCTAGAGGAAACAAAGGAAGCACAGGTGTTGATGAACTGGCAAGCTGTGCAGCGGTTCTTGTTGCAGGGGAAGCAGCCAGGCTCCTGTGCTTGCGGAGGGGAGAGTTCATTAGTTGTACGTAATTTGCTCGGCGCTAGGAGGTTGCGGAGATTCAGTGCTCTCCTATATGTAACTGAAGGTGCTGTGGGTAATAAGGGCCGTAAGTAGGGGTCTTGCATGAGAATGTCCCAACGATTTTTTAGAATATTGCGGATGGACAAATGTTGGGCATTGTAACGAGTAATGAACCGGGGTGGGCCTATGGTATTGGAAGGTTGTCTAATGGTGGTCGGGGGGTTGGAACATTTGGCTCTATGTCTTGCATCTTTGATAAGTTTTTTGGGATAATGACGATCTGTGAATTTTTTTGTGAGAATCTCGGATTGTATATCAAATTGTGATTGGTCAGTGCAGTTCCTATGTATTCTTCTGTATTGACTGTAGGGGGTGTTAGTAATCCAAGGGTGGTGGTGAAAGCTCTTGAAATGTATATAATTGTTGGCATCGACTGGTTTAAAAAAAGTTTTTGTCATGATGTGATCGGATTCTATATATAGAGTGAGGTCAAGAAACTCAATGGAGGAGGTATGATAATGGTGTGTAAATTGAAGTCCTGCTGAATTTGAATTAAGGTAACTGACAAAGTGTGGAATGAGTATAGTGTCGCCTTTCCAAATGAAAATAAGGTCGTCGATATATCGCTTATATAGTACAATATTGTCGGAAAATGGATTATCCCAAAAAACTTATCAAAGATGCAAGACATAGAGCCAAATGTTCCAACCCCCCGACCACCATTAGACAACCTTCCAATACCATAGGCCCACCCCGGTTCATTACTCGTTACAATGCCCAACATTTGTCCATCCGCAATATTCTAAAAAATCGTTGGGACATTCTCATGCAAGACCCCTACTTACGGCCCTTATTACCCACAGCACCTTCAGTTACATATAGGAGAGCACTGAATCTCCGCAACCTCCTAGCGCCGAGCAAATTACGTACAACTAATGAACTCTCCCCTCCGCAAGCACAGGAGCCTGGCTGCTTCCCCTGCAACAAGAACCGCTGCACAGCTTGCCAGTTCATCAACACCTGTGCTTCCTTTGTTTCCTCTAGCACCAATATTCAATATCCCATAAAAAAACATCTCACCTGCGAATCCAAATTCGTCATCTATCTCATTTCATGCCCTTGCCGTCTCCAGTACGTGGGGAGAACTACACAGTTGGCCCGCAGCAGAATCGGGCAACACAAAAGAAACATCACCAATAAATTCCCCCTTCACAGCGTTTCACGGCACTTTTGCACCCACCACGACAATAACCCACAACTCTTCAGCATTATACTACTTGACTCTATTGATGCTAGTTTACCAAATGCGTTCGAACAACTTAAAAAACATGAAATGTACTGGATACAAACTCTAAGAACCCTCATACCTGAAGGTCTGAACGAAGTTTTGGAAAAAATCTACTAAAACACTAACTATTCCGTTTTTCTTTTATCTCTGGCCGCTCTCTTTTATCCTTTTATGTGTAATATTTTTAGTACTCCTATTTTTAGTACTTTTATTATTTATACTTGTATTTTTCATTTTTAATATAGCAACGTTCATCTTTACAACAACACCTCAGGCTAGATCATTATTTCTACATAGCTTTATATTTACACATCTGTATATTCACATTATTTATATCAATAATTAGAATTGTTCATGTTTTATACATCTTTATTTGTCTTGTTTTAACTTTGTCTTCTTCCTCCTTTTTATCTCATTGTTTTTACCATAATTTTTTTTTTTTTTTTTTGCCTTTCTGTATCAACACCAGCTATAATTTTGTTACATTACATTTGCGTTGCCAAATGTATTAATTTAATTCCTACCATAATTAATATTATGTTCATGTATTATTTTCTTATTAACTATCCCCTGGCCGGGATTCGAACCCTGGTCTCCCACGTCAAAGGCAGTGCCCTTAACCAGTACTCTATTTAGCTAGTACTGTACTCAGCTGCACATTTGGTAACCATGATACCTGTATCCACCCCCCCCCCCCCCCCAACTACCCAACACACTGAACACAGGTGGTGAGAGCCCATTGGCTACTCGCAAGCCCGCCCTAACCCCACCCACCCTTCCCAAAAACCCAATTCACTGAACACAGATGGCGAGAACCCATTGGCTGCTCGCACACTCACCCTAACCCCGCCCACCTAACACTTCCCACACATCTAATTGGCCCTTTTAGCAAGTACCTGTGTATATATAAGGAGTTGAGTGTCCTCACCACTCCACTGAGGCGCTACACCTGCTACTGCTGGAATTCTGGTGAGTTCTTTATGTTATTTTATTTGCACACTTTACCTTATATTTCTGCCCCCCTGTTCTCTTCTCAATGCTCTATTACCCATTACACTTGCTGACACATACCCTTTTTCATTACCAATACCACTCATTGCAAATCTGTGTAAAAAATACCCCATAGCCCATTACTATCACGAGCACCATAGCCTCTACCCCCTATTGTTTACTTGTACACCCAACTTTTTATGCTATTTCCACAAAGCAATTTTACATATGGTATGCTTTATGACATGTAATATATTAATATGCATCTTGTAACTGCAGAATTCACTATAGCATAATGTACTGTCTCTTGTCTACAGTTTTGTCCCCACTTTATTGCCTGATGAAGCGGGCTCGGCCTGCGAAACGCGTTGCACTTTTGGGGTACCATATAATAAATGTGATTACTATTATAAAGACAGTCTTTCGTGTCTGCTTTATGGAGGTAAGTCCACCACTTCCTCCAAGCAAATTTTAAAGTTTTTATCCACTTTTATCCTGCTGGCGCCTCTGTTCTCCTACTGCTATACTGTGTAGAGTATGGCTCTCATACTACATGGAAGGAGGTAAGATTGGTCTGTGATCTTTCATTTTCAAAAGACTATGGTCTGATGTGTGTATGGGGCCTTAGTCATGCACTGCACAAAGTAGGCCTTTATGGAAGAGTGGCAAAAAGAAAGCCATTGGTAACAGAAAAGCATAAGAAGTCCCATTTGCAGTTTTCCACAAGCCATGTGGGGGACACACCAAACGTGGAAGAAGGTGCTCTGGTCAGATGAGACCAAAATGGAACTTTTTGGCCAAAATGCAAATTGCTATGTGTGGCGGAAAACTAACACTGCACATCACTCAGAATGCACCATCTCCACTGTCAAATATGGTGGTGACAGCATCATGCTCTGGGGGTGCTTCTCTTCAGCAGGGACAGGGAAGCTGGTCAGAGCCAAATGCAGGGCAATCTTAGAAGAAAACCTCATGGAGTCTGCAAAAGACTTGAGACTGGGGCGGAGGTTCACCTTCCAGCAGGACAATGACCCTAAACATAAAGCCAGGGCAACAATGGAATGGTTTAAAACAAAACATATTCATGTGTTAGAATGGCCCAGTCAAAGTCCAGATCTAAATCCAATCAAGAATCTGTGGCAACATCTGAAAACTGCTGTTCACAAACTCTGTCCATCTAATCTGACTGAGCTGGAGCCCTTTTGCAAGGAAGAATGGGCAAAGATTTCAGTCTCTAGATGTGCAACGCTGGTAGAGACATACCCTAAAAGACTAGCCGCTGTAATTGCAGCAAAAGGTGGTTCTACAAAGTGTTGACTCAGGGGGCTGAATAATTATGCACACTCCACTTTGCAGTTATTTATTTGTAAAAAATGTTTGGAATCCAGTATGATTTTCGTTCCACTTCTCACGTGTACATAACTTTGTATTGGTCTTTCACATGGAATTCCAATAAAATTGATTCATGTTTGTGGCAGTAAGGTGACAAAATGTGGAAAACTTCAAGGGGGCCGAATACTTTTTGCAAGCCACTGTATTTGTGTATGTGTACAAATGTGTTGAATTTGTCAACAACCTTCTGGGGGTCATATTTCAGTCCCTTGTCTTTTCCTTATCTGACAAAGGTAGAACACTGATATTGAAAATACCCTGTGCCTTTATTCCCTTCTCCTTTTTGTCCTTCCCACCACTCTTCTATTGGTCTTTTTCGAACAATCCCCCCCCCCCCCCCCCCCCCGGATTGTGAGGTATCCCTCACCATTCTACCCTGTGTTGGCCCATTTCATAAAAATGTTGTCACCTGGTGACTTCTTACTCTTCTCTTTCTAATGGTTCAAACCTATTAAAAGTTGGTAAATTTTTTCTGTCATCTGGTTTATGTTCTGATCTCTGTTCCCACTTTCTATTCTCTGGTCTTATCAGGAGACTATAAGGTAGTGTTCTTACAGGTTTGTCAAAAGGTCTGTACCCTCCTTTTCCTGTCTACAGTGAATTTTAATTGAAACAACCAGTGACGAGGGAAAGGGCTAATATTCTTTTCGCCTTATTTTCGTTTCCGTTTGACAAGCAAAATTTGCCTGAATATTTTAGCTTTTTTTGCCTAATAGCTGCCGACTTTCGTGGTTAATAGCACAGCCCCCTTACCAGCTAAAATCACCATATTTGCAGGATAAGTTAGGGAGAACAGTGGGTACAAGGAAAGGAAATAGTGATAGAAAATCGATTTTAAAGTTACGATAGGAAAAAAGTATACATTTAAATGCGGTAAATGACAGATAATGTAGCAACGTAACGGTAGTGTAAATTTACTTATATCAAAAGAAAGAGCAGTGAATTTAATGATGGGGTTTCCAGGGGGTCCGCACTAGTGATTTTGTGAACTTGAAATTTTTGGTTCACGAACGCAAATTTGCTGCAAATGTTCGCAAACCGGCAAACCGTGTGAACCACCATATACTTCAACGGGGAAGCGAATTCTAAAACCTGGAGGGACTGTTTCTGGCCACAAAATTGTTGGAAAAGTTTCAAGAGGCCTAACACCTGGACCATGGCATGCTGGAGGGGGATCCATGGCAAAAGTCTCACCAAAAATAACGTAGTTGACCCAGAGTCATGTTTTAATCTTTAATGGGCAGAAATCACATTACATTTCTAAATTTGTGGAATAAAGTGCTTTAACCACTTCAGGATTCTTGGTACGCTTAAGTACGCGCCTGAATCCTGAAGCGGTTTCCATGGCGGCCGTTCCATGTCAGTTCACGGAGGGTGTCTCCGTGAACACCCTGCGAGCCTCCGATCGCGGCTCGCAGGGTAAATGTAAACACGCGGGGAAGATCTTCCCCGCTGTTTACATACATATGACGCTGCTGCGCAGCAGCACCGTAGAGGAGATCGTCGATCCCCGGCCTCTGATTGGCCGGGGATCGCCGGCATCTGATAGGCTGATTTCCATCCTGCGCAGCCCATAATGGAGAGGGGAGGGAGGGAAGGAGGCAGAGGGAGGAATAGCGCTGCGGAGGGGGGCTTTGAGGAGCCCTGTCCCCCCCGCTAGGCACAGCAGCGCTGCGGCGATCAGACCCCCCCAGCAGGACATCCCCCTAGTGGGGAAAAAAGGGGGAAGTTTGTTCGCCCTGCCTGCTATCTGATCTGTGCTGCGGGCAGAAGAGCCCCCGCAGCACAGATCATCCAAAGGACTAGAAACCCGGAAGTGGTTAAAATGTCCAGCGTGTGTACACATCAATCAGGTAGTGTAAGGGTTAGGCCCGGCTCACACTGACAGATGAAACGCCACATTTACCGTACCGCAAACAACCGCAAAGAACTTTAGTGAAAACTGCGTATGGATCCCCTGAAAACACAGCCGCAATATGGCAATGCTGGACGTTTTAAAGCACTTTATTCCACAAATTTAGAAATGTAATGTAATTTCTGCCCTTTAGAGATTAAAACATGACTTTAGGCAACTATGTAATTTTTTCATGGGTCTTTTGCCATGGATCCCCCTCTGGCATGCAACGGTCCAGGTGTTAGGCCCCTTTAAACAACTTTTTCATCACTTTTGAGGCCAGAAAAAGTCCCTCTAGGCTTTAGAATTCGCTTGCCCATTAAAATCTATGGCAGTTTGCACAGTTCCCGCACGTTTGTGGCAAATTTGTGTTCGTGACATCACTAGTATGTACCCCCTGGAAACCCCATCATGAAATTCATTGCTCTTTCGATACATGTACATTTACGTTGATACTTGTCTGTCATTTACTGTATTTAAATGTATACTTTTTTCCTTTCAAAATTTTAAAAACTATTTTCTTTTTTAAAATTTAGGAGCCGCTTTCATTGGCTCCTGACCCTGTCACTCCATGTAAGCCAATGGGAATGGCTTACATGAATGACAGGGCCAGGAGCCAATGAAAACGGCTCCTGCCCGGCTCACAGTGCTCTGCCGTCATAGAGGCGGCAGGGCAGCTGATTTCGTTCAGATCGAGCGTGGACAGCGAGAGATTACGTCCAGTCAGAACTGCAGCGCCCCCTGCCCGCCGTAGATTTATTCTGCGGCGGTCCGCAATAGGTTAAAATCTATCCCTCCCTCCCTCCAGCCAGCCAATTATGGCGATCGGCTGTCATAGGCTTCTGCCTATGAGAGCCGATCGCTCTCTTGTCCCCCAGAGGGACAACCGTGTGACACGGCTGTCCCCAGTACAGCGCTGCTGCCGAATATCAGCCCCCCCCCCGTATAGCCAGATGTGTCCCCAATATCAGTCACCCCCAGTATAGCCCGATGTGTCCTCTGTGTTTGGCACCTCCCAGTATAGATAGACAGATGTGTCCCCAGGATTGCTGCCCCTCGTTATAACCAAATGTGTCCCCAGGAATAGTGGTCCCCCATTATAGCCAGATGTGCCCTCAGGATTAGTGGTCCCCCATTATAGCTAGATCTGCCCCCAGTATAACATTCTACACTCAAAATTAAAATATGTGGCCCCTCTTATTTCCCCCCCCCACCTGCACATTTCATCCCCACCACCAGGGGTCCACGCACCCCCATAATGGCCAGCCAGATGCCCCACCCAGGCAGCACCCTCGGTGGCCAGATCGCTATAAAAAATGATCAGCAAGCAGCCTGACTCACCTTATCTCGTTCCAGCGATCAGCCTGCAGCCCGAGCCTCCGATCCCCGCTTGGCACACAGCCCTGTGATGCTGAATATCCGAGTCCCGGCTTGATGACATCATCAAGCCAGGACCCGGGTAACCGGCATTACACGGCTGAGAGTTCCTGAGTTCAGAGTGGGGATCAGAGGCTCGGGCTACAGGCTCATCGTTGGAATGAGATAAGGTGAGTCAGGCTGCTTGCTGATCGCCTTTTGTAGTGATCTGGTCATCGAGGGGAGAGCTATTTGCTACAGCAGTGATTGTTCATCCATGGGGTGGGTGGGGGGGGTCGTCTCTAATTGGCTACAAGGGAACATGTTCCCTTTCACCAATTAGTATTGCAGCTGTCAGTGCCGGGAGGTGCGCTCTAAAGTGCACCTGATCGTGCACAGCAAGGCTGCAAGCTAAACAGTATATCTACGTCATGGTGGCTTGGAGGGTGCCACAGATGACGTAGATATACTGTAGCAGTGGAAAAAGTGGTTAAAAATTCACACGTGGTGGGTGTCTGATTCGTAATACCCCCTCTTGTGAAAACACATTTCTTAAAAAGCGAACATTGAAGGCTCATATAGAATGACACTTTTGTGCGTTACCACATGTGATTCAACGGCAGTGTAGAGTTATGTGTGCTGAGGGTCTTTGCTGATCCCCCCCACCTATATGATCAAGTGGGGTGTAGCTATCTCCACCCACCACACTCCACTCCGTTTGTGGCTGCACACGAGTCAAAGGATGACCGGTATTGATGTGATAGATCCGACTCCCACAGCCTGTCTTAGAATTACTGTGGTAAGAGTGGGGCTATCTATCACTCACATACTATTGACCCCATAGGGGTCGCTGAAACAGGTGTAAGCCTTCACAGAAGGTGTAGCTGGGGTATATAAGGAAAGAAATATAAGGGTGCATACAAATATATACCAAGCTCTGACTTGGGCTGATGCTGGGGGAAATTTTGTTGGTTAGTGGGGGGATTATGTATACTGCATTTTGATTTGTGCACTTCTGTTCTCCTGACGGCGCCCTAATTAAGGGGTGAAACTATTGTTGAGTAGCACCCACTGTATATATTTGTATGCACCCCTATATTTCTACACCACACCTGATCATATAGGTGGGGGGGATCAGCAAAGACCCTCAGCCCCCATAACTCTACGCTGCCGTTGAATCACATGTGATAGTGCACAAAAGTGTAATTCTTTATGAGCCTTCATTGTTCGCTTTTTAAGATGTGTTTTCACAAGTGGGGGTAATACGAATCAGACACCCACCACGTGTGATTTTTTAAGCTTACCTTTGTAATCACCTTTTTTGTACCTATGTGGCCTGAGCCCAATAGGCAAAGTGTGATAGTGATATATTTTGCCAGTACTGTTCCGATAGTGTAATATATGAACCATCCATTTTTACCAGTATTATTAGGGAGAAAGACATACATTTACAGTAGATTATAGTTCAGTATTGTGACAATAATTTAATTTTTTATTTCGGTTTCTTTCTTGAATATTATTCTGTAAAAATACAGTAAATTGTATTGAGCTTATTCTTTATGTGACTCCTGCGAGGACCCAATCCTTCTCTGTTTAAAGGTTTGATGGAGCCAAAGTGGTGACAATGTCTGTTTGCAGTTGGATTGACTGAAAATGTTCTTAAGTGCTTGAAAAGTAAATTGCAGCTATTGATTCTGCGAACATAGAAGAACATAATCTTGTGCACTTATGTATATAAGTACAATACATCACGATCGTCTTCTGCACAGGCCTCTCCTGATCTGAAGAATGCTGTCGCTTTGCATAGTTATTCAACTGCCCTCTAAGTGTAATGTTGTACGCATAACCTACCATGAATTTATTCTTGTTTTTAATACACTGATCTGCACAGAACGTTGCATAATGTAACAGTGTAGATGTGTGCTATATTTACTTGTGACCATGTACAGTATATGTGACCTTAGAGCCACTGTGACTTGGCTCGAAGCTGGAGCCGTCTAGTCCCTATAGCTATTACAGCTCATTATTTATAGATAAAGTGAGTGGGGGAATTTCCTGCTTTCTGTGTCACAGGTTGATGTGTAAATGTATTTTAGATGGCAAAGGATTGAAATCCTAGTCTATTTACAAAGCAAAGAGGGAAACTCTCTGCTGGTTATACTCTTCTCCTACCCGCCTCCTCTCTCATAGTGATGCCGTGCATCACTCGGAAATGGAACCGAACTGCACAGCTGCCACTGGCCTGAACATGCTTATGTCACAGTGACTGACAGTGGTTGGGCCAGTGGTAGCCACACATATCAAGTCCATCTTAGAATGACGTCTCAGTGAATGCAGGAAATTTAAGCACCAGAGAGCTGCAGATGTTTGGATGCCGCTATAGGCACCCATACAATTATCATTTATAGCAGGAAATTGGGCACAGAGACCGCTATAAACAATGTTTGTATGAGTGCCTATTATTTATAGTTTTCTATAAACAATATTTAGATTTTATTTGTTAAGGGTAAACATTGTGTGTGTGTGTGTGTGTGTGTGTGTGTGGGGGGGGGGGGGGGGGGGGGTTAGGGTTGGGCATGGGGAGATAGGGTTAAGCATCGGCAGGCAGTTGGTTAGGGTTCAGTACAGGCAGGGGAGGTGGTTAGGGTTAGGCCTAGATAGAGGGTGAGAATAGGTTTACGTTTAGTTGTAGTAATATTCTACTAGCTCTTTTTGCATGTACGCTGTCAGCCGTTGCCATGGCAACACGTCACTACAAGGGAATAGGTATAGAGGAGTAGGAATACAACAGAGCGCTTTCTTCTACTTGGCTCCTTCTGGTTCAAATTCCCTGCAGGAACAAATAGTTAAGTGTGTGTGTGTGTGTGTGTGTGTGTGTGTGTGTGTGTGTGTATATAATATAATCAAATGTATTAATTTATTAGAGCCACACTCTATAGAGTCACACATGTATTTAGAGTCACACTCAAAATTAGTGGAAAAAAACCTTGCAGACTGATCCAACTTTGATGTAATGTCCTTAAAATGAGGCTCAGTAGTGTTTGTGGCCTCCACGTGCCTGTATGACCTTCCTACAATGCCTGGGCATGCTCCTGATGAAGTTGCGAATAGTCGCCTGAGAAATCTCCTCCCAGACCTGGACTAAAGCATTCACCAACTCCTGGACAGTCTGTGGTGCAACGTGGCATTGGCGGATGAAGCAAGACATAATGTTCCAGATGTGTTCAATTAGATTCAGGTCTGGGGAACAGGCAGGCCAGTCCATAACATCAATGTCTTCATCTTGCAGTAACTGCTGACATGCTCCAGCCACATGAGGTCTAGCAGTGGTTTGTATTAGTAGGAGTCCATGGCCAACTACACCAGCATATGGTCTCACAAGGGATCTGAGGATCTCCTCTCGGTACCTTATGGCAGTCAGGCTACCTCTGGCGAGCACATGGAGGGCTGTGCAGCCCCCCAAAGAAATGCCACCCTACACCATTACTGACCCACTGCCAAAACCGGTCATGCTGGAGGATGTTGCAGGCAGCAGAATGTTCTCCACGCCGTCTCCAGACTTGATCACGTCTGTCACATGCGCTCAGTGGGAATCTGCTTTCATCTGTGAAAAGCACAGGGCACTGTCAGGAATATAGCAGCTAGTTATGAGGCTGATGGTGTAAGGATAACAAGAACATATTTCTTTCTTTTTTCTATCTGCTGTATATTTTGTCAGAGGTGTAGGTATGTCAGCCAGTCTGGCTTTTGGAAGGTGTCACCTGGATAATGTGAGTCTTTATGCAGATTAAATTTGCATTCGGGGCAGAGATCAAGGGAACTGCCATTGTCTTCAGTGAATAGACCAGTCACCTTCAATAGGCAAAGGAACCTGGACAGTAATTAGGAACTGTCTACCTAGCCACTAGCAAGGAAACACTTAATTAGACAATTACCTGCCCAGGTTGAAGCCCACACAGGTGGTCAGCTACCTCTTAGTCTGAATAGTGGGCTGGAAGGGGAATTGCTCTGAAATCTGTAAGTGTAAACAGGATACTTGTTGTTCTCAAGATACAATTTTTGCCTGTGGAAATTAGAAGAAGGGAATGTTGAAAGCTCTGACATTTGCATGTCACAGCTAGCCCAGGTGTGACAAGTGGCTCGGCAGACTGTGATGTCCCAAACGGGGAAATTGCATTAGTTTTGGGGATGGAACATTCAATGCCCCAGGCACCAAATGGGCCTATAAGAACCTGCACAGGTCCTTCACAACTCGTAGCTCTCTGGAGATAGCAAGGACGCTAAGGGCTGCCCGACTACTGGTTGAAGCGGCGTTCTCCAGCCAATGATGTTCAAACAACGCGGTAACGTTTATTTTTCCCTTTTATTTCGGCAACCTGTCTTGTGTGTATCTTTGTAAACTCTTAAAGGGGAACTGAAGAGAGAGGTATATGGAGGCTGTCATGTTTATTTCCTTTTAGACAATACCAGTTGCCTGGCAGCCCTGCTGATCCTCTGCCTCTAATACTATTAGTCATAGCCCCTGAACAAGCATGCAGCAGATCAGGTGTTTCAGTGGTTCAGACTTATAAGTCTGATCTGACAAGACTAGCTGAATGCTTGTTTCTGGTTTTAATCAGATACTACTGCAGAGAAATAGACCAGCAGGGCTGCCAGGCAACTGGTATTGATTAAAAGGAAATAAGCATGACAGCCTCCATATACCTCTCTCTTCAGTTCCCCTTTAATCTTGTAACTTTTTACTTTGTAACGTTTTACTTTGTTTTTTGTACATCTTTTGTATATATTATTTTCTGCAGTGTTCCACGTTTTCCTGGAATATTAAATCGTTATTTAATAAGCTTGACTTCTGCTGTACTAAACTAACACTCATAGCCTAGAAGAGACTGAAGTGTAACTGTGTATAAGTCCGTGCCTGATTGTACGTTTGGGCAACCCTACCGTATGAGATTGTAATTGCATTGTGTGTGGGGGCGTTTGTCATACATTGGCCTAAAGCGCGCAACTGACCCAACGTACAAAAACCCGGATTGTGTGCTGAGCACTCGACAGCCGAGTGGACGTGTCTAGCAAACCGCTAGTGGTGGCAGTAAGAAGCTTTTTAGGGGTCACAGCCTTGTTTGTAGCTTGAATAAGGCTGCTCCCCACTTGATCTGATCAAACCCGCAGTCAGGAACCGTATACGCAGGCGTGCCGCTGGCCGGTTCCTGACAGGCACCAGTGGCGAATTTGCCAATCTTGGTGTTCTATGGCAAATGCCAAACATCCTGCACGGTATTGGGCTGTAAGCACAATCCCCACCTGTGGACGTCAGGCCGTCATACCACCCACATGAAGTCTGTTTCTGACCGTTTGAGCAAACACATTTGTGGCCCACTGGAGATAATTTGCAGGGCTCTGGCAGTGCTCCTCCTGTCACAAAGGCAGACGTAGTGGTCCTGCTGCTAAGTTGTTGTCCTCCTACGGCCTCCTCCATGTCTCCTGATGTACTGGCCATTCTTCTGGTAGCGCCTCCATGCTCTGGACACTACGCTGACAGACACAGCAAACCTTCTTGCCACAGCTCGTATTGATGTGCCATCCAGAATGAGCTTCACTACCTGAGCCACTTGTGTGGGTTGTGGACTCTTTTTTTCATGCTCCCACTAGAGTGAATGCACCATCCGCATTCAAAAGTGACCAAAAAAATCAGGGCGGTATGCCATCTGGGCCAGGTGCCTTATCAATCTTGATTTTATCTTAAGTGTGCCTTAACACCTTCCTGTGTTCGGGCCCGTTTTCACGGGCGTATTGGATGCAAGGTGATTGCCGCATCACCTCGCATCCCCCGCAGGTACTTCTGGTTGTCGTCTGAAACAACATGCAACGTCATGTGGCTTCTTGTTAGCGGCAATGGGGACTCGGATGCGTACTGCGGAAATCTGCAGCATGCTATCCATAATTTCCCCAGCTACGCATCATGATGCTTCGCGTCAGGTAATTCAAATCAATGGAAACTATTCCATTGTCTAACGGGTGCTGCAGTTTAAGTGTGATGCGATGATCGCACCGCACCACATGTAGTGGAAATGGGCCCTTATGCAATTCACATTAAATGAGGTAGATTGGGAAAAACCCAGGGCTGTAGTATGAGATGTGGACATCACCTTGGTGAAGACAGAAGCAAAGCATGAATTAAAAATGTCAGTCTTCCCTAATTCCTTACACATACATTATATTCATAATAAAAGTGGTGGGGGTAAACTATTAACTAAATTAATACTCCTGTACTTAGCAATAGGTACAAAAGTTTTCAAAGTCCAGTTTCATCCCCTTCAAAATGTTCTAGATCAGAGTGCTATTACAAGTTTTGCAGTATTGAAGTATTACAATCATATCAGTTGTATACTTGATATTGTATAAACTCTGTATATACTGTAATAATGAGGATGCATTATTTTAATTATATACAGACTGGAATCATTGTCTTCATTCTATAGAAGAATAGCATCAATTAAATTATTGTCTGTTGATGAGGCCAATCTCACGGTACCCTTGGAATATCTATACACCTCTAGGGGAGTTAAGGTGGCCAACTGGCCATACATCAGACGACTTGGCGGCCGATCGACCATCCAATTAAATTACTATAATTGGAATCAGATAAAATCGGTACCACCAAGTGCATGCCCGGTTGACAATGTCACCAATTTGGTCGCATTACATGCAAGATGTAGGGCCAACTTGCTTGATTGGGTAATAGCGAGTGATACTGGGACGTATGAAGACCGCAACAAAACCTCCAATGCTATCCCCCCTAAAGTGTAACGTGCCTCCCCCAGTGCCTAGTGCACTATACATTACCTGTCCATGCCTGCTGCTTGTCGTCCGCTGGCTCCAGGTGCACTCCTTGCTGCATACACGTGCCCCAAGGGATTGCCAAAGTAACAGGGGCACATGTGACATCACCCACGCGCCCGCGTATGCCGGGAACCACATGGGATGTATGGAGCGAAGAGTGCGCTCAGAGACAGCGACGGACAAGGACAGGTAATGTATAGTGCACTGGGCTTCGGGAGGGGGGGTGGGGGCTGCAGGGTACATTACACATTAGGGGGGACACCATTGGCCCAGTGAGGCTGCGGGTGTGGTGTCACAAAGCCGATTCCAGATCAATTTCGACTTGAAATTGATTAGGAATCAACCTGTGGTGTATGGGCAGCAGACAGATCTCTCTCTAATCAGATTCAATTAGAGAGGAATTTGCCTCTTGGTTGAATCTGCCCATCATAGCTAGATGTATGGCTACCTTTAGACTCATAAACAGGTAGTTCTACTAATGAGGAAACTGGCATGCCTCCATATATCAGTACTAGGTAGGCATGTGTTCCCAAGATATCAATGTGAGGTAGCCATGTGAGTCCCCAGATAGTAGCATTACATAGTCATGTGTGCCCCCCAGATATCTCCACACTCTCTTCTACTCTTTCTGCATTCTCCCACATGCGCAGGTCCTGATATTATACAATATGTAACATAAGCATAGAGAGAGTTTTTGCAATAATTCATTGCCTAGATTTACCAGGGCTGGTATCTGATGTTTTTAATGCATTTTATTCTGCTTCACTGCTACGTAATGTATATTCAAAATGACATCTATTTGTGATAGGGCTGCTCTGCAGTGATTTTGGGATGTCATACAGTTGTGTTCAAAATTATTATTGAAATTGAGTGTTTTGGCCAGTTTGACATTGATGTTGATCATTTCAGTCATCTTGTTTACAATTAAATCAAAGAGGCACTTGTAAGTCAGACAAATATAACTTAACATTTATAATGAAATAAACACAAATGTCTTTTCTGTGCTCATTATCAGTTTTATTCAACCCCCAAGTGACATTCATTCTTTTTTTTTCATCAACCAAAAGTGTTTATTGAAAGAATTGGTACAGCATAGAAAATTGCATATGTACAAGGATATTCCTTTTCCAGTTATAACAGCTTTTAAACGTGACACAAGTGTCTTGCAACGATCTACAGGTATCTTAGCCAATTCTTCAAGGGCAAAAGCCTCCAGTTCAGTCACATTCTTAGGCTTGCGCGCTGCAACTGCTTTCTTTAAGTCCCACCAGAGGTTCTCAATCGGATTTAAGTATGGTGACTGCGATGGCCACTCCAAAATGTTCCTTTAATCTGCAACCATGCTCTAGTGGACTTGGAGGTATGCTTGGGATCATTGTCCTGTTGAAAGGTCCAACGTCTCCCAAGCCTCAGATTTGTGACGGACTGCATTGTCATCCAATATCTCCTGGTACTGAAGAGAATTCATGGTACCTTACACACGCTGAAGCTTCTCTGTACCTGCAGAAGTAAAACAGCCCCAAAGCATGATTGACTCCCCGCCATGCTTCACAGTAGGCAAGGTGTTCTTTTCTTCCTAGGCCTTGTTCTTCCTCCTCCAAACATAGCGTTGATCCATGGGTGCAAACAGTTCTAATTTTGTTTCATCAGTCCACAGAACACTATCCCAAAACTTTTGTGGTGTGTCCACTAGAGATGTAGTAAACGGTTCGCCGGCGAACGGTTCCAGGCGAACTTTGGGGGTTAGCGTTCGCCTGGACCAAGCGAACTTTTGCGGAAGTTCGATTCGCCCCATAATGCACTATGAGGGTCAACTTTGACCCTCTGCATCACAGTCAGCAGGCACATTGTAGCCATTTAGGCTACACTAAGCCCTGGAGCCCCACCCCCCCTTATATAAGGCACGCTCGCTGGCTATGAGACTCACTCGTGTGCCTGCTGCAAATAGACAGACTAGGGAGAGCTGCTGCAGATTTTTTTCTCCTAGGGAAAGATTAGTTAGGCTCTTGGCTTGCTCCTGGCTGATTGTTATTGCTAAAATAGCACCCCTCAACAGCTCTTTTGAGAGCAAATGTTTTCCTGATGTGTTTTTTTTTTGTGTGTGTTGCTCACTGACACTGACATTATACAGCCCTATCTGTTGCAGCTGGACCTTGGTAATTGTTATTACTGTGCCAGCCAGGCCCTGCCTAACTATCTATACTGGGACACCTACCTATGCCTACCTAACTACTGGGGCACCTACTTACCTATACGGGGACACCTACCTACCTATCTATACTAGGGGACCTACCTATGCCTACCTACCTACACTGGGACTCCTACCTATGCATAGCTAACTACTGGGACACCTACCTATGTCTACCTACCTATACTAGGTCTCCTACCTATGCCTAGCTAACTACTGAGGCACCTACCTATGCCTACCTACCTATACTGGGACTCCTACCTATGCCTACCTACCTATACTGGGTCTCCTACCTATGCCTAGCTAACTACTGAGGCACCTACCTACCTATACTGGGTCTCCTACCTATGCCTAGCTAACTACTGAGGCACCTACCTATGCCTACCTACCTATACTGGGACACCTACCTATGCCTACCTACCTATACTGGGTCTCCTACCTATGCCTACCTACCTATACTGGGTCTCCTACCTATGCCTAGCTAACTACTGAGGCACCTACTTGGGCGGGGGGGAGGGTGTGGGGAACGGGTCGCATCGGGCATGGGGGGAGCGGCGGAGAGCACACTTACAGATAAGGGCCGCTCGCTCACCCCCGCCCTCCAGCAGAGTGGCAGCGGCCGGCCAGGGCATGATCCTTAAAGAGACACTGAAGCGGAAAAAAAATGATGATATTATGATTTGTATGTGTAGTACAGCTAAGAAATAAAACATTAAGATCAGACACATCAGTCTAATTGTTTCCAGTACAGGAAGAGTTAAGAAACTCCAGTTGTTATCTCTATGCAAACAAGCCATTAAGCTCTACGACTTTCAAAGTCCTGGAGAGGGCTGTTATCTGACTTTTATCATCTCAACTGTTATTGAACTATTTACATTTTCTCTGCCAGAGGAGAGGTCATTAGTTAATAGACTGCTCTGAAAGAATCATTTTGAATGCTGAGTGTTGTGTAATCTGCACATATTATAGAATGATGCAATGTTAGAAAAAACACTATATACCTGAAAATAAAAAATATGAGAATATTTTCTTTGCTGCTAATCTTCCAGTAATTATTCATAGTACACAACCAATTCACTATATCATATTTTTTTTTTCGCTTCAGTGTCTCTTTAACTCTGCATGCCGCCGCCTGGTCTAGTGACGTCACTAGACCAGGCGGCATGCAGAGTTAAGGATCACGTCCTGGCCCTGGCCAACAGCTGCCGCTCTGCTGGAGGGCGGGGGTGAGACGGGAAAAGCCGAGAGACACGCAAAGGAGCCGCTGGCAACTGTCTGCAGCCCAGCTACCCAGCCAGGAGCCAGCTCGCCCAGCCAGGTAGGTACCCAGCCAGCCCACTGCCCAGCCAGGTACCCAGCCAGCATGCCCAGCCAGGTACCCAGCCAGCCCGCATGCCCAGCCAGGTACCCAGCCAGCCAGCATGCCCAGCCAGGTACCCAGCCAGCCAGCATGCCCAGCCAGGTACCCAGCCAGCCAGCATGCCCAGCCAGGTACCCAGCCAGCCCGCATGCCCAGCCCGGTACCCAGCCAGCCCGCATGCCCAGCCAGGTACCCAGCCAGCATGCCCAGCCAGGGACCCAGCCAGCCCGCATGCCCAGCCAGCCCACATGCCCAGCCAGGTACCCAGCCAGCCCGCACGCCCAGCCAGGTACCCAGCCAGCCCGCACGCCCAGCCAGGTACCCAGCCAGCCCGCTGCCCAGCCAGGTACCCAGCCAGCCCGCTGCCCAGCCAGGTACCCAGCCAGCCTGCATGCCCAGCCAGGGACCCAGCCAGCCAGCATGCCCAGCCAGGGACCCAGCCAGCCAGCATGCCCAGCCAGGTACCCAGCCAGCCCGCATGCCCAGCCAGGTACCCAGCCAGCCCGCATGCCCAGCCAGGTACCCAGCCAGCCCGCACGCCCAGCCAGGTACCCAGCCAGCCCGCATGCCCAGCCAGGTACCCAGCCAGCCCGCTGCCCAGCCAGGTACCCAGCCAGCCCGCTGCCCAGCCAGGTACCCAGCCAGCCCGCTGCCCAGCCAGGTACCCAGCCAGCCAGCATGCCCAGCCAGGTACCCAGCTAGCCCGCGTACCCAGCCAGCCCACTGCCCAGCCAGGTACCCAGCTAGCATGCCCAGCCAGGTACTCAGCCAGCCCGCTGCCCAGCCAGGTACCCACCCAGCCAGCCAGCATGCCCAGCCAGGTACCCAGCTAGCCCGTGTACCCAGCCAGGGACCCAGCCAGCCCGCATGCCCAGCCAGGTACCCAGCCTGCATGCCCAGCCAGGGACCCAGCCAGCCAGCATGCCCAGCCAGGGACCCAGCCAGCCCGCATGCCCAGCCAGGTACCCAGCCAGCCCGCATGCCCAGCCAGGTACCCAGCCAGCCCGCATGCCCAGCCAGGTACTCAGCCAGCCTGCACACCCAGCCAGGTACCCAGCCAGCCCGCACGCCCAGCCAGGTACCCAGCCAGCCCGCTGCCCAGCCAGGTACCCACCCAGCCCGCTGCCCAGCCAGGTACCCAGCCAGCCAGCATGCCCAGCCAGGTACCCAGGTAGCCCGCGTACCCAGCCAGCCAGCATGCCCAGCCAGGTACCCAGCTAGCATGCCCAGCCAGGTTCCCAGCCAGCCAGCTGCCCAGCCAGGTACCCAGCCAGCCCGCTGCCCAGCCAGGTACCCAGCCAGCCAGCATGCCCAGCCAGGTACCCAGCCAGCCCACTGCCCAGCCAGGTACCCAGCTAGCATGCCCAGCCAGGTACCCAGCCAGCCCGCATGCCCAGCCAGGTACCCAGCGAGCCAGCATGCCCAGCCAGGTACCCAGCCAGCCAGCATGCCCAGCCAGGTACCCAGCCAGCCCGCATGCCCAGCCAGGTACCCAGCCAGCCCGCATGCCTAGCCAGGTACCAAGCCAGCATGCCCAGCCAGGGACCCAGCCAGCCCGCACGCCCAGCCAGGTACCCAGCCAGCCCGCACGCCCAGCCAGGTACCCAGCCAGCCCGCTGCCCAGCCAGGTACCCAGCCAGCCCGCTGCCCAGCCAGGTACCCAGCCAGTCCGCTGCCCAGCCAGGTACCCAGCCAGCCTGCATGCCCAGCCAGGTACCCAGCCAGCACACTGCCCAGCCAGGTACCCAGCTAGCATGCCCAGCCAGGTACTCAGCCAGCCCGCTGCCCAGCCAGGTACCCACCCAGCCAGACCGCATGCCCAGCCAGGTACCCAGCCAGCATGCCCAGCCAGGGACCCAGCCAGCCAGCATGCCCAGCCAGGGACCCAGCCAGCCCGCATGCCCAGCCAGGTACCCAGCCAGCCCGCACGCCCAGCCAGGTACTCAGCCAGCCCGCACGCCCAGCCAGGTACCCAGCCAGCCCGCACGCCCAGCCAGGTACCCAGCCAGTCCGCACGCCCAGCCAGGTACCCAGCCAGCCCGCTGCCCAGCCAGGTACCCAGCCAGCCCGCTGCCCAGCCAGGTACCCAGCCAGCCAGCATGCCCAGCCAGGTACCCAGGTAGCCCGCGTACCTAGCCAGCCCACTGCCCAGCCAGGTACTTAGCTAGCATGCCCAGCCAGCCCGCTGCCCAGCCAGGTACCCAGCCAGCCTGCTGCCCAGTTAGGTACCCAGCCAGCCCGCTGCCCAGCCAGGTACCCAGCCAGCCAGCATGCCCAGCCAGGTACCCAGCTAGCCCGCGTACCCAGCCAGCCCACTGCCCATCCAGGTACCCAGCTAGCATGCCCAGCCAGGTACCCAGCCAGCCCGCATGCCCAGCCAGGTACCCAGCCAGCCAGCATGCCCAGCCAGGTACCCAGCCAGCCAGCATGCCCAGCCAGGTACCCAGCCAGCCAGCATGCCCAGCCAGGTACCCAGCCCGCATGCCCAGCCAGGTACCCAGCCAGCATGCCCAGCCAGCCCGCATGCCCAGCCAGGTACCCAGCCAGCCCGCACGCCCAGCCAGGTACCCAGCCAGCCCGCACGCCCAGCCAGGTACCCAGCCAGCCCGCACGCCCAGCCAGGTACCCAGCCAGCCCGCTGCCCAGCCAGGTACCCAGCCAGCCTGCATGCCCAGCCAGGTACCCAGCCAACATGCCCAGCCAGGGACCCAGCCAGCATGCCCAGCCAGGTACCCAGCCAGCCAGCATGCCCAGCCAGCCCGCATGCCCAGCCAGGTACCCAGCCAGCCCGCATGCCCAGCCAGGTACCCAGCCAGCCCGCACGCCCAGCCAGGTACCCAGCCAGCCCGCATGCCCAGCCAGGTGCCCAGCCAGCCCGCTGCCCAGCCAGGTACCCAGCCAGCCCGCTGCCCAGCCAGGTACCCAGCCAGCCCGCTGCCCAGCCAGGTACCCAGCCAGCCAGCATGCCCAGCCAGGTACCCAGCTAGCCCGCGTACCCAGCCAGCCCACTGCCCAGCCAGGTACCCAGCTAGCATGCCCAGCCAGGTACTCAGCCAGCCCGCTGCCCAGCCAGGTACCCACCCAGCCAGCCAGCCAGCCAGCATGCCCAGCCAGGTAACCAGCTAGCCCGCGTACCCAGCCAGGGACCCAGCCAGCCCGCATGCCCAGCCAGGTACCCAGCCAGCATGCCCAGCCAGGTACCCAGCCAGCCCGCATGCCCAGCCAGGTACCCAGCCAGCCCGCACGCCCAGCCAGGTACCCAGCCAGCCCGCACGCCCAGCCAGGTACCCAGCCAGCCCGCACGCCCAGCCAGGTACCCAGCCAGCCCGCACGCCCAGCCAGGTACCCAGCCAGCCCGCACGCCCAGCCAGGTACCCAGCCAGCCCGCTGCCCAGCCAGGTACCCAGCCAGCCCGCTGCCCAGCCAGGTACCCAGCTAGCATGCCCAGCCAGGTAACCAGCCAGCCTGCTGCCCAGCCAGGTACCCAGCCAGCCCGCTGCCCAGCCAGGTACCCAGCCAGCCCGCTGCCCAGCCAGGTACCCAGCCAGCCAGCATGCCCAGCCAGGTACCCAGCTAGCCCACGTACCCAGCCAGCCCACTGCCCAGCCAGGTACCCAGCTAGCATGCCCAACCAGGTACCCAGCCAGCCCGCATGCCCAGCCAGGTACCCAGCCAGCCCGCTGCCCAGCCAGGTACCCAGCCAGCCCGCATGCCCAGCCAGGTACCCAGCCAGCCCGCTGCCCAGCCAGGTACCCAGCCCATTGCCCGCTCGCTTAGCCAGGCAGTGGCTGAAAAGTGTAATGGTTAAGGGCTCTGCCTCTGACACAGGAGACCTGGGTTCAAATCTCGGCTCTGCCTGTTCAGTAAGCCAGCACCTATTCAGTAAGAAGTTTCTTGGGCAAGTCTCCTTAACACTGCTACTGCCTATTGAGTGCGCTCTAGTGGCTGCCTCGCAAGTGCTTTGAGTCCAACAGGAGAAAGGCGCTATACAAATACTGCAATTAATTACTCAGCCAGCCCACTGCTTGCTCACCCAGCTACCCAGCCAGCCCACTACCCGCTCACCCTGCCAGGTACTCAGCCAGCCCACTGGTGTTATGCTGCCCACTGTGTGATTTACTGCTGAAATGCTGCCCACATTGTGATTATTTTCTGGTGAAATGTTGCCCACATTGCAATTATTCTCTGCTGAAATGTTGCACTCATTGCGATTATTTTCTGGTGAAATGTTGCCCACATTGCGATTATTTTCTGGTGAAATGTTGCCCACATTGTGATTATTCTCTGCTGAAATGTTGCACTCATTGCGATTATTTTCTGGTGAAATGTTGCCCACATTGCGATTATTCTTTGCTGAAATGTTGCACTCATTGCGATTATTCTTTGCTGAAATGTTGCCCACATTGTGATTATTTTCTGGTGAAATGTTGCCCACATTGCAATTATTCTCTGCTGAAATGTTGCACTCATTGCGATTATTTTCTGGTGAAATGTTGCCCACATTGCGATTATTCTTTGCTGAAATGTTGCACTCGTTATTATTCTGTGCTGAAATGCTGCACACATTGCGATTATTTTATGGTGAAACGCTGCCCCATTATGATTATTTGGCACATATGGGGGGGGGGGCATCCAAATTCTCGCAAGGGGGCCCAGTGATTTCTATTTACGCCCCTGACTACTACCTAAACTGGGGATACCTATAGACCTTGATATCTATACTGGAGACACCTATAGTATGTCTACATTTGGACACCTATAGACCTGGCTACTGTACTTATACTAATTATTTATATAGCGCAAACATATTACGCAGCGCTGTACAGAGTATGTATTGGTTTGTCACATAACTGTCCCACAGAGGGGCTCACAATCTAATCCCTACCATAGTCATATGTCTATGGCCAATTTTTAGGGGAAGCCAATTAACATTATACTTATCTGTATCGTATGTTGTTGGGATGTGGGAGGAAACCAGAGTGTCTTAAGGAAACCCACACAGACAAAGGGAGAACATACAAACTCCTTGTAGATGTTGACCTGGCTAGGATTCGAACCAGGAACCCAGTGCTGCAAGGCGAGAGTGCTAACCACTACGCCATCATGCTGCCATACCACTGTACTATATTGCACTTACATCTTCAGCAGTACTTCACGAAGTACGTAGTCATGTCACTGACTATCCTCTGAGGAGCTTACAATCTAATTCTCCCATAGTCTAATGTCCTACCATATTATTATGTTTTTATATAGCACTGCCATCTTCTGCAGCACTTTGCAGAGAACATAGTCATGTTACTGACTTTTCTCAGGGGAGCTCACACTCTAATACCTACCACTATTTTGTGCGAGAGAACACTGGCTAATGTGTGTGTGTGTGGGGGGGGGGGACATTTCCTACTTAGTTTTTTAAGGTCACTTAAGGTCACCCAGGGAGAAACCATGGTCCCACTGACTTTGGGCTGCACTCTTACTAGGATATTTTAATTGGCCACACCCACTGTGTTATGGACACGCCCACTCCATTCTGTGGCCACGCCCATTTTTTGCCGCGGGGCACGAAGCGTCCCGGCAACGTTCTCCTAGGGGGCGCCGTAGGTTTGGGGTGCCTAGGGGAGCCCAAACCCTAAATACAGCCCTGATGCCTACCTACCTATACTGGGACTCCTACCTATGCCTACCTACCTATACTGGGTCTCCTACCTATGCCTAGCTGACTACTGAGGCACCTACCTACCTATACTGGGACTCCTACCTATGCCTACCTAACTACTGGGACACCTACCTATGCCTACCTACCTATACTGGAACTCCTACCTATGCCTACCTACCTACCTATTATGGGACTCCTACCTATGCCTACCTACATACAAGAAGATAATAAGGTCGTTGCTTCATTGTGGACAGACCAAATTTGATCAGCTTGACAGGCGACCATATGGGCTGGAAAACTGCCACGGCCTGCACTCTGGCCATGTTGCGCACCAGTCCAGCACGGCCGTCACTACGCAAACAGCTGTTTGCGGTGCGTTACACAGTGAGTTTGGTGTGTCAGTGTGAAGCAGTACTCTAATTACACTCCCTGATTGATGCATACACATGCAAGATGTTTGAAAGCACTTTAGGCCTGCAATTTAGCATTCAATGTGATTTCTGCCCTTAAAACGCTGCTTTGCGTCAAATCCAGATTTTTCCCCAGGACTTTTGGTGTCTATCCCAGTCCGCCACCTGGGGGTCCAGGTGTTAGACCCCTTGAAACATGTTTTCCATCACTTTTCTGGCCAGCATAATTTTTTCTATTTTTCAAAGTTCGCCTCCCCATTGAAGTCTATTGCGGTTCGCGAACTTTTATGCGAACCGAACCTTCCGCGGAAGTTCGCGAAAATCGTAGGTTCGCGACATCTCTATTGTTCACATGACTTTTGACATACTGCAGTTGACTCTTCTTATTCTTTGGAAACAGCAAGGGGGTGCACCTGGGAGTTCTGGCATGTAGGCCTTCATTACGCAGTGTGCGCCTTATTGTCTGAGTTGAAACTTCAGTACCTGCATCTGACAAATCTTTTTTCAGTTCCTTAGCAGTCACACAGGGACTTTTCTCCACTTTGCGCTTCAGGTAGCGCACAGCAGTCGAAGTCAGCATCTTCTTTCTGCCACGACCAGGTAGCGTTTCAACAGTGCCCTTTGCCTTGAATTTGCGAATGATGCTTCCTATGGTGTCTCTTGGTAGGTTTAACATCTTTGCAATCTTCTTATAGCCATTGCCCTTCCTGTGAAGAGAAATCACCTCTTCTCTTGTCTTCCTGGACCATTCTCTTGACTTCACCATGTTTGTAAACACAACAGTAAATATCTAGAAGGAACTGAGTATCACAGTCATTTTAAATCTGCCTAATTGGTGCTTATTATGCTTGATTGCTGCTCGTTAACATCCACAGGTGTTTTCAATACCTGATTGAAAACACTTAAATGAACCTCTGTTCTTAAGAGTGGTAGTCTTTAAGGGGTTGAATAATTGTGTCAATGAAGAAATCACACACACAAAAAAAAAAACATTTAATACCGTATTACAAAAACAATCGGTCATTTTAGTTGCATTTGATTCTTTAAAAAGTCCTTGTAAGATTTCATTCTGAACACAATTACAAATGTACAGCATTGGGGGTTGATTCATTTTGAACACAACTGTACATGTTACTGCCAACTCCGATGTTATGTAACACTAGTCACAACTCATTTGCTCCTATGTTTAACAGCCCATGAATACTGCAAACACAATGATTGTAATGCTCTATGAATATTGTTTTGCACAATAATGGATGCCAATCTTTGAATGTGCATTTTGACCATCCTCATTGTGGAGCCACATGCCGATGCCGCAGAACTGAATTTGGCCTGTGCAGGCCCCACAGAAGAGCTTATGTTTTGCATGTACTGTATATCCACAACTCACTCTTCTGTATACCTTCACTTTCTATCCTGTCTCTAGTTCATTCACGTTGGCATTCTCATTCTGCACATTTTATATTTCTGTTTTTCACTATTTCTTTTATTATTAAGTAAACCAATAGGGCTGCAGCAATATAAGACCTGCATCTCCACAATGGCTGGATAATACTTTGGTATAGGACACTATCTACGTAGCATCATTAACATGTATTTTTACTTGCACTTAAAGGAAATAAAAACATATTGCACTGATGCTGGAAATAATTTTTAATTTATTAATAAAATATTTTCAGCTCATTTTGCAGACAGCTTTGGTTTCTCAGACATGCTGAACTGTGAGGTGTGAAAGTTCTGAAATGCTGAAGCGTTTTTTTACCTTTTTCACTACCATGAAGGTAAAATTGTAACTGTAAAATTGATTTAATGCATGTTTATTATAAAACAATGTGATTCATTACCAAAGCTGTACAAGTAAAACTCAGTCTTAAGCCTGGTACACACTTTCAATTATGATTGGCCAATCACTGACTAATTTTACTACCTCCATGTAGTGTGAGAGCTTTCCTACATAATTTGCTCATAGTATTCAATATCTGTTTACCCTCATACTACATGAAGGTGGTAAAATTGGTCAGTGATTGGCCAATCATAATTGAAAGTGTGTACCCTGCTTTAGAGTTTATACTCTGAAAGATGGCAGCTGGGCAGCTTTTCTATGTGGCGACTGTTCATGAACATAAGTATTCACAGCCTTTGTCATGAAGCTCTAAATTGAGCTCAGGTGCATCCTGTTCCCACTGATCATCCTTGATGTATTTCTGCTACTTAATTGGAGTCCGCCTGTGGTAAATTAAGTTGATTGGACATGATTTGGAAAGGCACACACATGTCTTTATAAGGTCCCATAGCTGACAGTTCACTTCAGAGCACAGACCAAGCATGAAGTCCAAGGAATTGACTGTAGACCTCCAGGATAGGATTGTCTCGAGGCACAATTCTGGGGAAGGTTACAGAAAAATGTCTGCTTCTTTGAAGGTCCCAATGAGCACAGTGGCCTCCATGATATGTAAGTGGAAGAAGTTAAAAACCAACACATCTCTTCCTAGAGCTGGCCGGCCATCTAAACTGAGTGATCAGGGGAGAAGGGCCTTAGTCAGGGAGGTGACCAAGAACCCGATGGTCACCCTGTCAAATCTCCAGAGGTCCTCTGTGGAGAGAGGAGAACCTTCCAGAAGGGCAAACATCTCTGCAGCAATCCACCAATCAGGCCTGTATGGTAGATTGGCCAGACGGAAGCCACTCCTTAGTAAAAGGACAAAGCACAATGGCAGCCCACCTGGAGTTTGCCAAAAGGCACCTGCAGGACTCTTGACCACGAGAAACAAAACTATCTGGTCTCTGGAAGAGAGAAAGGGAGATCAAAGCATAGACCATCTATAGTGTAAAGTGCCTTTGAGAGAGAGAGAGAGAGGGAGTAGTGCCGCAGAGAGTGGGCACAACGTTCTACAAAGTAAGAGAAAGCACAAACTTCTGCAGAGAGACAGCACAAAGGGCCAGAGAGAAAGAGCGAGCATGCAAAGGGCCTCACAAAAAAGTACAAAGTATCACTGTGTAAGAGAGAGTTCAAAATACTGCAGGGATGGAGTGCAAAGTACCTCAAAAAGAAAGCAGACATTTTACAGAAAATGGGAGTGAAAATGATACACAGAAAGACACAAAAGAAAGTGTCACAAAGAGAGAGGGATGGTGCAAACTGCCTCAAAGGGAGAGTGCAAATACCTCAGCGAGAGAGTGTGAGAGTGCCAAGTGCAACAATAGGAGAGAACAAGGCCCATATGCCATTCACTTTTTCTCCTGAGTTTTTTCCGAGTTGATATTTTTGCTCATTGTTAATAAAATGCCCTTTAAACCTCCAGCAAGCAAGAAAATACACAATCATTTTGACAGGACTTTTTCTACTACTTTTGGTACTTCTTTAATGGCAAAAGGCTGAAAAGTTATTTTAAAACAAAGGTGAAAAATTATTACCTAGGAGAAAACTAAGGAGAAATAAAGAATTGATTATGGGGCCCAAATATTGAAGTAAGAGTGTAAACTGCCTCAGAGAATGAGCACAAAATGTCAGACAGCGGAAAGACAATGGTTGGAGAGTGATCGTGTAGGCCAAGATATGGTGCTCGAAGAACTTCTTTACTTACTAGAATACATTGCACCGGAGAATGTGTGTAGACCTCTTCCAGAATCCTGGCTCACAGACCACCACCTCCTATAAACCTGCTGATAATCATGTGATTTGCAGGCAGCTGGCTTCTCCTGAAGCTCACAAATCGTCTCCTCCTCTGTTGTTGCCACTCCTAGCTGCCAGATTCACTGTTCTCAGGATTACCTTGCTCCATAAGTCACCACAAAGCTGGTGCAATCCACTCAATCTAATTAAAAAAATGCTGCTGGAAAGTTAGGGCATGCCCAATGTGAAGGTCTCAATATGCATTGCAAATGTAGCCAGTAATGTTTACCACAGAGCTGTGGACCCCAGTGCAATTTTTACACTGAACATCACTTCATCCCCTATTTCTACACCACAAGCTGTATGAGGATGTAGAAATAAAATGTTTTTCTCCCAGTTCAGTAACCGAGACATCAATATTTAGTATGGAAAATAGCACACGTGCACAGAGATTTCACAAATGCCATGTTGGAATCCAAGGGCACACAATTTTGGTAAAAATTTCACACTCCTTGTCTTACTTCACAAATAGCAGCTAAGCCAGCTCTTGAGTGTACAAACTCAGAGTGATCAGCTAGCAAGAGAAATGTCGCACACCAAAGCCTTGTACACACACTGCATGGGTTGTTATTATTATTATTATTGATTTATAAAGCGACAAAATATTCCGTGGTGCTGTGCAAAGTAGTCTCAGATCTCCCAAGGCCGCCTGTGCAGAGAAGCTAACGTGTGTACAGCGCCCACCGATTTCCCCTAGGTATCTAAAGTTAAGAAGAAGGTATATTAGTATTTATATAGCACTGACATCTTCTGCAGCGCTGTACATAGTATTTAGTCTAGTTACTAACTGTCCCTCAAAGGAGCTCACAATCTAATCCCTACCAGAGTCCTAAGTCTATGTATATATCGTGTAGTGTATGTATTGTAGTCTAGGGTCAATTTTAGGGGGGAGCCAATTAACTTATCTGTATGTTTTTTGGGATGTGAGAGGAGTCCCCGGAGGAAACCCACACAGACAACATACAAACTCCTTGCAGATGTTGACCTGGCTGGGATTCGAACTGGAGACCCAGCACTGCAAGGCGAGAGCGCTAACCACTACGCCACCGTGCTGCCCGTGCTGAAAGAACTCAGCTACACATAAGCAAGCAGTTACTCCCATAATGCAATACATTATGACAGTGAACAAACAAATAATTACTCTGTGGCACTGAAAAGCCAAGATCTCAGAAGTATATGTAGACTCAGAGATGATGAAGGAAATGCAAATTTTCTGAGGTGGCATGCAAATAGCAAAGGTAGTCCAACAATCGCTATAGCAATAGCTACTGCATTAGTCTGTTCAGTTCTGAGCTGCATGCAATCTAGATCACCTCTATTGGTTTTTGAAAGTAATGGGGTAAAGGAATTCTATAAACACTGGTGCACACGACAAGTGGCGGCCCTGGGCTCTGCTTCTACCTGGGTCACCCACCTCGCTAGCAACACCAAAGGGGAAGCCAGGGGGATGGGGGGGTTGAGATGGGACTGGGACTGAGCATTTGCATCTCTTGCTCACCATTACTTTTAAAGGATAATAAAAACAAACAGGTTATTCAGGCTTCCTTTGGTCTTCGTCAGTGCATAGTATGTATTTATTTTTGTAATAAGATCTGCCTGGTAAATGTGTTACAGAGTATCCACTTCTAGGTCATGTTGAGGAAAGACCACTAATATTTTGTAGTAAGATAAAACAACCTTGTCTGGAAAGAAAAGTGAGCCATTTGCAATGTTGCCCTTGTAAAATAATAGGATTTTGTAAACATTCAGCTTCATATAATCACCCTCGAAAATATCCCATTGCTACTGTTCTCCAGGACTTCACTAAGTACTATTTCCTGCAACAGCAATGCTAAGCCCTTTGGCAGATTAGGCTGAAGTTTTGCATTACCTGAAGTAGAGGATGCAGGTTTTATTTTAGGGAACTACAGGTGAAACAAGAAAAATTAGAATATTGGGCCTGATTCATCACTTCACTTGCGGCCACTACTATGCTTATTTACATAGTTGTAACTATGTAAATTAACATAGTAGCGGCCGCGAGTAAAGTATCGCGGCAACGATACTTCATAGGACCACCCGCAGTTAAAGTTACGCGCATTGCTATGTAAGCAAAGTGCGTAACTAAGGAAGGCACACTGCTTACATAGCAGTGAGCGCTGCTATGTAAGTCAGGCAAAGCAGGCACTCCACATTAACCACTTGATGACCCAGCCTTTACCCCCCCTTAAGGACTAGCGCTACTTTTTCAGATCTGTGCTGGGTGGGCTCTGCAGCCCCCAGCACAGATCATGTTACATGCAGAGCGATCAGATCGCCCCCCTTTTTTCCCCCCTATGGGGATGATGTGCAGGGGGGGTCTGATCGCTCCGGTCTGCAGGCATGTTGCGGGGGGGGGGGGCACCTCAAAGCCCCCCTCCGCGGCAAAATTCCCCCCTCCCTCTCCTACCTGCTCCCCCCCGGTGATCGGGGCTGCACAGGACGCTATCCGTCCTGTGCAGCCAGTGACAGGCTGTCCCCTGTCACATGGCGGCGATCCCCGGCCGCTGATTGGCCAGGGATCGCCGATCTGCCTTACGGCGCTGCTGCGCAGCAGCGCCGTACAATGTAAAGAAAGAAGACATACGTCTCCTACGTTTACATTTAGTCAGCGAGCAGCGATCAGCGGCTCGCAGGCTATTCACGGAGACCCACTCCGTGATCTAACAGGAAACATGAGGGAGGCACCTGGCGACGCAGATCTGCGTCGCTGGTCCTCCAGCTACCACTTTGCCGCCGCACGGTATGAGTGTGCGGTCGGCAAGTGGTTAAGCTGCACTGCTAAGATTGATGAATCAGGCCCATTGTGCAAAAGTCAATTTATTTTAGTAATTCAACTTAAAAGGTGAAACTAATATATGAAATAGGAACCCTTTGCAGGTGTTTTGGATTAATTAGCTGATTAGAGTCTGACACTTTGAGCCTAGAACAGGCTTTCTCAACCAGGGTTCCCTGAGTACTCTGCAGGGGTTCCTTGGCATTTTCCTCATCTAAGGGGTAGGTATAAAAAACACATTATAATAAGGGGGTACTGCAAAAATACTGTACTGTAAATCGGGGGTCAGAATATTAATAAGCACATTAATAAAAAGCACTAGAATAAGGAGACAGTATAATGAGTGGCAGTGTAATAGTGGATAATGAAATAAACAGCCTCATCTACTTTTAAAGAGCATGCCTCCTGCAAAATAAATGCAGGGGTTCCTCAGGATCAAGAAATAGTTTGCATGGGTTCCTTGAGATATTTGGGGGGTTCCTCAAAGGTCAAAAGGTTGAGAAATGCTGGCCTAGAATATTGAACATTTTCACAATATTCTAACTTACTGAGATTTTGATTTTGGGATTTTCATAAGCTGTAAGCCATAATCATCAAGATTATAACAATTTAAGGCTTGAAAGTTCTCGCTTTGCATGTAATGAGTAATTTCATATATTAGTTTCACCTTTTAAGTTGAATTACTGAAATAAATAAACTTACGCACGATATTCTAGGTTTTCGAGTTTCACCTGTATATTTAAAGTCTGCTTTACAACTACTGTATAGCAGAATGAATGTGTGCAGTAATAAGGATGCCATGCGTGTACTGTCAATGAGGGGGAGTCACAAAACCCCACTGCCATGCGCAGGTAGCACACAGCAATTGTACTGATGTTTATGCCATCAACATTATGTGCATTGCACACATAGCACAACTCGCATTATGCATGCAATATTTATGCTGGTCATGTGTCACACGCATTACTCTAATTGCTTAACGCATGTTAAGTCCAGAATGTGAGTTGTATTGTGTGTGCAATGTGTTTTATGTTGATGGAATATATCCTAGTAAATTTGATGTGCAATTTCTGTACATGCCAATTTTACTGGGGTTTTGTGAATCAACCCCAATGTGTTTAAAACGAATTTAACAGTGCAGTCACATTACACGCATAACACCCCTATTATGTCTTACGGTCAACTTTCTACTGAACAAAGATTAACTTTTTGTACATATGTTAAAGGACAACTGAAGTGAGAGGGATATGGAGGTGCCATATTTATTTCCTTGTAACTTCTTATGGACCGCTCCACGCCACCAGGAGACTGTTAGATGGCGAAACCGCTTTCTATTTACTGTGTACAGCTCTGCGATCTATGTCAGCGCTGTACTGGGGACAGCCGTGTCATTCAGCTGAAGTCTATGACAGCCGATCGTGCTGATTGGCTCTCTGGGGGAGGGAGGGATATTTAAATAATTAAAAAATGGTCAAATGTATTTTATAAAAATCAAATAAATATTTGCAGCCCAAAAATAAACATCTTGGGAGCGATCATTGCCCAACAACATAGAGCTGTGTTGGTGGGCAGAAAAGGAGGGGGATCACTTGTGTGCTGAGTTGTACAGCCCTGCAGCGAGGCCTTAAAACTGCAGTGGCCCATTTTGTGAAAAATGGCCTTGTCTTTAGGGAGGTTTAAACCCGTGGTCCTTAAGTGGTTAAACAATACCATTTCTTTGCCTCTAATACTTTTAGACATAGAAACTGCTGATCTGTTTGGCTGCAGTAATGTCTGAACACCAGAAACAAACATTCAGCTAATCTTGTCAGTTCTGACAATAATGTCAGAAACACCTAATCTGCATATGCTTGTTCAGGGTCTATATCTGAAAATATCAGAGGCAGAGGATCAGCAGTGTAGCCAGGCAAATGGTATTGCTTAAAAGGAAATAAATATGGCAGCCTCCATATCCCTCTAGCTTCAGTTGTCCTTTAAATATCTGTCCTGGCTGGATATCGGCTTGCATCGTTCATTCAGTTTTGTTGGAAGTGCTAAGCACAAACTCACATACGCTCTCTTTTCTCAATCTCCATTCCATCATATATTCTGGAAGTAAAACATAAATCATTGTAGTGTAAATTTACATACATTTATGTGTATATAGCATTATTACTTTTTCTTTTTTTACGAAGTAACACACAGATTATACACATCAGAGATGCATTTTATTTTAAATAAATAATCTTTTTTTGGAAGAAAACAATAGACCAGTTACATTCATTTTATAAAAGAAAAACATTTTTTAAATACATTTTACTTTTTGGCTTTGAAGAGAGTCTGTCACAAATGAGCACCACTTGTACATGCACCAAATCACTCAAGCAATGTTTTTGCTGGGTTTGTG
The DNA here is from genome assembly GCF_040937935.1 of Hyperolius riggenbachi. Taxonomy (NCBI): domain Eukaryota; kingdom Metazoa; phylum Chordata; class Amphibia; order Anura; family Hyperoliidae; genus Hyperolius; species Hyperolius riggenbachi. The sequence continues at coordinate 161,184,789 of NC_090651.1, forward strand.
TCAATGTCCAGAAAATTGTTGTAGAGCGCTAGAAGAATCACTTTGTGTATGTGGTCTCTTGCCCCTTTTACACTTGGGGCAGTCTGTCGCAATGCTCCACACAAAACCACCGCATGCTGTTGTAGAAAAAGTGATAGCCCTATTGGGCTATCAACCTGAACGTGGCACGGTAACCCGATTGCACCACGGCTAAAACCCACGGTGTGACTTCTTGGGCGTGATGCATTCGTTAACAATCACACTGTAATAAGTGTAAAAGGAGCCTTAAGTGTACATGCACAGAGTAGTATTAAGCTCTGTTCACACCAGAAACATTACCATTAGGTGTTTTCTAACATAGGAAATATGAACATGTGAAGGATAATTTCAGATAGGACTGATCATACCAAGGGCTGCATTGTAGTGCGTATTAAAAAAAAAAATCAGTATTGTATGATCCATATGACTGCCTTTCATACTATTAGGACACTATATTTGTATATTGCAGTAAACCAAACCACTGAGCAGCAACAGGAAAGTTCAGTGGCTTTCTGAACACATACTGTACATGTCAAAAGAAGCAGGGAAATTTGGGTGAAACCGAAAATGTCTTGCCCTGTTCTAGCAAGCCTCCTTTTTTAAAAAAAAAAAAAACTATTCCCCTGCTCACTACCTATCTTTTTTGTCGTCGCCCATGTAATTTGAGCTTCAGCTTTTGTGGATGGCCGAATTACGCCATTTTAATTGAAATTTGGGCTCCATGGTTCTTTGGCATGTCTTCCATTGGGTGCATCTGTCTAACTGCACATGTGTAAAAGGGACTCAGCAGAGATGCATCCACTTCTGTTGTGGACAAACTCTGATACAATAAATCTTTGGAGCTGTTTTCTGACTGAAAGTGCATCTATAGTATAAACCGATACCATTATTGACCCTATAATTTTCTGGATGGCATATGGCCATCAAGCAAACCTTTCTACATCACTTACCTGGAATAACTATACAGACCAAGTGCTCTGGTTCAGCTTCTGAAACTCCTAATGCCCATACTTGTTACAAGTGAATTATTAAACTCATAAAGCCAGAGTATCAGCTGTACAGATAGGCAACTTTCCATGCTGGCGGTGTGAATATAAAAAAGGTAAACTTAATTCTAGTACCTGCTATACAATGCCATGGTATTGCCTCACATGTGACAGGTTCACTTAACAAAGTACAGTTTTTCACACTATTTTACATGATCTATGTAGACACATTTGCCTTTTATGTAGAAATGTAATAAAATGTCACAGTGTTAATATACAATAAAATAAAAGTCTGACCGACACTGTACAAAAAAAATACTGGAAGTAGATCTGTTTTCAGAAAGTGGCTCTTGTATGCCCACTCATAAAATGACAGGTTCACTTTTACTAAATGCACTTTGAAATGGACATCATTGATAGGCTGGTGTGTCAGTATAAATATAAAGAGGACTGTATAGAGATCACATTTTTTTATGCTTGTATGTTATGAATTATTTTGGCACATTTAATTTCATCCCCAAATAAGTATTGTATCAGCTCTCTTACTAACTTATCTTTCCAGGCCAGGTTACATTCCTGGGCAAACCAACAGGGCATCTTATCTATTTGTCCTAAATAACTCTACAGCACTTTAGAACACTTTAGTAATTAAAAAACAGCCATGCACGAACCCTTTTGATTTCCTGTTGTAGTTAATGCTTCTTAATGAAAATCATACTACCAAAAATGTATGTACCTCCTCCTGATGTTAAAATGTTAAAATGTTTATGAGCTGTGCTTGAATAAGACCTGCATACCAGGTCAAGAGCTTACTCTTTTTGAATTAGAATGAACGAGTTAGCCAATAGGTTTGAGCGAGAATTCTCCTGAGTGGTTTAATTCACATGTCCCTACCTCTTGACGATGTGCTATGTGCTGCTCTCCATCTTTCTGACACTTCAGCCTTCACACCGGAACTTCAGAGCAGTATACAGTGCCCTGGCAAAAGGTGACAACACAGGTGAGTTAACCATCCCAGTTGCGGCTCCCTCCCCTGTACACTAGGGGACAGTTTCGTGTTTCGCACTTATCCTTGTTAGTCAATCGATGATATCAACGTCATTCAAAACTATCTTCCTACCTTTACTGCTAAGTTCACACTTGTATCGTTTAACACCTGGACTACAACATGGGTATAACGCAACGCACACTGCACAGTAAAAAGTGCACATTATTTTTTCTAGTAAGAAGAATTGTTATTTCATGTGCTCATCATCACGCACATTATCCAGAAACACACATTTCAAAAATATGACCAATGTACCACACACATATGTTCAATTTTTTCCTCAATTATGATAAAAAATGATTGGAAACTCAGAGAAAATTGCTAGGGTGTGTATATTATTTAAATTAACAATCCAACACACACTATACAATCTTTAGCAGAGATTGAAGAGAAATATCTGGCATTCCGGATCGATTTAAATCGAAAAAAATGGGAAATCCGATCGGATTTTTCAGTCGAATGAAAAAAAAGCTTTTGATTTTTTCGAGAGATACAATCGTTTTTATCGAATTACTGTAAAATCGGATCATTTTATTGTATCGTGTGTGGCCACCTTTAGCCTTGTGGACTGATATTTGTCTCCACCCATTTGGGCATTTTCAGAGTTGGGGAGGACAAGTAAAAATTGGACGGGGAAATAAATAAAAAGGACATTGATAATGAATACCATTAGATTTTTTTCTGACCTTCAAAAGTTTGGAGAATCAAAACTTCTTAACAGTTTTGAGACTGTCTTTAGCCATCATTCTGACTAGTACATGTGAATTCGTCTGGAGAGTCAGAAAGCTTGACTGGCAAAGGCAAGTAAAATGGAGTCACTTTGAAATAACATTAGCATCTCTCTCTTATCTTTGTTAGCACAGCAAATGGTAAACATACACATGCCTTCTAGGAGGGCCTTTAAACTGTGGCACTGAGACTCCACAGCAGCAAAACCAGTCGTGTGGAGAGAGGCAATACCGATTTTTAGATATGGATTATGTATTTGGGTGCACTTCATTTAAAGGGTCCTGATATTTAGGTACTCTATTTCCTATCTTGCCAACAATGGATATGGTTTTATTAATATTTTGTCAGTTTGTGCATGTTAAATTGAAAAAGCAGTCTACACTCCTCCTTTTTGCTTATTTACATGACACGAGTCATATTTCCATAACGAGACCCCCTGGCTAGTGAGTCTTTCACACTGGGGCATTATGTTGCGTACCCAACAAAAACATGATTGCAACGGAAGTGAAAAGTCGCATTGCATTTTATGCCTGCAGTAAGACACACACAGTACATAGAAAATATGCTTCAAATATGCTTCCTTGCAACTATTAAAGTGGTCTGAAAGTCAGCATTTCTACTTTGCTCTAAAAGATTCCTCACAGCTTGAAAGCTACTATTCCAGATTTTTTTTTAGCAGAACATCACTGAAATGGTTAAACAAAGCACTTTGTCTTGCTATTCAGCTTAAAATCTGCATCCAAATGGGAGATAACAGTATCTTGGTTTGCATTGAAATGTTGATACATGTGTGTAAACACAGGGTAACAAGTGAAAAGGAGCTTTTTGTGAAGCTCTCTGTGCTCCAAGCACACAAACAGCTCAGAACAGCTAATTAGAAGATGTTAATATATAATAAAAAGCAGTTTGAATAAAATGCAATGGCAGGTTTCAGGGCAAGATAAACTACACTTTGGAAACGTATAATTTGTAAACAGACAATACTACTTGTGCACAAAAGCAAATATGATAACTGTATGAGTAATAAAAAGTAGGAAAACACATTTTTATTGAACGGAAAAGAGAAAACCGAGAGCCCAATATAGCGTAGTATGTTGAGACAAATGATTTAATGGTAAAGTGAGAGAAATATGCTCACAAACGTGTGTTACCGTTCAGGCAACCACTATAAAGGCAGGTGAGGAGATTAGGCCTGTCCTCACTCAGGGCTAAGAAGTCGCTCTCTGTAGAAAAGAACCAAGAATGGGGGTAGCACTCCCCTCCACCAGGAGTGGACACAGTGTGTTTGAATGTGGAACAGAGGCGCCGGCAGGATAAAAAATGCATAAAAACTTTATAAATACATTTATTATACGGTACCCCATAATAAATGTACTGTATTTATTGATATAAAACAGGACATCTTGTCTGCTTTTGGGAGGCAAGCCCACCACTTCCTCCAAGCATTTTTAAAGTTTTTATGAATTTTTATCCTGCTGGCGCCTCTTTTCCACATTCAAACACATTTTTTTTTAATGTTATGTCAGAGTTTTAGCCCACTTTAAAGCTGTTTTAAACTCTGACAACATATTTAATAAAAATGTGTTTTCCTACTTTTTATAACCCATACAATTATCATATTTGCTTTTGTACACAAGTCTTATTCATTTAGAAATTATAAGTTCCCAAAGTTCAGTTTATTTACTTTGAAAGCTGTGGGCGCATTTTATTCATAACAGTTGTATTTCTATTGTAAATGCAGCCAGTAATGATTTCTGAGCAGTGTTTCAGTTCAGGACTCATTAGCAGAAGTTTTTGCACAGTCAGATAATGTTTACTTAATTGTATCAAGTGAAGTATGTAAACAAAAGATAAGGTTATCAACAGTTCCAATGCAGGCTGCCCTTTGCAGGAGAAAAAGTCAGTCCTGTGATTTAACCCTTTAAATGCTGTTTTACTAAAAAAAAAATAAAAAAATTGTGTTAGTATATTATATGCTGTAAATAATCTTTTAGAGCAAAGCAGAAATGCTGTGTTTTATTCCACTTTAATGCTCATGTTATGCGGACTATTAACGCACTCAAGGGAATGTAGTAAGGAGAATAATCACCATCATTGTTATAGGGCTTCCATATGCATGGTTAAGATATATAAAAAAAAAAACCAAAGGAAATCTGGTGCTAGTTGGTGATGCCTATTGCTAGGTTAATTCAAAAATATTGCCATAATCATGGGTTTATTCTAAGCCTTCAACATTTAAAGGTTTGCTTTAAGAAAAAAAATGTCATCAAAAATACAATCTTTATAACCCAAGTGCTGTACAGCATTCCATTCGTTACACGCAAAAACCTCTGTCTGTAGCCTATATAAATATATACCACTTTCATGTTTAAAATATATAATGCATATAAATATAAACCAGGGAATATATCAAATATAACGGACAACTGCAGGTATTAGAAATAAATTTGAGAAGAATGTTAAGTAGGACTGAGTTGACTCAAATTACATTGCTGTAGAAATATAGATTAAAACTTTGATTTTTAGCTTGGGTCTTGGAATTCAGGTTAGGTTTTCATTAAAGGACACCTGAAGTGAGAGGGAGGATGCCATATTTCTTTCTTTAAAAGAAATACCAGTTGCCTGGTTACAGGGGCGTATCTGGGTAATATAGCGCCTATGGCAAACACTGAAATTGCGCCCCCCCCCCCCCCCCCTTCTTCAGTCAGAATCCGCTTCCCTTCTAAAAACAGCATATTTTCTCGCTTTGTACATGTGTTATGGTGGCCTGTATTTTTTTGGCTCTGGATTTTGCTGAGGTTTTTTTGGGGGGAAATGGCTCTTCTTATTCCCTCTCTGTCCTCTTTTCTAACACTAACATGGTCTGAATGACAGGGAGGCATGAAGGCAGGTATGGCAGCACAGCACAGTGGGCAGGTTTGGCAGGTCAGCACAAGGGTAGGAATGGCGCTCATGGTGCTGTGGCGCCCATGGCACAAGCCATGCCTGCACCCCTCTAGATACGCCTCTGCCTGGTTATCCGGCTGATCCTTCGCCTCTAATACTTTTAGCCATAGATCCTGAACAAGCATGCAGCAGATCAGGCCTTGGCTGCATGTTTGTTTCTGGTGGGAATTAGACACTACTGCAGCCAAATAGATCAGCAGGACATCCAGGCAACTGGTATTGTTTAAAATGAAAGTAAGTAAATATGGCAGGCTCCATATACTTCTTGTTTCAGGTTCCCTTTAACTTGCCTTGCTGGATACAAAAAGGTGACCTACAAGTCCAGCCATACCAGACTTCTGGCTGCAAGTTTAAACTAAACAAGACCATGATCTCTAGTTTAATTATCCAATTAGAAGCTTGGGTCTACAGGCAAGGGAGGATTAGAGATTAGATACACATCTTTGCCTTTATTGTTGCCATTTTAATGCCCATATAGTATATGATCACATGGTTCATTTTCCCACACTCGTATTTATTTCTCTAGGTGCTGGAACACAGTGCAGATTTACGTATGGTGGGAAGTATACCTACTTTTCCCAGTGAGCCTATTTATCATTATATATGGCCCATAAGATGCTAAAAATGTCAAATCTATGAAAACTTCTTGCAAATGTATTAAGCATGGAAATAGATCAATGAAATGCAGTAACTGCTTTATGCAATCCAGAATTATTAACATCTAATTGACCATCCCTATTGCCCAATGCAAATGTTCATGGACAGATCAGGCTACAATACAATGTTTGACCATTATCTGCATTACTTCCATTGACCCCTCTATTGCTCCATGTCCCATGATATCTTCATGCAGGAGGCATACAGACAGCCGCTTGGTGCTTACGTCTTCTAGTTCCTATAAGGACCAGAGATAGATTACAACTCCTTACATAGGTGCTACAAGGCTATATGCAGAAGAACCACATTTCTAGATGTAACAAAAAACAAGCATTAATATTTAACTTCTAATTAAGATTTTCCATAAGATATTCGCTCAGTAATATGCAGATTTTTCCATAAGATATTCACACAGTAATATGCAGTATTTTAGTCTGTACTATATTGCCATATGGTGATGCAATGTTAGAAAAGGTCATAGGAGACATAAATGAGGTGGTAAAGAGTCAACGTGCATTCTGCAATTGTCATATGTACTTCCAATGACTCATATTGGCCTCAATTCACTAAGCTTTATCAACAACAACAACAACAAATAACATTTGTAAAGCGCTTTTCTCCCATGGGACTCAAAGCGCATAAGCATGGCTCCGACCATCGTGGTACAGAGGAAGAATTTTATAAGTCTGGAAATGCCAGGCTAAACAGGTGGCGTTTCAATCTGGATTTGAATAGCTCCAGGGATGGTGCTGTCTTTACTGGGTGTGGCAGGGAGTTCCAAAGAGTAGGGGCAGCATGACAGAAGGCTCTATCTCCAGATTTTTTGAGGTGCACTCTGGGAGTGACCAAGTTTATAGAACTTGCTGATCTGAGGTTGTGAGAGGTGTGGTGCAGCTTCAGCAGGTCTTCATGTATCCAGGGCCCAGATTGTGCAGGGATTTGAATGTCAGCAGTCCAATCTTAAAGAGTATTCTCCATTGTACTGGTAGCCAGTGCAGTGAGCGAAGGATCAGTGTAATGTGACAGTGGCGAGGCTGGTTTGTTAGCAATCTGGCAGCAGCATTCTGCACTAATTGCAGGCGACGCAGGTCCTTTTTGGGGAGGCTAGCATAAAGGGCATTGCAGTATTCCAGCTGTGATGTGATGAAGGCGTGGACTAGGGTTGGAAGATCCTCTGGGGGAATCAGATGTTTAATCTTTGCAATGTTCTTCGGATAAAAATAGGAAGATTTAACTACAGATGAAATTTGGTTTCTGAAACTCAATTCCCCATCGATTAGTACGCCAAGGCTGCACACAAGGTTGGAGCTGTTTATGTCTGAATTCTCAATCCTGATTGGTGTTGCTTTAGGATAGAGCTGTTTTGATGGCGAGTGCTGGCTTTGGACAAACAGGACCTCAGTTTTGTCAGCATTTAGTTTCAACCAGTTATCATTCATCCATGCCTGTAGCTAAGCAAGAGTTTATTTTTGGGGTAGGGTCTGTTCCACCAGGTTTGAAGGACAGGTATAGCTGTGTGTCATCGGCATAGCAGTGGTACGTCAGGCCATGACGTAGGATAAGTGTACCGAGTGGCAACATGTAGATTGCAAACAGCAGAGGGGATAGGCTTGATCCTTGTGGCACTCCGAATTGTAGAGGTGCAGGTTTGGACATTATAGGACCTAGGGATACTCTCTGTGTTCTGTCAGTCAGGAATGATCTGAACCACTGGAGGACTTATCCACTGACGCCACAGTACTCCTGCAGTCTGTTAAGCAGGATTTCGTGGTCAACTGTATCAAAAGCCACTGAGAGATCCAACAGATCCAATATCAAACACTTTATCGAACGTTTGAAAATTGACCACATGAGTAAACTCTAATTTTGAATTCACTAAGGTGTTATTGATTTATTGAACATTGTATCGATAAAACATTCGATATATCTATAACACCTTGGTGAATTCAAAATTAGATTTTACTCATGAGGTAAATTATCAAATGTTTGATAAAGTGTTCGATAAAGCTTAGTGAATTGAGGCCATTAATGTGACCATTTTGGCAATATCACATGTTGTTGGGCATAAATAGGATATAGCCTATGTTGACTAGGAACCATGCCTAGTTATTTAAGAAAGACAGTGTGATGGAGGAGGTTGGTAATGGCAAAGCTTGTGAGCATGAAACATACTGTAGGTTAACCTTTAACCTCGCACATACGGTATGTCCTTACGATGATTTACTATATTGCCATCAGGTGCTGCAATGTTGGTATAGACTTTTGAAGATTGTATATTGCTACAATGAATACTTTATGCAAATCAGTATTAAAGGTTAAGTATTAATACTTGTCATTGTGTGTTTTGCTTTTGCTCCTAATAAAACATGGACCCAAAATATCATACAAGCCCAAGAGGGAGTAAGTTAGTTAGCATTATCATTGTGACAAAAATAAGTGAAGTACACAAACAAATCACAGCCAATTATATCTCATTTTATTATAATCTGATCTGTGAAAGAATGTTTCTGATTGGCTGAATTTGATTATTACTCATTTCCTGAAGACTTGCCCATATCAGCTTTAGGTATGCTGCACCCCATTATCACCAATCCACGTTATGCACATAATGTATAGTATAATGCCAATCACCCATTCTTACCCCAAAATGACCCAAGGTTACCTTCTGCCAAACTTCTTTATCATAAGTGATCCAGCCAACCTAGACTGCTTCATTAAAAATGACCTGTGAAATGGATAGGATTTCCCTCCCACACCTAGATAGATTTGGATATTTATATTGTCTTTCCAGAACATGGGCAATATTGTAGAGAATGGAATTATTTTCACAGAACATGGTAGCAATATTGTAGAGCATGGGATTATTTTCACAGACACTGCTAATTTCTTATCCCACATCATTTTTTTTTACAATCATCTTATTACAGGACTTATTTTGTATAAATACTTTTGGTCTCCACCACTAAAGTTTACAAATGACTTATTTATGGGCACTTAGTGGTGCTCCCTGGAATACCCTGTATTTGTTCACTCCTAAATAAAGTTTCTGTCTGCATAGTATATGACACTAGTGGTTATTGTATATATTTTGCACTTATTTACGTAGCAAAAAAAAAAAAAGACATTTTTCATATGGTTAAGTAAAATAGTCATAGACATTCCCCAATGTATTGCTTTATTCTCATACAATCTCCTTAAGCAGTTTCCAAAGCTTGCGACTAGAACCACCAGTGGATAATAATGAGCAAAACATGTCTTATGCCAGCGAGTGTCACCATAGAGTGGTAAGTTGGATCTTCCAAGACATTGGCCAGTTAACATAGCTGCTGGTTAACTGGGTCAGGTGCTAGAATCTATGATTTGCCAAGAACAATTCTACCTCTTTAAGCTACATAATGTACACATATGCTAGATTAAACCCCTCCCAGGACAGCCAATAAAGACTGCCTTGGGAACAAATCTAGGGTAAATCTGACGTGTGTAGAAGAGCCCCTCCCCCAACATTGTGTAAAGAACAAGCATGGCCAATCTTTAGCAACATCAGAAGCCCAAGTGAACCCAGAGCGCATTGTTCCTGCTACTCGCCGGATGCTGCTCTGTCATGTGATACTTGTTGTCCCTTCTCCACCCTCCATAGCAACAGATAAATCTTGAGGCTAGCAACATGTCTGCAGGTGCATTAAGCCTTTGAAACCACTCAGGCATGTAAAACGGCCGTAAAGCCGCTACCCCATATGAACAATGCCCCACAGTCTTGCTGGTATCTGGGTATGTAATTTGCACCTTATGTTTGTTGAACATACATTTTTGATAAGGAAAGAAAGCTTCTTTGAGCCACAGCAGTGCCGGGAGCTGGTCTCCTTCATTTGAAGTTATACATTACTTAATTTCAAATCCCAGAGCATGCTGCCAAAGTGCTGTCAGCACACACTACCCAATCCCTGCCAAGGTGACAGTCCTCATAAATATGTATGAGGCTTTAGGTGAGGCTAACTAGCATATCAGTCAGATGTTTGGTCACCATTACCCGTGGGACAGTCTCTCATTTTAGGTGGACTGCAACAGAACATATGTGCAGAACTGCCAACTGGAAGAATGTGCCCACACCAGTGCTTGCATCCAGTAGAATAGAAAACTAGCAGAACTGTTAGTATAGGTTTGTATGAGCTCCACTCATTATTTTGAAGACCATGTCTTGGATGTTATAGTAAAGGTGTGTATACCACACAAGATAAGGTCTAATATTGCAGGCAGTTCTCTTATAGGGCACTGACTAGGGCTAGTTCACAGTGCTCGGCTCCATTGCAGAATAATTCTGTATGTCAGCTCTCTTCCCATACAATTCTATTAACCTGTTCACAGTATTGCATTGTGACTGATCGCGTTATTCTAAATTGCTGCATGCTGACTTTGTATTAGTCTATGTCCAGTCTCCATTGCAGTTCTCAGTCATTATAACACACCTGTTATGCAACTGACCACTGTGAACCTAGCCTGTCATTTGTATCGCAATGAGCCAAGTCCGTAACTTTCAGCATTGCCACTGGACACAATGCATACTTAAAATTGAATGTTAAATAAAAAAAGAGAAAGAGAGAAGCCTACAATCACAGCAGTGGCACTGGTAACAGCATGGTCATGCTTGTGGATCCCACACAGCTCCTCCAGGCTCTAGTGATGCCAGGGTCCATCAGCTCCTGGTCACATCTCTATCATTATGCTCATCTGGCACAATGGGAGGCTAGTTGTTCTGTCAGTGAAAGCCACTATCCTCTTATCTTGCCTAACACTGCAGAGTGACTGGAGGGTAGCTGCAGCTGTGTTGGACAACTGACAGCCAGGATTCCCCTGCAGGCTTCCAACCAATGGATCTATAGAGAAGCATCATGGGATCTAAGAGAAACATCTATCATCAGTGTCCCTGCCATGGTGGAAGGGAATACAAGCTCTCCTTTTCTTTGCTCAGGGGTCTTCTATAAATAGATCGAGCAGAAAAAAAATGGGACAAAACAGGTTATCTGTTCTTTTTATGAAATCTTATGATGCGTAATTTTACACACAGAACAAGAGTTAAGGACAGAAGAAATAAACCATAGAGTGGCGCCAAGCCTGGCATTGTTCTCACATTCACAGTCTGATACAGACAAATGCACAAGGTTGTTTGTAATGAAATAAACTAAATGCACACAAAGAAAGTAAAACACGTTTATTTTAGTAAAAAAATTATATATAAATATATGTGTGTGTTTAAAAGAGGAAAGGATTCAAAGGGACGTGGACACTAATATGTGCAACAAAAACTCATGGCTGGAAATGGCACCAGGGTGTAATGATAAATGTCTTGTTTAAAAAAAAAATGAAGAAATAAAAGGTTAAAAGAAGACAGTTTTGGAAGGTACCCCAAATTTACATCAAGCTTGTCACCTTTCACATTCAGCTTTGCTGCTTCATTCTCTAGTTTCCCAAGCAATAAGCTTGCCGTGCAGGCCCTCCACCTGTGTGACGGGCTCAAATGTTGGAAGCATTAAATTGCCCTATTCCCATATGCCAGCTTGTCTCTGGCCACAGTCGGCCATGACTGAAGGAATTACAAGCATTTGCAAAGATACAATACGGTAACCTTCAGCAAAATGATTTAAGTCAGTAGTTCTCTTTCAATGCTATACTTCAAGGCTTTGTCTTTTAGATCTTCGCATACATTTCCAGTAGAAAATATCCAGTAATAGTACATCATAAAAGATATTTACACACTATCGACAGGAGATGGCGTTCATGTGACGTCTTCCTCTTCTGAGCTGTAATCTCGACCCTTAAAAACAAAAACATACAAACAGCTTAACTTTTCCTGTTACTGAAATTGTTAAAGGGTAACTGCATGTAACAGACACAGGCCCATATGCAATTCACCTTTTCTCTTAAAGAGACTCTGTAACAAAAAAAAGTTCCCCTGGGGGGTACCCACCTCGGTAGAGGGAAGCCTCCGGGTCCCAATGAGGCTTCCCCCTCCGCTGTAGCTACAGGCAATCCAGCTCTGGCTCCCCCGAAGTCTCCGGCAATCCTAGCTCGACAAGCCTGACAAGGCTTGCTATATTTATCTTCCTTGGCTCCAGCGGGGGAGCTGTTATGGCTCTCCGCACGGAGATAGGCGAAAATAGCCGATCTCTGTCGGGTCCGCTCTACTATGCAGGCGCAGGAGACATGTGCCTGCGCAGTAGAGCGAGCCGATAGCGATCGGCTATTTCCGCCTATCTCCGAGCAGAGAGACGATACTACGCCTGCGCTGGAGCCAGGAAGGTAAATATTTACATCCCCGCTGTTCAGAGGGCCAGAGCGAGATTGCCGTGGGACACAGGAGGACGGGGGAAGCCTCGATAGGATCCAGAGGCTTCCCCCTACTGAGGTGAGTACTCCCCAGGGGAACTTTTTGTCGTTACAGGTTTTAAGTTTTCTCCTAGGTGATATTTTCACTCCTTAGCAATAAAATGCTTTTTAGGCCACCAACAAGCAAGAAAATATTTCAAATTTTAACAGGATTTTTTGGCTTAATTTTTGGTACTTTTTCAATCGCAGATTGCTGAAAAGTAATTTTAAACAGAAGTTGGAAAACTATTCCCTAGGAGAAAATGTTAATTGATTGCTTGCACAAATTTGGCTTTTTGTGGGCAATACTTATTTTCAGTAATTACTTTTTCTATGCATTTTATAGGGGAAAAAAAGAAACAAATGAAAAAATACACTACTTCTCTAATTCCATCCCCTGTAGTTCTAAAATAAGCAATGCTACTATAAATATAAATAAATCCCACATATTTTATTTGCCCATTAGTACCAGCTATAACAACATTTAAATTATGTCTCTAGTACAATTTATGGTGACAATATATTATTTGTAAATAAAGGTGTACATTGTCTGTCTATATATATATTAATATATGTCTTTATTTGCTAAAACAGTAGTAATATACCCTTGTTACAAACATATTAAATAATCCCTCTGGTAACTAATTATGTATTTTTTGTTGTTGTTTGTTTGGATCCGGTGTGTGTGTGTGTGTGTGTGTGTGGTGTTATGTCATAGACAATGTTATGAAGTACATTTCTTACAGAGTAAAATACACTATAAATTCATCCATCTCCTCATTATCGCCTTTATTCTTTACAAAAGCAAAGGATCTATGCAAAGATGCTGGTCAGCCTCCCGACTCGCTTGCATACTATTTTGGCATTTGGATTGAGCAACTGTCATCCTGAAAGTGCTTTTGAGAAAAAAAGAAACCCCCAAGAGGAGATGGACTATGCCAAAACCTGTCAGATTTTTACAATCTATTGTAAGTGACAGCGACATAGGAAAACATACATTTATAGTGCATTTTACTCTGGAACAAGTGTACCGTTTATACATATGTACAAACCTGTATTTTCAATTTTACAATTTTTCATAATAGTGGTACTATAAAGTCCTTTTTCAGCCTTCCACAATTTCAATGAATATTATAGTAATGATGCATATATCAATTTTTGCAAAAAAAATATATTGAAAGCTCCTGTCTGGCAGTAGGATCTCTCCTCAGTACTGGGGTGGTTAAAGGGATGCAAATGACCATCCCAGCTTAGTACACAGTAGATCACCTGACCCAGCTTGTCTCCTCCCACTTAACTACAGTTCGGCAGTTCCTTCCTGCTCAGTATGTAGTTAAAGCAATTAACCCTTCTTATGCCCTGCCAGAGTGTTTATAAAAGCTATGTGTATCTCTCGTCACATACATGTAATCATGTTGCCGAGAAATTTGGGTGCAGGGCAAAGGCAAAAAACAGCTCACCCTGCTCTTGCAAAAGTCCCGGCGGCATTAATTTCTATTACCCCTCCAGGCCGTCATTGACTCTGGGGTAAGTAGCAATTTGTCTTACAGTTATTGCTGGCAGCCACATTACACTGTTATCATAATTTGGGCCCCCAATTTTGACAACACCCAAAATACAGACTGAGCACCTCTTTAGTCGTAATTCACATTACAACCTATGGCGGCGCCGGCTGTGTCCAAATTTCCAGCACAGTTTTATCTGACTCGCTCTCATCACCCTGTCCTGCCTGCAACACAAAACATTTTTTATCGACATACTGGGGAGGGTGTGGAAAGGGCAAGTGCTTCACTACATACTGCACAGGGAGGAACCAGACAGAAATTGTTGGTGAGATTCTACAGAGCTTTAGCTGCAGTGCTGGCTACAAGAGTTTTTCAGCAGTGGTACAGAGGATGGGTGGAGTCTATTATGTGTTCACAGTAAAAGATTGGCTGCCCTACCTTCCAGCTCTTCTCTGACCAACTCATGTGATGGGATAGGGGAAAGAGTTTGGACAGTTCACAGACTGAGGCCAATATTCAAATACTGGTAACGTTTCTCTTGAGTTATCTCACAGGACATTTTATCAGTCCTGATATTAATATAACTTTATCAACTTTTTATAACTCTCTCAATTGCTAGGTGTGACACGCACGCACGCACGTGCTTACTTTACCTTTTCAATTTTTTCATCCAACATTCTGAAGAATTCTTGCTGGCTTTCAGAACTGTGTATACTAAAATTGCAAATGGAAAACAAAGAAATAAATACATCTGAATAACTATGAAAATTATTTACATTACTTTGGCACTCAAACTTCCATATATACTATAAATAGCCTTGCTTTAAATTTTGTTTATTTTCAGATCAATGTGCCAAGCAGACTGTCCCCCTTCTCTGGCCAGCTGCCTTTGATGGTGTCACCATAATACCAACCTTGCGGAAAGCCCAGAGTACGTACTCAGAATTTCTTTGTTGGAGGTGTTTCACCACAATATCAGTCATACAGCGCCCCCTGATGGTCTGTTTGTGAAAAGGAATAGATTTCTCATGTAAAAGGGGGTATCAGCTACTGATTGGGATGAAGTTCAATTCTTGGTCGGCGTTTCTCTTTAACAACAGAGAGCAGAGACAGTGGTAAACAGAGGACTGGAAATGCGGGAAAGGTAGCTTTTATGTAGGTAGTGAGCACTGGTTGGGATTGATTCACAAAGGTTACTTATTTTTCACCTTAACTGTAAGGAGTGCTAATGCAGGAGATAAACAAATAAGGAGAGATAATTCATGAGATAAATAGATAAGGAGAGCTAAGCTATGAGTTATGTCAAATAAGGAGAGCTAAACCATGAGTTATGTCAAAAAAGGAGAGCTAAAGCAGGAGTTATGTCAAATAAGGAGAGATAAACCAGAAGTTAAGTTAGATAAGGAGAGCTAAACCATGAGTAAAGTCATTTAAGGAGAGATAAATTGTGAGTTAATAAATTAGGTTGAGATAATTTAACAGAAAAGCTTTGTGTATCAGGCCCTATCTGCTGTGCTTTCTTTGCAGTGTCAGCAGGACTGCAGTGGGGACACTATGCTGTGCTCTCCAGTATAAAGACCCCACCATCAACAGTGAGATGAGGGGACCAGTACTTGCCTTCTTATCTATTTTATTTAATAAAAGAGAATGAGACACGTTTCTTGCAAAAGGTATTGGTGTATTAAAACAATACTACAACCCCCCATATAAACGTACCCCATGTATTGCACACACCCCTATGCAAAGTGCGGGCGTCCCCGCATACCAGGAGGTGGCCACTATGTTACAAACATTGTCTCTCCGAAACGGCACTGGCTTCAGACCTCAGGACGCTGGAATCGTTACTATGACATTATGTCCTGAAGAAATTGCTGTTTATGCAATGAAACCGGTCGACTAAGTTTGGCCAAGCCAGGCCACCATCCGTCTCTCATCCAAGAAGTGCTGTGAGCTTATCAACTACACAATTCCAGCGTCCTGAGGTCTGAAGCCGGGGCGGTTTTGGAGAAACAATGTTTGCAACATAGTGGCCCCCTCCTGCTACGCGGGGACGCCCACACTTTGCAAGTCCATGTGAGAAGGGGACGGTGTGGCCACCTCCGCAAGTGATCACCGCAAGGCTTCTGGAGACTACGCGATTACCCCCCCAAGTGCACATGGGCGAGGGTAGGAGTGCTGAGATCCCGGCTTTTCCTTTAACAAGCACTATATTTATGGACATGTGAAGGCTTTATATGCTGGCCAGCGAAGATTGCACAGTTCTGCTTGTTTCAGTCCCATTGAATTTGGCTGGACTTTTTAATTTAGCAGTAGTTAGCAAGGACTGTTATGGAGCACAGGCAGTCTAGAATAGGCTGGCAGCAATAGTTGAGTTTGTCCATTGTATAGGGGTGTGTGCAATACATGGGGTACGTTTATATGGGGGGTTGTAGTATTGTTTTAATACACCAATACCTTTTGCAAGAAATGTGTCTCATTTTCTTTTGTAGCATATGGTTGTTGTGCTATGCATGAAAGGTTTAGAGTAGTTTATCTATTTTATTTAACATTTATCTTAATTAGTAGAATATTTATCCTTGCGGGGTACTCCTGATATGATACAGGTTTGTACTGGACTGGGAGTGGGAAGCACTATTTAAAAATAACATTAAAGAAAGGTTATCCATAAAACTGAGCTTTTACTGCAAATAAAAACGGACAGCACAAAACAGTACTCAGGCTTTTGTTTGTTTGCACTAACACAGTTATACTTTTTGTCTAATCTAGCACTAATGCTAGGTACACACAATACAATTTTCTGGCAGATTTACCTGCCAGAGCGACTATTTCCAACAGGTCCAATCTGATTTCCGATCAATTTTCCGTTCACTTCTATGGAAATCGTTTGGAAAAGCAATAGAAAATC
Organism: Hyperolius riggenbachi; assembly: GCF_040937935.1. NCBI lineage: Eukaryota > Metazoa > Chordata > Amphibia > Anura > Hyperoliidae > Hyperolius > Hyperolius riggenbachi. The sequence continues at coordinate 161,201,943 of NC_090651.1, forward strand.
AGATCAGACCTGTTGGAAATAGTCTATCTGGCAGGTAAATCTGCCAGAAAATTGTATCGTTTATACCTAGCATAATACTTGTGCTAATGTTAGTTCAGCCCCCTAGCTCAAGTCTAATAATAAAAGCCCCTTTTGGAACACATACTGTAATTAGTGTTCACATCCTTGTAAGGAAAGACCAAAAAGGGAGGCCATGTGCCAAATAATACCTTAAGTAAATATTAAATGTAAATCGATAAAGGTAAATACATGCATATGTTTTAGTGCGCTGTTGGTGTGTTGGGCAGCAGGAGAGCCGAATGATTGCTCTCCTTGCTGCCGGCTAAACTCCCCAGTGGCTTTAAAGGGGAACTGAAGAGAGAGGTATATGGAGGCTGCCATGTTTATTTCCTTTTAAGCAAAGCCAGTTGCCTGGTAGCCCTGCTGATACTCTGCCTCTAATATTATTAGCAATAGCCCCTGAACAAGCACGCAGCAGATCAGGTGTTTCAGACTTTAAAGTCAGATCTGACAAGATTAGCTGCATGCTTGTTTCTGGTGTTACTTGGATACTACTGCAGAGAAATAGACCAGCAGGGCTGCCAGGCAACTGGTATTGATTAAAAGGAAATAAATATGGCAGCCTCCGTATACCTCTTACTTCAGTTCCCCTTTAAATACAATTCCCCCTCAGAGTGATCGCAACTCGGAGGGAGGTGTAATTCAGAGTCCGGCAATCTAAAACAGCGCACATAATACATATAAAGATTAAAACCACAGAAACCACATCATAGACAGCTGTTAGAAACTGTAAAACTTTTAATCCATACTCATGGTGGGTATGTGGAGGTAATCATTTTTGCAGCATATTCATACAATTATGGATATCCACTTTAAGGGACGTATTTAACCAGATGTCTCCACTATAAAGGTATGTCTGTAGCAGTTACATATGCATGATAAGCATACTGTGTAGGGCAACATATTTCATGAATAATTATTTCACTTCTGGAGGAACATCTTAGTCTTTATAAGTGCATAAATTATATGGACCAATAGTAAATGACCACATTATACTGTATATGTCAATGACAACAACAAAATCAATCGAAATTTCCCAGGAGAAACAAGTAGAAATTGCAAATGTATTCTCTAAAGAACTGCTCATTAGTTCTAGGGAATCCTCTAGGCACCAGACATGTGAGTAGCATGGCCCTACATGCTAAGTATATGGCTTTCAGCTCCCTTAAAAGTCCTAAGGCCAATTTCTTTCTACACATATCTAGTACTCACGTCCCCTATTAATATCATTGCATTTTAATTCCCAGATCTGCCATCTGCTGGTATAAACACACTGTGTTGCATGGTTAAGAAATATCCCTAACTTGATAAATGTTATTTTTTATGCTGTAAAGCCAGAGTACTGTATCAGCACTGAAGCTAGGGGAATAATATTAAATAAAAGGTGGTGACGATGACAGCATGCATATTTATTTCATACCAGGTTTAGATTAAAGTGCATAAATCACTGGCAATCTTTTTTTATAGCCTAAAAATGGCCAGTGTCCTGGCTAAAGACATTTTCTTTTGAATACACTCACGTGGAAAATGCAGGCATATTAGGAGTTCTGACCTTTCAAGAAAGTGACTTCTTCCAGTATTGGGGTAGCATGATGGCATAGTGGTTAGAACACTAAAATCTGCATGAAATTTGTTTTCTTGTATGTTAAGTCAGTTTCCTCTGGCTTCCTCCTATATTCCAAAAATATAAACCAGTCAAGCCCCCCCCCATCCCATCCCCCACACACAAAACCAAAGAAAATAGCCCTGAGCCCAGAATCCACTACAGTGCTGTATCCACCCATGAGAGAAACACAGCATGGCAATGGGGTTGTGGATGCAATGTTTGAAAAACAGATGCAGGCACAATTTTTTTTCCAGCACTTGGATTGAAGTGGATTGAAGTAGGCTGTACTTTTTGTGTGTGGGGAATGGAGCCAAATTCACACAGGGTTCGGACCCAATGGAAACAAGGCTTTAGACTATGAGGACACTTGAAATTGGTAGGTATAACATTGTGAGCTTCTCTGAGGGAAAGTTAATGACATGACTACGGACAGAAAAGGTCAGGGCTATGTAACTATAGAATAATAATAAAATAGCAAGGAAAGTACCATTTTCCAGGAGGTCGAGACGGTAGCTTTAGCTTTCTATTGGCAGGTGCATTTAAAAGAACAAATGGTTGTTAATATGGAACTGTTACAAAACAACAGATGTAGAAATGAGCAATGATCCCCAAGAATAAGAACTTGGTTGGGACTTACTTTATTCGATGCTGAGATCCTGCTCCTGCAGCTTCATTATTGTTTTTAGGACGGACATTATGGGTAGCACTTTTCTCCTGGAAAGCAAGGAATACAGTGAAACTAAATGATAAAGTTGAATTACTTCTGCAGATGGTTCTTATGCCAGGCATTTCATAACCCTTTCGCATTCTAGAAAGATTGCTGAGATCTTTGTTAAAATCCTTGCTAAAAATACATCCTGTTATAACGGAACAACAAAGCAAAACAAACACCCAGGGAAATGTATCTGAGACAAAAGGCCAATACCCAATAACTGCATAACAAAATTTCAGGCAAATATAAGGGATAAGCAGCCTTCTGCTCTTTATTTTCCTTATGTTCATTTTTCAGAACATGACCATCTTGTGTTTCGTCAGTCAGTACATTTTACCTTTTATATCTTAAAACAAACCTGAACTAAAAAGAATGGGATAATTGTATATGTTTTAATAATGTTAAATAGAATATTGACAACACAGAACAGTCCTAAGACCGAATTCTAAACAGCAGCCATCACAGTCTGATGTATTATTATCTTCATTCAATTTCATAACAAACATAGGTAATGTTCCTTTGAACGTTAATGATCCTTTGGACACTTTAAAACAGGGGTCAGGAACCTTTTTGGCGGGGAGAGAGCTATAAACGCCACATATTTTAAAATGTAATTCTGTGAGAGCCATACATTATGTTTCAAACTGGCACAGTGCACATGCACAGCAGAAGGCTCACGTCTCTGTTGTCATGGTGATGTGTATACAGTTGATCCGCCGGGCAGCGGAAGTGTCAGACAGGTCTTCAGCTTCTCTTGGGTTTCAGCAACATCAGCAATTTCCCTGAGAGCCAGACAGGAAAAATACTGACTAACAGCTTGTACAATTAGCAAGCTGAATTGGAGGTTGATTCACTTTGTAGGATGAGATCCATGCACTTTGGCCCAACAGGCTGTCTGCCAAGCGACAGGCAGCCTATTGGGCCAATCAAAGTGCAGGGATCTCGTCCTACAAAGTAATTGGACCTCACAGGGTCCAGAGTGGGACAATTGAAGCAGCTGTTCATTTTTAGGGGAGCGCGAGTAAGTTAGTAATACATGCTACAGCAGTAGCAGGCCTACTTTGAAAATGTTTTTTGCGCTGTCACACTAAGCTGCGCTGCTTAAGCAGTGTAGCTTAGTGAATCAACCCCTACTGATTTGTCCTTGAGTCGGATGTAGCCATCAAAAGAGCGACATCTGGCTCCCGAGCCATAGGTTCCCTACCCCGGCTTCTGTCAGATGCCTGTCAAGTCTAATCTAATAGGAATCTATCTGATGTATTCCACACACTAGGAACAGATTTACAATAGATTTCAGAATGAAATCTATTGGAAATCTATTGAAAATCGATCTAAATGCATTATTGGACCATTAGATCCAATGCAAATCTATGGGCCATCGATCTGCTGCCAGCAAATCAAATAAAATCGATCGAAATTGGACGCAAATCGATCTATAGGCCAATTGATTTCCAATCGATCGAAGGCTAATATCAACCAGTGTATGGGCCCCTTTAGTGACCTCACCATGACATGACGGCTAAAAGGTGAATCAATCAGTAAATCCATATTTCTTATGATTTTGAAATGGTAATGTCTGAAAATGTAGACAAATTCTACTCAACCTCTTAATGGAAATGAGTGGAAATAACAAATCAATATGAATTTGTGAAACTGGGAATTGAAAAACAATGGTTTGCCTGGAAAGTAACATAGCAGGGTAATCATGTTTACCAGTTCTACTGCCTGCATAGTTGGTTTCATTTTCAAGATTGCATCAGACTGTCACAGTTACTATTTAGAATCCAAACTCTGCTTTGTTAAACTGAAAAAGAAGCAGAATTATTAATCCTTTAAACATTTCTGCAGTAAAAACGTATTATATGCCTTCTCCTTGACAGATAACCGGCTTTTGGACAAACTCTTTTACATAGATAACCACTCAAGTTGTTTTTTAAATCTTGCTGTACTTAAAAACAGAAAGGGACTTCAGACAATTTTTTAGTACGGCTAGCACTATATGCTCCTATGTTTAGCTCACATTGGGGTTGATGCATGTGTGGCAATATTGGTGTGCGCAGACAGCGCATGACATGATTATCGTTTCTACTGCCAGCAGGTTACTACAAGTTACGCAATTAGCGTGACCCATAATACTGTGTAACGCAAACACTGTTTCTAGTGTGCATTACCGTAGCAAAGCTCACAGCGCTCGAGAACCGTGGGTCGCACTAGCCTAACTTGCGGTAACCTGCTGGCGGTAGTAATGGTAATATTGACATGTGCTGTCTGTGCACAGCAATATTACTGTAGTTACATGCATCAACTCCCATGTCACACATTACTTCAGGTACATTTTAGTTTCAAACATTTTTTTTTTTAATTTCAGAAGGAAAGCATTATACTGCAAATAAAAAATGTCAAAGTAAGGTACTGTCAATGAATGACACAGATCAAAGCTAACACATGACATCTAACAGGTCACAAAAATCAGACCAACATTTTCCAGTACAACGTCTAGAACAATACATGTGTACACTTTAAACTTGATATTCAGATCAGTAAATACATGATATTAAGATGTAATAGAGGGCATATATAGTAGTAGTCCTTTCATCACCTGTAGATTGTAAACCTTTGGCAGGGTCTCCCCTTGCCCCTTCTCGATCATGCGACTTCACCAATGACACCCTTCACATGGACTAATTGCATTATCATGTATCTTATACCCTGTTTGTGTGTATAAACCTTTGTTTGCGTTTTATGTTCTACATCTCTGTCTGACACCCCTTGTGAACATTGTATGTATCCCTGCTTATTGTCCAGCGCTGTGCTTGCGCTTTATAAATGGCTGAACGGATTTGAATGAAATTTGGCACACATAGTACATTACCTGGAATAACAGATAGGATACTTTTTATTCCCATAACCAAAAAGTGGATGGAGACAAATACAAATTTCACTGGGAAGATGTAAACTTCAGCCATTCTTACACTGTTAATGGTATGGTTCTCAAATTTTGCACAGTTGGTTGGAAGAACAAAGAGAAATTGAGAGCCCAATATGGTGTAAGATTGTTAAGTTGGTTGTGGTTTAAAGCAAAAAATCTTAGATATACTCACAAACATGGGTTACCCATAGGTAAGCACTTCAAGTGCAGGTGGGGAGTATTAGAACCTGACCCCACTCAGGTTTTTAAGATGTCGCTCTCTGTAGATAGGAAACGGGGTAGCACCCCTCCACCAAGGGTGGAATCAAGATTTCAGCAAAGCTTGGTGTACAGAGGTGCCAGAGTAGACAGTGGGACAGTGGGACAGAGGCGCTCACATCTGCATTTAGACCCATTGGGCCTGATTCACAAAGCGGTGCTAACAGTTAGCACCCTGGTGAAAAGGCCTTTATCACGCCTAAACTCAGTTTAGGCATGATAAGTTTAGGTGTGATAAGTTTAGGTGTGATAAGTTTAGGCATGATAAGTTTAGGTGTTATAAGTTTAGGCATGATAAGTTTAAGCACCAACTGCGTTAGCACCGCAGTGCACAGCTGATCAAATGTTTTGCGCTAGCAAAGTCTGGTGCACTTCGCATAGAGTTTAATGGCGCTGCTTTGCGTGCTGAACTTTGCACGCTATCTACACTTATCTAAACTTAGCATGCCTAAACTTATCACATCTAAACTTATCACACCTAAACTTATCACGCCTAAACTGGCTTTTCACCAGCGTGGTGCAATGGTTATCACGCCTAAAGTCTCTAACTGGGTTAGCACCGCTTTGTGATTCGAGCCCATTGAGTTATTCTCCTGTTTGCCTGATGAAGCGGGACCACACCTGCGAAACTGCGAAATCCGTTGCACTAAGTGGAGTTGAATAAAAAATGTTTGTAGTAATATATTGTGACTCAATTGAGTTTTATATTTTTGAGGGAGGTAAGTCCACCTGAACATCCCCCTCTTTTAGACTTTATTTAAACGTTTTTATTCTACTCTGGCGCCTCTGTACACCAAGCTTTGCAGAAAACTTTGCACAGTTGGTGACTGGGTGACTGGTATTAAATTCAGAAAAGTGGGTGGAGCCAACAAAAGCCAATCAAAATGCATCTATTGATTTTCAAGGGGAATATTTAATTGCTGCCATTCTTGCATTGTTAATGGCACAAGCCTCAAACCTGGTCATTGGGTGCCTGGGGTTCAAATTCAGAAAAGGGGGTAGAGCCACAAACAGCCAATCAGATTTGTTTCATTTCAATGCAAATTATTGATGCCAAAGACTGCAAAATTCACAAACTTGGACATTGAGTAATTGAGTAATTGTGTGTTAGGGTTAGAAAATGTGGGCGCAGCCAACACCAGCCAAATACATAAATAACAATAAAATAATAACAATCATTTCTTTTATTTTAGTCTAGGTAATATTGTTTATTTATTTATTTTTATCCTCATGTTTCATGTAAACTTGAATGCACTATTTTTCCTTCTTCCTCCAGTGTTACTGAACTTGCCTATATGAGCTACCATAGAATAATGTGTTTGCAACTCTGATAATGTGTTTGTCATTTTGCAGAAGCACAACAGAGCGGACACAGACTTTACTTACCATATAGTGTTAAAGATAACCTAAAGTCTAAAAAAAAAAATGAGATTTACTCGCCTGGGGCTTCCCTCAGCCCCCAGCAGACGATCGGTGCCCTCGCAGCTCCGCTCCGATGCCTCTGCACCCGCCGGCGACGACTTCCGGTTTCGCCGTCACCGGCCGACAGGCATGGGAACGCGAGTGATTGTTCGCGTTCCCAGCCTGTATATCGCCCCCTATGCTGCCATTGCGGCCAGGAGGCCGCAATAGCAGCATAGGGGGCGATATACCGGCTGGGGACGCGAACAATCACTCGCGTTCCCATGCCTGTCGGCCGGTGACGGCCAAACCGGAAGTGCTAGCCGGCGGGTCCTGGGACATCGGAGCGGAGCTGCGAGGGCACCGATCGGCTGCTGGGGGCTGAGGGAAGCCCCAGGTGAGTAAATCTCTTTTTTTTTTAGTTGACTTAAAGAGACTCTGTACCAAAAATTACAACGTTTTTTTCTACCATCCTACAAGTTCCTAAAGCTGTTCTAATGTGCTCTGCCTTACAGCAGCACTTTTTACTATAACTGTCTCTGCAGTGTTCTCCCCAGAATTTTTTTCCAGCCGGGTGGCATGAAATAGTAGCCGGGTGGCATGAAAAAGTAGCCGGGTGGGTTGAGATGAAAATGCAGGGCAACTCTGCTTACAGCATAGGAGGTGAGCCGATGACAGCCGGGTGGTCACCAAATCTAGCCGGGTGGAGCACCCGGCTAAAAGAGCCTGGGGAGAACACTGCTCTGTAATAAATCAATGTATCTTTCCCCTGTCAGACTTGTCGGCCTGTGTCTGGAAAGCTGCCAACTCTTCCGTGCTGGTCTGTTTATGCACAGTCTCCAGGCCCCTCTATGCACACTCCAGTGTGTGTGTATTTACATAAGCCAGCAGCGTCTCTGCTATCTTATCAGTGATAGAAGAGAGCTGGATAAAAATCCTCCTCTGTTAGGCTGTGAAAGTAGCTGGCTGACACATACTGAGGAATTACAAACACAGGCACAGGCAGAGCTGTCTGCAGGAAGCCTGTCACTTCAGTGCATGAGATAAGCAGGGGACAGAAGGTAAACACACAAATGATCTTTTGAGATTCAAAAGGAAAGCTGTATACAGCCTGCTTGTGTATGGATGTATTTTCTATGTGTGGACATACTGTACATCAATCTACTTCCTGTTTTGGTGGCCATTTTGTTTGTTTATAAACAAACTTTTAAAAACTGTTTTTGACTACTTTTAATGCGGCGGGGAGTGGCGAAATTGTGACAGAGGGTAATAGGAGGTGTCCCCTAACACACTGGTATGTTTACTTTTGTGCGATTTTAACAATACAGATTCTCTTTAAGGTTCGCTTTAAAGAACACCTGGTGGCAGGTATCTAGAGGTGCTGGTACATAGAATATGGTCCTAAAGACTGGAAAATCTACTTCAGGGTGGGGTTGAGAGGTGTGTTTAGTCACAGCATCAACTTTTTTTATTTTCTGTATCTAGACTATATTCAAGGGAGAGATCCTGTCCTGCTTTCAGCCACACCATCAACAAAAACAGACATAACTAGCATAGATGCATGTGCATAGCACAGTACTATACACACACAAACGTACATGGCATTGCCTGTGGTCAAGCTCCTCTATAAACTTCATGACGCCGATGGTAAAACTCTTCAATAAGCTGCATGGGTGCTGTACACAGCCAAACTCAGACACATATGGAATAAGAGGGTGGGGCAGTAATTGTTTAAATAAAATTAGGCAGGTGCATAAATTTTATTGATTCCAAAACCTTTATATCAAATTATTGGAACTCAAATTGGCTTGGTAAGTTCAGTGACCCCTGACCTACATATCCAGGTGAATCCAATTATGAGAAAGAGTATTTAAGGGGGTCAATTGTAAGTTTCCATCCCTTTTAATTTTCTCTAAAGAGTAGCAACCTGGGGGTCTCAAAACAACTCTCAAATGACCTGAAGACAAAGATTGTTCACCATCATGGTTTAGGGGAAGGATACATTTAGCTTTCAGCTGTCTGTTTCCACAGTTAGGAACACATTGAGGAAACAGAAGACCACAGGCTCAGTTCAAGTTAAGGCTTGAAGTGGCAGACCAAGAAAAATCTTGGATAGACAGAAGCGAAAAATTGTGAAAACAGTCAGAGTCAACCCACAGACCAGCACCAAAGACCTACAACATCATCTTGCTGCAGATGGAGATGCATCGTTCAACCATTAGGCGCACTTCACACAAGGAGATGCTGTATGACAGAGTGGTGCAGAGGAAGCCTTTTCTCTGCCCACAGCACAAACAGAGCCGCTTGAGGTATGCTAAAGCACATAAGGACAAGCCAGCTTCATTTTGGAATAAGGTGCTGTGGACTGATGAAACTAAAATTGAGTTATTTGGGCATAACAAGGGGCGTTATGCATGGAGGAAAAACAACACAGCATTTCAAGAAAAACACCTGCTATCTACAGTAAAATATGGTGGTGGTTCCATCATGCTGTGGGGCTGTGTGGCCAGCACAGCGACTGGGAATCTTGTCAAAGTTGAGGGACGCATGGATTCCACTCAGTATCAGCAGATTCTGGAGACCAATGTCCAGGAATCAGTGACAAAGCTGAAGCTGCGCCGGTGCTGGATCTTTTAACAAGACAACGGCCCTAAACACTGCTCAAAATCCACTAAGGCATTCATGCAGAGGAAAAAGTACAACATTCTGGAATGGCCATCTCAGTTCCCAGACCTGAATATAATTAAAAATCTGTGGTGTGAGTTAAAGAGAGCTGTCCATGCTTGGAAGCCATCAAAGCTAAATGAACTGGAGCTGTTTTGTAAAGGGGAATGGTCCAAAATACCTTCAAGAAGAATTCAGACTCTCATTGGAACCTACAGGAAGCGTTTAGAGGCTGTAATTTATGCAAAGAGCGCATCTACTAAATATTGATTTCATTTCTTTGTTGTGGTGCCCAAATTTATGCACCTGCCTGATTTTGTTTAAACAATTATTGCACACTTTCTGTAAATCCAATAAACTTTATTTCACTTCTCAAATATCACTGTGTGTGTCTACTTTACGATATATTTAACTGACATTTTTTATCATAACAACCAACGACTTATACAGGAAAATCATGATGATTAACGATGTTGCCCAAACTTTCGCATCCCACTGTATGAATGGGTACTGTATTACGTGGGTTTGTTTTGTGGGGATGGTGTATGCATTGCCATGTGTGGAGGTGTAATACGGTATCAGGACATCTCTCACTTCACATGTTGTTTCCTCTCTCTTACTTCCATAACTCTCCGTACCGCTTTCTTTCTTTACTACCTATCACGCCCCCATCTCCACTAGTTTTTTCCCCCATCTCTCTGTTCTCTGTATCTCACTCACTTCTTTCTCTGCAACGTCTTTCTTTCCCCACAATCTTGGTCTCACCCTCTTAACTACCTATATTTTCCTCTTACCTGTCTCGCATTCTCTCTCACTGTTGTCACCCTTTGCCTTTTTACACTGTATCGCCATCCCTTGTAAGGCATCATTAACCTACCGACAATTCTTTTCATATTCTTTCTGCACCCAAACTGACCCAAATATGATAAAAAGAGAACCAGTCACCACCAGGTGTGTGGAGAATGATACACGCTATGCTTATACGACTAAAAGTTTACCAAGTTTTCTTGATTCTTGGTTACAATTTTCTGCTCCTCTTCTTCTCCACTCTTCATGTATTTAATTTCTTCGACTGGTTTGATTCTGTATTCATCTGCAGAAAACGTAATAATAATAATAATAATAATATCAACAATTCAGGCACTGAAAAAAAACTTGTAAAATTAACTGGACCATAGATTGCCAAAGTCATAATACGGAAACAGTACTTCTCATTTACACATTGATTTGGTTATTAAATAAGCCCAGTAACGTTCCTTTACTAGAAACCTCCGCCCCACAGTGTATGCTGGCACTCAATGAAAATACATCATGCTATCAGTTTTAAAAATTAGGGCACATCAACAAAAGTACCCTTACCAATAAGTCCCACGGAGCAGTGCAAAGAAATACGTGGTCTTACCTATGTAGAAGGTACTACTCCCTAGAAATCGTTGTTGAGGCCTGCAAATGCTGCTATTAAAGAAATATGGTGGCCCTGTCTATGCACCTTTGTAGTGATGCTCTAAGATAAGAGGTGACTCTGATTCATTATGGCTGTGACCAGGGCCGGATTACCGACCAGGCAACAAAAGCAGTCGCTTGGGGCCCCATTCAGAGTCAAAGGGGCCCCATCAGCACATAAACCAGCCCTTGCCATCCTGTCAACGGTGGCTGGATGGTATAATGGTTAAAGGGACTCTCAGCAGTGCAGTAACTATGGAAAGATGCATATCATTTTAAAGCTCTCTTTCTCCTCTTTCCAATGATATATAAACGGCTGCTCTATGCCTTTTAGTTTTCGATATTTTCGCGATCGAAATCGTGGCCACAGGACAACTTTTCTCCAAAGTCAGCGGTGGCTGGATAGTATAATGGTTAAAGGGACTCTGAGCAGTGCAGTAACTATGGAAAGATTCATATCATTTTAAAGCTCTCTTTCTCCTCTTTCCAATGATATATAAACAGCTGCTCTATGCCTTTTAGTTTTCGATATTTTTGCGATCGAAATCACAGCCACAGGACGACTTTTCTCCAAAGTCAGCGGTGGCTGGATGATATAATGGTTAAAGGGACTCTGAGCAGTGCAGTAACTATGGAAAGATGCATATCATTTTAAAGCTCTCTTTCTCCTCTTTCCAATGATATATAAATGGCTGCTCTATGCCTTTTAGTTTTTGATATTTTCGCGATCGAAATTGCGGCCACAGGATGACTTTTCTCCAAAGTCAGCGGTGGCTGGATGGTATAATGGTTAAAGCGACTCTGAGCAGTGCAGTAACTATGGAAAGATGCATATCATTTTAAAGCTCTTTTTCTCCTCTTTCCAATGATATATAAACGGCTGCTCTATGCCTTTTAGTTTTCGATATTTTCACGATCGAAATCACGGCCACAGGACGACTTTTCTCCAAAGTTGGCAGCTTGATTCAGCATAATGCAATAAAATATAAGGAACCCAGGGGGATATAATTACAAACATCATGCTGGTAGGTGTGAGGATGTAATGAATTAGTTGTGGGTATGCTTAAAGGCATATCACAGGCACTGCTTGGAGTCCCTTCAAGGGCTCTGCCGCTGACACAGGAGACCAGGGTTCGAATCTCAGCTCTGCCTGTTCAGTAAGCCAGCACCTATTCAGTAGGAGACCGTAGGCAAGTCTCTCTAACACTGCTACTGCCTATAGGGCACGTCCTAGTGGCTGCAGCACTGGCGCTTTGAGTCCACCAGGAGAAAAGCGCGATATAAATGTTATTTGTCTTGTCTTGTCAAATGATGCCGTGCGCTGCTGATTGTCTTCAGAGCCAGGCTCTCCTCCTAGGTCCCCCTCCTGCTACTGTGCGCTCTGCCGCTGCCCACTCCACCCTCCCTTCCCACAGAGAACCACAGCTGCAGCAAGAATGATAGCAGCAGATGGCAAACGCTCACTCACCTATCCATGATCCAAGCGATAGAGATCCCGTCATCTGAAACCCATCTGTCTCTTCTACAGTGCAGCCGCTCGCTCTGAACTTCCTGATTCTCAGATCAGACAGGAAATAGGAAGTAGTAATAGTAGTAGTAACAGAGCGGCAGCACTCTAGAGGAGACAGATGGGCTCCAGATGACGGGACCTCTATTGCTTGGATCGCAATAGGTGAATGTGATTCATCTGGTGCTGTCATTCTCCCCCACTGCGGCTGCCTTCTCTGCTGGACTATCATATTCACTGGGATGGAGGCTGCATGGTGGCTGTCTAGTTTGGGAGGAAATTGGTTGTTCGGTGGTGGGAGTGGTTATGTAATTCTGTCTGGGGAACGGCTTCCGGTTTGGCGGTGTCCAGAGCTTTCTGCTATTGCCAGGCTGGAGATGGAAGGGGAAAGTGCTGCTGCTGTGATATCTGGCGCCCTCTTCACAGGGGTGCCCCAGCCCCTGAGTGCAAATGTCCCAGCCATTCATCTCTCACTCTGCATTTTGCCGCTGCTATTCCCTGCATTGTGCACCCACAGAGGAAAGCGTGCTGTTGCCCATAGCAACCAGTAGCTCGGCTGCCCGGTGTGTGCGGCATATTGCTGTGCAGCTGCATCTTCTGATTCTATTACGACATGATGGGGGGGCCCAAATCAGTTACTTTGCTTAGGGCCCCATTTAGCCTTAATCCGGCTCTGGCTGTGACATCATAAGTCCTGCCTACTCATATATTATACAGGCAGTCCCCTAATCACAAACAACTAGAGTTACAAAGTTTCAGAGATACAAATGAATATGTATACGCAGCAGCTGCATCCACACAGTGCATATTATGCACTGTGTAGAAGGAAAGGGGCTGGCACTACATGGATACCACCTGCGAGCGAGGTTTGAGTAGTAACAAAGCTCTCCCCCTTGAAGATGCTACTTCAGCGTGCTCAGGTATAGAGGCTTAATGTATAATACATATAGAGGGTGAAAATGAACCAGCACTGTTGAAGCGTAGCTTTATTGATATCCAAGCTTAAAACATCTGCTCAATCAGCAGGGCCGGATTTGTACTTTCCAGTGCCCTAGGCCTGCTGTCACCAAGGGCCCCCCCCCCAAAAAAAAAATATTTTGTGCAACACCTTGACTAGCAATCATTGGTTTGAATGTGCTCAATTCAGTTGTGTTGCTCTGCCCCCCAGTCAACAAATAATTCCTGTAATTTGCGCTCCTGCCCGAATGTGTACAGCAGCCGATAGTGTTCTGGGCATGCATACTTGAGAAATGACGCTGATGTATGACCGGTACTTGTCAAGAATGCATAACACTGTACCAGCCATGGGCAGGAGCAAGAAATTACAGGGAGCGCGAGTGGCCAGAGCATGCGCTGCTTTTTTGTCCTCTGTGCGACTGGCTACAGTCGGAGCCACAAACAGGTGGCAGGGCAGTGCAATGGAAAGAAGCCCATCCAAAACAGAGAACAGGTAAGTAGTAAACATCCTATCAAGACCCACTTTGGATGTTCTGTTGTTATTTGAGTGGACCTGAACTCAGAACTTCCTCTCTGCTCTAAAAGATATGCAACAACATAACCTTTAAATAAAAACATTTCTTTGTTACAGCTGATATAAATACTGCAATAAATCTGCAGTGTGTCTACTTCCTTTTAACATCCTGTGCTTTCAAATGAGCTTAGATGTTGTGGCAGTCAGGTGACACATTGTAGAGATAAACTACAACTTGTGATTGAGGGGGAATTAGACAGGCTCTCTAAATACATACATGGTACATTTCTCTGTTTTCCTTCTGTCCTGTGCAAGAGTTCAGCTCCACTTTAAAGCATCTGAATGACATTTATTTATATTTGTGGAAAAATCTATGCATCTCTTTTAAATGTTGAATGTACATATGGTGGTGTGCTCTAACATATAGACAGTATACAGGAACAAAGTCTGAAGAAGGCTTATTAGCAGAAAGCTTTCTCTTTTTCTTTTAAGCAAATGGTATCATCCTGATTCAAAACTTTCTGCTTTCGCTGATGGCTAAGATGGTACAATGCTCTACTGCTACAGGAAAGCAGAAGGATGCCAAACCATACACACTACCATAGAGTTGGTAACAGCTCAGGTGTCCTTTAAAGTCACAGTTTAGCAATGAAAGAAAAGCAAGCAGTTCTCATAGATGGTAGGAGATGAAGGACAGAAATGAAGCAGGAAAGAGTTAACTGAATCAGACAAGCGATCACTGCTAGCTAGGAAAAAAAAGAGAGAGTCATAAATTAGGATTAGTTAAAGTAATTTACAACTGCTGGGTCAGTGTCAAAGCTGTAAAAGAGGTGAAGAAACTAGCAGACCTCACTGATGTTTGGGAATGCCTGCATTAAAACTCAGCGTAACTTAGTTCTATCTGCTTTGTAATGTAAATCCCTGGCATTTCTCTCACATCATCTGTATGTCTATCATACAGAGGAATGGTGACAGTTATGATTGATCCTGATTGTTATAACACATCAGGAAATGTGAGAGAGAGAGAAGCAGGGATTGGGGAACTCTGGAATTCAGCAGAGCAGGGCGCTGCCTGGCTGCTCTGCGGGACCAGAAGAGATGATTTACTTTGACATATGACCTCTTCTCTCTCCAAATCATGCCACCCTTCTTATCTTATCTGATTTTATCGCCCTAGGCCGTGGCCTTTCTGGCCTTTCCAGAAATCTGGCCCTGTCAATCAGGCAAAGTTTCATCACAAAAATCAGTGGGTAACAGTTGCACATACTATTGTGGGTGAGAGTTGGATCTGGGTGCGGTGGGTGCTGGGAGCTGGAGGCTCCAGATTTTTTTGATGAAACTTTGCCAGATTGAGCAGATGTTTTAAGCTTGGATATCAATAAAGCTACGCTTCAACAGTGCCGGTTCATTTTCACCCTCTATATGTATTATACAGTGCATATTACTACTGCCTTTACCTCCTAGGAGAAAAGTTAGTAGAAAAAGTGCATTGGATCGGGCCCCTCATGTCCAAATCCAGAATTGTCCCAAAGTAAATAATTTGTTCATGTTTCAGCATGTTTAACACATGACTGAACTTACAAACAATCTCACAGAACAGATCCTGTTTGTAAGTAGGGGACCACCTATATATTATTGATATCATAGATACTAACTGAAGGTTGTAAATATGCAGCAACTCGGTAGCACCTGTGGGTAGCAGCTTTCCGTTAACGGTAGCTTAGTTCGGCTTAGTGTGGGTGAAGCAGTGGTGGGTAGTGGCTTAGTGTGGGCAGCAGTTTAGTGCATCGGTTGTGGTGTATGCATTAAGCGCAGGATTCTTTTGAAAACCGAGGGTTTCCTGGTAGGAATGCAGGGGCCACAGGTGGCAGCGTGCAACAGCCTCACTATGATTTTCTAGGTAACTGTAATGTTTTTCTTTTTTCTTGTGTCAAATGAATATATACATAACTTACATTGAGTTGTAAGTGCATTTACCTTACAAATCAACTTATCAAGCAGCAACTGCTTTGTGAAGGATTTTTCTGACACTGACAGACTGGAGCTTGTTAGGCTAGTGGGTTTACTGGCAATGTGCAAATGATGTGCATGATTTCCAATTCAACCAACACCAAAGCAAGCAGAGAAATAGGAAGAAAGTTCATGAGGCACATCTTATTTTAGCGCACTATGCAAGAGCCAGGCGTGAGACTATTTTATCACATGTGAGCTGACAGGCTTCTGGGAGATAAATAAATGTTCTCATTGAGCTTCTACCACATTGCGACTCTTTCTGACATTTGCACAACTCTATAATTGACCTTGTGGTTTTTCCAAATATTGAGTAAAAAGAAAGCAGGGTTATGCTTGAAGCTACCTTGCATCAGAATGCTGCACAAATTTGGACAGAGGCGCCAGGCAGGTTAAAATGATCTAAAATCAACTAAAAAGGAGTAGTACAGGTGCACTTACCTCCTGAAATGATATCGAGATTGTTCAAATCGCAAATAACAATTTATTTTGGCACTCCGCATGCGTTTCGCAGGTATAACCCGCCTCATCAGGCAAGGAGTGCAAGCTCAAAAAGGTCCAATAGTGGTACCTGCGAAACGCGTTGCGGAGTGCCAAAATAAATTTGTTATTTGCGATTTGAACAATCTCGATTGTCCATCATTTCAGGAGGTAAGTCCACCTGTACTCCTCCTTTTTAGTTGTTTTTAGATCATTTTAACTTGCCTGGCGCCTCTGTCCAAATTTGCACAGTATATAGTCCACCTTGGGTGGAGGGGACTCTTCCCTTCTTTATATCTACAGAGAGCGACTTCTTAAACCTGAGTGGGGTCGGGTTCTAATGCTCCTCACCTGCATTTCAAGTGGTTGCCTATGTGGTAACCCGTGTTTGTGAGTATATCCACATCTGTTAATCATTTTGCCAACAATTGCTAGACTTACTGCACCATATTGGGCTCTCGGTTTTTCTTATTTTTTTTTCTTCTTTTTTTTGTTTCAAGTGCATCAGAATGCTGCACTTTGTGATCTGAACTGTATATTTTCATTTCAAGATCACAAACATTTTTGAGTGTCCATCCGCAGATCTGAGTCTAGACTTCATTCATGCAGGAAAATTGATTATTTATTTATTTTTTTTATCTCAATCTGGAATTAAAATATGAAATGCCAAAATTTGTGCATATCTTTGTAGTCACAATGTGGAGATTTGTCCATTTGTATGGAACATTTTTTCTCATCAATATTCTGGTACATACCACTTAAAATAAAATACTGGGTTTGTTACGTAACTCTGTTATGTGTAAAATCATTTCACGTACCCCTAAACACACATATAGTTTTTAAGATTACAAATATTCCAGGGTGTTTGTAGCTAAACATGAATATGTGTATTTAGTTATAAATGTAGTTAACATTTTACAGTTTTTTGATAATGGATAAGGTCAAACGAGTTCCCCTCAAGCCCAACAGAACAACCCTGTTGGTTTGTGTACTTTATGCGAACAACCTCCTAGGTTAAAGAAAATAGGATACTTCCAACCTTTTGCGTATGTTACAATGGAGTCTACATGATCAAGCAAAGTTGGCTCAGATTTACTTTATTTGTTTAACCAATGCCTGGGTCACGTTATAGCTAGTGTTGCTAAAAACAATTGGATCTGTCATCCCCCTCCTAAAAATGGTTAATTCTATGGTTTTATTTATATTCAAACATTTGCAAAGTAGACTGAATGTTTTGCCGTCTCTGCTCAATTGTAGCCTTAAAGTGTACCAGAGCCGAAGCACAGGTACAAAATGAGATAATTACCTAAAGAGAGGGACGCCTCAGGATCCTATTAAGGCTTCCCTTGGTGCTCTCATGTCCCCTGTCGCTGAGGGGGGCCCTGGGAAAGATTAGCGTCAAGGTATTGTCGCTAATCATATCGGGGCTGTGTACCTCATCTTCCTATAGCGTGGCTGCGTAGTAGCTGCACAAGCTCGCCCACGTATGTGCAGTAAGCCGGAGCTGCTCGTGTACTGCCCAGCCTGATGACAGAGGAAGAGCACAGCTCCGATCAGGAGGGGAGCCGCACTCAGCAACGGGGGACATCGGTGCACCGAGGGAAGCCTCAGTAAGATCCTAAGGCTTTCCTCTCTTCAGGTAAATATCTTATTTTGATCCCAAGCTTCGACTTGGGATTACTTTAACTGTCCCTCAGAGGGGCTCACAATCTATTTTAGAAGGTAACAGTAATTTTACTAAGATGACTGCCTGCAGGACACTATGGGGTTGATTCACTATAACAAATAGCGTGCCTTATCAGAGTTAACACGCCTTATCAGGGTTAATACACCTTTTCAGAGTAGCATAGCGAGCGCTGCAAACTTAAGTTCAAGTTTCCTTTCAAGTGACAGGCAGCCTATTGGGCCACTCAAAGTGCAGGGATAATGTCCTTTAAAGTTATTGGACCCGCAGGGACTCAGGGCATGAAAAGTGGGGCGGTCTCCATTGCCAGTTAGCATGCATAAGTTTGTAGCGCTCACTATGCTACTCTGATTAGGTATGTTAACTCGGATAAGGTGCTAACTCTGAGAAGGCGTGTTAACTCTGATTAGGCACGCTATTTGTTATAGTGAATCAACCCCCTATGTGCTTTGCAGAGACATTGTTGTATGCTTACCTCTCTCTGCTGTAGGTGAGTCACCTTTTATTTGAGAAGTGATCTTATTGAACACCTGATAGAAAGTGGTAACTGGGTATGTCTGCAGATGGCAATTTCAATTCTTATTAATTTATATAGCGCCAGCATCTTCCATGGCGCTGTTGTGAAATGAGAATTTGGGGCATGAGGTTTACAAAATGGTGTATACCTGCACTGGCTACAAGAATGCACATTTTGAACGTTTAAATTAGTATCTGTAGCCAGCTATGATTAGCTAAAGTTATTAAAATACCTGAAATATACAGTATGTGTAGCTAGCTGTGCAAATGAAACAATTCATTGTCAGGCCAGTAAATAAGGGCATATTCAAGATATTAGTGCACTCTCTTTTCACCACAATACACAATCCAGAGCTGATCTCAACAATGGCCTCCATTCACTAAGATCATGCTAAAGATAAAAAGGCAAGAGAAAACTTACCACCACACATCGATCTTGCCTTATTAAGGTGTAGAGATAAGTTTTCAAAGTGAGTTAAAGTATCATTTCTGTCCTCAAGTTACCTCCTCTGTAGTTATTTTCACATGCAGTTAATTAACAGCCTGTCTTTAACTTTAGAATTCTGGAGTTATTTTAAGGATTGAGGAGTTAACTTTAGAGATCACACCTTAACCTAAAGACAGAAGAGTTAACTTTAGGTTTGCCTGAGGTAAAATGTTTCCTGAATACTACATGCCGTATCACCATGGTGATAACTCTATAAATGTTATTAAAGACAGGAGATAAGCTTAGTGAATTCAGCACACACTGCAGCCAGTATAGTATCAGTACAGGCACATAGTAACAGCTTATACTGTACATACTGGAGGTAGCAGAGATCAGCATACACTGCAACTAGTTTACTATCAGTAAAGGCACAGAGTAACAGCTTATACTTTACATACTGGAGGTAGGAGAGCTCAGCAAGCACTGCAGCTAGTTTACTGTCATTACAGGCACAGAGTAACAGCTTATCCTGTACATACTGGAGGTAGCAGAAATCACCACATGCTTCAGCTAGTTTACTATCAGTACAGGCACAGAGTGACCACTAATACTGTACATAATGGAGGTAGCAGAGATCAGCACACACTGCAGGTAGAATACCATCAGTACAGGCACAGAGTAACCACTTATACTGTGTAGATACTGAAGGCAGCAGAGATCAGTACACGCTGCAGCTAGTTCACCATCAGTACAGGCACAGAGTAACAGCTTATACTGGAGGTAGCAGAGATCAGCACACACTGCAGCTGGTTTACTATTAGTATAGGCACAGAGTAACAGCCTATACTGTATATACTGGCGGTAGCAGAGATCAGCAAACGTTAGATCAGTACACGTTATAGCTAGTTTACTATCAGTATAGGCACAGAGTAACAGCTTATACTGTACATACCGGAGGTAGCAGAGGTAAGCACACACTGCAGCTAGTATACTATCAGTACAGGCATAGAGTATCACCTTATACTGTACATACTGGAGGTGGCAGGAATAACAGCAAGATCTGTGCCCCCCTCCCCTTCACAGTATAATAGCTAGATGTGTACTCTAATCCCCCCCTCCCCCTATACACATTATAGTAGCTAGATTTGTACCTTCCCCCCTCCCCCCAGTATAATAACTAGATGTGTACCCTGATGCCCCAAACACACACAGTGTAATACCTAGATGTGTCCCAGCCCCCTCCCCAGTATAACACACACACTGTAGTAGCTAGAAGTGTCCCAGCCCCCCTCCCTCCAGTGTGGTAGCTCCTCCACTCTCTCCCAGCATTACAGAGCTGCACAGTGGGGGACAGGCATGCAGCACTAACCTCCTCCTTGTTGTTCCAGGGGCTGCAGGTCCTGTCTCTCTCCTCTGTAGTGTAGCTCTGAACTTCCTGCTTCTGACATCGGACACTAGAGCCCAAACAGAGGAGTAGGAAGTGCAGAGTAGCTACACTACAGAGGAGACAGACGGACCTGCATCGCCTGGAGCAAGGCTGAGGTGAGTGAGTGCTTGCCTGCCTGCTGGTGCCTATTCCCACTGCTGCTAAGGGGAGAGCTGCAGCTGTCAGCCTGTCAATGTAAACTCCATCCACGGGCTGACAGCTGCAGCTCTCCCACTAGCAGCAGTGGGAATAGGCTGATAGCCATGGACCCACCCACACCTCATACTAGTCTACCTGTCAGCCACACGTCAGGACCAGGTGGACGAAGCCAGGGGCTCCTCCAGCACTTCAGCAGGCAGCCTCTTCCGATCCGGCCAGGACGCCACTCCTCCTTCCTCCCTGGCCGGAACTACAAAGTAATTGTCGGGTCTGGCAGCCGGCCAGGGAGGTATCACTCTGCCGGCCAAAATAGTCCCCCCTCACCTGCTATTTGCATAGGGAGGGAGGCCCGGCGCCCAACTTCCTAATAAATATATAAAAGTTTAAAAAAAATCCTCTCAGCTGCGGGCCCCTTGTGGCGTAGGGCTGGGGGCGGGCCCCATAGCATTGCTATGGTCGCTATGGCGATTGCTACGCCTGTGCCTCAGGCAAACCAAAAGTTAACTCTTCTGTCTTTAAGTTAACTCTTAAATCCTTAAAATAACTCCAGTATTCTAAAGTTAAAGACGGGCTGTTAATTAACTGCGTGGCGAAAATAACTTACTACAGAGGAGGTAATTTAACTACAGAGGAGGTAACAAAGTATGAAGAGATAAGATAACTCTCTCACTGTGTGAAGTTTTCTCTTGCCTTATTATCTCCAGCATGATCTTAGTGAATTGAGGCCAATGTCATTATTGGCCACCACAGTAGATAGTCCAATGCCAATCCAGTAATAATTAATTTAGATCCTGCAAGGGAAAGTCCACTCTCTCCTCAGGTCTATATGGTGATACACCTCAGAAAAAGTTTTACACCCTAACACAGTGAAACAGTGTGTTATAGAGCTATGAAACATATAGGGAAAATGAATGAAACAGTTTGTATCTTGCATGTTTAAACAGCTTCCACCTAGGTGCACCAAGGAACCACATTGGGAGTGCCGCCACCAGGATGACACACAGGGACCCCCCTGCTCTATCCATACACACCAGTTGCACATGGTGGGTCTAGGCATATAACCAAACAGTAGCTGCTTCTAGTATCTAGAGTATAGAACACATACTCTCTTAGCATAATACGGTTTATTCACATGAACATTGTAACCATTACACGTACAAGATAAAAATTAAAACCAAACATATCTGACAATAATGCCATCCGCCTTCCTGGAGGTCTCTGATGTTTTCCAAAAGTTGCTCGAGCTGGCCAGAAGCGTCGCGGAGCTTGGAGATGTACGCTTTTGGCCAGCTTGGGCTACTGTGGGAAACGCCGGAGATCTCCAGGAAGGGCAAATGTCGGCATTGCAAGATATGATTGTTTTAACCAATGCAATTAAAAAAAGATTTGAGCGATACATATCTGACAAGATATACTAGTAGTGTGTCTCGGTACAGCCCACCACTCCTTGGAAAGTTAACTGTGCTGCAAGTATGTCCCCATGTGCACTGCTACAACATCCCTGCCAAGTGCTCTGCCCACAAGGAAAGATGTCATTGCAAAGCTGGAAGAAATCCTCATTTGGTCAATTTTATGCACCAAATAACAATTTTCTGCAGTGGTGTAGCTAAGGAGCTATTGGCCCCAGTGCAAGTTTAACATTGCCCCCTCCCCCCCCCCAATCACTCTATGCATAATAATTGATACAGCGCTCCAACACCTGCCAAGGACAACTACAGTGTTGGTGGTGCAAGAAGAGGATGGAGAACAGTTTGTTATTCAAAGCATCTATAGAAGTGATTATTACCAGCACAGGACGAATAAAGAGCTAATACTGCGGTTGAGGGATGGCCCCTTGGGGCCACTCTCTCCCAAGGACCTCAGAACGGTTGCAACCTCTGCATCCCCTATTGCTACGCCACTGATTTTCTGCTTGGTGATAGATGCGGGTCCTTCAGCCCACTTTTACCTTTGTACATTTGTATTAACCATCAGCAGGCTCTATGCACAAAGATATTAGAAACTGAACTTGCTCTGAAAGGGGCGACAAGAACAGTCTGTTTCATCTGTGTAAGTGCTTTAAGCCATCGCCAGGTTAATGCAGTACTTGAAGATTTAGGAATCACATTCAACAGCGTTTCATACTGCACTGAAGTCAGATGGTTGTCTTGTCATATAGTATTGAAGGGATTTTATTTACTTCAGGAGGAAATGGTGAAGCTCTCAGAGCTCAAAGGCAAAAACTGTGATGCTTTGAAGTCAGATTTATTTGCTCTGGATCTTGCATTTGCAGCTGATATTACTGGACACTTATAGAAGTTGAACCTGGAGCTACAAGGATGAGATAAAATTGTGACAACTTTGTATGTTACTGTAAAGTGCTTTCAAGCCAAACTACAGCTCCGGAAAGCCAAGACCGATAAAGTCTGCTGCATTTTGCTGCCTTTTTGGAACCGAGATCTGTGAAGCCAAAATTACTCTTTTCCAGATATACTCTTTATGGGGTTGATTCACTAAACTGCATTAATTTTTTTACGGATGTAACTTTTCTGCGCGCATATTGCGTTACGCGTTATGTGCGCAGAAAAATTACGTCCGTAAAAAAATATATAATTGCAGTCCAATGCTACAACAAAGACAAAATAAGAAATTGTTGTTTCCAGTTTACATAAATATTTGCCAGCTCAATATGTAGAAATGTGCAAGTTTGTTTCCCAAGCAAATTTTTTTACATGCATTTTTCCAGTACTGATAACACTTGTTAGTGTACCAGCATTAAGGTGCGTACACATGCACAATAACTGTTCCTCACAGGGATCAAGACTCAATCCCTTTATTGACAGTTTGGGGCTGAGTTTTGTATAGATGCGTCATCAGCTTAAAGGTCAGCAAAAAAGTGACCCTTTCTGTAGCTATGGGGGAGGGGTGACTCAGCCAACTCAAGGCCAGGACAACGTACCAGTTTGGCTCTCTCGCCCTGGCCACCTTGGGGGGGGGGGGGGGGGGAAGGGAAGGGTATGGTGCCACGGTATAGACTCTAGATTCTCATCAGAATCAGAATCAGAATCAGTTTATTCGCCAAGTGCAACAAATATCGCACCCGGAATTTTTTGTGGAACACACGGCCTAGAAAATTTGTTATACAAACAGATCGAGAAGACAGTACAATCAGATCAAAAAAAAAATAATACAAACAGATCGAGAAGACAGTACAATCAGATCAAAAAAAAATAATGCGATAGATACAGTATAGTTTAGGGGGCAGAGAGATTACACCAAAACAAACATTTACTAACAGGGTTACAACATGATATGATATGGGCAGCAGTGCAGACTAACGTGTTTTACGAGTGTGGTGTCTCGAGTTCAGCAAGCGGATGGCTTGGGGAAAGAAAGTATTTAAATGTCTGGTGGTCTTGGTGGGGATGGATCTGTAGCGGCGACCCAATGGCAGGCGAACAAAGTAGCGACTGCCGGGGTGAGAGGGGTCGTTCCGTATTTTATTTGCTCTCGACCGCAGTCTGGAGGTGTGTAGGAGGTCCAGAGGTGGAAGGGGTGACCCAATGATTCTCTCTGCGGTATTGATTACTCTCTGAAGCTTGAGTCTGTCACTCGCGGTAGCGCCTGTGTACCAGACGACGATGGAGGAGCAAATAATTGACTCAATGGTGGCTGTATAAAATGTTGTCATCAGTTCCCGCGGCATCCCAAATTTCCTCAGCTGCCTCAGGAAGAACAACCTCTGCTGGGCCTTCTTCTGGACCTTGGAGGTGTTCTCAGCCCACTTTAAGTCCTTGGTGATGGTGGCGCCTAGGAAGCGGACACTCGACTCCCTGGAGACGTTGGTGCCTTCAATGGAGACTGGGTCGAGTGTGGGAGGGCGCCTTCTGAAGTCCACTATCAGTTCAACTGTCTTTGCTGTGTTGAGTACCAGCTGGTTGTCCTTACACCATTTGCAGATGCGTTCAATCTCGTTCCGGTATGCAAGTTCACCGTCCCTGCCAATAAGGCCAAGGATGGTGGTGTCATCTGCGAATTTTATAACCTTGACAGAGTTTTCGGTTGATGTGCACCTCTTTGTGTAAAGAGAAAACAGGATTGGGGACAGTACGCACCCTTGCGGGGCACCTGTGTTTGTGGTTCTCTCCTGTGAGGAGCAGCTGCCAAGCTTCACCAGTTGCGTCCTGTTTGTGAGGAAGTCCTTGATCCAGGAGCACAGAGTGAGGTCGAGGCCAAGTTGTACCAGATTGTCGTATAGGATGTTTGGGCAGATTGTATTGAAGGCCGAGCTGAAGTCAAGGAGGAGGATCCTGGCATAGGTGTCGGGACCATCGAGGTGTTCTGTGATGTAAGTCAGAGCAATGTTAATGGCGTCCTCGATTGACCTGTTTGCCCTGTATGCAAATTGAAGTGGGTCCAGGAGGGGGTCAGTGAATCGCTTAAGGTGAGAGAGGACCAGTCTTTCCAGGATCTTCATGATGGTGGGAGTAAGGGCTACGGGCCTGTGGTTGTTAAGATCAGAGATCCCCGGCTTCTTGGGTACCGGGATGATCGTGGATTTTTTAAAGCAGGCAGGTACTTTGCCCTCCGTCAGTGATTTGCTGAAAAGAGAGGAGAGGACAGGAGCGAGCTCGGTTGCGCAGGTTCTCAGGCACATTGATGATACGCCGTCCGGGCCCGAGGCCTTCCTGGGGTTGAGCCGCCGGAGGTGTTTCAGGACGTCAGCTTCCAGGACTGGTACCGGAGCTGAGGTTGGTGACCCCCTGGGTGGGGTTTCTAGTGTTCCGAGTGCGGAGGGTACCTTCTCGAATCTGCAATAGAACTCGTTGAGTTTCTCAGCAAGGTCTGTGCTAGGTGGTGCGTGCTGAGGGGGAGGTTTTAGGTTTGTGGCTGCCCTTAGGCCTCCCCAGACTTCGCGTGGATTGTTAGACTGGAGACTCAGGCGCAGCTTGTCCGAGTAGTTCCTCCTCGCTATCTTGAGTTCACGGTTTAGGGCGTTCCTGGCCTCTCTGAACTCCTCAGGGGTGCCGGATTTGTGAGCTACCGCCTTGAGTTTCCGGAGCCGGTGTAGCTTGCCGTTGAACCACGGCTTACTGTTGGGGAAGACTTTGAAGGTCTTCGTCGGGATGCATGACTCCTCGCAGAAGCTGATGTAGGATGTAACGTTGCCGGCCCATTCCTCCAGACAAGGTGACTCCAGGGCTGTCCAGTCGGTACATTCGAAGCAGGCCTGAAGTTGCTGCTTAGCCTCCTCTGTCCATTTTTTCACAGTCCTCAGGGCTGGTTTAGCGGTCGTAAGCTGCCTTCTGTAGGTGGGGAGCAGGTGGATGAGGCAGTGGTCAGAATTGCCGAGGGCAGCCCATGGAGTAGCCTTGTATGCATCCTTAAGCACAGTGTAGCAGTGATCCAGGGTGTTCTCCTGCCTGGTGGGGCACATTATGTGCTGTCTGTAGCGGGGTAGCTCCTGACGGAGGTTGGCTTTGTTGAAGTCCCCCATGATGATGAAGAGGGAGTCTGGGAGGGATGTCTCCCACCGTGTGATGGAGTCACTTAGCTTGCGGAGGGCGGCTGCGGTGTCGGCATTTGGCGGGATGTATACCGCGACAAGGACAAAGGAGGAGAACTCTCTGGGGGAGTACATAGGTCTGCAGTTTGAGATAAGGAGCTCAATGTCTGGAGTGCAGCACTTGAACAGGGTGGTGGTGTTGGAGCACCATGCAGTGTTGATATAGAGGCAGATGCCACCCCCTTTGCTTTTGCCGGATAGGGACAGATCGCGATCCGCTCGGATGAGGCTGTATCCTGGTAGGAGCACAGAGTTGTCCGGGATGTTGTCCTTCAGCCAGGTCTCTGTGAAGCAGAGGATAGGTGTGCACCCTGCAAGCACATGTTTGCTGCCGAGCAGAATAAGCAGTTCGTCCAGCTTGTTTGGGAGGGATCGAACATTTGCTAGTAGAATGGCAGGGAGGGGTGCGCGCAGACCTCTCCTTTTGAGTCTCACGAGTGCGCCTGACCTGCAGCCTCTGTAGCGGCGTTTGTTTGGAGCCCGCTTGGTGGTACTGGTGAGGTGGTTGAGGTGGGCACAGACCATGTTCCACAGGAGAGCAGCTGTCTCTGTATCTCTGGCAGCAAAGACCTCCCATTTTAGGAGTTCCTCCCGCGAGTGGGTGATGGTGTGCTGCCCTGGAAGGGAGTTTGGCCTCTGCAGATCTTGGCTCGTGAGGCCCCACTTTGCCTGGCTAGTGGTGCATGAGAGTGGCTGCTGAGGATTGCGGATAACCGTCGCCATCTTGTACTGCATTTGGGGTTTAGACGAAAGTTCAATGCAGGGGAGGAGGTAGGAGGGCCCCTCGATGGGAAAAGGTGCAATTTGGCGTCAAGCCCGGGGTAGACCCTTCCAAGCGGTATGCGAGAGGAGCAGGAGGGGTGCTTAGTGGGAGCAGGATGCAGGGGGATATGCCCTGAAGCCCTGAGCTGGATGGGCCATGATGAGGGGTCGGGTTGTGTGGCCAGTAGCAGGAGAGGTGAAAAAGGGCCCAAAACACAGCATTATGGTAAGGGAAACAGTCAAATTACAGGTGTTGAGGCACTTACAGGTAGATGCTGGTGTTTTGTAGATGCTGGTGGTCCGAGCTGCTGGTTCCTGTGATGCGGCTGTGTATGCCTTTAAGAAGCCGGAGGGAGGCGGCCACGTGGGCAGCGCGTGGTGGAGATGTACTCGGCCGGGTCTGCTGCCTTGGAGCTGCGTGTGGGGATGTTCGGTGAGGCAGACAGAGGGCACAGCGTGTGGTGTCGTTAGTGAGGGCATCCAGCAGGCACACGGGTCTTTTCAGCAGTCAAGGGCTGAGTCCTCTAGCGGTGAGCTGAGTGGCTTGGGCGGCTGGATTCCTTGGAGGCGGCAAGGGTGATGGAGGATCCGAGGCTGTTTGGGAGGAGGCCAGGAGCACCCGGAGCTTTGTCGGAGACCCGGAAAGTTTGGCAGAGAGCTGGCAAGCCGCGTCATCGGGTCAGGAACCGAGGTGAGAGAGATTGCAGGCAGGCGGGTGTGCAGCGGTATGAGAGGTGGGATCTGTCCTGCACAGCGAGAGCTGCAAGCTGCCCTATATACATCTACATGCTACTTACTATATACACTACTGCTGCTACTACTTTACTAGCTTAAAAGACTAACACTACAAAACTAACAACTACTGCTACTCTAACTAACTGCAAGCTGAAACAAGGGGAAAAGATCAGGAGCCGATGTGATCCGTGGCTGCCCGTTCCGGCGCCGGAAGTTTAGAAAGAGGATGCCTCAACTGACCACCTCGACTGAGTACCATCAATGTTTAAGGCTAGTAATTTGTGGACTACAGTTCTGCCTAGTGTTGCTTGGATACCCAGGATCACGAATTTGAGTAAATCCAGGCATGGCAGTATCGAAATCCGGATACGCGGTGATCGTGGTCCAGATTTGAAACGGAATTCCGAATTTGACTCAGATTTTAGCCGTGATTGCATGAAGATTTGACTTTAACCACTTGAGGACTGTGGGCTTTACCCCCCTTAAGGACCAGACCCTTTTTTTCCATTCAGACCACTGCAGCTTTCACGGTTTATTGCTCGCTCATACAACCTACCACCTAAATGAATTTTGGCTCCTTTTCTTGTCACTAATAAAGCTTTCTTTTGGTGCTATTTGATTGCTGCTGCGACATGAATTTTGTCAAAAAATGATTTTTTTAACTTTCTGTGCTGACATTTTTCAAATAAAGTAAAATTTCTGTATACATGCAGCACGAAAAATGTGGACAAACATGTTTTTGATTAAAAAAAACCCATTTAGCCTATATTTATTGGTTTGGGTAAAAGTTATTGGGCCTGATTCACAAAGTGGTGCAAACTTTTTCGCGGACTTTTGCGCGCGCAAAAGTCCGCGAAAAAGTTTGCACCGCTTTGTGAATCAGGCCCATAGCGTTTACAAACTATGGTGCAAAAAGTGAATTTTCCCATTTTGTAGCATCTATGACTTTTCTGACCACCTGTCATGTTTCATGAGGGGCTAGAATTCCAGGATAGTATAAATACCCCCCAAATGACCCCATTTTGGAAAGAAGACATCCCAAAGTATTCACTGAGAGGCATAGTGAGTTCATAGAATATATTATTTTTTGTCACAAGTTAGCGGAAAATGACAGTTTGTGACAAGAAAAAAAAAAAAGTTTTCATTTCTGCTAACTTGTGACAAAAAAAAAAATGAAATCTGCCACGGACTCACCATGCCCCTCTCTGAATACCTTGAAGTGTCTACTTTCCAAAATGGGGTCATTTGTGGGGTGTGTTTACTGTCCTGGCATTTTGGGGGGTGCTAATTTGTAAGCACCCCTGTAAAGCCTAAAGGTGCTCATTGGACTTTGGGCCCCTTAGCGCAGTTAGGCTGCAAAAAAGTGCCACACATGTAGTATTGCCGTACTTAGGAGAAGTAGTATAATGTGTTTTGGGGTGTATTTTTACACATACCCATGCTGGGTGGGAGAAATATCTCTGTAAATGACAATTGTTTGATTTTTTTTTACACACAATTGTCCATTTACAGAGATATTTCTCCCACTCAGCATGGGTATGTGTAAAAATACACCCCAAAACACATTATACTACTTCTCCTGAGTGCGGCGATACCACATGTGTGGCACTTTTTTGCACTCTAACTGCGCTAAGGGGCCCAAAGTCCAATGAGTACCTTTAAGTTTTCACAGGTCATTTTTGTTTCAAGACTACTCCCCACGGTTTAGGGCCCCTATAATGCCAGGGCAGTATAGGAACCCCACTAATGACCCCATTTTAGAAAGAAGACACCCCAAGGTATTCCGTTAGGAGTACGGCGAGTTCATAGAAGATTTGATTTTTTGTCACAAGTTAGCGGAAATTGATTTTAATTGTTTTTTTTTCCACAAAGTGTCATTTTCCGCTAATTTGTGACAAAAAATAAAATCTTCTTTGAACTCACCATATTCCTCACGGAATACCTTTGGGTGTCTTCTTTCTAGAATAGGGTCATTTGTGGGGTTCCTATACTGCCCTGGCATTTTAGGGGCCCTAAACCGTGAGAATGTCGCAAAATGACCTGTGAAATCCTAAAGGTACTCATTGGACTTTGGGCCCCTTAGCGCACTTAGGGTGTAAAAAAGTGCCACACATGTGGTACCGCTGTACTCAGGAGAAGTAGTATAATGTGTTTCGGGGTGTATTCTTACACACACCCATGCTGGGTGGGAGAAATATCTCTGTAAATGACAATTGTTTGATTTTTTTTACACACAATTGTCCATTTACAGAGATATTTCTCCCACTCAGCATGGGTATGTGTAAAAATACACCCCAAAACACATTATACTACTTCTCCTGAGTACGGCGATACCACACGTGACACTTTTTTGCAGCCTAGGTGCGCTAAGGGGCCCAACGTCCTATTCACAGGTTATTTTGAGGCATTTGTTTTCTAGACTACTCCTCACGGTTTAGGGCCCTAAAATGCCAGGGCAGTATAGGAACCCCACAAGTGACCGCATTTTAGAAAGAAGACTCCCCAAGGTATTCCGTTAGGAGTATGGTGAGTTCATAGAAGATTTTATTTTTTGTCACAAGTTAGTGAAAAATGACACTTTGTGAAAAAAAACAATAAAAATCAATTTCCGCTAACTTTTGAAAAAAAAAAAAATCTTCTATGAACTCGTCATACACCTAACAGAATACCTTGGGGTGTCTTTTTTTCTAAAATGGGGTCACTTGTGGGGTTCCTATACTGCCCTGGCATTTTACGGGCCCAAAACCGTGAGTAGTCTGGAAACCAAATGTCTCAAAATGACTGTTCAGGGGTATAAGCATCTGCAAAGTTTGATGACAGGTGGTCTATGAGGGGGCAAATTTTGTGGAACCGGTCATAAGCAGGGTGGCCTTTTAGATGGCAGGTTGTATTGGGCCTGATCTGAGGGATAGGAGTGCTAGGGGGGTGACAGGAGGTGATTGATGGGCGTCTCAGGGGGTGGTTAGAGGGGAAAATAGATGCAATCAATGCACTGGGGAGGTGATCGGAAGGGGGTCTGAGGGGGATCTGAGGGTTTGGCCGAGTGATCAGGAGCCCACACGGGGCAAATTAGGGCCTGATCTGATGGATAGGTGTGCTAGGGGGTGACAGGAGGTGATTGATGGGTGTCTCAAGGTGTGATTAGAGGGGGGAATAGATGTAAGCAATGCACTGGCGAGGTGATCAGGGCTGGGGTCTGAGGGTGTTCTGAGGGTGTGGGCGGGTGATTGAGTGCCTTAGGGGCAGATAGGGGTCTAATCTGATGGGTAGCAGTGACAGGGGGTGATTGATGGGTAATTAGTGGGTGTTTAGGGTAGAGAAGAGATGTAAACAATGCACTTGGGAGGTGATCTGACGTCGGATCTGCGGGCAATCTATTGGTGTGGGTGGGTGCTCAGATTGCCCGCAAGGGGCAGGTTAGGGGGTTAATTGATGGGTGGCAGTGACAGGGGGTGATTGATGGGTGGCAGTGACAGGGGGTGATTGATGGGTGATTGACAGGTGATCAGTGGGTTATTACAGGGAAGAACAGATGTAAATAATGCAGTGGCGAATTGATAAGGGGGGGTCTGAGGGCAATCTGAGCGGGTAGGCGGGTGATTGGGTGCCCGCAAGGGGCAGATTAGGGTCTGATCTGATGGGTAACAGTGACAGGTAGTGATAGGTGGTGATTGATGGGTAATTAGTGGGTGTTTAGGGTAGAGAAGAGATGTAAACAATGCACTTAGGAGGTGATCTGACGTCGGATCTGCGGGCGATCTATTGGTGTGGGTGGGTGATCAGATTGCCCGCAAGGGGCAGGTTTATACACTTTGTATACATTACAAAGTATATTATACACTTTGTATGCGGCGATGCGGGTGCTAGTAACCCGCCGGCGCCTCCGAACGGCCGGTGGGTTACAGCGCGAGGGGGGGCGGAGCCAGGCACCAGTGGCTGATCGCGTCACGAATGACGCGATCGCTCCGCCCATGCCCGTACAAGGACCGCCGCCTCTGTGCATGCGGCGGTCCTTGCGGGATCCACTTGCCGGCCGCCTCTGTGCAGTGGGCGGTCGGCAAGTGGTTAACATTAATAGCAAAGCTATTTTGAGAAGTGGCTACAACATAAAAAAAAAATCAAAAAGAGAAAAAATGAAAATGAGAAAATCAAAAATGAGTAAATCAATTTTAAAGTTTCAAATGAAAAAAGTATTTGTGATTAAAAACCCGTCAAAACCTGCCAACTTAATAGCGGCTAATAGCAAAGCCCCCTTACATACTAGAAACACCAAATTTGCCAGATATAGTAGCCTCCCTGGCGTTCTGATTCCCCAGGATTTCCGTGCAAAAAGTGGTTCAATTAATTTCCAATAATTTTCAACCTTTTTTTTTCCAATCAATTTTTTAAAAATATTGAATTCAATACAGGTTATTGTATTGAATTCAACTTAAAAAAAAAATGTTTGCAGTGAGATGTTGACGCTGTGTGACCCTGGTGTCATCAACGCCGATCGGCGGGGGACATGTCATCGCTGAGGGAGAAGCAAAATCCGTACAAGGACATGGAGGACGGCACTGGGGAAGCTATCAGAGGTACGTGACGAGGGATCAGTACGCCAATGCTGAGTATAAGACCCAGATGTGAAGGCAGGTGTATAGGGAGCCACATGTAGCCAGGTGTCAGGGTAGCCAGATGTCAGGGTAGTCAGGAGTGTAGCCAGATGTCAGGGTAGCCAGATGTCAGGGTAGCCAGATGTCAGGGTAGTCAGGAGTGTAGCCAGATGTCAGGGTAGCCAGATGTCAGGATAGTCAGGAATGTAGCCAGATGTCAGGGTAGCCAGGAGTGTAGCCAGTTATGGGTAGCCAAGTGTGTAGCCAGGTATATAGGGTGCCAGGTTTAGCCAGTTATAGGGAGGTAGGTGTAGCCAGTTATAGGGTGCCAGGTGTAGCCAGGTATATAGGGGAGCCAGGTATATAGGGTGCCAGGTTTAGCCAGTTATAGGGAGGTAGGTGTAGCCAGTTATAGGGTGCCAGGTGTAGCCAGGTATATAGGGGAGCCAGGTATATAGGGTGCCAGGTGTAGCCAGGAGTATAGGGTGCCAGATGTCCCCTCCCTCCCGATCTCTCCCCCTCGATCCTCACTTTTGGGCTGGGGAATCCCCCTCTGTGGGTGCGGGGATCCCCCTTCTGTGCGGGGTATTTTGGGATGGGGGATCCCCCTCTGCGGGTGGGGGGGATCCCCCTTCTGTGCAGGGTAATTTGGGCTGAGGGATCCCCCTCTGCGGGTGTTGGGATCCCCCTTCTGTGCGGGGTATTTTGGGATGGGGGATCCCCCTCTGCGGGTGGGGGGATCCCCCTTCTGTGTGGGGTATTTTGGGATGGGGGATCCCCCTCTGCGGGTGGGGGGATCCCCCTTCTGTGCGGCGTGCGGGTGGCCTCTACCCCCCCTCCCCCCATCCTCGCTTCCCCCCCCTTCCCTGTCTAAGCCCTGGCTTTGAGCAAATAGAACTACTCACCCAGGGGCCCTCTCCAGCGCAGCACTTCTTCCTCCATCGCAAAGTCCCGTCTGTTTACAGTTACATTACGAGACTTGGTGACGTCACCAAGTCTCGTAATGTAACTGTAAACAGACGGGACTTTGCGATGGAGGAAGAAGTGCTGCGCTGGAGAGGGCCCCTGGGTGAGTAGTTCTATTTGCTCAAAGCCAGGGCTTAGACAGGGAAGGGGGGGGGGGGGAAGCGAGGATGGGGGGAGGGGGGTAGAGGCCACCCGCACGCCGCACAGAAGGGGGATCCCCCCACCCGCAGAGGGGGATCCTCCATCCCAAAATACCCCGCACAGAAGGGGGAACCCCCCGCTCGCCCTAGCACATTCTCTCCCTAGGGATTCCCTAGGGAGAAGCATGCAGCAGCCTTCAGAGGCTGCTGCAGCGCTGCTGATCACAGCGTGAGAGGGGAAAGTGCAGGACGAGCTGAGCTCGTCCAGAACATTTCCAGCAAGTTTTCTTTGGACGACCTCAGCTCGTCCAGAACGCTAGGCAGGTTAAGAACAATGGGAACAAGAGGACACATTTTTTTTTCAAAAAGATCTTATAGTTTTTGGGAACATCGATTTTAAAGTTTCAAAGGACGTTTCAAAGGAAAGAAGTATACATGTAAATGTGGTAAATACATTAACTGTCATTTACGGCATTTAAATACAATTCCCCTTGTTCCCACTGTGCTACTTTACATATCCTGCATATTTGGTGTTTCTAGCATGTAAGGGGGCTTTGCTATTAACCGCTAAAGTCGGCGGGTTTTCAGGTAATAATCACGGCCCGTGATCACGGCTAAATCCGTGATCACAAGCCGGATTTGTAACCACGATCACGGGTGCATTCGGAACTGAATCCGTGATCGGGAGGCGATCAGGAATTCGGAATCCGGCCTCGCGATCAGGAAAAACAACTCGTGATCACGGTTTACCCGTGATCACGAGGCCGTGGAGAGCAACACTAGTTCTGCCATCAATCTGTGATATTTTGTAACCTTTAGAGAGAAACTCTAGCAGGGGAATAACAAAGGCATCCTGGGCCCCCAAGCAAATTTATCATAATAATAATTCCAACATTTGTATAGCACTTTTCACCTGTTGGATTTAGGGCCTGTTTCCACTACACGCAGATTCTACATGCAGAAAACTGACTCCAATGAACGCCTATGGGCCTGTTTCCACTGAACGCAATTTTTCTGATGCAGATTTCCCATAGGCATTCATTGGATTCAGTTTTCTGCATGCAGAATCTGCGTGTAGTGGAAACAGGCCCTTAAAGCGCTTGAGAGCTGCAGCCACTAGGGGCGTGCTCAGTGGGCAATAGCAGTGTTAGGGAGTCTTGCCCAAGGACTCCTTACTGAATACAGTATAAAAACATGAGGCCACTGCACACCCCTTACCCCCAGGTGTAGTGGCCAGTCATTCTGAATCCACACTTCTCCATACAACCCCTGTGCATAAAGGGCAGTAACTCTGCCCCCTGTTTGCCTACAGAGTAGTGCATATAGTGCTGTAATGCTTAACTGGTCCACGATGCATCGGGTCACCTTTTCCTCTCAGCAGCCACTCGCTCTATGCTGCCATCCTCCAGCTCGCGATTACATGAGATGCAAAGTTGCCGGAAGGAAGAAGAGATTCGACACAGCATGGACCAGGTTAATATTACAGTGCTCACTGCACAATGTGGGAGGGAGCGATTGCAGGGGCCAGTGGCATAGCAATAGGGGTTGCAGAGGTCTTGACCGCACTGGGGCCAGATGGGCCCCGTAGGGCCCTCACTCAACCACAGTATTAGCTCTTTATTGGTCCTGTGCTTGCAATAATCACTTCTATAGATGCTTGGAATGATAATAGATGACAAGCTGTTCCCCATTTCCTTCTTGCACCTCTGATACTGTGGTTGTCCTCGGCAGGTTTTGGTGCTTCTTACAGTGGGATGCGAAAGTTTGGGCAACTTGTTAATCGTCATGATTTTCCTGTATAAATCGTTGGTTGTTACGATAAAAAATGTCAGTGAAATATATCATATAGTACACACACAGTGATATTTGAGAATTGAAAAAGTTTATTGCAATTACATAAAGTGTGCAATAATTGTTTAACCCCCTTGCCGTTCTGATTCTTTCCAGAGTTTGGGGTTTAAAAGAGGTGCAATTTTTTCCACTCTTTCAGAACCTAAAACCTGAAAAAAATCATTCTGGCAGGGAGATCTGCAGTAGAATAAAAAAAAATTCACCTTCCTGGGCTACAGCGCTGCAGTTTTCACTTTGTCCACTGGATGGCGCTAATATAAATATAAACAAACAAACTTCTCTATATTTCTCTAATATAGAGAAGCTTGTTTTAAATATTAGACCTGCCCCCGATGACGTCACGCCGCCACCGCCGCTCCGATTGGTTGCCTGGTCCCCGGAAGAATAGCGGGACATGGGGATCCCCTCAGCCAGGGAAAGACCCCACACTGCCGGGGAGAGAGGCTGAAGTCGCGCACGGTGTCAAGAATATAGCGGCTGGTTGTGAGGCTGGTGATGTGGGGATAATACAGGAGTATATTTCTATCATTTTTCTAATCTTCTGTGTTATGTCAAAGGTGGAGATATGCCAGGCTAGATTCGGGGACTGTTCATGTGATTGTGTGTGTGTTGTGTCAATAGACCGACATTAGCATACAGTTCCTCTGGACAGCCAGAAACAGGTAATGAGGTTCCCTTTTGTCTGCCACCCTGCAGATGTGGGGCATTGCTTTGATCTTTTGTATTAACCTTCCTGGCGGTAAGCCCGAACTGAGTTCGGGCTATGCCGCCGGAAGGCACCGCTCAGGCCCCGCTGGGCCGATTTGCATAATTTTTTTTTTGCTGCACGCAGCTAGCACTTTGCTAGCTGCGTGCAGTGCCCGATCGCCGCCGCTACCCGCCGATCCGCCGCAATTCCTCTCGCCGCGGCCGCCCCCCCCCCCCAGACCCCGTGCGCTGCCTGGCCAATCAGTGCCAGGCAGCGCTATGGGGCAGATCGGAGTCCCCTCTGACGTCACGACGTCGATGACGTCGGTGACGTCATCCCGCCCGTCGCCATGGCGACGGGGGAAGCCCTCCAGGAGATCCCGTTCTTTGAACGGGATCTCCGGATCTCCGATCGCCGGCGGCGATCGGAGGGGCTGGGGGGATGCCGCTGAGCAGCGGCTATCATGTAGCGAGACTTTGTCTCGCTACATGAAAAAAAAAAAAAAAAATTTAAAAAAAAAGATTTGCTGCCCCCTGGCGATTTTTTTGCAAACCGCCAGGAGGGTTAATGTAGATGGCTGCCTGTTAGTCAAAGCAATATCCGACTAAGTGAGTCTGCCAAGTTCAAAGTGGACAGGAATGTTTGACATTTCCATATGACAGGCCTACTGGAATGTGGAGGAAGCCTTAATCAATGGTCATCTGGCGTGGGGGAAGTCCTTTTTGATGACCTGAAAACTGAGACAGGAAAAACCTTGAAATTCGCATGTCATAGCTAGCCAAGATGTGACAAGTGGCTCGGCAGACCGTGATGTCACAAACAGGGAAATTGCGTTAGTCTTGGGGCAAGAAACTGCCTCTGGCCAGGAAATGGCTTATTATGCCAAGAGCAGTCAAGTCCCCACCTTTGATCTGCTGTGAAATACACTTTTAAAACTAGTTCCTCCCCTCCCCAAGGAAGTTGCAGCCCCCAGGCGTATCTCACAGTATAAAACAGCAGCTAGGATAACCACAACTCGTAGTTCTTGGAGATAGCACACGGCTAGAATTAACCTGGTTCCTGACCCGAAAGTGCGTACTCCCGCAACAACGCCCAGATCGATACGCTGGTACGTTTATTTCCCTTTTATTTTGCAAACCGCTTTGTGTGTATTTTTGTAACTTTTATCTTTGTAAACTCTTAATTTTGTAACTTTTTATTTTGTTTTTTGTAATCTTTTGTATATATTCTGTTCTGCATTGTTCCACTTTTTTCCTGAAATATTAAATTATTATTTAATAAGCTTGACTTCTGCTGTACTAAACTAACACTCATAGCCTAAAGGAGACTGCAGTGTAGCTGTGTATAAGTCCATGCCTTATTGTATGCTTGAGCAACACTACCATATGAAATTGTAATTGCATTGTGTGTATGGGGCACTTCTGCGCTCGACAGCAGAGTGGGAGTGGCTAACAGTATTGTTCGGAATGACTGTTAGTGGTTTTGCTGCACGACAGTGTAACTTGCATTACAAGTCAGTGCCTGATTGTGCTGTGTTACTGTACAACTGTACTGTGTGTGTGGGTGTGTGGCGTTCCTGTATTCGGCCTAAGCGCAAAGCTGACCCGAATACGAAAACGCAGATTGCGTGTTGAGCACTCGACAGCTGAGTTGACGTGTCTAGCAACCGCTAGTGGTGGCAGTAAGAAGCTTTTGAGGGGTCCCAGCCTTGTTTGTACCTTGAATAAGGCTGTTCCCCGCTTGATCTGGTCAAACCGGCAGTCGGGAACCGTATACGCAGGCGTGCTGCGGGCCGGTTCCTGACACACGGGACTCCACATTTGCACGTAAAGCGCTGCACTCCCTACCCTGACCTGAGCTCGGGATCACTGCTAGCAGCTTCTTTTTTTCTACCCCGAGCTCAGGTCGGGAAAACCGCCAAGGAGGTTAAATAAAATTATGCAGGTGCATAAATTTGGGCACCGTTGTCATTTTATTGATTCCAAAACCTTTAGAACTAATTATTGGAACTCAAATTGACTTGGTAAGCTCAGTGACCCCTGACCTACATACACTGGTGTATCTAATTATGAGAAAGAGTGTTTAAGGGGGTCAATTGTAAGTTTCCCTCCTCTTTTAATTTTCTCTGAAGAGTAGCAACATGGGGGTCTCAAAACAACTCTTAAATGACCTGTCCTGAAGACAAAGATTGTTCACCATCATGGCTTAGGGGACGGATACAGAAAGCTGTCTAAGAGATTTCAGCTGTTTCCACAGTTAGGAACATATTGAGGGAATGGAAGACCACAGGCTCAGTTCAAGTTAAAGTTCGAAGTGGCAGACCAAGAAAAATCTTGAAAAAACAGAAGTGATGAATGGTGAGAACAGTCAGAGTCAACCCACAGACCAGCACCAAAGACCTACAACATCATCTTGCTGCAGATGGAGTCACTGTTCAACCATTCTGCACACTTTACACAAGGAGATGCTGTATGCAGAGGAAGCCTTTTCTCCGCCCACAGCATAAACAGAGCCACTTGAGGTATGCTAAAGCACATTTTGAAAAGCCAGCTTCATTTTGGAATAAGGTGCTGTGGACTGTTGTAATTAAAATTGATTTATTTGGGCATAATAATATAGTGTTATGCATGGAGGAAAAACAACACATCATTCCAAGAAAAACACCTGCTACCTACTGTAAGATATGGTGGTGGTTCCATCATGCTGTTGGGCTGTATGGCCAGTGCAGGGACTGGGCATCTTGTCAAAGTTGAGGGACGCATGGATTCCACTCAGTATCAGCAGATTCTGGAGACCAAGGTCCAGGAATCAGTGACAAAGCTGAAGCTGTGCCAGGGCTGGATCTTCCAACAAGACAACCACCCTAAACACTGCTCAAAATCCACTAAGGCAATCTTGCAGAGGAACAAGTACAACGTTCTGGAATGGCCATCTCAGTCCCTAGACCTGAATATAATTGAAAATCTGTGGTGTGAGTTAAAACTGAGCTGTCTATGCTCAGAAGCCATCAAACCTGAATGAACTAGAGATGCCTTGTAAAGAGGAATGGTCCAAAATACCTTCAACCAGAACCCAGACTCTCATTGGAACCTACAGGAAGCGTTTAGAGGCTGTAATTCCTGCAAAAGGAGGATCTACTAAATATTGATTTCATTTTTTTGTTGTGGTGCCCAAATGTATGCACCTGCCTAATTTTGTTTAAACAATTGCTGTACACTTTCTTTAAATCCAATAAACTTCATTTCACTTCTCAAATATCACTGTGTGTGTCTCCTACATGATATATTTAACTGACATTTTTTATCGTAACAACCAACAACTTATACAGAAAAATCATGATGATTGACAAGGTTGCCCAAACTTTCGCATCCCACAGTAGCTATGCCACTGGCAGGGGCTGTTACCCCTGAATTCTAGTGCAAAACAGTTTAGCTACTTTAATATTCCAAGCCAAGTAAGGCAGCATAGTAATCAACTTTCCCCTTGGTGGTCACTATTGGTATGATCAGGAATGTAGGCTCCCTTGTGGGAGGGTGCCTTTGCATAGTCTCAAGGAAGCCTTATAAGTAGAGATTGCTCGAACCCACGATTTTTGGTTCACGAACCTACGCAAAAAGTTTGGTTCTCGCAAACTTCTGCGAACCGCAATAGACTTCAATGGGGAGGCGAACTTCAGAAATTAGAAACGTTTATGCTGGCCACAAAAGTGATGGAAAAGATGTTTCAAGGGGTCTAACATCTGAGTTTTTGCATGGAGGAGTGGAATACACGCCAAAAGTCCCGGGGAAAATTCTGGATTTGACACACAGCAGTGTTTTAAGGGCAGAAATCACATTACTTGCTAAATTGGAGGCCTAAAGTGCATTAAAACATCTTGCATGTGTATAACCATCAATCAGGGAGTGTAATTAGAGTACTGCTTCACACTGACAGACCAAACTCACTGTGTAATGCACTGCACACAACAGTTTGTGTAGTGATGGCCATGCTGGACTGTGCGCACCATGGCGAGAGTGCAGGCCATGACGGTTTTCAAGCCCATATGGTCGCCGGGCTGAGGTAGATCAGGTCCACTGCACAGCCACGTACTCCCTGCTTGCCATCGATCACCAGGTTGACCTAATGGGCTGTGTAAGTAATGTACCTGCCCTGACCGTGCTTGGCAGACCAGGCATTCGTGGTCAAATGGACCCTTGACCCAACACTGTATGCCAGAGATGACACCACTTGCCTTTCAACTTCATGGTAAAGTTTGGGTATCGCCTTTTTTGAAAAATAATTGCGGCCTGGTATCTTCCACTGTGGTGTCCCAATGGCCACAAATTTTCGGAACGCCTCGGAGTCTACCAGCTGGTATGGCAACAGTTGGCGAGCTAACAGTTACGCCAAACCAGCTGTCAGACGCCGGGCAATTGGGTGACTGGCAGACATTGGCTTCTTCCGCTCAAAGATTTCCCTCACCGACACCTGGCTGCTGCTGTGTGCAGAGGAGCAGGAACTGCTCAAGGTGAGAGGCGGAGTGGAGGAAGGTGGCTGTGATTGTGAAGGTGCAAGGGAGAAAGCGGCTGAAGATGATGCACCTGAAGGAGGAAGAGGAGAAGGAGGGTGGCTTTGCTTTTGTGTGCTGCTTTTCCTCTGGTGCTCTTCCCATTGCAGTTTGTGCCTTTTCTCCATGTGCCTTCATAAGGCACTTGTCCCTACGTGGCTGTTGGCCTTTCCACGGCACAATTTTAGGTGGAAAAGAGAACAGATGGCATTGCTCTGATCTAAGGCAGACACACAAAAAAAATTCCAAACCGTTGAGCCCCGCTGGGTGATGGCACTATGGTGGCATCAGCAGCTGCCATTGAAGGGTATGTTGGCTGGCTGTCCATAGGTGGCGATACATGGCACCAGACACTGCCACCAGCTGTTTCTGAAGAAGAGCTCCTCCTGCTTCTTTCAGCAACTCGTCTCCTCCTACTCCTCTCTGACTCCCCCTCTAAACTGTCCCCTTGGTCATACTGTCTATTAGGATGCCACGTGGCATCCGTATCATCATAATCATCCTCCCCAGCTTCGTTTGTCTTAGACACCTCATAAACTGCAGCAACAGTGAAAAGGTATGCACTGACTTGACTAATACAATGTGCAGTCACACAGGTGCAGTGAAAGGTATGCAGTGACTGTTATATTGCACAGAGTGCGGTCACACAGGTACTGTGAACAATTATGCAATGACTAGTATTACAAAGGTGCAGCTGTCACACACACAGGTACCGTCAACAGGTGCAGTGACTAGTATATAACACTGCTTGCGTTTATGTAGGTAGGTAGGTAGGTGGGTGCACTGAACATATAGGTATGCAGTGATTGGTAGCACAAATGTGCAGCTGTCACACACACAGGTACCGTGAAGAGGTGCAGTGACACTGCGTGCGCTCACGTAGGTAGGTAGATGCACTGAACAGGTGGGTATGCAGTGATTGGTATTACAAATGTGCAGCTGTCACACACACAGGTACCGTCAACAGGTGCAGTGACTGGTATATAACACTGCTTGCGGTCACGTAGGTAGGTAGGTGCACTGAACAGGTGAGTATGCAGTGATTGGTATTACAAATGTGCAGCTGTCACACACACAGGTACCGTCAACTGGTGCACTGACACTGTGTGCACTCACGTAGGTAGGTAGGTGCACTGAACAGGTTGGTATGCAGTGATTGGTATTACAAATGTGTAGCTGTCACACACACAGGTACCGTCAACAGGTGCAGTGACACTGCGTGTGCTCACGTAGGTAGGTAGGTGCACTAAACAGGTGGGTATGCAGTGATTGGTATTACAAATGTGCAGCTGTCACACAAACAGGTAGTCACAGAATGTGCTGGGCCTGGCAGTGGCACAGTAGGAATTACCAAGGGGCCAAGGTCCCAGCAGCAGCTGCGACTGACTGACAGGGCTGTATATGCAACACAAGTGTCTGTGGGACACACACACACACACACACACACACACACACACACACACACACACACACACACACACACACACACACACACAGAATAGATCACATGAACAAGAAAAAAGAGCTGTTGAGGATGAGGAGCAAGAAGGAGCAACCTAACAAGCCAAACACAAGAGCCTAACTAAGCTTTCCCTATGTCAGCAGCAAGGTTCTCTCCCTTCTCTAATTACTGCAGCCACACGAATGAGTGAAATGGCTGATGCTGCCTGCGTTTTATAAGGGGGGTGGGGGGGGGGGGCTTCAGGAGGGAGAGTAGCCTGATTGGCTACCCTGTGCCTGCTGACTGTGATGTAGAGGGTCAAAGTTGACCCTAATGATGTAGTATAGGGGGCTGGTCGAACTCGCATATAGTTCGCAGTTGATCGCGAATGTGAACCACCGAAGTTCGTATGCAAACTGTTCAGGCCATCTCTACTTATAAGGTGTCAAAAAAGGTACACCATCATTAAACCTGTGTAGAAAATACTACTAAGATCAGAGCTGGAGCATAGAACTTACAATTATGTGAATGTGATTTCACATGTAATACAAATGCAAAAATGATGTCTACATTTGCTTAACACTCTTAAGAATACTAATACTGCTATTGCTTAGCGTCACAGAATTGTTATTTTCTGGAATAAACAAGCTATTTGCAGATTTCATCCTATTTTTCACTGAGCTTATCCTAGCAGGGAGCCAAGATTAAACCGTGTAGGCCCGGCCTCAGTTTGCTTGGATACAGACTGCAGATCGCAAATACAAAGTGGGGGAAATGAGGTTTCGCTATAGGATGCCAACATTACTCTCTGTAACTGGGAGGAATTCAGCAGTCTGATAGACTCAGGGATTCGAGAGGTGACAGCTGACTTAGTCTGAGCAGCTTACACAAATGTCCCTCGGGACGCTTCCCCTTCAGCAATGCCAAATGAGAGTAGGCCTCAAGGCAGATACAAAATGCACACGAAGGATTAGATCTGCTGCTAGAAAAGCATGGAATCCCAAACCACTATGCAGCCTGTGTCAATCGCCTTGCTCACAAAACCCTGCTATATAATATCAGTATATACAATGTGTACATTTAAACCCATATTTTACAACAAGACAAGTGAGATCCTATGTAAAGCTTATGGTACTTGCTTATTTTTATTCATTTTTAGTTAGCCAATAAATGGTATCATCCTGATTTAAAACTTCTTGCTGGTACCAATTAGGTTATTTAACAGTGATAAACAGCTCACCAGAAAAGGCATCTCCATTTTGGTAATTTCTGCCATTCTGTACATCCTCCTCATTCTGCACGGTAGATACATGCTTAGCCGAAGCACATCCCATATTCACCCAGTCAGCTCCTGACTGACTGACTGGAAAAAAAACATTTCTAGTGAAAAATTTTCAAGATTTCCAAAGACCGTAAAGTTACATCCACCATTGATGAACCTGTCAGAAAACATAAAAAATATATTAGAGAACACCATCTCACAAAATTATACTCACGCATGTAGAATTCATTTCAAATCATAGATTTGACAAGGAATGGTCAAATGATCGCCATGACGTTCGAAACACCTAGGCTTATACAGTATATACAATTGAAAACTGATGAAATAAAAAGATCTCTGATGCATCTTTCTGCAGCCTTTAATTACATTGCATTAATAAAATACTGGCAGTCAGTAAGGCTGAATAAAAATATCATTAATGACTTTCCATCTGATACAGCTAAGATCTGAGTATCACTTACAGAAAATGTCATATTTACATAACATGTGACATTTAAGTGTTGAGTGTATGGGGGCAGGTTGGCTCAGCCACCATCACATGGAC
Organism: Hyperolius riggenbachi; assembly: GCF_040937935.1. NCBI lineage: Eukaryota > Metazoa > Chordata > Amphibia > Anura > Hyperoliidae > Hyperolius > Hyperolius riggenbachi. The sequence continues at coordinate 161,245,788 of NC_090651.1, forward strand.
TCTAACAGCAAGATCCTCACACCTGCATCCCCAACTCTGCACACATGCTGTGCACACTGAGGGGACCTCACCCATGCCTTACGTCATTGATATAAAGATACAGCAGGAGGAGCAAGAGTGTCTTTTTCTAACAGAGCTGAAACCAAAACTGGAAAACCTTCACCTAATGGAAAAAAAAGTGTAGCGCTGGGTAAAAAACTGCATGGGATGGGATGTTGGACCTGTGGTTTTAATGTGTTTAAATTAGCAGACGTAGGTGTGGTGCACCTCTGGGAATCAGGTTGAATACTGTCAAGATCTCTCCAGTGACTCAAGCAATACAGTTTGGCATGAGCAAGGTGGTTTAGCTGTTTACCTCCGTTACACCATGAAAGGGGACTGTGGCAAAATAATGCCTGCAGCAGATATACAACTTACATGCACTGTGAAGTGTGTGAGCTGAGCTGAAAAGCGGTTCTGTCTGTGGGCAAAGGGAGAATGGATGTCTCAAATCAGTTAGGAGACACCATGTGGTGTGGTGCAGGGAAACTGCCCGTTGCTTCCCTGTCAGCATGGGTCCTTTGGCTTTTACACAGTTATAACTGAGAGGACAACTGATTTTCAAAGTAATGTCCATGTTTTCATATGGCTCAGTTCACACTATACACATTTTAACTGAGTGCTTTTTCAGAATGCACTGTTATGTTACGGAAAGTTAAAACCCATCAGTTTTTCGGCGTATAGTATGAATGAGGCATACCAGTTGAGTTACTGATGCAGATCAGCTATTTACAAGATTTAAAAAAAAATTGTGTTTGGAGCCTTTTCTTTTCTTTTTTTTACACAGGCTCTATGGAGATATTTATGCTATCTTTATTACACAACTGATAATCTGGATACTGGACCAGCATAATTTATTTACCAAAATGCACCACTAAGAGGAGCAGCCAAAGCCCCGCCCACCCTTCCACAATTTAATTTATTAGGTTATAGTCTTTTATTAGAGGGAATGGTCATACAAAGAATGATCCACTGGGAAACCTCATAGGCAACTGCTGTTCCAACTGCCACTTCCTGCAATAAATTGTAGCAAACTCGCTGCTTAAAGAGGAGCTGTTAGGTATAAGGTCTCAGAGAAAATAAACACATATATCAGTAGCTAAAGATTGGCTGTACTTACATTACATATGCATTTCACTGTCCACGTTTGGATTTCACAGAATTTTTATATAGTATATGCAGAGAATGATGCTCCTGACAGCCCATGGCAGGTTCCATGTTTGTGAAGCCAAATGTGTCGTCATGTCCTGCCTGCTTCCTGATCACAGAGGAGCTCGTACAGAATAACACAGTGTGCAGTGAATATTAATGAGCCATGTGGCTAGGAACAATAGCGGACTCCTGCAGTGTACTCTGCCAGGAGATTTATCTGTGCTGTGGCTGGACTGAGTTAGAAGCTGCTGAAACTTGATCCCGTCTTCTCCTTAGCAGCCGAGGGGAGGGCCCCAGAATGCTTTGCAGTATGGAATGCGGCTTGCGTCCTCCTTAGGAGCTTAGCTTTGCTGATAAGCACACATCAAATGTAAGAGAGATTTTTATCTTTAGTAATGCCTTTTTGGCTTCTGTCTAAACTGTTTAACACAGGAGAATAGAGGTTTAAATTAGCTTCTGCAGCCTGACAGTTACTCTTTAAGGGCCTGTTTCCACTATACGCAGACTGGATGCAGAAAAACTGACTCCAATGAATGCCTATGGGAAAATCTGCATCAGAAAAATTGTGTTTAGTGGAAACAAGCCCATATGCTTTCATTGGAATCAGTTTTTCTGCATCCATTCTGCATCCAATTTGCGTGTAGTGGTAATAGGCCCTTATTCAACCCTTCTCTTTGGCAAACCATGATGCAACTGACTCCTGACATCAGAAGCAATCTGATGAAGCCATTTAAGTAGTTGGAAAACTACTATTCTGATGAAGCCTTTCAAATAGTTGGGAAAAGCTATTTAGTAAGGTTATAGCGGCTGATGTTTGCAGAAAATTATGGTGAATGTTTAATACACATTGCTAGATGTTCTCATGCTAGACGTACTTCATAGTCCTCAGACATTATTAGAACAATGACATAAGGAAAAACTTACTGTTGTAGTAGAATCAACCACCAAAGTACTTGCCTTATAGTGCATGCATTTTAAAGCACAGAATATTTCTACTGTATTCAAGTTTTTATTTACTGCAACAGTCACAAATCACTCATTTATAATGATGTGTAAAATAGTCTTTGCTGGAGAAGTACATAATGTAATCTGACATTGATCTAGCTGGGAGCTTTATTCAAAGGGACCTACAGTATTTCTAAAGCAGCTGTGAATTGATGCTTTGAGGACACTCCACACAATTGCACATGATCGCAGCAGTGTGCAATGTAAATTCTAAAGTATTTATAAAAGGCCAAAGTTTACAATGCAATAAAAACACTGCTGTGATGTGCGCTCATGTTGTTCTTCCTGCAGCTCCAACTCTAGTTAATGTCTTGTTTCTCTTTTACAAACTGAGGAATGGATCAAGTGATTATAACAGGCTCTCATTTCCTTAACCACTTGCCGACCGCACGCTTATACCGTGCGTCGGCAAAGTGGCAGCTGCAGGACCAGCGACGCAGTATTGCGTCGCCAGCTGCAGGCTGATTAATCAGGAAGCAGCCGATCGCGCGAGCGGCTGCTTCCTGTCAATTCACGGCGGGGGGCTCCGTGAATAGCCTGCAGGCCGCCGATGGCGGCTCGCAGGCTAAATGTAAACACAAGCGGAAATAATCCGCTTTGTTTACATTGTACGGCGCTGCTGCGCAGCAGCGCCGTAAGGCAGATCGGCGATCCCCGGCCAATCAGCGGCCGGGGATCGCCGCCATGTGACAGGGGACAGCCTGTCACTGGCTGCACAGGACGGATAGCGTCCTGTACAGCCCGGTTCACCAGGGGGGGCCAGGTAGGAGAGGGAGGGGGGGGATTTCGCCGCGGAGGGGGGCTTTGAGGTGCCCCCCCCCCGCAACACCCGGCAGGCAGGAGCGATCAGACCCCCCCAGCACATCATCCCCTAGTGGGGAAAAAAGGGTTGCGATCTGGTCGCTCTGCCTGCACCCTGATCTGTGCTGGGGGCTGCAGAGCCCACCCAGCACAGATCAGCTAAAACAGCGCTGGTCCTAAAGGGTGGGTCCTCAAGTGGTACAGTTAAGAGATCTTTGCAGGAGTTTTTGTTTGTACATGGCATGCACAATACTTCACAGGCACGGTACTAACAGGCACAGTACTAACAGGCACAGTACTGGTGTCAGCCTGAGAGTGCATTGAAAATCTCTCAGAAACAGTTGGAATTTATTTAACCGTCAATGTACACTTCAACAGAGACCTTTAAACGGAAGGTGTCTTCTCATTTATGACTTCCCTGTATTCTTGTGTCTGTTAAAATGGGAGGAAATACTCCTACTCAAGAACAGGCTAAATCAGCACATCACATCTAGTTTCCAAAGAGTTCTGCATAAAATGAAAGCTCAACTTTCTTTCTGCATGTAAATATATATGTGAAGTGGACTGACAATGGGGCTGGGGATGTAAAGTGCAGTGAAGAGCAGAGCAGCGGCTGGTTTATTCACTTCAGATATCCACTTGTGCAGAGAAAGAAAACAAAATCTTAAAAGTGCTTCTGGCAATTACTTATGTTCCATTACAGAAGGGTGATGTCACAGACCGCTAGGCCGGTCTGCGGATGGGGCAAGTCGATCAGCGTCAGAAATCCTCTCACACGGTCATTTGTTCATCACGAAGGGTAACCCGCATTCGCAGTTTGATGAACTGACTCACGAAGGGAGCGTTCTGATACCAACCGAATCACTCCACACACATACAATTCAAAGATCTGCCACCAAGCGAGTTACACAGCCCGCTACTGTAATTATACCAGGATTTGGAGAACGCTCTATTAACCCTTAGCAGTATGCAAGAATCTGGGTCAGATCGTTATATCTGGGCCGGGTTCTCGCATACGGGTTATAAATGTATACTTCTATTAAACACAGGGTAGCGAGTTCAGGAGAATAGGTACGATTGTGTATGTTCAGCAACAGGTCATAACCGCTAAACGATTTTTAAACGTTTAATAACACAAATGCATTACATACAGTTATATACACCTATTAACATATAAAACACAGAGCTTAAAAATAAAAAGGAATAAAATCAGAAAGTTCTTACTTAGTTAGCTGAGCAGTCCATTTGAAGGATGAAGAAAATAGTCCAGTTTAAAGTAGGCATTTAGGTTAAAGTCTTTGTACACAACATGCGCCCGGTTCTCCTTGAGCACATGTCTAGACCTTCCTGGTAGATGGAAATTGAAGAACTGGGAGGAGTTCCTTGCAAACGCTTTTTACTGACCAGAGTTTTGGGGCGGTCACTACCTGGAAAGTAGGTGTGTTTGAGGCAGGGTTACCTCCTGGCAGGCAAGTTACCACCCACAGACTTGGAGCAAGGAATGTACCAATTATTAATAATTTGTGTAATTCCGCCCCAGATGGGTGCAACGCAAATCCGAGACCATAATCATAAGCAGCACGCGACTCTGTATTAAATGAGTCTATACACGCCTAGTCTGTCGAATTTGCTGTACGCAGGCCGGATCAAGTGGATTCTCTGTTGATTCCTGATAGCCAGAAAATTATAAATCATGTGAGTGATAGAACTGATTTCTGGGTATCAGGAAATGTGTTTGTTGTCTTTCTGTGCCAAACCCATCTTGAATTATTAATAAAGTAAATGTCCCCATTGTGTGAAGCTTTAAGCTTGGAGGGAAATTTGAAGTTCAACCAGTTTGAGCTGGTTTGGTGGAACATGAGGTATGTGACCAAATGCTGCTCCCCAGGTGGTCTGGCCACTTGTGAATTCTTTCCTGACCTCAACAGGATGTGGGGGAGGTTACTGTACTCAGTAAGAGAGAGGGAAATTGACATCTATTGTGCATTTACCCAAGACTGACAGGAACTGTGCACGACCATGCGAAAGTCGATGGCGATTTTGCGCACAACTTTCCGTAATGTCCGTCACAGGTGACATAACAATGCATGGGTATCTCCTTGTGTGCAGAGCTTTACAAATAAGTGCTGTGGAGTTGTAGTGCTACAATGCCATCACAGCTGCTGCAGTGACCAGTAGTGCGACAATCATAAAGGCAGCCAATAAATAGGATAGAGCTGCATTATATGAGGCTGCATTTAACAGTACATGTCAGGGGTCTACATAGGGAGAATAGAATAGAGAGAACCCCAAGAAAAATAGAAGCTGATGCCCAAAGGAGCTATACAAGAAAGAGAGGGGCTACTGTTCATTGACGTTACAAATTGGAAGAGGGGGCTGCACATGGAATGAGAGGGGTGCTGCTAGGAGCCCCAGCATACTTGGTCCAGGGGAGGAAAAAGTATAAATGTGGCCCTGGGTATTGGTGGCTACCAGATGCGAGCGAAGTAGGAAAAAGGGGGGAGCAGCCATGTACTGGCAGCTGTCCTGATGCCCACCGCTCCTGTTCTCCTCTCTGCCCCTCCGATCCTACCTAAAAGCCCCCGGCAGCCTCTTCTGGGTCACTAGAGTCAGGCATTAGTGCGCAGGCGCTGGCCAGGATGTGCGCGTCCTACAGTCACGACTACGTCATGCACATGCACAGAGCGTCCCTGGCCGCGGGCACACGTTGTAGGACGCGCACAGTCACTGTGTTGGTGCTTCACCTTTCTTTAAAGGAATACTGTAGGTGGGTCGGGGGAAAATGAGTTGAACTTACCCGGGGCTTCTAATGGTCCCCCGCAGACATCCTGTGCCCACGCAGACACTCACCGATGCTCCGGCCCCGCCTCCGGTTCACTTCTGGAATTTCAGACTTTAAAGTCTGAAAACCACTGCGCCTGCTTTGCCTTGTCCTCGCTCCAACTGATGTCACCAGGAGCATACTGCGCAGTCGCAGACTGTACTGGGCCTGTGCAGTATGCTCCTGGTGACAACAGCGGGAGCGAGGACAAGGCAAAGCAGGCGCAGTGGTTTTCAGACTTTAAAGTCTGAAATTCCAGAAGTGAACCGGAGGCGGGGCCGGAGCATTGGCGAGTGGCTACATGGGCACAGGATGTCTGCGGGGGACCATTAGAAGCCCCGGGTAAGTTCAACTCATTTCCCCCCGATCCCCCTACAGTATCCCTTTAAGTTGAATTAATTTATAAATACAGTACATTTTTTCTGGGTATCAGAGCCCTACTTTCATAGAGCAGGACAGACAAGCAAGTAATGAACACAGCATTCATCCTAGATATTCATGACACTCCAGGTCCCACTGCAGATTTTGAGTAAATGAAAAAGACTATCGAACCCCCCCAAAATATCAAAATTACTTAAAATCTTATCACTGATCTCCTACAGAGATTGCAGTTCAGATGCAGATTCATAAAGTAACATTATAACAAGTCTTAGGTTATGTTCACAGTGCTCAGTTACGTTGCGTCACAACGGAGCTTTTTTAACTGAGAATAACGCACAACAATGAAAAGTCAATGTGACGTTCACAGTGCATGTGGTGCGATGCACGTCAATGGGGTACCTAAAAATAACGCAGATCCTGCTCTGAGTTTATGTAAATTATGCATTGACGCGTTCAATGTTAGTCTATGGTAACGCTTGCCTGTTTGAATTTTTGCGCTGCGTCGCACTATGTTATAGCCATTTCACATGCGCACATCTGTTTTTTAAAAGGGTGGGGCTTTATACTCTCAAATGTGCGACACAAACGTTGCACACCTATGATGTAATTTTCATTCTTATGCCTCCGTTACATGGCATGCCACCACAACACATTACTTGCTTCTTTGCATTGCATTGTTTTATCTGCGTTGTGTAGCAACGCGCGTCAGCACTGTGAGCCTAGCCTTAGGCTGGATTCACAGTGGTCAGTTGTATAACGCATGCATTATAATGTGTGTGCACTACAATGGCGACTGGACATAGACTTTACTACAAAGCCTGCATGAAGGGAGTTAGAATAATGTGATCAGTTACAACACTGTACTATGAACAGCCCCATAGAAGTGTATGGGCAGTGAGCTGACATGCAGAATTATTCTGAGCACTGTAAACCTAGCCTTAAGCCTTAAGTAAGAACATTAGCTCACACCTGGCTGAGGCAGTCAATAACAACCACCTACACCAAAAATCTAGCCTGTGTACAGCAGTTCCCAATGGTCCCCAGCGTCACACTGCTGCGGCGGTCCATCAACCCTCCGCACATCAACAGAACATGTCGCTAGCCTGTTGACAACATATCTGTACAGCCTCAGCCATGCAATGTTGCCCAAATGATAAGGTCCTGATCTCCACCAGGCAACATGCCTTGTACGTGTGTAATGGCCCATACTCACGGGCTACAATTGTCGCCGCAACCACGTGGTACGCGCGTGTTGCGGCGACAGGTCACCCGTGAGTATGGCGCACGCTCCCCGAACCGTCACTCGTTGCTGCTGTCGCCAGGCGATTGGCGCGGTCAATCGTCTGGCGACACTTCGCCGCAACTGTCGCTAGTCCGCGTGTGTATGCGGACTAGCGACAGCAACCTGCAGTTGAGTGCACTAAGTTTCCGGCGGGGGGGAGGAACGACGGCGACAGCTTCCGTCGCATCCCTAATGCCTCTTCCGCAGTGTGTATGCGGAGGGACCTGGCGGCGAGCTGTCGTCGAACTGTCGCGCACATGCTCCCGTGTGCTAGCGGCAGGCAACAAAAGTCGCCCGTGAGTATGGGCCAAAAGAGGCTTAAAGATAAATACTGGTCTAATGGCCAACTAGGACTCCCTGACACAAAAGGTTTAGCAATCATGGCTGCAGGATGTAATTCAGGATAAAGAAAAACAGTCAGAGTTTTGGAGAGGATTTAACACTTGAGAGATATCCTCAATCCCCGATACCGAAGCCCAGGTCCATCAGAACTCCATCTCAGGCAATTTTTATCTTGCCTCAATTTAATCATTTTTAGCCACAATGAAAGGCTACTCAGTGGGAGGCCCCTCTTTTTCTGGTACCATGTATCACAAACACTCCTCTCAGAGCAGACAAATGAGCCAGTGCATTGGGGAGGCTATCTACCATGGCTGTAGATATTAAAACTGAAGGTTGTGTGTGCTCTAGGGAATCCGAGGACTTTCCAGAAAGACCAAAAAAGCACAGAGACACCGGGAGCCAGAGGCGGGACAAGGTCCTCCAGCACCCAAGGCTGAGACACCAAAGTGCGCCCCTCCATCCCTACCACCCCAACCGTCACACACTGATTGCTATTAGATTAAGAGGCGCCACAGGGCCCACAACCTCCCCAACACCTTAATATCTAGTTATCTGGCTTGCAGTCACTGCTATGTATCCCCTTTTCTTATTTATTTCTGTTTCAAACACAATTAGGAATGACAGCTGAATGAATTGTGCGCCCCCTCCTACACTGCGCCCTGAGGCTGGAGCCTCTCCAGCCTATGCCTCGGCCCGGCCCTGCCGGGAGCCTCCAGTGGTATAGTATGTAGGAATGATTGTTGCAATGCATCAAAACAAATAACAAAGATGGGTTGCAGGACTAGCAACCTAAATATGTTCGCCAGTGAGGAAATTCCGTCCTCACTCTGGGTTTTGGATCTGTAAGCCGGGTAGGTCTTGCTCCCAAAAAATATTTATCTAAAGTTCATAGAACTTAAAACAAACTGCCTCACATGTGCATGGGTGCTAAAATTGGAGTGGAGGAAGCGCCCAAAATTTGGTAGTAGCGATCTTAATTGAACTGGGCATAAAATACAGTACAAATAAAATAAACAAATAAACAAAAAGCTTACCTTTTAATAAGGAACAAACCCTTTGATGAGGTAACAAAATGTGTTGCAATTCACTAGTGGGTAACACGTTAATTGGTGAAACATGTTATCCCACTAGTGTCTGAATTGCAATACATTTTATTACCTCATAAAAGGGTTTGTTCCTTATTAGAGGTAAGCTTTTTATTTTATTTGTATTTTACGCACAGCTCAATTAATATTGTTACAACCAAATTTGGGGCGCCTCCTCCACTCCAATTTTAGATATTACATTTTTTAATGCAAACAAACTCTTGCAAGAAAACAGAAGGCTCGCTCTTTCACATGCATTATCGGTTTCACTTAGCCTGTGGTTCAAGCAGACTTAACATACTGTGACAGAGAAACTAAAAAGCATTGTGTGCTGGGCAGCGGAGAAGGATCATCAAGAAGGCAAACTAGGCAGGTGCTAAGGGGCCCAGCTGTCATCTCCTTTGAACCTTTTCCCACCTCAGCTTTTCCTTTTTCATGGTGAGCCAAAATATATCCTTGCCTAGTGCCCCATTTGCCTTAATCCTTTTCTGCTGGACAGTTATGCACCAAGGAATCATGCCCCACCTCCTTCCCCTGCATTCATACTACTTTTCTTTTCTCCTCTTGGTGACCCCACAGCCTAACGGTTCATTTACCAGGAGCCATTAAACAAATGTGGCTCTCAAAATCTCTCCACCTATAACAAGCTCGGCTAAAAGAGCAGATGCACAACGGTGCATTCAAAGTGTACCCCGTCACAGTGTCTGGTGAGTTATTCACACTACTCACCATTGTGCATGCATCAGTGGTAATCCTACCTAGCAACAGGGAGGATTCTCATTGGTCCACCACTCAGTGAACCAATAAAAATTCTCTCTGGTGCTATGGAGGCTTTCCATTCTATTTGTCTTTGCAGTTCAACGATAGCTTTATGGTTCTGCCAAAACTTCAATACTCTTGTTTTAATATTCAGCAGAGGTCAGTGCGTGTGGAGGATCCAAATGACGACCAGACACAGTCACTGTATTAGAGTGTTTTTTGTGCCTAGTGTGAACAGGACCTTACTGTTTTGGAGGATGGACCCCTGTATCGGATGGAAAAAAGGTAGTAACTGAGGCCTCCCAAAACTTTGGGCTCCAATTGTTGCAGGGGCTGATCCCCTATTATTACTGGTGCCAAGTAGATACCCAGAAATCTCAGCAAGAGCAGTTGCAACAATGATTTAAGGTGTACAAGAACACTGCTCATATGTCAGAGGGGATTCCTGAACCTGTTTTATTTGAAATTGGTGGGACGGCACAGGAACACTCTCCATATAGCATGGGTTTAGCACCATGTGATTTCTGGGCATTCCCAATGATGAAAGAACAACTATGCAAAAATAAATTCTCCTCAGTTAATAAAATGAGAAATGCCACTGCACTAAACGTGCCATCACAAACATTCAGGCACAGATCTTTCAATCATTTTTGAAAAGCTGTAAAAAAAAACATATTTAATGTGGAGGATGCCTCTTCGGAAAAGAAAAATGTTCTGAATGATAAAAATCAATCTCATTACTTCTCAGACAACCCTCATACATATGCAGTGCCTACATTGATCTCATAGAACATTATAATTTACAAGGACATGTGCAGCTTGACGCTGAAGATACTTCCAGAAAGGAAATTCCCAAAGGCACAGTCCATAGTTTCAGTTCCTTTCTTCAGTTGGCTTCTTTATACACATTACTGGCAAGCATTGCCGGAGATCTCCTATTTTTATGCCACTCCTGTGTTACTTTATACTGACTACAGCTACCAGTGCCGTGCTAATTATTTCCAGTGGGCTTAAAGGGAACCTAAAGTGAGAGGAATGCACGGTAAGTGCATTTAAAAGTGCCTGTGTCTGTTAAAATGGATGTGAGCAATCAGATAGTAGAATATTGGTAATCTTACTAATCTACTATTGCCCACTGTAAGCTAAACCTCACACTAACCCTCCACAACCTACGCCTAACACTAACCTCCTCCTACCTACACCTAATACTAACCTTTCCTTACCTACACCTAACAATAACCTCCCCCTACCTACACCTCATATTAACCTCCCTCTACCTACACCTAATACTAAGCTTCCATCTATTTACATTTTGGATTCCCCACCACTGAAACACCACTTGGATAGACTATAACCGAATGCCAATTTTTTGATCCCCCACCATTAGAACTGAATGGTGCCCCGCTATACTATAGCCAAGGGCCTATTACAAACTCTTCACCGCTAGACCCAAATGGCACTCGGCTATGTTATAGCCAAGCACCACTAACTGTAGCCCCCCCCCCACTCTACACCACCGCTAGCCAGAGTTTGGCTAGCCTAGAACCGTACTCCGACACCCATAGCCGCAAATTGTGTTGTAGCCTATGGCAGCATCCACATCACCAGGTGTGCCTCATTCCCATTATCTATTCTACTCCATACAGAGGTTGCCATCTTCATTTCCTTCTATACAATGCCAGTTCATGAAAAGTATGTTTCACTGCAATGGTACATGTGCATGTTATCCGCTAATGCACAGCATGCCTCACATTACACCAACACTTGTGAATGTACCATTAAAATATAATTGCATTGCAGTGCCCCAATGTGAAGGTAGCCTAAGCAGCACTGTCAACAAGTGAGCGTTGTGGCTGAATAAAGGACATGATGTGCTTTAAAGTCTGTCTCCAGGCAAATGTTTTTTAGCTTGCACAAGGAGAGCCACATTGAATATAAAAAGAAAAAGTAATAGTTACGTGACCAGTGCTATTCACATCGGATTACAGGTATTAAAGGCTTTCTAAAATATAAGCTTGTGGTTTTAACCACTTTCCAACTGAGGGGTTTTACCCCCTGACCACCAGAGCAATTTTTACCTTTCAGCGCTCCTTCCATTCATTCGTCTATAACTTTATTATTACTTATCGCAATGAAATGAACTATATCTTGTTTTTTTCCGCCACCAATTAGGCTTTCTTTAGGTGGGACATTATGCCAAGAATTATTTTATTCTAAATGTGTTTTAATGAGAAAATAGGAAAAAATGTGGGAACATTTTTTATTATTTTTCAGTTTTCGGCCTTTATAGTTTTTAAATAATGCATGCTACTGTAATTAAAACCCATGAAATGTATTTGCCCATTTGTCCCGGTTATAAAACCATTTAAATTATGTCCCTATCACAATGTTTGGCGCCAATATTTTATTTGGAAATAAAGGTGCATTTTTTTCAGTTTTGCGTCCATCCCTAATTACAAGCTCATAGTTTATAAAGTAACAGTGTTATACCCTCTTGACATAAATATTTTAAAAGTTCAGTCCCTAAGGTAACTATTTATGTATTTTTTTTCATTGTAATTTTTTTTGTTTGTTTTTTATTACAAAAAAAAAATTGGGGAGTGTGGGAGGTAAGGAGTTAATTTTTTGTGTAAAACTAATTTATTTTTATGTGAAAAAAATGCTTTAGGGTGTAGTTTTACTATTTGGCCACAAGATGGCAACAGTAACTTGTTGTTTAATGCGACCTCCCGGACGCTTGCAGGAAGTACTAGGAGGCTGTGAAAGTTTTTTTTTTTCACAATGATCGCGCTGCTTATCGGAGAAGCAGCGGATCATTGCGGGGCTTAGATCAACGAATGGGAATGGATTTTCCCGTTCATTGATCTCCGGGCGAGCGGCCGGCGGCGTGTTTACGAGCGGGAGTGCGCGCTACAGCGAGCGGGAATGCGGGCAGTGGTGGGATTGCGGCAAGTACGGATTTCTCCGTTCTTGGTGGTGAAAGGATGGAAAAAGGGACGGAGAAATTCGTACGCGTGGGGGTAAAGTGGTTAAATGAATATTGTGTAAAAACATATTACAATGCAATACACATTGGGCTTGATTCACTAAACCGTGATAACTCAAATATCACACCTTATCAAATATATCACGCCTTATCAGAGTAGCATATCGAGCACTACAAACTTATGCCTGCTCTGAGTTGATCCGCTTTTTTACTATTAATTTTGTATTACTTGGACAGGTTTACCGAACTGTCTTTTTGTGTCAATGTCAGATGCTGCTTGGCTAAGAGAATGAGAGTCTGTAAGCCAAGCTCCTCCCCAAACCATCATTACTCATATGAGGTAGTCAGAGAGGAACTGGATGGGGACACACCAGCTGGATTTACTCTCTGAGTATGCCCTGTACCCTATCCACCTCCTCTCTTCACTGCACAGGAGGCGGTTAATGGAGTGGGTGGGTGAGGTCAGCTGAAAACTGTGCTGGGGAAGTAAATCCCATTTTTGTGGAAGCTCTATACTTGGTGAACTATCAGTCACATAAGTCAGATCAGAGCTATGAATAAAGGGAATTTTCTGAGTAATGGCATAGTCTTGTTTTCTCCTTTATCAACAATTAAATCCTAGGAGGGTGGACTTTAAGCTGTTTTTAAAAAGCTGTTGGGAGAGGGTTAGAGCTTAAAGGGACCCTAAACTGAGAAGGGTGCAGATTTTTCCTTTTAAAATAATACCAGTTGCTGGACTCTCCTGCTGATCCTGTGTCTCTAATACTTTTAGCCACAGCCCCTCAACAAGCATGCAGATCAGGTGCTCTGACTAAAGTCAGTCTGGATTTGCTGCATGCTTGTTTCAGGTGTGTGATCCAGCCACTACTGCAGCCAAAGAGATCAGCAGGACTGACAAGCAACTGGTATTGCTTAAAAGGAAACATCCATATCCCTCTCAGTTAAGGTTCCCTTTAGGAAAGGTTCTGCCTGGAGAAGAGCTTGACTCTAAATGTGGAAAGTATGTGTAATTTGCTGTACTTGTTATTATCAAAATATCGGTAATGCAGTTCAGCCAGTCTCTGATTCAGGTTAGCCAGCAACATGATACAGCTATTATCCGTCATACCTGCAAACGGATCACAAATTATACTAGGTACACACGGTGCAATTTCCCATTAGATCCACAGGTAACACCAATTATTTCTGACTTGTCTGATCAGCTCCCGATCGATAATGGGATTGATTTTGTGAAAGAATGATAAAATTGAACCCATTATTGATCGGGAGCAGGTTGGACATGTACACACTATGCAACTTCCTGTCAGATTAGCCGTCAAACAAACAGGAAATGTATTGTGTGTACCTAGGATTACGCATTGGATTGTGAGGAGCAGCAGCATCAGAGATAATCAATGTGATTCAGGGATGTAACAATAGTCCCTGCAAGGGATGTAGCCGCAGTGGGGCACAGAAGCTGCAGGGGGTGCCGTGGGGGGAGAAGTTTCTTTTAAAGGAATTCCGAGCACCTCTTATGGGCATGCCTTTAAGACTCCGACCAGTACTGCAAAGATGCATACCTTTCTGTAGCTTGTGCTATCCTCTTTCATTTGATGCCTGAATCGCCGTTCTACACCAAATAGTTTTCGTTCGATTTCAATTTAAAAATCGCGTCTGCCATCTTGGCTATGTTATAACTTCCGGGTCACCCCTTAGAGAAGTGCATCACTGAATGAAACAGGAAGAGGAAGTGACATGCATGGCCATTGCAAGAGGCTCCTCCAGAAGGGTCATAGCACGACTTTGTTGGAAGTCGTCTGTCTTAAAGGGGAACTTCAGCCTAAACATACTGTCATTAAGTTACATTAGTTATGTTGATTAGAATAGATAGGTAATATAATCTCTTACCCACCCTGTTTTAAAAGAACAGGCAAATGTTTGTGATTCATGGGGGCTGCTATCTTTGTCATGGGGGCAGCCATCTTTTTGGTTGAAAGGAGGTGACAAGGAGCAGGAGACACAGTTCCAACTGTCCTGTGTCCTGATAACCCCTCCCAGCTGCACACGCTAGGCTTCAAATGTCAAATTCAAAATGTAGAAAAAAAAATTTGCACCAAAACAGCAGAACGAGAGCAACAATATCAGAAATCCCATCATGCTTTGCACAGCATCAGGGGAAAAAAGCCCGGGCAGTTTTCTTCTGTACAGCTAAAAATGAGGCTTGTATAAGAGAAACAAAGTTCTGATGCTGTGAAACTGTTAAAGAAACACCGGGCCTTTTCAGTGCTGCTGAGTCGATTTTTAGTCCGGAGGTTCACTTTAAAGGCATGCCCATGAGAGGTGCTCGGAGTCCCTTTAACTATCCTGAAAGACTTACAACTAAGGGCACAGAGAGAAAAAGAGCTTTCTGTTCTCTGCACAGTTGTTCCAATGCCTGCATCTGCTCAGCCACTATTAAGGTATCATATAAAGTTTTGAAGGCAAAGAATTGTAGACAGTCCCTATTCAGTGTGCAGCAGGCTCTTCTATACAGCGCCCAGCCCACAACCTCTGTACCCCTCTGCAAGTGCTGTGTACTGTAGTGATGCTGGAGGAGTCTGCAGAGCCAGTTCTGTTCCATCAGAGATGGACAGAGTGAGTGTAATAAGCTGAGGCTGGGAGCACACTTGTCCGTCGGTTTTCTGTATGCGTTTTCTGCACACCATGAGTGTCTGTATGTGTGAAAACATGCACGTTGGATCACAGAAGCGAATGTAATTGATAGAGAAAATCTGTGCGGTGCTTCACTGCTGTCTGTTTTTATCTGCATGGGGAAAAAACATTCAAATGTGCACTAGCCAATTGATTAACAGTGGTTCTCAGTTTTCCTGTGCAGTAAGTAAGGGGAGGGGGGGGGCATCAAAAGTTTTGCCTGGGGGACCCAATGATTTGTAGTTACGCCCCTGCTGCAATCTCTTGTTCTCTGAGGAAGATTGTAGATTGCAGCACCTCCCTCTGCTGGTGTGAGTCCTGCTGAGGAAATTACTGGGTGCTTTACAGAAACGTATGTTTCCCTGGAGTTTATCTTTAAGCGTCCCTGCATATTTTGATGAAATGCTAGGAGACATTTTCCACAGATTATCCCATACAAACGATTCCAGGCTTTGAAATGCTACCAAAAAACTGACATTTGTACTGCTTAACATCACCAGTGACAATTATTTTTAGTTACAATATGCAAATGTGTTCTCTTAAAAACTCCCAGCTGTCTCTGCATTTATAGTAGTGTTCTGCATTCTTCTTCTGATAAGCCCACACAGTGACAGCCCATGGTAGTTAGAGATCAGTTTACATTCTGCACTAAAGTATCTGCCAATAATGTTCTTATGGCAACATCTAACTCCTGCTCCTTGGCAGCAACACCCTGAAATGTATAACTGACTACTACAAGTGGAAATATAAGCACTTGAAGACTACATGTACACATTTTGAACCACAGTTCTGTATATTAAAAATTACTTAACATTGTGCTGTTCAACATCAAAGAGGAACTGAAGTGTCAGCGGCACAGCTGGGCACAATAATTCCACTCAGCAGGATTCCCAATTTGTATTCAGTTTTGTAGATTTTTGGTGACGATTTCAGGGGGCTGTGTGAGCTCGGTGGTTGCACTAAAATAAGATCCCAGATGTTTTCAAAGTTCCTCTCTCCACATAGTGTATCATAACCCTAGCCCACACTCCTATCCCAATAGTACTGCAACCCCTGGCTTATCCCTAACACCAACCATAAAGGACCACTATTACAAAAATGTGTGACTATGCATATGTATAAAATGTATATTTGTTCGAGAGCAATATACATTTTCTTTTTTCCTATGCTGCAGGCACCTACAACAGATTGAAAAAAATTCACATGTTTTGGACAGGTCTACCTTTTCACAGGGGATTCTTAATTTTTTCTTTACTTTCAAAACCACTTACTGAATGGCAGTTGCTCAGTCCAACTGCCAAAATAGTGTACAAGTGAGTAAGGAGGCTGGCCAGCATCTTTGCATAGATAGAAGAGAGAGATGGAGGAATGAGTGAGGCTACTGGCACATGCTCTTTCCTGACTGAGGCACCTGCGGTCCATATGACATCTGGGACCACCACCTGCTGTTGGCCACAAAGGAGGAACAGGCTGCCCCAAAAGGATACCATTTGGGCCTCAACCCTTATAAGCTCATCATACACTACTGTCTAGTAAGTGTTTTTATGTTTTTTAAGGAATAAAAGGTTAATGCACTACGGAGCGCTCCTCCATCTCTCTCTTCTATCTACAGTAACCTTTATACCCTTCTGCGTGGGTGGAGGAGTGGCTAAAGTAGTGCGAATCACCAAACATCCACTTGTGTTGACTAGCGCAAGATTGCACATCAACTTTCTATTTATTTTTGTATAGATCCTTTGCAGAGTGTGCTTTTGGAAAAAATAAAGGAAATACTAAGAATCCTGCATAAGGAGATGGACTAGTCCAAAACCTCAGATGTCAGGCTTTTAATGCCTACTGTAACCTACAGCAACATAGGAGAAAAGTAATTTATAGTGCATTTTACTCTGGGACAAATGTACTTCTTATAAGTATGTGTATAATTGTATTTAAATGTTACTCATTATAATAACATTTACGTTAGTACCGTATATCAATTTCTCATTATAGCGGTCCTTTAACCCTTCACCAACCACAACTTTTTCTATAACAAGTTGCACGTGTTAATCTTGACCTTACCCTTGCTCAAAGGCTACTTTCACACTGACCCATTACATTGGACATGATAATAGCATCGCCATGTAATGGTAGGTTCACTTTGGTGCAGTAGCAGTGCGGCTGAATCCATCGGCATAATGCGCAGCATGTTGTGCATTACCAGATGACATGCTCAATTACAATCGCAGAGAAGCATGCTTTGGATGTACCGAATGCTTTCCCAATGTGTTTCTAGCCACACGCTAATCTCTTTAACAATGCTTAACAGTAATCTCTTGCAACAATATCCTATATCAACTAAAACAAACTTTCCCTAATGTGAACCAAGTAACACTGCACTAATCTTACTCAGATCATAAATACGTTTTTACACCTTGTTAACCACTGATACCCAACTTTTCATGTGTGATGCATTGCCAAAGTTATCTGGCACCAATCCTCACTACTATAACATTTAATACACCAGCCATAGTTTTAACCATCAATGCTGCTGAGCACACTTGAACTGTGAATGTAAACCATAATCTTGATAAGCAGCCAATTGGGTAATCTGGACATTGTAGATGTTTTTCATTGCCACTGAATCCTGTTCTCTTTGCCTGTTCACACATAAAGCAAACATCCTCTCATACAGCATAAGCTTCTCCTCTCAACTCCGATGTTCAGGAGCTGATTAGATTAGTATGAACCCATGATTGTGATTTCTGGGCAGAATGTATTGTTGCCATGACATGCAGAAAACTGATGTTTTCTTTACATCAGAAGCCATATTCAACACAATTGAATCGTACATTGATAAGTTTTTACAGCAGACATTGCAGGCTGCCATAACATCATTTTTGTTAAAAACAAAACAAAAAAAAACTGTTCTGCAGTCTTGCATGGTGATGCCTTCTTAGTACATTCTCTCACTCAGTGTGCACGTTAAAAGTCTGAATAGGATTAAAAAAAAATGCAAGCCCCCTCTTCCGAGATGTTAACCAACCACATGCCCAGCTATCCTGACAGGATACAGGAGCCCTACATATCAAACAAGTCCACAGGACAATCGCTCTGGGTTGCACCTTATGAGGGCAGGAGGTACCTCTCCCTCTCACAGTACCCAAGTTCCAATGTTAAGGGACAAGAGACTTTTTCCCTACGTCTATGCCTACCAAAAAGCTTCTGGAATAATAGCCTGGAAAAGGAGGCTTTGTTGAAGTTTAAGAAGCTTGTTTGAGATCTGTTACTTAGTCACGCATACAGATAAGCTAAAAAAAATAAAATAAATAAAACACCTAACTTTTTAAAAATAAATGTTATTGATGTCCTCCATTGTAAATCCTTTTTGGTTGTACAAATTCTATATCTGTGTTCTTTAGGCTTAAGTTGAAGAGCGGTTACTCCACGATGTATTCGTTCTGCATTCCTGCTGCCAAATGGCGGGATCACCCCAGCCAGCATATTTACTGCGGAGGATAACCATTGGTCTACACTCTAGACCAATGGATCAATGGAGATATACCATAGGAAAACCGTATAAGACACCAAAGGTCCCCATTTAACCTTTGATTTGGACCAATGGGGTCCTCGGCATAAAATCAAGATATGCTGGATACAAGGTTTGGCAGTAGAGTTTTCACTCTACTGCCAAACCTTGTATCCAGCATATCTTGATTTTATGCCGAGGACCCCATTGGTCCTTTCGTTCATTATTCAGATAAATGGGTGAAGAACACAGATAAATAATTTAAAAAACAAACATGGATTTTTGGTAGGGGGCCATCAATATGTTCTTCTTACAGAACCTCCCACACCTAACCTTGTCATATGCTAGCAGAAAACAGCCTAATTTGGCAAGCAATTGGGTAGGCAAAAATCTGACTGGAAGGTACCACAACTACTAGTGTTGTACTGCATGATGCAGTACAAAACTGCTGCCATCAATCGTCCCCACAACTGTTCAATGAAAATGTACCACTGTGACAGATCACTTTTATGGTTGATACATTTCTCACTTCAGACATTAAGAATTAGATGGGTTCCCAATTATTCACTTACTGGCAGATTCCACCAAGTGATGGAGTCTTTCTGATATCTAGACCCATGCACGGCTATTTCTAGCCAGATGATTGGATATAGACATCAGCAGATGGGTTCTCAATGGAACTGAAAGCAAAACGGGCCCAGTTTTCTTTCCACTGCATTTCAACTGAAAAGACGCTTTCACTTCTACATCAGTTTCATGAAAATAGTCAGCCCATCCCTAAACAGATTACCTTTTGTTTCAGATTTGATTGACAAAATGAAAATTAACGTAATAAGTTATTAATAATCTAAAATTAACTTCTTACATTAATATTTTATTATTTAGTATACTATATATAGCACTGACATCTTCTGCAGCGCATTACAGAGTATTTCATTTTGTCATTAACTGTTCTTCAGAGGAGCTCACAATCTAGTCCCTACCATAGTCATTAGTCCATCATAGCCTAGGGCTAATTTTAGGGGGAAGCCAATTAACTTATCTGTGTGTTTTTGGCGCGATGAAACCGGAGTGTCCAGAGAAAACCCAGGTAAACACGGGGAGAACATACAAACTTCATGCAGGCAGTATCCTGGCTGGGATTCCAACCAGGGATTCAGTACTGAAAGGCGACAGTGCTGTAGACACACATATGCTTTATTCATTTTTATTGAATGCCTATGATGACTCCCTATACTGGAAAAATTAAGGTTAGAGCTAGAACATGGAGGAATGAAGGAAGGAGGTGTGATAAACCCCAGGTTCTCAACACATGGGTCCAATTGCAATTAAATCTTTCTCCTGAGTTTTCTCCAAGGTGATATTTTCAAACTGGTCAATAAAATGCCTTTTAAACCACCAACAATTTCAATTTCAAATTGTTGACAAGTCGTTTTAAATAAAATATGCAAAATTATCACATAGGAGAAAACCCAGGAGAAAAAGTTAATTGCATATGGGTCATGGTATGTGTACTCCAGGGGGTACTTTAGTAGACCTCAGTAAGTACTTGAACTTGCAATAGTCAATCCATTATCTTAAACTTTGAGATTGAAAAATATGATAAACAGTACATAAATTAACATAATAAGTCTTTATGATTAATTAAAAGTATCATGAATGATTGTAAGCCTTTGGGCAGGGTCCTCCTCCTTTTGTGTCCTACCTGATCATGCACCTCCATTACTGTGCACCCATGCTATGCTATGCATTTGTGTGAACTCAACTTGCCTAATCTCCATTCTCCCATCCAATGACTGACTAAGCATTACCTTGTACTCATAGTGTGCTGCGTGATCTGTTTTTTCTTGTTTTCCTGTATTGTCGTATTGCTGTATGTCACCCTAAATATTGTCTGTAACCTAAACTAATGTCCAGCGCTGCGTTATATGTTGGTGCTTTATAAATACACTAAATAAATAAAAGCAAGCCAAGTATGTCAAAGATGATAATCTCCTAGCAAATTTAGAGAGCCTTTCTATCCAGGTGATTGGTTCTGGTACATAGACTGGCAGCTAAAATCTGGGCTGAGAGTAAAAGGATCTATGTGGTGGATGTTCCTTTTCATATTACTCCATTATGGGGGAATTATAAATATCAGCGCTTGGCATCATTTTTTGCTGCTCGTGAATGGCAGGTACTGGGAGTGACAAGACTTTTCACCAGTGTTGGAATAAGGGGTGTTCCTGTCATTTGATCAATTGAAGGCCAGGAATGGTACTCCAAATGTTTTATAAGTATTTGCAGGTCAGGCACTGCTGGCGGGTGCAATGTGGGATCCATCCAATACGTTTGTCAGATTTCCCTAGCACAGGTATTCTATGAACCCAGGAGAGGGGAGGTTTAATTACCACGCTATACTCGCCTCATAACAGCGCTCACAAAATTGGATTTTGACTGTCTCAAGCCCAAGTGGCTTGATCACATTCCAGACCTAGATGCAGAAAGGAATGGGAAGATGCTCTTGAATTGCGTATATACCTCTCCATATCTACTAATGGGAAATTCATTCCATTTTGTATTCTTCCTCAGGTATATCTTACCCCATTGAGACTTTCAAAAACTAGGGACATTACCCCTCTTCCTGTCCTAAGTGTGCAGCAATATATGCTTATTTTTGGCACATGATGTGAAGTTGTGGCTGTATTCAGACTTACTGGAGACAAGTCACTCAACTGCTGTCAGATATTCTAGAGAAACCAATTTCACTTTGTCCCAAGATCTGTCTGTTGGGGTGGCCAACAAATTGTTCAAGTCATTTCGATTACAAGTGGCGGAGCTACCCCTAGCTCAACACTACTACCTTTTATTAAGCTGGTTTATACACACAGAGGTTGCCCTGACAAATTCAATAAAGTATGGATCAAATGGACAGCCTCCCCTTAAAGTGAACCTCCAGACTAAAAATCGACTCAGCAGCACTGAAAAGGCTTGGTGTTTCTTTAACAGTTTCACAGCATCAGAACTTTGTTTCTCTTATACAAGCCTCATTTTTAGCTGCACAGAAGAAAACTGACCGGGCTTTTTTTCCCTGGTGCTGTGCAAAGCATGATGGGATTTCTGATGTTGTTGTTCTCGTTCTGCTGTTTTGGTGCAATTTTTTTTTTTACATTTTGAATTTGACATTTGAAGCCTAGCGCATGCAGCTGGGAGGGGTTATTAAGACAAAGGACAGTTGGAACTGTGTCTTATGCTCCTTGTCACCTCCTTTCAACCAAAAATATGGCTGCCCCCATGACAAAGATGGCAGCCCCCATGGATCACAAACATTTGCGTGTTCTTTTAAAACCAGGTGGGTAAGAGATTATATTACCTATCTATTCTAATTAATATAACTAATGTAACTTAATGACAGTATGTTTGTTTAGGCTGAAGTTCCCCTTTAACAGTCACTATGTAATATGCTATGTGGCTCTCTGAGATGGCGTTGTATGCTTCCACCTGATTTGTCGGATTGCTCCCCTATATCTGATGCTTGGACAGTATACATTCCAAATGTGTTTGTTTTCATTTTATCAGCTATTACTTGTTTCAATGTTAGGGGCTTAGTTTTATTTATTATTGAAAGACTTGCTATCTACAGGTGATAGGCCAATGTAGACGGCGTACTTTGTTGTAAGTAATAGACAAATAATCTGTCAATTGTCTTGTATTCGCCATCTTATTTTATATTTATCGCAGTACAGTACTATGTACACTAGAGACACCCCTTACTTGAAAGTAAACCCGTCCAACAGTGACAGAGTAACATAACAACGCAGTGTTGCTTATATAAGAAACACTCAGCTTCGGACGATGTACTGTAGCCATCACAGAAGTTAAAGGCAAAATTGGTAAGACGAGACATTTAAATAACTTTGAATGAGGGATGATTGTTGGTGCAAGAAGAGCTGGTGCTAGAATCTCTGAAATTATGATTCTTTTAGGATTTTCTCACCCAACAGCTTGGGTGTTTTGGACTATTCTGGTCAAAAAAAGGCTGGTGAACGGGAGAGGTGTAAGGCAAGTAGCATGCATACTCCGCAGCAACAGAAGGGAGACACAACAAATTACAGCTGAATTCTATGCATGTGCATCACAAAGCATATCCCATGCACAACAAGACGGACTTTACAAAGGATGGGCTTTAGGAGCAGGAGATCATCAAGAGTGCCTTTGCTATCACAGGAAAATAGGAAAAGATGCCTGTTGTAGGCCCTTGCCACTGTGCTTGATTGGTCTCAAATTGGTTTGAGGAACATCAGAACTTAACCTGCTTCCATGGCCAGCTAAGTCCCCTGATCTCAATCATATTATGCATTTGTGGGATGAAGTCAAAAGATCACTTCAAAGATTGGAAACGCCAACATCCAGTCGGACTCAACCTAGAGCAGCCATTATGTCAGCATGAGCCAACATTCCTCAGTAATGGTATCAGCATCTTGTTGAGTCCATGCCAAGAAGAATATTTTCTGTGATCAAAGCTAAAGGTGGACCAACTCATTATTAGAGGAAGTCTTTATTTTTTGGACACTGCTTTTATATTGCATAGAATCTTGTAATTTTGTCAATAAACTGGTTTAAAAACAACTTTAAAAGCCATGTGTACACAATTATGAAGTACTCCTAAGCAATCTGTATGCATCAAGGGCTACTTGAAATTATGTTACTCAAAACAGGGTACTTGGCCAACACAGTCATTAATAAAGTGGTACTTGCAGTAATAATGTTGAGAAGCACTGTGATAAATCCCATGTTCCTTGGCCTCCGGATTCCCCAGATCTCAGTCTGTGCAATCATCTGTAGGTGGAATTGATAAAACACATCTAATACACAGAGGCCTCACTTCTCTGCTATTAATGTCTAGGTGCCACATACAGTACATATTCTGAGGTCTTGCAGAATCTACATCTCGATAGGTCATCGGTGTATTTTTATAATATACTAGTTAGATCATTTTGTAAATCTGGAATTTTGTTCAAATTCTGGGTTTAATGCCTCTCCCATATTTGCTGTGGTAAGCTAATAAGCTAGTAAACATACAGCATTCCTCCTTCGGTACCCAGGATTACCTCGGTCCATCTAGAATACTATCTACAAACCTGCAAACTGCTGCAGCTGCATATCGTTACAGATATTTTCAGTAACCTGTACAACATGCACACACAGCAAGAATAAATAAGAAAATAAATAATAAGGATATTGCTTGCCCAAGGGCATAAAAAGCCAAGCATCACTCCACAGGACAGCAGCGTCATATGTTTGATTGGCTTTTCATAGGAGGGTCATGCCATATCTACAACTCATCATGAAGCTTTCTGCTCGCATTTATGTTTACCTCTTTTTCTTTTGCATTTGGATGGCTGCCAAGCAGACTTGAGCTTTAACAGGGATCTGTATTCATTTCTATAAATAGCGCTCTCCTCTACCATCCTGTTTAGTGTATGATTTGCTGAAGACAGGATGAAATGAAGTTAACTTCCCTGCTCTAAAGAATATTGTTCAAGGTTACTCAATAAACTTGTTATAGATATTATTGATAAAGTGAATTTCCGTAATGTAATAGAACAGAAAATAATTCCCTCCTACCCATTTCAAAGTTAGAAGATACAGAGCACAGAAGCTTCTTTATATTCCTAATGAGTCCTAGGTATTGGTTTCTCGTGATTCCTTATACATTTTTCTATGGATGGTTAAGAAGACAGGAAAGAGATGCTACAATCAAACAATACTGTTATTTTTTTTAAACAGTTTTGTTGCACATCAAAAAGAGTAAAATGGTAACAGAATACAGCAGATGTACTAGAGCTATGATTAATAAATCTTCAGAGTGCATACCACTTCATAAAAACATCCTACAAACTGCGTAATGCCCCCATAATTAGAAGTAGCTGTAGATCCAGTAAATAACCAATATTTAATTGATATTGTTTACCTAATTTCCACGGTGCACCACCCGATACTGCATCAGATGTATCTCACAAAGGTAAGTAAGCGACAATAAAGAGAAATTTATATTGCATTTTACAGTGAGCGAGTACACCTGTCAAATTTTTGTGAATATTTTATTGCCTCTTTTCATGGGACAAAACTGGAGATATGATACTTTGATACAATGTAAAGTAGTAAACAGCAAGGCAGTGGTCGTCTTGGATAATGACCGTTTTGGGTCGTTATGTTGGAATACTGCCCTGCATCTCAGTTTCTAAAGGGAGAGGTGTAATGATCAGTGACGTATATGATGATCAGAACAAGCCCTATCAGCTTAGTAGTCAGTATTTAATTCAGAGTGTGATCACACGTGATTTTTGTGCACAGTATATAACACAGGAGTACTCCTATGTGATAGCCCTTGGCTGTAGGGACTATCACTGGATAGAGTGGTCGTACAGGCAATGTCGGTAACAGGTCGGTCAGGCAGCGGTACAATATCGTCAGGCAAATACGTAGTCAGTAAACAGGCCGAGGTCGGTAACAGATCAGATGAGTAAAGGTACAGAATCAGAAGGCTTAAATCAGAGTGGAGGTCGGGGCCGAGGTCGGCAACAGATCAGATTGGCGAGGTACAGAATCGAGAGGCAGAAAGAGTCATCAAAGGTTCAAGCAAAGAGTCATACACATAAATAAATATACAATGATATGTTTTTCCTAGTCTAAGTGTGAATCCCCGGGGTCCTGCCGGATCAAACACACACGGATCTGACTAAGGCCTGAGAGCTTTAACTGCAAAGTTTCAGCAACAGCAGACAATGAGCCACTGACAGCTCAGGCCTTAAATACAAGTGTTTGATTCCTATGTTGTTTTTATCAAATTCAGAGCACTTATTACAATTTTTCCAGCATTGCTATTTGCACATAACCTGGGCAATCATATATACTTTCACCACTAGATGGTGACACTGTTACCTGATTACCACAAAAAAATGGTGTTAATGTATATACTCTTCCAGTGTAATATGATATTTATTTTAACATTTTTAACAACTAATACTGGATGTTAACTTGGCTGGGAATAGAACCAGGGACCCAGCACTTGCAGGGCGAGAGTGCTAGCCACTAGGCTACCGTGCTTTCTTAATGTCCATGTATGCATTCCTGCCTCATGACCACTTCCAGGTGTGCCTCTATTGACACACCTTGCTGACATGGCAGTTTTTGATTGGTTCATTAGGATCAATTAGTGCAACTACACTCCCTATATAAGCAGAGCCTCCTCATACATCTACACAGAGGCGCTCACTTCTGCATCTAGACCCATTGAGGTAAGTCACTCTTGCTGAGGTGTTGAAATTTTAATTTTATTTTTTTATATCAATATAGACTGTTAGCAATTTTTCTTGCAAGTTAGCTCTAGGGCCATAAAATAGTACTATATGTTATACTCACTAAACTGACTATCCTTTAATCTAGAAGCTGATGAACTTTAACATATCAATGGACAATTATGGAGATTTACTAACTTTTGTTTACATTTTGGATTCTTGTGGATATTTTATGATTAATTAGATGCGATATTTAGACATAGAGCGAGTTTTACTACACTGCGAACAAAAATGTTACAATTTAACAGTGTCTTCTCATGTTTTTATACTGCGCCTTTTACTTTAAGCTATTTCTATGGGTCATTATGTTTGTATATATTTCTGTTTGTTTTATAGTTATACTCCTGTTTGCCTGATGAAGCAGGACCACACCTGAGAAACGCGTTGCACTAAGTGGAGTTAAATAAAACGTTTTTTTGTATTGATATATTGTGACTCAATTGAGTTCTATATTTTTGAGGGAGGTAAGTCCACCTGAACATCCCCCTCTTTTAGACGGTTTTTAAACATTTTTATTCTACTCTGGCGCCTCTGTACACCAAGCCTTGCTGAAATCTTAAATACAAGCAGGACATTCACAAGTTCCACCCAGCGGACTCTAGCCAATCGGCGGCGAGAGCCAGCCCACTGCTGTCAGCTGACCCGCCTCCTCAAAGCATAAAGGTTCTGTCTCCTGGTGCGCACGTGTGCTGCTCTGCTCTGATGCACCCTGGAGAGACCTGTTCTACCGGAAGGAAATGGCTGAGATGATGCGGCGAGATCCGCGGGGACGTCAGACGCGGGAGCGGCGGCCGCACTGCTCCCCGCTGCAGAGGTAACCACATAAATCCTGACAAGAGGATTATGCTCTGCCCCTGTGTGTCACAGTAAATGTTCGCATTTTGGTTTCCTCAATGAACTGTAGCTCCCCAGTGTCGGCAGCACTCGTTCAGCCCCAAACCATGACACTCCCACTACTGTGTTTGACAGTAGGCAAGACACACTTGTCTTTGTACTCCTCACCTGCTTGCCGCCACACATGCCTGACACCATGTGAACCAAATACAGTAAGTTTATTTTGGTCTCATCAGACCACATGACATGGTCTTCAGCAAACTTTTTGTGGGCTTTCTTGAGCATCATCTCTAGAAGAAGCTTATTTCTAGGATGAAAGCCATGTAGGCCAATTCGATGCAGTGAGTGGCGTATGGTCTGAGCACACACAGGCTGACTCCCCCCCCCCCCCAAATGCTTCAACTCCTGCAGTAAAACACTCATATGTCCAGGGACATAACTAGAAATCATTGGGCCCCCCTGCGAAACTAGTAGGACACCCCCCCCCCCCCCTCGTTTTCTGCACAGGTAAACTGAGAAGCAATGTTATTAATTTGGCTAGTGCAAACTTAAATGTGTTTTTCCCATGCAAATAAAAACTAACAGCAGTGAAGTACTGCAGGCTTTTTCTCTATCCATTGCATTAGCTTGTTATAAACATGCATATTTTCAGACATACAGTTACAGATACACATGGTGTGCACAAACAGCACACAGAAAACTGACAGGCGAGTGTGCTCCCAGCCTCAGCTTATTACAGTTACTCTGTACATTTCTGACTGAGCAGAACTTGCTCTGCAGATGATGTGTGGTGTTGGCAATCTTCTTATAGCCTAGGCCAGAGGTTCTCAAAGTGGGTGCCGCGGCGCCCTGGTGCGCCATGGATACTTCTCAGGGGTGCCGCGATCTGCTTTGCGTATCCGTAAACTTCTGACAGAGCATTTTTTGGTCAAACACGGCCGCCAATTGCTGCGCTCTGCCCTGGCTCACAGTGATGTGGGGTTCTGATTGGTCCGCTGCTCTCTCCTGTGGGTGGATACACAGCGATGTGGGGCTCTGATTGGTCCTCTGCTCTCTCTCCTACTGTTTGATATAGTAGCAGTACTGTGTCCGCCCACAGGAGAGAGCAGAGGTCCAATCAGAGCCCCACATTGCTGTGAGTCGGGGCAGAGCATAGAAATCGGCGGTTGTGTTTGACAAAAAAACATGCGGCGTCGAGTAGAGCCAGCCATGCCAATTGTGGACTCTGCTTACCTTCTCCAGCCAGCGCAAAGTAAGGATCCTCACCTGCCCCCACGGGCAGGAAGGAGGGGGGTCAGGGTGCACAGGTAGTGTGGTTAAGGGTCAGACACATATTTCTAAACAGGGAGGGGGGTTATGATGATACTTTCAGGCCCTACACTTTTTTATCTGGGGGGCTACTCTCAGGTCCTACACATTATGTTACCTGGCAGGGGCAGGGGAGGTGTTAATCTAAGGCCCCAAATGTGATGTTACCTGGCGAGGGGAGGGATGGAATTATTTTCTTTGCCCTCTGATTGTTGTGGGGAATGAGATCCTAATGATGACCACAGTGTGTGTGTGGGGGGGTGACATGTCTGTGTGGTTCTGGAGGATAAATATGCCTTTTTTGTGAGGTAGAGAGGGTTTGCGATGAATGATTGTGTGTGGTAGGGGCTGTGTGTAATGTAACTGGGGATGCTGTTTGTTTTGGGGGAATTATTGTTGATAGTGACACTGATAGGAAAGGATGCTTTCTCATGGTTGAAGGGTGGGTGTGTGCGTGCGTGGTGTCTGTCTAAAGCTGGCCAAACATGCATCATTTTTTTTCTGGTGGATTCGATCATTAGGATCAAATCTGTTGGTTTTCTGTGATTCCATGAGCCGCATCGAGCGTAATTTTGCTCGATTCATGGTAAAAATCTATCATAAATTATAATCGGACTGTAAATTTCGATTGGTCAGATGCAGCAGGGGAGTGATGGTAGATCGCCTGCCCATAGGTGTGCCTCGAAAAAATTTCAAAATTGCCAAGGGTGCCTTCACCTGGAAAAGTTTGAGAACCTCTGGCCTAGGCCATCTTTATGTAGAACAACAAATATTTTTTGTAAGTTCCTCAGAGAGTGCTCTATGAGGTGCCATGATGAACTTCCAGTGACCAGTATGAAAGAGTGTGAGAGCAATAACACCAAATTTAAACACACCTGCTCCTACTTGAGATTTTGTAAAACTAATGAGCAATATGACCCTGGGAAGGAAAAACGAGTTATTTTTATGTAACAGCAAATTTACACCGTTATGCAAGCTGTACACTGACTAGTAGAGATGTTGCGAACTGTTCGCTCGGCGAACATCTCTGGGGCTTTTACTACTTCCGGGTCGCTCTGACCCGGAGTAGTACGCCTGCGCTGCCCGGCGAAGCGCGTCCTAGATCGCGCTCCTGTTGCCGGGCACTCTCTGCGCATGTGCGTGACGTCGTTCATGACGTCACGCACATGCGCAGAGAGTGCCCGGTGACAGGAGCGCGATCTAGGACGCGCTTCGCGGGGCAGCGCAGGCGTACTACTCCGGGTCAGAGCGACCCGGAAGTAGTAAAAGCCCCATGTATTGAGAGATGTTCGCCGGCGAACGGTTCGGGAACCGTTCGCTACATCTCTACTGACTAGTTTACATTGTATTAAAGTATCATATCTTCAGTATTTTCCAATGAAAAGATATAATAAAATATTTACCTAGTGGTGCACCATGGAACAAGTAGGTTGACATCTGATGCAGCATCAATCTGACTGCTGCTATAGATGGCTGAGGCTTTTGCTAACCACTGCCTCATTAGAGTCCTTTCCTGACACCGAACCCTAATCCCCCACCTAAATGAGTTTTTTTCCTGACACCTCACTACTGTAAATCCTTTACTGACACTAAACCCTAGTTCCAGAATAACCTTATTTTCAAGCAGCACTCATGCGGCAATCACTGATTTTTGCTTTCCCCCATTAATGACTACTTTTATTTCCAAATTCCTCTCCTACACTGGCTGTATCCCCTCCCCCCCTTCATTAACTACTATGGGAGAGGGGGTAATGATGACAGCTCAGCTATGCCGCCTCCTGTGTCCTGATGTGGTAAACAGCAGTTCAGCTACGCAGAATTGGGAGAAAGAGAGAAGCTCTCTGAGGTTTCCTTGACAATATAGGTATTTTTGTGGGATTATTTTGTGTGTAAGCAGTAGCACTGAAGGAACTTAACCACTTGAGGACCACAGTGGTAAACCCCCCTAAAGACCAGGCTTTTTTTTCATAATATGCCACTGCAGCTTTAAGGACAAGCTGCAGGGCCACACAACACAGCACACAAGTGATTTCCCCCCCCCTTTTCTCCCCACCAACAGAACTCTCTGTTGGTGGGGTCTGATCACCCCCCCCCCCCCCCCAGTGTTTATTTTTTTTAATCAATATTTATGTTGCTGTTTTTTCTACTATTTTTTACTTTATTCATTTATTTAAAACCCTCCCTCCCCCCAGCCAGCCAATCCTAGCGATCAGCTCTCATAGGCTTCACTCTATGAGAGCCGATCGCTCTCGTGTCCCCCAGGGGGACAGCCGTGTCACACGGCTGTCCCCAGTACAGCGCTGCTGCAGATCGCAGCGCTGTACATGTAAATAGATGGCGATCACGCCGTCTAACAGTCTCCCCAGCGGCGAATGCAGCCCCAGGACCTGACGCCAATTGACGTTAGGCAGTCCTGGGGTTACCACCGCGGCCACGCCCCATGTCATGGAGTGGTCCTAGAGTAGTTAAAGAGAACCTGTAAAAAAAAAAAAAAGTTCCCCTGGGGGGTACTCACCTCAGGAGGAGGAAGCCTCGGTCCCAATGAGGCTATCCCCTCCCCTGTAGCTGCAGGCAGTCCAGTGCTGGCTCCCCCAAAGTGTCCTGGAATCCTCCGTTGACAAGCCTGACAAGCACTGATTTATTTACCTTTCCTGGCTCCAGTGGGGGTGCTGTTGCGGCTCTCCGCATGGAGATAGGCGGAAATAGCCGATCTTCGGCGGGTCCGCTCCTGCGCAGTAGAGCGGCCCGACAGCAATCGGCTATTTCCGCCTATCTCTGAGCGGAGAGCCGATACTGTGCCTGTGCTGGAACTGGGAAAGTAAATATTTACATCCCCGCTGTTCGGGGAGCGTTATCGCCGCCGCCGTGGGACCGAGGAGGATGGGGGAAGCCTCAATAGGATCCGGAGGCTTCCCCCACCCGAGGTGAGTACCCCCCAGGGGAGGATTTTTTTCGTTACAGGTTTTCTTTAAATAATAAATAAAATTGCTTATTGCAGTATTCATTTATAAATTATTTAGTCAATGTTTGCCCATTGCAAAATCTTACCTCGCACCAATTTTCCCAGAACAGAAGATATGTCACTCTCCAAGCAAAATTTCCATTTATTGAACATGTATCAAACAGGTACAACAACAGCCCCAGTTTCACGTGCTAGGCATGCCTCCTCAGGACATACAGGGCCTAACACCTTACCCTCCCACCTGACTAATATACAGGTGAACACAGCAGCCCGCCCATTCAGGGAGGGAAAGTGATAGAATAGTTAGAAATCCCAAAACCTCTAAAACCTAGAAAAACTGCAGGACATCATTTTTAAATAAAGGCATTTGCCTCATTCCTCTCATTAAAACCCAGATTTCCCAAAAGCCTCAGCATGAGCAATGATTGTGGCCTCTCTTCTCAATAATTTATCATCTCTTGAACCACCTCTACTATCCCTATCTACAAACTCCAAGCCTGCAAAGGAAAGGCAATGGGAATCAGACCCAAGAACTTCTCTTACGTGTTTGGCTCCCACACCACTTTTGACTGATCTCTTATGCTGTAAAAACCTTTCCTTCAAGGGTTGGACGGTCTAATATCGTCCATATGGGCACCACACACAGTAGACGACAAACCTAGTTCGATAACTAATAAACTGTTTAAATTTCAAGGTAGTACCACCTATTTTTACACAGCCGCCCTTTACCACGGAGTGACAAGCGCTATGTCCACAGCTGTAATTTACTTCCCATTTTTTCAAGTAAATGCCATTGCCCTCGGGTGGCCTGGCAGATCTTATCAGCCAGAGGTGAATATTCGAACACAAAGTTAAATCTACGCTCTCCACATTGTCTTTTAGAATTTCTTACCAGTAATTCCTCTTGTGGGGCTTGACGGACTCTCTCAAGGGCTTTTAAGACTGATCTGGCCTCATAGCCTCTCTTATACAGGTGATCACAGAAATCCTCCGCCCGCTTCTCAAAATCCGCAAGGGTTTTATTGTTTCTTTTTAACCTTAAGAACTGCCCATATGGGATGGCGTCCTTGACATGTCCTGGGTGGTAGCTTGAGGAATGCAGCAAACTATTGGTTGCTCTCTCTTTTCTGTACCTTTTGGTTACTACCAAATTGTTCTCTATCCCCACTTTAAGGTCCAGGTACTCCAGTTCCCTGTCCCCAAAGTGGGCCAGGAACTCCATATTTACTTGGTTGTAATTTTTCCACTCAATAAAACGTACAAATTCCTCTTTGGCACCAACCCAGACTACAAGGACGTCATCCACGTACCTCCGCCACATTTTAAGAGGTCTTCGAAAGGGGTTGGTGGGGGACTAGATAGTCATCCTTCCAAACTGACAGGAATAAGTAGGGGCCACCAGGGTCCACATTGCCGTCCCAGAGATTTGTCTGTCCCATTGCCCATTGAACATGAACGCATTTTGCTCCAAGACAAAGCGCAAACAATCACAAAGGAATTCACAATATTCATCTGTGTTGCCATATCTTTCCAATACTTGGTGAATTGCCCGTAGGCCTACCACATGAGGACCAATTTTCATTCTTAAATTTATCAGAGAAGCCAGCATCTTTACTGCTGGCAAGATTAATTAGTGTGGAATGGTATTTTTCCCCTCTGTGAAGTGAGCAGGAGCACCATATGAATTATCTCCCATGGTGCTATGGGGCAGAAGGCTGCATGACATTATAGACACAAAGGGGAGGGGGAGCGCTCCAATAGTGCATTAACCGTTCTGATAATAAACACACTTTAAGATATTGCACTTACTATATTCATGTATGAAAAGTGCTCATCAAGCAACCACCAGCGAGTCCTCTCTAGCTGTTAAAAGCCTGGCCAGGGCTGACAGCGGGATGGAGTTTGGAGAGAGACGTCTCACCGGCGGGGGCTAAGCGCACAAAGCCGTCTGACGTCACTACGCGTTTCCACGTTGTCCACGCCTTCTTCTGGTGACCAGAAGATGAGCGCTTTTTATACATGAATATAGTAAGTGCAATATCTTAAAGCGTGTTTATTAACAGAAAGGTTACTGCACTATTGGAGCGCTCTCCCCTCCCCTTTGTGTCTTTTTTCATTAGCTACTGGTGCCACCCAGTTAAGGGAGCTGCTCCACACGCAAAACACCTATCACAAAGGGCCACAGTAGTTCATCACTCAGCGCAAGTTGTTTCCCCCCGTTCTTGCATGACATTATAGCCTAGGCTGAACATCGCTTGGAGGGCAGGGTGTCATACCAATTCACAGCAATATATATAGATACGAGAACCATTATGATGCTGAAAGCAGGATAATTAAGGGAAAGTGGGTATCCTGAATAATTTGTTATGTTTTGCTGGATTTCATTACAGTTTTTATTTTAACATGCACTTACATGGTTACAGAGAAGTGGGGGAGAGATGTAAGTCTACCAAGAAAGGAGTCTACACAGGAACTCTGAGAATCACCAAGAAAGGGTCTTCACATACATCTCAGATGAAAGGTGTAATTCAGTAAAATCACTTTGGATTTGGTCTTCCTGCTATAACAGATCAGACATTTCATGCACTGTACCCTACTGGTAAAGCACTTCTACTGTCCAGGAAGAATAAAATGCAGTTATTGTATACAATCACCTCCTATGCCATTCCATATAAGGGCAGGAGTTAAGGTCTCATGCTTTGTGTCAGTGAAAACAGAAGCATTTCAGTACATAAGTAGGTTTGCAGCTTTACTTACATGACACAGATTATGTGTACTCACTGATTAAGACAGTTAGTTCTGACATTAACCAAGCAAAAGATAACAAGATAAGCTGTACACAAGCTTTACAGGCTAAATTACATCTGTTAATAGAATCGCTGTCAGCTAGCGCTGCTACTATTTCAGATATTCTCATTGCCAAGAATACTTCAAATTCCCCACACATTCAAGATGAAGAAAAATATGAGCAAATTTAAGAACTGAAATTCAAATATGTACATGTCCAAGAATGATTCTTCTTCTTCTTTATCTCCTTTAGCGGGTTCCATGGGGCTGATTTTGCAAAGCTTGACTAACCCAAATCTCCAATCCATAGAAACCAGATTCTCATCTTATCTAAAGAAATCTGATCGGCTGTCATGGACAAACACTCCACATTCACTGCTATTTTCCTGTTTGTTCTCTAGATTAAAAATGAATACAACTTTTGATTTTCATGTCTTTACAGGTAGTCCTCGACTTACGAATGACCCGCCATTACGAACGGCTTGAAAATGTAATTCCGTGGGAACAAGCAAAAAATTCCTTGTAGTTTTTGAGAAAATTGATTCAAAGAAAGACATTGTTTTAAACCAGCAACATTACATTTTGCTGCAGCACACTAAGGCCACAGGGCGACAGAAGCAACACAGTGGGGAGGTGGGGGGGAGGCAGGGGTAGCACAGAGTGGGACACTGAAGGCATGGGGGAACAGAGGTTACAAAGTAGGGGACACTGGAGGCACAGAGGAGGTACAGGGGACAAAAATGGCACACAGTGTTCCGACTTAAGAACAGATTCAGGTTAAGAGTAAACCTACAGTCCCCATCTAGTTAATTAATAACCTCTCTGCGACTGTTTAACACAGGATGGCGGCCACAGAGTGGCTTCCTCGAGGAGCAAGATTTGAAGGGAACGAGCACTTGCTTGAGCGCGTGTTCCCTGCTGTCAACAAAAGCGAGGCTCCGTGATCAGCCTGCCAGTTGCAGTCGGAGCTGGCAAGCTGTGATTACATGTAAAAAGCAAATATTTATGTGTAGAGCACTGCGATCTAGAGCAGCGCTGTACGGAGAATAGCCTTGTCACTTAACTGACCCTCCTAACAGCTCACAATCTTATCACTATCATAGGCTAATGCCTATGTAGTGTATGTGTAGTTGTAACGATAATGATCAGAACGCCAAAGAAAATAACAAACGCGCTATCTAAACGTGGTCGCCGCACGAAAAGCGCAAAAGCAACAAAACACGTTAATGGCGCGATCTCCGCACGAGAAGCGCAACAGAGACAAAACACGCCAACCCTAACTATCAAATGAACCTAGAAACACAAACAAACAAACAACAGAAACGCTTGCTAATCGGCTGCCTTACCTCAGGCAACAGCAAGCGTTTGCTCCAGACAAACAGACAACAGGAACAAGTCAGATTCGATCCACTGCTCTTCCACAAGAGCGAGTGCGATCCATACACAGGAACAGGACTGAAAGAATCCACTGCTCTTCCGCAAGAGCGAGCGCGATCAGTACACAGGAATAGGACAGATAGGATCCACTACTCTTCCACAAGAGCGAGTGCGATCCGTACACGGGAACAGAACTGAAAGGGTCCACTGCTCTTCCGCAAGAGCGAGTGCGATCCAAACAGACAGAGTGGTCCTCTGTCCGCCGGCGACAGAACAATTGCAAAGGAAAAACAGAACGATTCGCTACCGCCAACCGCTGGTGACAGCGCAATCGCAAGAACAAGACACGACAGAATAGGCAGTACAAATATACACAATCCTGACTGCACTAAACAGGAATGCAAGGGGCACTCCCAAAGGGTATCTACTTTAAAGAGAACCCGAGGTG
Organism: Hyperolius riggenbachi; assembly: GCF_040937935.1. NCBI lineage: Eukaryota > Metazoa > Chordata > Amphibia > Anura > Hyperoliidae > Hyperolius > Hyperolius riggenbachi. Next base: position 161,281,672 of record NC_090651.1, read on the forward strand.
GGTTTGAAGAATATTATCTGCTTACAGAGGCTGGATCTGCCTATACAGCCCAGCCTCTGTTGCTATCCCAAACCCCCCTAAGGTCCCCCTGCACTCTGCAATCCCTCATAAATCACAGCCACGCTGATGACAAACAGCTTGTCAGAGCTGGCTGTGTTTATCTCTATAGTGTCAGTCTGCTGCTCTCCCCGCCTCCTGCAGAACTCCAGTCCCCGCCTGCATCCCTTCCCTCCCTGCTGATTGGAGGGAAGGGATGGGGGCAGGGACCGCAGCTATGCAGGAGGCGGGGGAGCAGCTGAGACTAACACTACAGATGTAAACACAGCCTAACAGCACGGCTGTGATTTATGAGGGATTGCAGAGTGCAGGGGGACCTTAGTGGGGTTTGGGATAGCAACAGAGGCTGGGCTGTATAGGCAGATTCAGCCTCTGCATGCAGATAACATTCTTTAAACACACCTCGGGTTCTCTTTAAGCTAGCAATAATAGCCAGCAATGAGCAGAGGGCTGAGACTCCAGGCAAGTTAGCAGGAACAAACCATCATGACCAGCAGGGAATTCTGGGAAGAAATGGCATTTATACTGCAAGCCATCAAAGGAAGCAGCTAAGCAATTTGCATGACAAGTGGATGCAAATTCCTCACCAGCAGAGCAACTCTGCAACTTGCAGAGTGAAGATAGGTCTCTTTTCCAGAGACCTGCAACACTCAGACCTAAAGAATGGTCAAAAAGCTGCCTGCCTGTGCAGACAGCTGAACAGATCATTACAGTAGTGTAGTGTATGTATCACAGTCTAGGGCTAATTTAGGGGGGGAGGGGGGAATAAAAGAAACAGGTTTTTTGTTTTTTTTGTTTTTTTAAAAATGATCATTTTTTCTTAATAATATTTAAAACAAAAAGATTGCAGCAGCAATCAGATACCTCCAAAAGAATGCTCTATTAGTGGGAAGAAAAGGAGGTAAAATTAATTTGGGTGCTAAGTTGTATGACTGAGCAATAAATTATTGAAGCTGTGAAGTGCTGAATTGTAAAAAATGGCCTGGCCACTGGGGGGGGGGGGGGGGGGAGGGGGAGGTATAAACCTCTGGGGCTCAAGTGGTTAACCAGGGACTATCTGTATAACAAATGTATCTGTTGCAACAGTTTGTTTTCAATTTTCTCTATTTAAAGAGGAACTGTAACGAAAAAACGGCCCCTGGGGGGTACTCACCTCGGGTGGGGGAAGCCTCAGGATCCTAATGAGGCTTCCCATGCCGTCCTGCGTCCCTCGGGGGTCTCGCTGTAGCCCTCCGTACAGCGGTGACGTAATATTTACCTTTGCAGGCTCCTGCGCAGGCGCTCTGGCTGCTTTCGCTCCGAAGGAGGCGGAAATACCCGATCGCCGTCGGGTCCGCTCTACTGCGCAGGCGCAAGTCTCCGGCGCCTGCGCAGTAGAGCGGACCCGACTGAGATCGGGTATTTCCGCCTCCTTCGGAGCGAAAGCAGCCACAGCGCCCCCGCTGGAGCCTGCAAAGGTAAATATTGAATTGAACAGTCGGCACAGTCGCCGGCTGTTCGGAGGGCTGCAGCGAGACCTCCGTGGGACAGAGGACGGCGTGGGAAGCCTCATTAGGATCCTGAGGCTTCCCCCACCCGAGGTGAGTACCCCCCAGGGGATCTTTTCGTTGTTACAGAGTCTCTTTAACATGACAGATGTCCCATGTGAGCAGTTTTTTATTAGAGGCTGTAATTGTACTGTTTAAGCCTAGAGGCATGGGATAGTGGCAGCCCGCTTGTGTCTGCAGCTTGTTTGGGTACTGTAACTTCCTGATATTACAATAGATCTTTTTACACACAATACAGTTTATGGCTACCAATTTCATTTTACACTGTGACAAAGACTCCAAACACAGCCAAAAATCATAAAGAAATATCTGCAGTAAGGGCCCTTTTCCACTATATGTACATAGGCGCCAACAGGATAAAATATGCTACAAAGTTTAAAACATTCGGGTGGCGGCGGTGGACCAACCACACCAAAACAGACACGATGCTGTCACTTCAGGTTAAGATAATTTAATTACATACTCCTAGACAAAACTGCAACGTGTTTCACGGGCACAATCCCACTTCATCAGGCAATAAACAACTGGAGTATCACACAGCTAAAGGTCCAATTAAAGCCTGGCACCTCTGTTTTCTTCTATCTACAGAGAGCGACATCTTAGTCCTGAGTGGGGACAGGCCTGTTCTCCCCACTTGCCTATACAGTGGTTGCCTAAGAGGTAACCCTCATTTGTGAGTATAACACTTACGTATCAATTTTCCTCCTGGTTCCAATACATACTACACTATATTGGGCTCTCGGTTTTCCGCTTCCTTTTCCACTAGCAATTGCTAGCGTTTGCGCTAAACGCTAGCGATTGCGATTCAGAAAAGTCCATTTTTTCCCGGCGATTGTGATTTTGCTATGCACTGCATGGCATAGCAAAATCGCGGCAATAATCGCTCCGCGGCCCGATCGCGCTTTTGTAAAAATCGATTCGCGGTAGTGGCAATAACCTACTGCGATTCCTATGTTATTTAGCACACCCTAGCGATTTTAAAATCGCTAGCGATTTGCGTTTTTGCGATTCAGCAATCGCAAGCGCCTCTAGTGGAAAAGGGTCCTAAGAGCAACAAGAGATCATGTAAAATATAGTATGGGCCCGAACAACAATCATGGCATCATCATCAAGCCAAGCTGATGATAACGACACCAAACGTTTATAGCAAGGTCGTAACATGGCAAATCTCCAAGATGCTACTGGGCATGTAACTTCTGATGCTACATGCAAGTGTACTCAAAAGAATTTATTCAGCATTAAAGTGTACCTGAGTGACATGTGACATGATGAGATAACAATGTGCATGTACATTTAAAAACATTAATAACCAGGCTGTTTCTTTTGTTTTATTTTGCTGCCTGAAAGAGTTAATTTTCAGGCATGCATGTGACTGCTTCTCTCGATGGTAGACGAGAAACTCTTGCTTTTCATGGATGCGCCTCAGCATCCAGGATATCGTCGATGAGTGCTGGCTTATTGATCTCACAGATTGCGATGCGACACTATTTATGAACCGACATTTGACATGTGTGTGTACTGTATGCCTCTGAGGAAGCAGTCTTTGACCGTGAAACACGTGTCAGGCAGTCCTTTTTTATGATGTGGAGTCCTGTATTGGTTCTTTTGCATACTTGTCCGCAATCTTGAAGAAATTTGGAAAATTGAAAAAAAGGAAGAATAAAAGACTGATTGTTCATTTAAAACCCCGTTATTTTGTGTGGAATGTATAAGACTGTGTTTGTAACCTGGTGCGATTGTCCAGAAGATTTGTGTCATATGATACGTGCTGCAAGTTGCTGTATGGTGGTGGTCATAGGAAATCGTTAACAACAGACTGTGTATGTAAACTGGTGCGATTGGCCAGAAGATTTGTTCTTTATGGAAAATGCTGCAAGAAGTTACATATCGGTGGTCATACGAAATCGATAAATAGCTGATTATATATACAACCTGGTGTGATTGGCCAAAAGATTTGTTATATGTGATATGCACTGCAAGTTGCTACATATTGGTGGTCACAAGAAATAGATAACAGCAGACTGTGCATGTAACCTGGTGTGATTGGCCAGAAGATTTGTTAGATAAGTGCTGCAAGTTGATACATATTGGTGGTTGCAAGAATTTGATAACAAACAAATTGTAGAAGTATACTGGTGCAATCGGTTAGAAGTTTTCGCTATTATGACATGTGGGAAATCGAAAGGGAAGACTGACAGTTGCTCACGAACAGGGGACATAAGAGGTTTTTTGGAGGTGAAATCTAAAAAATCTGATGGAAGCGGAGAAAAAAAATGGAGGAGACTCTTAGTGAATCCCTTGGGGAAGATGGTGAAATTGGTAATGAGTGTGTATCTACCAAAAGCCCTGCAAGGAAAAGGAAAACTTTGTCGGGTGCTGAGGAGGAGGAGGAGGAGGAAAGTTAGAGGGATCGAATGAGGTCTCTTCGCACATTGTCTGATATGGAAGGCTTGATTGAACATTTGTAAAAATCGTTTCATATGGAAATGTTGTAGTTTAAAAATGAAGTGATGAGTATTGGTCAGAGAGTAGCAGTTGTGGAGGGTAAGGTAGAAAAGATGGAGCAAACTGTGTCTGAAGTTTCTTCCCAGATTAATGTGCATAATAAAAAGTTTGAGGAGATGATGTCCCAATTGGATGATTTTGAGAATCGGAATCGCAGACAAAATATCAGAATAAAAGGGCTCTCTGAGAATGTTAATGCAGTTGATTTGAAAGAGTCAGTTATGAAGATTTTCCATATTCTTTTGAATAGTGACAGATCTATTGAGATTGAGAGAGTACATAGGTCACTGGGTCCTAAAAAGAAGGATCCTAAGAAGCCAAGAGATGTGATTTGCAGACTTTTACGTTTTGCTGATAAAGATGAAATTATGTTTAAAACTAGAGAAAAGGGATCAACTGACTTAGATGGAAGCTGTCATGATATAGCAGCTAGTTATGATGTTGGGATAATACAGGAACATATTCCATCATTTTCTATCTGCTGTATATTATGTCAGAGGTGGAGGTATGTCAGCCAGTCTGGCTTTGAAGGTATTGGCAGCTAGCTTCCTGGAGTTCTGTATGTACATGTAAATTGACTATATAATTGTCTGCTTCTAATTAGGAAACCCTTAATCAGACAGTGGCTTTGAAGCCTATACAGGTGGTCTGACCCTGTTGTCTGAATACTGTCTCAGAGGTGTATTGTGCTTGGGAGCAATTGTCACCTGGACTGGCTGCAGTATGCTTTGACGCAGCTCACACCAGCCTGAGCCAGGCATTTGCATATGACATCCTTCTGGAATGTTGAAAGCCTTGCTCAAGTTGTCACCTGGGGATGGGAAATCTCTGTAAAGATCAAAAGTGTACAGGAAAAACCTGGGAAGTTCGTATATCACAGAAGGGGGATGATAAACTGAACAATCAGGGGGCTCGGCAGACGGTGATGTCACACGTTGGGGAAATTGCATTAGATTATGGGACAGAACATTTATTGCCCGAGGCCCCAAATCGGGCTATAAAACAGCAGCTAGGAGAGTCACAACTCGTAGTTCCAGGAGATAGCAACAACGCTAGAACTTCCCCGGCTACTGGCCGGAACCGCGTTCTCCCGCAACAACGTTTAGACCTTCAAGTTGGTAACGTTTTGATCCCCATTTTATTTTTATGCAAATATCCTTGTGTGTATCTTTGTAACTTGTATCGTTGTAACTTTTACTTTGTAACTTTTTTACTGTTTTTGTAAATCTTTTGTATATATTATTTTCTGCATTTGTTATTTAATAAGTTTGACTTCTGCTGTACTAAACTAACACTCATAGCCTAGAAGAGACTGAAGTGTAACTGTGTATAAGTCCATGCCTGATTGTATGATTGAGCAACCCTACCGTATAAGATTGTAATTGCATTGTGTGTGGGGCGTTTGTCATACGTTGGCCTAAAGGGCGCAGCTGACCCAACGTACGAAAACACCAGTGTGAGTAGCTCGACAGCAGAGTGGCTAACAGTATTGTTCGGAACGACTGTTAGTGGTTTTGCTTCACTACAGTGTAAGATTGCAATGGTGCGTGTGTGTGTGTGTGTGTGTGTGGCGTTCCCGTATTCGGCCTAAAGTGCAAAGCTGACCCGAATACGAAAATGCGGATTGCGCGCTGAGCACTCGACAGCCGAGTGGAAGTGTCTAGCAACAGCTAGTGGTGGCAGTGAGAAGTGTTTAAGGGGTCCCAGCCTTGTTTGTAGCTTGACTAAGGCTGCTTCCCCTCTCGATCTGGTCAAACCCGCAGTCAGGAACCGTATACGCAGGCGTGCCGCGGGCCGGTTCCTGACAGAAGCATAATTGTTTTATATCCGGATTTGTCTTGGAGAACTTTAACGATCAGAAGGACAGTGAAACCTTTGTTGGAGGAATTAAGGAAAGCAGGAGCAAAATATAAATGGGGATTCCCTTTTAGTCTTACTGCAAGTTTAAATGGAAAATCTGCAACTCTGAGATCCAAGGATGATGTAAAAAAGTGCTGTGAGACTTTGGGGATACCATTAGTAGATTTTGAGGGTTGGGGAAGTTCTGGATTTAATGTATCTTTTTCTCAGCAGGATAGATGGGAGAAGAAAAAATGAATGCAATATGATAAAATAGTAAAGGTTGTTTAAATAATAGTATGGTAGCTTGCCTGGTGGGGGTGGGGGGTATGCTGATGTGCCTTTTCAAATCCCTAGGAGGGGTCTCTGAGGGGATGGAGACAAAGAGAATGGGGTTCTCTGGCGGAGGGTGTCCTGAATGGACAATTGGGTTGTTTTTTCTTTTTATGTTGTATTTTTTTTATTATTGTCTTTTCTATGTTATTTTTCTTTCTTTCTCACCTTCTAATCTCCTCTTAGCATTTAAGGGAATATGGGTTAGATGTCTCAGAAGGGTGACACTTTGAGGATTCTCTCTTACAATGTTAAAGGTCTTGGTTCTCCAGTTAAGAGGGGAAAATTGTGGATGGAGTTGCATAGACTTAAACCCCACGTTCTTTTCTTGCAGGAAACTCATTTTTGTGGGGATAAGATGCCTGGTATGCCCTTGTCCATATTTGATAGATGGTTTTATCGAATTCCCATATTAAAAAAAGCTAAAGGGGTGGCGATAGCGGTGAGTAAGTCTTGTCCATTTGTACTTTTAGATAAAAAGAGTGATGAGATGGGTAGATTTATTTTTTTGAAGGATCAATTAATGGGCCAAGTGTATACTATTGTTAACATATACGCGCCTAATGAATCACAGGCTACTTTCTTTAGATTGGTGTTTGAACAACTTGAAGGGTTCAGGGGGGGATGTATGGTATTTGGGGGGGATTGCAATTGGGTCTCTGAGCCTAAAATGGATGTGTGATCGGGATCTAGGAGTATTACGGCTATAGCTAATAAAACTATTAAAAAGATTTTTCAAGATGCCCATTTTATAGATGTATGGAGAGCACTTTTTCCTTCTGTGAAGGACTATTCATTTTTTTCGCAAGTTTATAAATTTACACAAGGATAGACATGCTGTTCTTGGACCAATTTTTTGGGATGGAGTAAAAGGGGCAGGAATAGGGAATATAACTATTTCAGATCATGCCCCAATATGGGTTGATTTTGATTTGATGGTTAAAAATAGGCGTGACTGGCATTGGAGACTCAATTGCAATCTTCTAGATGATATAGAAGTTAAAGATAATGAGTTAGTATGGACAAGGGCATAGTATGGTCGGCCCATAAGGCAGTGGTAAGGGGGGGTCTTTATTTCCTTGGGAGCCAAGAAAAAGAAAGAATATAATGGTAAAATTAAAGAACTGTTATTGGAAATAGGAAAATTGGAATTAGTGCATAAGGGGTAATTAGATCAGAAGGCCCTAGATGATTTGAATAGTGCAATAAATAAATTGTCAGAATTATTGGAGGGCAGACTTAAGGAATGGTTTGATCATGCTAATAAGAGTGGGAAATGGTTGGCAAGGGCATTAAAAGGACAAAGGAAAAGTGCATATATTCCTAAGACTAAGGATAATGGAGGGGTTGTTGAGCTGCAGGCACACAAAATAGCAAATGTTTTCAAAGAATACTATTCTTCATTGTATGGGCTTCCAAAGAATGGGTCTAAGGATTTTGATGTGGAAATATTTAGAGGATTCTGGAATGGTCAAAATATCACAGGAAAATAGAGATATAATGGAAAAAGAGATAAGTGAGGAGGAGGTGTTAGCTATGAAGGTGGGTAAGTCACCAGGTCCCGGTGGTTTTTCAAAGCAATATTTTACCAATTTTAGTGATGTGTTAGTGCCTCCTATGTGTAGATTCTCTAATTCCCTTAAAGAGGGTAAAGTAGTGCCCAGGGATGTATTGGAAGCCCATATAACAGTTATACATAAGAGTGGAAAAGATCCGGCTTTATGTCAAATGTACAGGCCTATATCCTTATTGAACTTAGATATAAAAAAATGTTGCAAAAATTTTACTTGAGAATTAAGCCATGGCTGGGATTAGTAGTTAAGGGAGATCAGGTAGGTTTTGTGCCAGGGAGGGAGGGGAGGGATAATGTAGCAAAGGAGATAGCATTATTTAAGTGGCCTTTGATGAAAGAAGGTTCCTATGATGGTATTATCAACTGATGCGGAGAAGGCATTTGACAGGGTGAATTGGGAGTTTATTATGTCTGTTTTAAGATATGTGGGATTAGAAGAGAACATGTTAAAATGGGTGGGTGCACTTTATTCGGGCCCAACTGCAAGGGTTAGAGCGAATGGAACCCTGTCGGATGCCTTCTCCTTGTCGAATGGAACGAGACAGGGTTGCCGCTTGTCACCGGTTATGTGATGATTTGCTCAGCTGCCTGTGCAGGCAGGCAGCTTTTTGACCGTTGTTTTGATTTGCATGCTGCAGGACTCTGGAAAGAAGAGCTTCTGTCAGTTTTGCAGCTTGTGCTTGCAGAGGAATTTGCATACGTTGTCATGCAAATTGCCTGGCCACATTCATTGGAGGCGTGTACTATAAGTACTATGTCTTTCCCACAATGCTTGGCTGTTCATAAGGATTTTGTCCTGTGTAACACTCCTGCCGGGAGTGTCAGCCATGCTCTTTGTTTGAAGTTCAGCTTAGAGTAATTCCTGAATCTGCGCTAGGCAGGTTTTCCCTAGTGCAGTTAGGATTGTATTATCTGTTTGTATGTTCTGTTGCCATTGTCCTGTCCCAACGGTGGTCGAGAGGAAATGGTTCTGATCTCTGTTCTTGGAGTATAGCTGGTGCAGCGGTTGCTACCAGCTATCTCTTCTGTTCTGTCTTCTGGGATCGCGCTAGCTACTTTTTGCTAGCGCTGGGGATCCTTCTGTTCTGCAACTCTGTCTCCTGGGATCGCGCTAGCCACTTTTCGCTAGCGCTGGGGATCCTTCTGTTCTGTCTCCTGGGATCGCGCTAGCCACTTTTCGCTAGCGCTGGGGATCCTTCTGTTCTGTCTCCTGGGATCGCGCTAGCCACTTTTCGCTAGCGCTGGGGATCCTATCTCTCGCTTGTCCCTGTTTTCGTGTGTCTTGTCTGCTACGCTTGCTGGAGGCTCAGTGAGGTAACCGTTAAGCAAGCGTACGCGTCCTCTGTTTCATGTTTGTCTGTCAATGGTTAGTTAGGCGTGCTTGTCTCTATTGTGCTTATCACGTGGAGACCGCGCATAACCGCGTGCACTGTTGCGAATGAGTGCGGTGTCCGCGGTTAGCTAGCATTTGTTATTTTCCTTGTTATTCTCATTGTATTATTTGCTGTGCCTTTGCTAACCTCGTATTCTGTTCTGATCTGCCTTGTGTCACGTCTGGCGATCGCGTTCCTATTTCATATCTGCTGTTGTGTGTGCGCGGTCGCGGGGTGGCGACTAGATTGGCGCACACACATACAATCTGTCCCTTTGCTCGTTCTCATTCGCAATCGCCTCTCTTGCGATTGCGTTCTGCGCTTCGTACAAATTCCTGTCTGGCATTTGTGGAGGTACAGAGGATTGGTTCCTCTGCACTCCCCAGCGCCATCTGCCGACAGGAATTTTCCCTCTACGGGTGCGTAGCACCTTTTGCTGGGTGCCTGCAAATATACGCTTGTGGAGGATTTCCGCCGTATCAGCGCACGCGTTGTGCGCTGATCACGGAGAAAGTTCCACAATCGTTACAGGTTATTTTTATTTTGACCTTGGAAGTTTTTTTTGTGCACTGTTAGGAGGTCTGGAAATATACATACGGTTAGAGTTGGAGGTGTGGAGCATAAGATTTTGGCATTTGCAGATGATATTTTGTTTTATATTTCGGAGCCTCTGGTGTCTCTGCCAAATTTGGTTAAGGAAATTGAGAGATATGGTATTTTTTCTAACTTTAATATGAATAAATCTGAAGCACTGAATGTGTCATTGGCACCAGGGGTTTTGAATTTGGTAAAAAGTAATTTTTCCATTTCCTTTTAGAAAAGAGGCAATTAAATATTTAGGAATAATGTTACCTAGTTATTTGTCGAAGTTATACTCTTTGAATTATCTTCCATTATTAGGTTCAATTAAAAAAGATTCGGAGGGATGGAGAGGAAAAGGTTTTTCATGGTTTGGGTGTATAGATATTGTTAAAATAAATATTTTGCCTAGGTTGGTATTTTGCATGTCCATGATTCCAATTTGTGTGCCTGCCGCTTTTTTCAGGTCTCTTAAATCAATCCTTATCAGGTTTGTATGGCAGAAGAAGCCGGATCTAAAACTTTATCATAGAGCTTGTGTAATGGTAAGACTTTTCGATTGGACGTATGGGGGTGGAGGTAAGAGGTGGGTAGATATTGAAAAGGAATTAGTTAGATTGGATTTGGCAAAAGGCTCCCAGGGAAATTTAGAGATCTACCAAGATGGACACCCTCGTGGACTAAAAATGTATTTAAGGTGTGGGATGTTGTTAATAAAAAGGTGGGTTGGTCTGTGGGAATTTCCTTGATGACTCCTTTGGGGGGATTCTCCTTTTTTCAGCCAGGGAAAGAAAGGTTTTTTTTTTTTTGGATCCTGAGGTGAGAGGGGAGGTGTAATCTTAAGAGATATTATGAATAATGGAGAAATTAAAACTTTAATCTGGTTGCGTGAGGAATATGGTACATTTCCATTTGATTTTTGGAGACATACTCAATTAAAACACTTTTTGGTGGAGAAGGGGAGAAAACTTTCCATTTGTACTGTATCAGAATTTGAGAAATTATTTGTGAACGAGGCTCCTCCCATGCATCTGATATCATGTTTATATAAAGAGTTGAATACATTGAGGGAGGGAGAATTTCCTAAATATTTAAGTGGATGGGAGGAGGATGCTGGCATCTCCTTAGATGATGGGTTTAAAAGAAAAATATGTATTTTGGCCCATGCTACATCAGTTAGTTCTAGAATAAAGGACATTAACTTTAAATGATTGACAAGATGGTATAGAACACCAGATAGATTGGCTATAATGTTCCAGGGGGTGAGTGATAGATGTTGGAGGGGGTGTGGAGCAAAGGGGTCTTTAATGCATTTAGTGTGGGAGTGCCCAGTAATACCAGGTTTTTGGAAGGGTGTGTTGAATTGTATTAGGAAATTATGGGAAGAGTGTGGAGATTGGGATCCAGTAAAGGTATTGCTGCATGATACATCTATATCTATTGGTAAATATAGGAGATCTTTTGTTCCCCAGCTCCTGATTGCGGCTAAAAGTCTAATCCCAGTTAAGTGGAGATGCCTGAGTTCTCCAACCCTGAAATAATGGGCTGAGAGGGTTAATATGGTGAAGAGTAGGGAGAATCAGATTGCTTTGCAGCAGGATAGAATGGAAGCATTTAATGTTAAATGGGTAAAATGGAGTGAATTTCAAGATACTAAGGAGTACGGAGATATGGTGGAGATATAGGGGAAGGAGCTTCCTGTAATTAAAAATGATTTTTTTTTCTTGCTTTTGTAGTACTTTGGATGGTAATTGGATCTTTATAGAAGGGATCTTTATAGAAGAAATTCTAATTATGTTGAATTCTTTGTGAGATTGTTGATTTAAAGATTGGGGAGAGTAGAGGGGGGGGAGGGGGTCTTTATGGGTTTTGTTTATTTTGTATTTTGTAATTTTGAAAATTGGAGAAGAGAATATGATGATATGTTGTATTGGAATTGATATGAGAGCTGGAAATATTCTTACTACTTCAATAAATTATATATAAAAAATAAAAATAAAACATTCAATCTACTTTGTAAATGTTTAAATATAAAAGCATGGGGTATCTGAAAAAGTCATTTTTAGGAGTAGCAGGATAAATACAATTGTTTATTTCATCAGTTTATTTTTACCCCGGGGTCACTTTACAGGGAAAGAGTGACACCAGTATTGATTTTGTTTATATGATGCACACATAACTCACCCATTTCCAATCTTTTTTTGTATTATTATATAATGCTAAAATCTTCTGGGTGTTTTAGTCATGTCAATATCTGCCTCAGAGAAGCTTGCAGTGTAAGATTTACCATATTAACCTCCCTGGCATTCAATTTCCCCAGGATTTCTGTGCAAAAAGTGGTTCAATTAATTTCAAATAATTTGTAAGTATTTTTTGTAATCAATTTTTTAAATATTGAATTCAATACAGGTTGTTGTATTGAATTCAATAAAAAAATTGTTTGCGGCTAGATGTTGATGACACGGCGTGACCCTGGTGTCATCACACCGATCACCGTGGGACATGTCATCGCTGAGGGAGAAGCAAATGGAAGAAGGGACACGGAAGAAGTGGCTCGGGAAGCTATCAGAGGTACGTGATGAGAGATCAGCACACAAAAGGTGAGTATAAGACCCCACCAAGTCTCCCCCATGTGCATGGTGCAGGATGCGCATTGGAAGCTGAGCTTCCAATCAGGGCAGTTTCTAAGCTTAAATGCTCCAAGGGGAGGGTGTAAAATTGCATCCCCACCTGAGGGCTTGAAAACATTATTTGTGATGCAGTATTTAGCCCCTCCCCCAGTTTAGGTAGCCAGGTACAGATGCTGCAGTATAGTTAGCCAGGTATAGGCACTGCCAGTATATATAGCCAGCTATAGGTGTCACAGTATAGGAAGCCAACTATAGGTACCGCCAGTATATGTAGCCAGCTATAGGTGCTGCAGTATAAGTAGCCAGGTATAGGTACCGCCAGTATAGGTATCCAGCTATAGGTGCCACCAGTGTATGTAGCCAGCTGTAGGTGCCACAGTATAAGTAGCCAGGTATAGGTGCCACCAGTATATGTAGCCAGCTGTAGGTGCCACAATATAAGTAGCCAGGTATAGGTGTAGCCAGCTGTAAGTGCCACTGTATAGTTGTCCAGGTTTAGGTGTAGCCTGCTGTAGGTACCACAGTATAATTAGCCAAGTATAGCCAGCTATAGGTGCCACAGTATAATTAGCCAGGTATAACCAGCTGTAGGTGCCACAGTAAAATTAGCCAAGTATGGGTATAGCTAGGTATGGCAGGTATGGGTATGGGCAGGTATGGGTATGGCCAGGTATGGGTATGGCCAGGTATGGGTATAACCTGGCCTTCGCATCAGTGCTAAAGTCACACCCCCGCTATGCACTATAGACTACCCTAGGGCATGCGCCTGCTGCTGGTGGTAGACGATTATGTCCACGTCACTCCCGGCAGTCCGGCGGGATGGTGGAGCACAAGGAGACCTTCGCTGGATCCCGGGGAGTGGTAAGCGTGACACTGTGACCCTTTCATCTAGGATATAGGAGGCCTGATTGGACATTTGAAAAACTGAATCTTTGCTCAAATGGTTAATCCACTGACACATCAGACACAGCTGTTTGTCCCGCTTATTTACATTTACAGATCACATGTCTTAGCTGAAGTAGCACATTACAGGTAACAAGCAATCATAAAACTGTCTCAAGTCAAACTGTGCCTTTCACTTACTCGCTTACCAGCTGCAACATGTTGTCAAGGCTGGAGATTTCACCAATGACTAACCTATTTATCTGCCGCAGACCTTGTACATAGAAGCTTATAGTTAGTGGGGCAGAATTAGGAAATAAAATCACTTTGCTCAGACAAAAAAAAATAAAAAATAAGCCTCATTATGATCCTTCCAGCCCGAGTTAAAAAATAAATAAATAACAGGATAAAGAACAGTTACTAGCAAGTAAAACTTACTTTTTAGATCAGATTTAGAGTGGAGACACACATTTTTATCATTAAAAAGTGCCAGACTATTATAGAATGCTAAAATATAAACATGGAATGCAGATGACTGAATATTATAAATGTGTGTGTGTTAATGGCAAACATTTTTCAACCTCATCACTAATGGATATTGTTAGACAATAGTGTCACAGTTTCCTGTCAGTCAATGGGTTAGGCCAGGTGTTAAAATGGGCCATTACTCTTGCAGGAAGGTGAACTGTTTTATAGCAGCTGTACTCCAAACACAGTACTGAGAATACTGTTGCCAAGGTGACGAAGAGCAATGTGAGCTTTAGAAAATCACAGCCCATTTTAATTACATCGAATTGCAAATGGGACTTGTGCAACACCAATCTATATTTAAGGCAATTTAATAATACTTATTAAACTGGAATCTCCATTTAAACATGTTTACCTGTATTTTGGTATCGAATTGCAATTCTGTTGGCAGACACTGCATTAAGTCTAATACTCGCCAAGCTAGAAGGAAGTGTGCAAATACGAGAGAAAATACTCAAAACAACCTGACAATGGATGTGTACATATTAAATTATATTGCGTGCTGATGCTTGCACTGCTCCTTCGGGCTCAAATTCCACATATCTGTGAGGCGTCATCTTACCAGGCTATTGGCTCGGTTTTATAGCAGGTAAACAGATGACGATGTGCAAATCTATGTGAAAGGTAAAGTGGTTATCTAGGAAAAAACACTTCTTAGTAGTGTTGAGAATGTTAAACTGTTTTTAACAGTTGTAGCTGCAAAGAAATCGGTCTAGATTGTGGCCATGACCGGAACTACAATATTTCCGCTGTATTAGGACACCCACCTTTACCCACCATTGCTGCTAGCAAGCATCCAGGTGTGATGAAGTAGAATGTGCCTTTGGCAGAGCAGCTGAAATCAGCACCGCCTTATGTCAGATTTTCCCCATTTTTATATTACAGGCTGAAGTGGTAATGTCTGCTCCAGTCTTTTTCTTCTGACCAGCAATCAGCAGAGCATGTGGAGTTACTCATTTGTAGTTACATCCCCAAAATGAGATGAACCCAGAATTTTCAGACTACACATTCAGGACCATATTTTTAAACCACACCTGAAGTGACATAAACACTGGTGAGATAAACATAGGTGCATGTAGTACTTAACCCTACTAAGAAATTGGCTTAATTCCTTTTCTGTTTTCCAGTACAACAGGTAAAAAAAAACAAAAAAACTAGAGTTATCTACGTAAAAGAGTTTGTCAATTAAGTATGTTTCCTGAAAAGTAAATAATAGCCACTCAGCTATATCTGAGTGAGAGGGGGATTCTGAGAAGGTTTTAGTGCTGGGAAGTCCAATATTTTCCATTCAGCAAGGGAAAAAATTGACACAACTGCTGTTTAGAATGAGATAAAGACATTAGACTCTGTTCAATGTTTAACCTCCCTGGCGTTATGATTATTTGCGGCAAAGTGCTAGCTGCGTGTTTGAAACAAAAATTATGCAAATCGGCCCACCAGGGCCTGAGCAATCCTCTGCGGCGGCATAGCCTGAACTCAGCTCGGGATTACCGCCAAGGAGGTTAATTTACCTTTTGTAAAACACATACATTTATTCATCTCATACGTTTATATTTACTTCACGTTTGCTTTAAAATGAGAAACCTTTACAATGATTTAAACTCCTTGAAGTAACCTTGTGTAACAAATGTACTGAATAAGTTAAATGTATGGACAGATATAAGAAGTGATAACAGAGGCATATCTATAAATCAATGATCATAGAGCCCTGCAACCAAACTTATAGAGAGGTGTAGGTGTCTTAGGTGTCTTTGAGCAATTGCACCCTCCCCCAGGAATATGAATGGATGTGGCAATGTACTCTACTATAGAATATTCAATGATTGGAGAAAGGAGATGATAGCTGCTCCCCAGAAATGCAGTCTTCAGGAAATCTGTGCTGGACAGCTGGTCTGCTAAATATGCAATTATAATCAACAGTCCCTCTCTTGCAAAGGCTGGTGGCCAGTCATGTTTCTCCTTGCAGGGGAGTAACTCAGCATTTTTTTTCTGAACACTGACTTATTTCGGCAACACTAAACACAAGATCCCTGCAGGCAATGTATGTATGAGTAAATAGCAATGTTAACCCCTTGCACTCACAAACAAGCGATGAATGTTAGTGAGTCTGTATGAATGTACCATATGAGTAACTTCTGATTAAGCCAGTTGCCACACTACACACATCCTGCACCACCTCTCGCTTATGTATATGTACGCCAGCGGCGAGCTGGGCGCAGGGTGGGCTGAATGACGGCTCACATTGCTGACGCTCAAATCCCTGGCGGTGTTAAATACTATTCCCCCTCCAAGTCATAGCAACTCGAAGGGAGAGGTAATTTTGTCCAGCAATCAGTGGAACCCTGAATTACCCTTATGCTACCTGCACAGTATAACATTACTGCTATGGCGGCGCCTATTTTTATCGTTAAGGGCCATGTGCCTGGCAGTCCCATGGGGAGATAGAGACATACAAAGGCAAGTTAAGATAAACTGGTATCTCACCTGCTCCTACACCCCACATAACAAGTATGATCAGCTATACCTCTGGCCTCATAGCAGTTGTTGCACATTACTGCATATATTGCCCACATTCTTATTATTATTGCGGCCTGTAGGCTCATGTTTTAAATCTCTAATAAGTACATTAACTTTATGCTTTTACTTTTTCAAGTGAGAATAACTGATTGCCCTGAAATGTTCTGAAATAGTAATTATTGTAGATCTTTTTCATCACCAAAATAGATGTAGGTTCTTCCAAGGCTAAAGAATGCCATGTCTACCCTCACAAGAGGTAATTATTAGGCTGCATCGCAGCTCCCAGATTACTGCCTCTACGCTCACCATGCTAATGCCTACAAGGAGCAAGACTTGGAAGACTAGCACTGGGGTAGCCAGTTGAAGTGTAAAAGAGCAACAGAAAAACAGGATGAAGCAAGGTTTGGAGGAACAAAGTGTAGCATCCAAAACACAGAATAGCTATCATAAGAAAATAATTGAATACAGTGCTAAGGGCACAGCAGGGACATCACTAGAACCATTATATTGCATAGATCATCACAGTGGAAAGGACAGCAGAAACTGCGAGGAGTGTTGACAAGCGGTAGATGAGGTAAAGTGATATGGCTACCTGCAAAGTCGTGCCCAACTGCTACTGCCTACCTACTTCAGGAGCTACCATTGTCTCACAATAGGAACATCAGGGATCATCCAAGGGGAGTATTGTGGTTTGTATTCAAGTAAGACAATCAACTAAAAGCATACAGATTTTTGCATTTAAACCAACCTCTATTACATGTATCTGGCACTTACTTCTACCAATGAATGGGAACTTTCTATACTTAAAGGGAACCAGAACTGGTTATAATTATTTAAAATAAACACATGATGTACCTGCAAATGAATATTACATACTTACCTCGCCTTTATTTCCTCTCAGAAGCTCACCATTTTCTTCTAATAATGATCCCTTCCAGTTCTGACAAGATTTTGTCAGAACTGAACTATATTAGTTGCTATCAGTAATATATCAGTTGCTGTCAGTTATAGCTGAAAGGACAACTGATGTGCAAGGTAATGTCCATGTTTCCCTATGGCTCACATGGGCGATATTACAGTTAAACAGTGTGCTGACTCAGAAGCTGTTACGGGGTCATTGCCATTTTTAAAATGGTGGACAGAGAAGTCCATTACAGTGGACTAACAGGACACGGGAGGGGAGAAAGAGAATAAGGAATAGACTACATGGTAGGTATGACCTGTGTATGTTTATTTTGACTTTTAATTTTCAGTTCAGGTTTGCTTTAATTATGAAAAAAGGGGTACAGTAACAAGAGAAAAAAATGAGGTAAAAAAATTGCAATAGATGGAAAAGCAGCAGTTCAAATTTGTAAAATGAGTATCCTAGGAAGTCTAAAAAACCACAATGTGCCCCCCCCACTTACATACTGCCACTTTGGTGCAATGGTCAAGACTTACAGCACCGTCTAGTGGTAGAAGGCAATTAAATCACAAAAATTCTGTCCATCATACTAATGGCCATTGCTGGACTGCTGACACTAAGAAAGCATGTGTTAGTCAGCCCACTGTATCGGCGGCCAGTTGCTAGTTAGTATTGCAAGACATGGTGACTGCAGCATAAAAGAAATTCACTCCTGTACCAGATTTGTTGCCTCTTATGCTGCGGGCTCCTCCACACATTTTCTATATAGTCTGTGTCACAAATCTAGGCCTGCATCTTCTTCTATGCTTGGCACTTATTTCTATTCAGGATCACTATGAGTATAGTCTGTCTTGTTGGCTTGTAAAATACTCCCGTCATTTAATTGCACACAGAAGCTATCAGTGGAAAATTGGTGCTGCG
The DNA here is from genome assembly GCF_040937935.1 of Hyperolius riggenbachi. Taxonomy (NCBI): domain Eukaryota; kingdom Metazoa; phylum Chordata; class Amphibia; order Anura; family Hyperoliidae; genus Hyperolius; species Hyperolius riggenbachi. The sequence continues at coordinate 161,299,860 of NC_090651.1, forward strand.
ATGGTCAATTACGATGTGTTCTACACCTGTTGATAAAATATTTACCGAATGAAGCACTGACAAATGGCAAATGCAGCGTTATGCTTGTGCACATCTTCTGTTCTAATTAATGAGGCCTTTACATTAAGTGCTGGGCTCCCCAGCGAGCTATTAGCAGAATTCTGCAGGCTGCATTATAATTTGGTATTACATTTTCTATATTCTATAACCTCATAAGTGAAAATTACTTATGAGTAAATTTGTGTAACACATTACAAAAGCCAATAAGGCTTTAATCAAAAGAAATAATTAAATTTAGCGGCTGAAAGAAAAAAAATGACAAACAACTTAAAAGCTGTATTCAGACATACAATAATAATTTTCCGACCCAATGGTTTAATGGTTAAATCTGCACGCTTAGTTTCCCTTGTCTTAAAGGGTACCTGAACTGACATGTGACACGGTGAGATAAACATGTACATTACAAACGGTGCCATTCCTACATAGAACTATGCTGTGTTTCTTTTCTTTCATATTTAGGAGTAGGAGGATAGATACAATTGCTTATCTCATCAGTTTATTTTCAGTTTAGCTTTGCTTTAAAACAGGGGTGTCCAAACTTTTTAGGCCAAGGAACATACCGACATTCTTGAGAGAGCTAGGGGGCTGAACTAGTGACATTTTTGCTGATTGCCGTTAGGTACGCTATGCCTGTGACATTTTGTGAAATAAACATTTCCATGTGAAATAACTCATATACCGTGTGCTGTTAGCACAGTGGGAGCTCCTAATCAGTAGCTATTACTACTGGTGGCACAGTGGCAGCTGCTAATCGGTGGCTGTTACTGCTGCTGGCATAGTGGCGGCTGCTAATAAGTGGCTGATACTGCTATAGTGGTGACTGATAACCTACTGGCGAGCAAAGGGGGAGGCAAAGCAGTGATACAAGGTGGCTCCTGCATGCAGCACCGCGCTATGGTCTATGGGTCACATGGAATTAACAACTGTAGAGAGCTTTGGAGACCATCAGAAAAGGCTCGGCCGGCCAGCCACATTTGACTCTTCGGCCAGACTTTGGACATGCTTGCTTTAAAACAACTCTGATTTGATCAATGTCAAATATTTATTTTTCTCTGTCGTATGAATCGATTCTACCCCTCTAGATCCATTGGTTCTCAGTGCAGCTATAAAGTCCTAAAGTTTGCCAAAAACCCTCAAACCCGCTCTTACGCTTTGTTCACATCTACAATCGAAATCGCAGACAGCTGCATTTTACAATTTTGTGATTTCCCCCCCTCCCGGCACTTACCTGCACGCTACTATTTTGTGTACAGCGCTTTTCAAAGAGCTTTTGCAGAGCGATTCTATTTTTTCGCTTCCTAATGCAAGTCAGGAAGTGAACTCTTTGACCTGAAAAGTATTAAGAATAAATACATTGTATTTAAAGCGCGAACACAATTGCAGCACAAACCGATTTTGTGAGCGTTTTGCGTTTTCCTATACCTTCCAGCAAAATTGCCCCTAAAAGTGGAACAGGCAGCTCTTTGCAGACGAAACGCGCTAATATGAACTATCCCATAAGAATTCACTGCACAAGCGATTTTAGGGAATTTTTTAAAATCGCCTGGCGCTCAAAAAAACCACAAGCCCTTACAGTATACTTGAACCTTTTTCTATTCCTCTCATTTACTCTTCTCCCTCTCCTCTAACACTAAAAATGTAACCCTTCACCCTATTCTGTTCTCTTTCAAATACCTCTACGTTATGTTCACACTTACCCTTAACCCTTTCCCAAATACACACTTAACACACAACCTTATCTTTCATATGACTTTAGGTACACACACACACAAAGATTTTCCTGTTTTGCAATAAAAAATCATGCTGGAAAGACTTCGCTCAAAAAGGGGGCCAGTGGGGTATGGGGCAGTAGCAGAGTTTGATTTCCAGATGACCGGCGCACCCCCGGCCAGTCTCCTCTATATATAATGTGTGTCATTCGTAGGGCCAGTCCGCCCATAAGGCGAACTGAAACAACTTCCTCAGGCGGCACTTCTGGGGGGCGGCACCCGCCTGTCCGTGGGTGTGGGGGGGCCGCCGAGCTGGAGCGGGTAGCGGGCAGGAAGGGGGTATTGGGCAAAGCTGCGGGGAGTGGGTTCGGACTCTGCCCTTACCTGGGTCCCCCGATCTGCGCTCCCCCTCCAGCTTTAAAAAGTTAAGTAGCAGCCGCTACTAGTAAGAGGCAATGGGCGGGGATCACTCACCTCTTCCGCACTCCAGCGTGCGCTCCACTTACAATACAGTGGGCAGCGTTGCAGGAAGGGACGATGCTGGAACGCGGAAGAGGTGAGTAATTCCTGCCCGTTGCCTCTTACTAGTAGCGGCTGCTACTTAACTTTTTAAAGCTAGAAGGGGAGCGCAGATCAGGGGGCCCAGGCGAGGGAGGGGGGGGTCTGACCCCCCCTCCCCGCCGCTTTTCCCAAAACCCCCTTCCTGCCCGCTACCCCCTCCAGCTCGGCAGCCCCCCACCCATGGCTTGGGGGGGGGGGTCGCGATTTTTCTAAGTTTGCCTCAGGCGGCAAAATGTCTAGGGCCGGCCCTGAGTAGCCCTCTGGGATCCATGCCTCATTCATTTTGATAAAGGTGAGGTACTGAACACTTTTGTGACTTAGGCGACTTCTCTTCTCAGTGACAATGCCTCCAGCTGCGCTGAAGGTCCTTTCTGACAGGACGCTTGAGGCAGAGCAAGACAGAAGTTGGATGGCAAATTGGGACAGCTCTGGCCACATGTCAAGCCTGCGCACCCAGTAGCCCAAGGGTTCATTGCTGCTCACAGTGTCTACATCCACACTTAAAGAGTCTGAAGCGAGAATAAATCTCGCTTCAGACCTCATAGATAGCAGGGGCATGTGAGGATAAATCTCGCTTCAGAGCTCATAGTTAGCAGGGGCATGCGTGCCCCTGCTAAAACGCCGCTATCCCGCGGCTTAACAGGGGTCCCTTCACCCCCAAATCCCCTCCGTACAGCCGGGGAGCGCTTCCACATTGGGGCAGGATTACTGCCGCAGCCCTGCCTCATGCGCGTCTATCAGACGCGTACTTCCGCCTCTCCCCCGCCCCTCTCAGTCTTCCTTCACTGAGAGGGGCGGGGGAGAGGCGGCGATGCGCGTCTGATATACTTGCTGAGAGGCAGGGCTGCAGCCGTTAGCCCTGCCTCCAGGAAGAGAAAATTTTACGACCAAGTTTACGACCAAGTTTTGCGGGGGTGGGTTTGGGGGTGAAGGGACCCCCGTTTAGCCGCGGGATAGCGGCGTTTTAGCAGGGGCACACATGCAAGGGCACGCACGCAGGGGCACACTATTCTCGCTTCAGAGTCTCTTTAAGGCCAGGTAGTCAGTTACCTGCCGGTCCAGGCGTTGGACGGTGGATCCGGAAGTGCTAAGTCGAGGCGTTGGACTAAAGAATGTCAGCATGTCCGACATCACCATGAGCTCTCTGGAGCGTCCTGTCCTTGCCTGCGTGGACATGGGAGGAGGATTAATGGCAGTGGTACCTTTTATTGCGTTGTGTTGTGACATCACCCTTAAACGCATTGTAAAGCATAGTTGCCAGTTTGTTCTGCATGTGCTGCATCCTTTCTGCCTTCTGGTGAGTTGGTAACATGTCTGCAACTTTGTGCCTATACCGAGGGTCTAGTAGCGTGGCCACCCAGTACAGCTCATTCCCCTTGAGTTTTTTTATACGGGGGTCCCTCAACAGGCTGGACAGCATGAAAGGCACAAAGTTGGATGCAGACGTACTATCCATCTTCTCTTGCTCTTCCTCAGTGACGTCAGCTATTTATAAAAGGGCTGACATTACATTGAAAAAATGGTGCCATTTATTGCTACATCTATAAAAGTGGAGATTAACTGAAAAGATCGCCACTTTTCGGTGCAATTGCCTATTGTCACTGTTCAATGACACTTAAATGTTGTTCATTCATAAAGCGTCATAAAAATAACAGAGGCGCTTGGCAGCTGCACTTACCAGTTTGATCCAGAAAAATGCATTGCATTGTGGAGTGTATAAATAAATGTCATTGGGCTTGATTCACCAAGCGGTGCAAAGTGTTTGCACGCTGGTGAAAAGGCCCTTATCACGCCTAAACTCACTTTAGGCATGATAAGAAGAAACTCGCGCGAAGTTACCGCGCGTACGCGCGTAAGTGCGCGCGCAGCACCCGACGCTTCGCGCGAAGCTCCCATTAAGCCCTATGGGACTTTGCGCGCGCTGTCACGGGCGTACGCGCGAACGCGCGTACGCGCGGTAACTTCGCGCGAAGAGCAGGAAAAAGCGGTGATAACTCAGTGGTGAAAAGGTCATCACGCCTAAAGTCTTTTAGGCGTGATAACTGAGTTATCACCGCTTTGTAAATCAAGCCCATTGACTGTTAAATCAACCATTTCAGTTTCTACTTACTGGGGATCTACCTCCTCCTCTTTTAAATGGTTTTTAACAGTTTTATCCTTTTATTGGCGCCTCTGTTCCATCCTTGCTACATTCTCGAGTCCAGCCTCGGTGGAAGGTTGTTACCCCTTGTATCCTATCTACAGAGAGTGACTTCTTAACCTGAGTGGGATCAGGTCCTAATGCTCCGCACCCGCCTATACAGTGGTTGTCTTTGGGGTAACTCACACTTGTGAGTATAACAGCACACATTTTGTCCTTCTCTGTAACCTTTTTATACTACATACTACACTATATTGGGCTCTCTGTTTCTCTCTCTGTTTTCTTCCTACAAATGTCCTTTGCTTTGTTCACTGACCAATAGAGACACTTAGGATCTCAGCTCATCATTTCCACTTACATCTGCTCAAATCTCCTAAGCTGTGGAGTAATTATGCATGCCATTTTCAATATACACAAACTCCAATTAGTTTTTTATCATATGCTCAATTATATTACACACACACACACACACACACATTTAGTTCAGGATCACTTTATAATTTATAATTGTTAGGTGCTGGTGGTTTGCTTTCATTTTTTCCATTCAGTTACACCTTTTAAATCTGTTCGAGAATTGTGTAAACTGCTAAACGTTGTGAAAGAGAGGATTATAATGAAACCTGTTTTCATTGTCTTCTCTTAAGGACTGTGCTCAGTGACATTTTAATCTATCGTAGGCATTAAAGGGCTGCTGTATTCAAATGACATGTTCATGAACTGTTTTTTTCTTTTACTTAAGAAGCTTTAGCAGCATTCAGTGTACATTTTAGGAGCTTATAAGAACATAACATAATAAATGCCAAGGTGGCAGAGACTATAGTAATATTGTCCAACAGGCAGCTAGTTCCTTGTCTCTGTAAACCAATAGAAAAAGAAAACGTTCATATCTTTATCGCTTCCCATGGCAACATATTTTAGAAGGGCATTTAGCAAAAAATTATCCAAAAGCAAGCTAGGTATTGAATGTCAATAGCTCCCAATCAATTAACTGATAGCTGGTTAATGCAGCTGCTGGCTAGTTGATCTGCATCTGATGGTTTTCATTTGCTTGCTCTGGTTGCACCTCCATAGTAGCTGAATATTTGCAGGTTACAAGAATGTTTTGCTAAATTCTGTTTGAGCAATAACTAAACCAAGAAGTCAACAACAATACAAAAATATAAGGAGGTGGGGTGAGCAATCCTCCAAGTAAAGACCACAGCTTAGGTCAAAAATAATTTATGGGACACAACAATCCATTTTGTGGGGCAAGTAAGGTCAATGCACAAGTGTCGTCTGTGTGCTGCATCACAGTGGGTCGCGTCTGATGGAGTTGGAAATTGTACATTGCCCTAATTAGGTGGGCTTAATCTTCAGAAAATACTGTTGTGTCCAATAAAGTATTTTGACCTAACAAGGTAACATTTATGGCAGCATTTGACAATTTTACCATAGTATTTTCACTGAAGGTGGAAAACTAAAAATTGTTATTTAGCAAGATTTAGCATGATATTTAGATCTCTGTCAGAGGGCAAGAGTATCAAAGACACGTAGTATGGAGGTCTCTTGAATGTTCTAAACTTCACAACTTTATTCAGATCTTTGTTGAGCATAGAAACTCTCAATGAAGAGAGATGGCTTCTGTGATCTGTACAAATGGGAACATAGGCTAAATGGCAACAACAAGAGGGAATTGTCAAGATCTGTTATGCTTGTTACACACAATGCAATTTTACGTCATATTGATGGTCGATTATTTCCGTCAGGTCCAATCTGGTTTCCTAACGTTTTTCTGATCAATTTTCTGATCACTTCTATACAAAATCAATCAGAAAAACTATCAGAAATCAGATCAGACCTGCTGCAAATAATCAATGATTATTGTCTGCTGATTGCTGATTTTAAGAAGGATGGTGGGAAAGGGAGATTAGCAAGGCTGTGTTACATCATATTTTTATTTTCTTATTTTGTGGACTTCAGGCCTGCTTTGAAGAACATTCCATTCAGCATTACTGGATTAAATAAGTACAAATTCTGTATTTTTCATTATTATTCTCCTAGGTATCTTCTTGGAATATAGTCACATATTCTCGTGTTCAATCCTGTGTTTCTATGGAAGGGTGGAGAGAGCACAGGGCAGTTCATCTCTGTGTGGAAATTATCAGCAGTTTTGTCAGCACTTTAAAGTGACCCTTTAACTCTTTTCTCATGTAATAAAATAAGTTTACAGTCTCTGTATGCTTACATTTCAAAAAAACAAACATTTCTAGTTGCATTATCTTATCCGGCTTGATAGTGAACGATAGCTGAGGATAAAATAGTTTCTGTTCTTAGCAACACTAAGGAAAAGTAAATCTGCGTTCCAAACGTACCGTAAACGGAGCACAGTAGATTTATGGCTTTCATTCCTACCTTGCAGTGCTAGAGACCTAGCAAGGACACTATCTGCATGGAGGTTGTCTGTTCCTTCCACGGTTTAAGTGGGTTTACTTTGGACTTTCTATTTTCCTCTCACATTCCGAAAACATATTGGTGATTCACTAGATTTTGTCCAAACTTGGCTCTAGACTGTGGTAGTGACCTGAAAGTACGATCATATAGGGATATTAGATTGAAAGATCCTCTGAGGGACAGTGGGTGATAAGAAGTGTGTGTGTGTGGTGTGTGTGTGGTGTGTGTGTGTGTGCGTGTGGGGGGGGTGTAGCACATCTGAGCCAATCAAATGTAAGATGGAGCAGCGCATGCTCTGTCCACTCCGCACTCCCTGTATGTCTGTGCTCCTATCTGGCTGTGCACAGCAGCCACACCAAGGAGCATTCTCAGCAGACAGACACAATGGAGGGGAGCCTATCCAAACAGGGGGACTGGTAGGTTTTAGGTTCCTATAATTTACACATTGTCGTGTGTGGTTTAATAATTATGCGATCATTTCAGGTTTCCTTTAAAGTGCTGCAAAGATTTGGTGGTGCTGTGTAAATACACACTAAACGTGAAGAGCTGACTTTGAAGGCGGTCAGGCCCGGCCCTAGACTTTTTGCCACCTGAGGCAAACTTTGAAGAAATCGCCGCCCCCCCCCCCCCCAAGCCGTGGGTGTAAGGGGGTGCCGAGCTGGAGGGGATAGGAAGGAAGGGGGTATTGGCCTAGCGGCGGGGAGGGGGGGTCGGACCCCTCCCTCACCTGGGTCCCCCGTCCTCCGCTCCCCTCCAGCTTTAAAAAGTTAAGTTGCCGCAGCTATTGTAAGTGGCATGGGCGGGGATTACTCACCTTTTCCGCGTTCCAATGTGTGCTCCACTGACGTCACTTTCTGTAGCGCCGTCCACTTACAATACAGTGGGCGGCGTGGCAGGAAGTGACGTCAGTGGAGCGCACGCTGGAACGCGGGAACGGTGAGTGATCCCTGCCCGTGTCTCTTACAATAGCGGTGACAACTTAACTCTTCAAAGCTGGAGGGGAGCAGAGGACGGGGGACCCAGGTGAGGGAGGGGGGGTCCGACCCCCCGCCCCGCCGCTAGGCCCAATACCCCCTTCCTGCCCGCTATCCCCTCCAGCTCGGGCGGCCCCCCACACCCACGGACGGGCGGGTGCCGCCCCCCCAGAAGTGCCGCCTGAGGCAAAAGTTTCACCTCGCCTCATGGGCGGGCCGGCCCTGGGGCTACTGCCCACCCAAAGGCTAAGTCAGTCCCCGCACACAGCATCTCTGCCTGCACGCCGTGTGACTGGCTGCCTGCCCCAAGACTAAGTCACTCCCCACACAGCACCTCTGCCCGCAGGCCGCTTGACTGCCTTCTCCGCCACCACCAACAGGGTCCAGGACTCCAGGCGGATTCCTGAATTTTTTAGGCCGCTGCTAGCAGGAAAATTATACCAGGAAAACACCCTAGCCAATGACAATATTACATGTCTAGGGAGCCTAACTTATCTTGTACTGGAAGATGAGCTGAACAAGTAGGCTCTCATGCTACACCACCTCTGTGACCCATCCATAAGAGGCCCAATTAATGGGTGCAGGCTTGGTGACCTGGTATGTAGCTTTATTAATACAGTTGCAGTTCATCAATCCATGTCATTCAATGCATTGCATACAATGATTCTTATTGATCTTGTTAATATTTTATTACCTGATGGTTCATTTACAACCTGCCCTATTTACGTGTACTTGTTGATGCACTGTTACTTGCTTCTACACCCAATATATGCCAATTTTGTGTCAATTGATGCACTGTTGGCCATGCACTAATACATACACAACGTTATTAAACGATCAATTCCTTTATGAAAATAATTGATTCAGAAGGAATCGATTCCTACCATACACTGCACATCAGTTTCCAATAGATTCTAGCAGAAAATCTATTGTAAATTGTTGTGCAGTGTAGCTTTGCAATTGATGGCCTGTAGCTTTGCAGTACAAAGCTACAGGCCATCAATCTGCCAATGCTCTTGCACTGCCACCAATTGTTTTAAATTTTCCATTCTGTCTGATTGATACTTTTGATCGATGTTTAGTCAAATTTGATCAAAAATCAATCTGGCATTTTGGGGAATCAATTCCCAGCAGATGAATAGAATCTGCAAGGAATCAAATTAGTGTATGGGCAACTATATATGCTTGCTCATCTTTTAAAAATTCAATACACATTTAAAACAAGAAAAAAAAATTGCTGCTGATCAATTAGCTGGCAGCTGGTCAGCCAGCAGCTACAGGCTTTGATCGGTTGGATCCAATCCCTTCCACGATTTGTTTGCATAGTAGGAGATTTTTTTTTCTTTATGACTAACACCCATGTGACGGCTGAAAAGTTGCTACAGGCACCATGCATCAAGCACTGGGGGCAGGGGCGTAGCAACTGCCATAGCCTCCATAGCAACCACAATGGGACTCTGGAGCAGAGGGGGCTCAGGTTGTAGTTGATGTGTTCACTACAACTTTCCTGTGTTTCTCCACCCTCTGACCTTGTCTCTTAGCCCAAGGACTATACTCAACATACATTGCATGGAAATGTAAATTGGCCAATCAACTCATATACATAGGGTAGGGGTAGGTGGCATTGCTCAAGAGTACCTAGTCCTGAGAGCCAATGAAAATTTTGGTATGGGGCCCCAAAATTTCTAGCTAAGCCACTGGCTGGGGGGAGTGTGTACCTGCCCTGTGCATACTGAGAAATAATGAAAAGCAACAACAGTTTAATGGGGACGTTCATTCTTCCACTGACACCTTGTTGGCTGTTGATAGTGCTCCTATTATAATTTTCCTTCTTTAGTTTTATCTTCTGCTCTCTGCTCGGGTTTATCTTTTAAATCCCACCGACTATCATAGCTAAAAATGTGCTTCTGCCTTTTTATCAGCCAAATAATCTCATTACAATGTAAGTTAATTTAGTTAAACAGATTTTGCCTCCAACAAAAGCCATTTTTACATTAAGCTGTTGAGTGATCCATTAAAACAAATGCGTTTCATGCAAATAATAACTGAGCAGCATTTACTGACCTACATTTCATTGCCAGCATCTGCGCCCAGCAGTTAACTCCGCACACAACTCAATAACAATGAATAATTTAGTCCACTCTATGGATCTTTTCATCAGCCTGCTTATAGATGAGAACAGTTTACATTACATTATTAAAAGTGTAAACAAGCATTCAGATCCATTTTTGGTTCACATCTTTTACTGATCCATCTGTTATCAAGAAGAGTTTAGTAGCTATGGCAATGCAGAAAAAAAAAGTCAGTACTGTTTTTTGATTAAAGCTTTTGAAAAAAAAAAAAAAGTCTCTAGAGCTACAGGTATGGAAATGAGCTGCATGCTATTTTAGTGAACAGTTGTAAGATTTTCTATAAAGCCGCAGCTGCATTCCAGGCCTCTTGTGTCATGTCTATACCCAAAAGTCACCTAGTATCCAACTACGCATGCAACACACCTTTAGCTGCCTCTCCTTGGGGAGGATGCTTTATGACGAATGGAGGATGTAAATAAAAACCACAGGAAAGTAGCATTCGCTGTTACAACCTGGCTCCAGCTGCAAAAAGCTTCATTTAAAATAGGCATATTTGCATATTTAGAAATGATTTGAACATTTATGATTTAGTGAATGATTTCTACATACCAGCATCTTACACCAAGGCTACATGTGTGAGTTTTAATCACAAAAGTCCGATCTCGTACTTTGGATTCTATGGGTTTAAAAGAGTACACCGCTACATGCAAGGTTTGCAGTTGAACAATTGATGCCAATCTCTCTTCTTCAATATCTCTACAGTCTGACATCAAATGGGGATATTTTTTTTTAAATAAACTGATTGTTTGACTTCAGCACAAAATAAATAGTGCAAAGGTAGTGTACAATCACTATTATTATTATTGATTTGTAAAGCACCAACATATTCTGTGGCGCTGTACAAAGAAAGAAACAAATATGGGGTACAAAAGAATACACACAATGGTGTAATAATAATATTGATGATAATAATCCGAACATTTGGATAGTGCTTTTCTCCTGTCAGACTCAAAGTGCTCAAGAGCTGCAGCCACTGGGACGCGCTCAAGAAGCCACCCTGATGTGTTAGGCCCCCTGCACACTGCATGCGATTCCGGTTTTTAAATCCAATTCCGATTTTTAATCTTTACTGCATGCTGCATTTTTTGATCCGTTTTTCTGTTGAATGTATTCAGGGAAAATCGGAGTTGAAAATCGGAATCAGAAAACGCAAAACGGATTTGCAGTGTGCAGGGAGCCTAAGGGAGTCTTGCCTTGAACTCCTTACTGAATAAATACTGACCCTAGCCAGGATTCAAACCTTGATCTCCCATGTCAAAGGCGGTGCCCTTAACCAGTACACTTTCCAGCCACTACACCAGTACACCAATATACAAAGTACAGAATCAGTACAAAGTACAGAATTGGTAATAACATCGACAAAATTGAATAAATATGTAACAAAATCCAAGACACAAAAGAGTGAGAGCCCTGCCCTTCTAAGCTTACAACCTAAAGGAAGAGGGGACAATCTAAAGCAGGGGTAGGGAACCTATGGCTCGGGAGCCAGATGTGGCTCTTTTGATGGCTGCATCTGGCTCACAGACAAATCACAGTTTGAAACATAATGTATGGCTCTCACGGAATTACATTTTAAAATATGTGGCATTTATGGCTCTCTCAGACAAAAAGGTTCCTGACCCCTCATCTAAAGAAATAGGGACAATCATGAATAAATGTGATTTTATCTTTGAGGTTTTAGTTTTTTGAAATCTCTGCTATTAAAAACTGAATACTAGCAAAGTGTAACTTATAAGTTACAGGGAAGTGGTTATTTCTGTACCATTAAGAAATTAAAAAGATCATTTTTAATTACTTTAATTTTAAAATGTTGTCTATTTGTTGTCTATTTGCAGAAGAAGAAATATAACAGTTGCTACAGTATATAATCCATTCCTCGACATTATTTCAGCCTAGTGCCATATATATTGTAGTTATCTATGGCTGTACTATCTTTAAGTAAAGTCCATTAACATTAGCATGAATAAGACACAGGCAAAGTACAGAAAGCTTCTACCACTATGGGAATCACATACTTTACTACAGCAGCACAGAGTTACCAATTGATTTTACAGTAAACCAGACCAAGCAGATCCGCTGTACAAATATTACTTAGCACTGCATCAACTATTGGTTTAATGTGAATTAAGGACAGAGCTGTTCCACCTCTACTGGCTGTACATTACTCAAACTTTGTGAAAGATGGGCCTATCAATGTTCATATGCCTTTCTTTGCTTCTCTTTGGTGACTTTAACAGCCCGGGCCCATCATACAAGGGTCATAAAACAAGTGTGGCCATCATGATCTCCACCACCATCCATCACAAAAGTGTAGCCACAAAAACACCTTATCTGAAGGATGGACTTCTGCATTGGAGGGAGGGAAAGTTAGAAAATGAAGTTCCACCATCCCCCCAAAAGCTCTCAAATCAACATCTGGTGGAGGTAAAATTATATGGAATCTGCAGCCCATTGTTAGACAGGAAGAATAGATTTTGCCCTGGTTTGGTGTGCCAGGTTGTTCCAGCTCATCCACCTCACCCTGTGCACCAGTTTGAGGATATAGAGTGAAATGCATGGAAAGAGGGCACAAGTCAACATCATCACAGGACAATAGTGTTGGGGCACACTATTCCAAGCACAACAGCTTCCCCAATATCAGCAAGACAGGAGTGGGGGCAGAGTCTAGATGAAAAAACATATTTTTTTTTGGTGGTAGTACGCAATTTGTAATGTAGCACATGCAGGTAATACACATGTATTGTGAACAACGTATGTTCAATTCTACTTCAAATTCATTCATTCAAAATAGAAATGTCCAAACCATCCCTATTTTGTGTGTTATAAAAAGTAGGGCTGTAAGTCCTGTAACCCCCTTAATGCCAGCCTGGTTTAACATAATCTAACCAACAATTTCCAACTGAAAATATAATTCTCAACTTTCAAACTAACAGTATTATTCAGGTCATAAAGATTATAAAATAGATCAAGGATTTGCAATACAAAATAAAAGTTCAGGAGTCTAGAAAGTTCCTTAAATTCATATAAGACAGTATTCCCCAAACCAGCCCTCAAGGACCACCTTGAGGTGCATGTTTCTGTAAATCCAATGAGGTAGTTAACCAACACAGCTGACCTGTGAATGTTTATGTTTTCCTGCAAAACATGTACTGTTTGTGGCCTTGAGGGCAAGAGATATGTGAAATGCACAAAATGACTGGTACACAAAATCCATAAGCTAATCATCTTATGTGATATGTGACATACAAAATCAAGTTAATTTGCAGATCTACAATTGCCTAAATCTTGTTGTGGATCAGTCATTCTTCACTCATACAAAAGAATTCAAAAGAAGTTACATTACATATTATGTGAAAGACAAGAGGGGAAGCGCTCCAATAGTGCATTAACTGGGAAAACAATTAAAACATGCTATGTGTTGCACTTACTATAAATATGTAAGTTAAAAGTGCATCAGAGACTCCGCCCGAGATTCTCCTCTTCCTGTAGCAGCCTTGCCAGGGCTGACAGTATGATGGAACGGAGAGGAGAGCTTCTGCCAGCGGGGAGCGATGGGTGGTTGCCTGTCTGACGTCACTACCGGTTTCGGCGCTTCACCACACCTTCTTCTGGTGACGAGTTCACCAGAAGAAGGCGTAGTCCTTCTAGTGGTAAATTTGTTCTTGTGGAAATAAGCAATGCAGCATTAGCAATGTGCCTAACTGTAAATTTACAGAAAGGTTGACAACAGTTTTGAGGGTGTCAAAATGTGACCTGGCAGTTTCCATAGAAGTCCTAAGAGGCTCTCTGTAGTTCATAACTCATACATAGTTATCACCGGCTATGCTTCTATACTGAGCCCCACAAACCAACAAAGTCTGTGTCCAAAATTAAGGGCCTCTATAGTAAGTTACCCCTATAGCCAGCAAGTGGTGGAATCAAACACATGAAATTGCACTTTATCCACATCTCAATACCAAATCACTTGGTCTTGTCTCTACTTACTACAGTACTGTTTACTAGTGATGTCGTGAACCTCCGATTTTCGGTTCGCGAACCATGTTCGCGAACCTTCGCGGAAGGTTCGGTTCGCGGAAAAGTTCGCGAACCGCAATAGACTTCAATGGGGATGCAAACTTTGAAAAATAGAAAAAATTGTGCTGGCCACAAAAGTGATGGAAAAGATGTTTCAAGGGGTCAAACACCTGGAGGGGGGCATGGCGGAGTGGGATACATCCCCAAAGTCCTGGGGAAAAATCTGGATGTGACGCAAAGCAGCGTTTTAAGGGCAGAAATCACATTGAATGCTAAATTGCAGGCCTAAAGTGCTTTTAAACATCTTGCATGTGTATACATCAATCAGGGAGTGTAATTAGAGTACTGCTTCACACTGACACACCAAACTCACTGTGTAACGCACCGCAAACAGCTGTTTGCGTAGTGACGGTCATGCTGGACTGGTGCGCACCGTGGCGAGAGTGTAGGCCGTGGCGGTTTTCAAGCCCATATGGTCGCCGGGCTGTGGTAGCTCAATGATAGAACAACAGTGACTGTCCAGCTGATCAAATTTGGTCTGACCACAATGAAGCAACGACCTTATTATCTTTTGTAGATAGAGTGTAGAGAACATCGTGCGCAGCAGCCTCTGAAGACGCTCAAGGAGCGTAACGGTCGTTAGGCGCCCCCACCGCACCCCACAGCCATCTACAGAAGGGTAGGAAACGTTTTACATATGAAACTAATGTTATGCACATTTGAATATTGTCAGCCGGATGGAATAAAGCTGCTTTTACGCTTTGGAACCTTGCAAGTGCCAGCCTGTCTTCCTTTCTCCATATGCCTTATTATCTTTTGTGTCCCACCCCCACCCGAGACACTCAAATAGCCGGCGGTCATTGCTTCATTGTGATACGCAAGCCCCTTCACCGCGGCAAGGTAATGATCACGAAGGGGGATAGGCACATGTACATGCCTTTTGTTTTGTTGTTGCTGCCACCCGCAGTGCAGCCAGAAAAATTAGGCAGGCATGTACACGCACCAGAAAAATTAGTGTAGCGGCCGCTGCTAGCAACGGCCTTAAAAATTCAGGAATCCACCTAGAGTCCTGGACCCTGTTGGTGGTGGCGGAGAAGGCAAGTGGCCTGCAGGCAGAGATGCTGTGTGTGGGGACTGACTTAGTCTTTGGTCATGCAGTAGCCCTCCGTGATCCATGCCTCATTCATTTTGATAAAGGTCAGGTACTGAACACTGTCATAACTTAGGCGACTTCTCTTCTCACTGACAATGCCTCCAGCTGCACTGAAGGTCCTTTCTGACAGGACGCTTGCGGCAGGGCAAGAGAGAAGTTGTATGGCAAATTGGGACAGCTCTGGCCACAGGTCAAGCCTGCGCAACCAGTAGTCCAAGGGTTCATCGTCGCTGTTCGCAGTGTCTACATCCACACTCAAGGCCAGGTAGTCGGCTACCGGCCGGTCCAGGCGTTGGTGGAGGGTGGATCCGGAAGGACTATGGCGAGGAGTTGGACTAAAGAATGTCCGCATGTCCGACATCACCCTGAGATCGCTGGAGCGTCCTGTCCTTGCCAAGGTTGACTTGGGAGGAGGGTTACTGCCAGTGGTACCTTGATTGCGTTGTGCAGCCACATCACCCTTAAACACATTGTAAAGCATCATCGACAGCTTGTTCTGCCAGTGCTGTATCCTTTTCGCCTTGTGTTGAGTTGGTAACAGGTCAGCCACTTTGTGCCTGTATCGAGGGTCAAGTAGCGTGGCCACCCAGTACAGGTCATTCGCCTTGAGTTTTTTGATACGGGGGTCCCTCAACAGGCTGGACAACATGAAAGAGGCCATCTGCACAAAGCTGGATGCAGACGTACTCTCCATCTCCTCTTGCTCTTCCTCAGTGACAGGAGGCAACTCCTCTTCCTCCCCCCAGCCACGAACAATACCACGGGAACGTGGAGCAGCAGAAGCCCTCTGTGACGGCTGCCGCGGTTGTTCTTCTTCCGCCGCCTCTTCCTCCTCCACAGAAACACCTTCCTCATCATCATCATCAGAGTCTGACTCCTCTCCTTCCCCACACGACTCCTCTTCTTCCTCCTCCCCCCCTCTGTGCTGCCGCAGGTGTTGTGGAAGCATCGGGTTCAGATGTAAATCGCTCCCACAACTCCTGCTGCCGTAACTGTTCTCGTTCACGCTCCTCCACAGCTGTATCCACCACTCTACGCACGGCACGCTCCAGGAAGTAAGCGTAGGGGATCAAGTCGCTGATGGTGCCCTCAGCGCGACTCACCAGTTTGGTCACCTCCTCAAAGGGCTCCATGACCCTGCATGCATTTCGCATCAGTGTCCAGTTGTTGGGCCACAACATCCCCATCTTACCAGATTGTATCCTTGTACTGTAATGATACAGGTACTGGGTGACGGCTTTCTCCTGGTCTAGTACGCGAGAGAACCTGGTCTAGCACGCGAGAGAACATCAGCAGGGTGGAATTCCAGCGAGTCGGGCTATCGCAAATCAGGCATCTCACCGGCAAGTTGTTTCTACGCTGAATGTCCGCAAAGCGTGCCATGGCCGTGTAAGGCCGCCTGAAATGCCCAGACAACTTCCTGGCCTGCTTCAGGACGTCCTCTAAGCCTGGGTACTGGGACACAAATCTTTGCACGACCAGATTCAGCACATGTGCCATGCAGGGTACATGTGTCAGCTTTCCCAAATTCAACGTGGAAATGAGATTGCTGCCGTTGTCACACACCACGTTGCCGATCTCAAGCTTGTGCGGGGTCAGCCATTGCTCCACCTGTTTGTGAAGAGCAGCCAGGAGAGCTGCTCCAGTGTGACTCTCCGCTTTGAGACATGACATGTCTAACACTGCGTGACACCGTCGTACCTGGCATGCAGCATAGGTCCTGGGGTGCGGGGGCTGTGTAGCTGAAGAGGAGATTGCGGCACCAGCCAAGGAGGAGGAGGAGGATGATGACAGCAAAGAGGATGTAGCAGGCGGAGAGGAGGTGGCTGGAGGCCTGCCTGCAAGCCGTGGAGGTGTGACAAGTCGGTCCGCTGCGCAGCCACGTACTTTCTGCTTGCTGCCATCGGTCACCAGGTTGACCCAATGAGCTGTGTACGTAATGTAGCGGCCCTGCCTGTGCTTGGCAGACCAGGCATCCGTGGTAAGGTGGACCCTTGACCCAACGCTCTTCGCAATAGATGACACCACTTGCCTCTCAACTGCATGGTACAGTTTGGGTATGGCCTTTTGTGAAAAATAATTGCGGCCTGGTATCTTCCACTGCGGTGTACCAATGGCCACAAACTTACGGAAAGCCTCTGACTCCACCAGCTTGTATGGTAATAGCTGGCGAGCTAATAGTTCCGCCACGCCAGCTGTCAGACGCCGGACAAGAGGGTGACTGGCTGAAATTGGCTTCTTCCGCTCAAAGACTTCCTTCACGGACACCTGGCTACTGCTGTGGGCAGAGGAGCAGGAACCGCTCAAGGGCAGAGGCGGTGTGGGGGAGGGTGGCTGTGAAGGTGCAAGGGAGAAAGCAGATGAAGACGATGCACCTGAAGGAGTAAGAGGAGAAGGAGGGTGGCTTGTCTTTTGGTTGTTGCTTTTCCTCATGGTGTTCTTGCCATAACTATTTGTGCCCTTTCTCCCGGTGCCTTCGTAAGGCACTTGTCCCTACGTGAGAGTTGGCCTTTCCACGGCTCAATTTTTGCTGGCAGAGAGAACAGATGGCTTTGCTCCGATCTGAGACACACATGTTAAAAAAATTTCCAAACCGCTGAGCCTCCCTGGGGTAATGCCGCTACGGTGGCATCAGCAGCTGACGTTGAAGGGCATGTTGGCTGGCTGTCCATAGCTGGCGATACATGGTGCCAGACACTGCCCCCAGTTGTTTCTGAGGACGAGCTCCCTCTGCTTCTATCATGGAGTCGTCTACTCCTACTCCTCTCTGACTCCCCCTCTGAACTGTCCCCCTGGTCATCCCCTCTACTGGGAACATACGTGGCATCCGTATAATCGTCGTCATAATCCTCCTGGCCAGCTTCGCTTTCCTCAGACACCTCCTCAACTGCACCAACATCAGGTGGTTCATCATCCCCCTCCTCACACGTTACGTCCATACTATCGCCACCTAACTCAAAAGTATGAAGTGGTGTACCTGCGCCTTCTTCTTGTTGTTGCAGTAGTGGCTGTGAATCAGTGATTTCACCACCACCAAATAACTCCTGCGAAGTGTCAAATGCAGCAGATGTGGTGCTTGTTGTAGCGCTGGTGGCTGCGGGAGATGATGTGTTCTGTGTTAAATACTCAAGCACGTCCTCACAATTTTGGGAAGTGATGATAGCACTTCTTCAGTGCTTTTTCTGAGCACTGTATTTTGGGCCAGGTCCACATGAAATCACAGCAACACCACCTCGCACAGACCTGCCGGTGCCTGGTGGCCTTCCTCTGGGTCTGCCTCTACCTCTTCCTCTACCTGGTTTGTCCATTTTGTCCATCTCGGGGTGATGCTAGGTATATGCAGTGAGCTGGGTTCACTCAACACAACAGGTAGTTATATGCAGTGAGGTGGGTTCACAGAACACAACAGGTAGTTAGTTATATGCAGTGAGCTGGGTTCACCGAACAGTAAAGGTAGTTAGATGCAGTGAGCTGGGTTCACTGAACACAACAGGTAGTTATATGCAGTGAGGTGGGTTCACTGAACAGTAAAGGTAGTTAGATGCAGTGAGCTGGGTTCACTGAACACAACAGGTAGTTAGATGCAGTGAGGTGGGTTCACTGAACACAACAGGTATTTAGATGCAGTGAGGTGGGTTCAGTGAACAATAAAGGTAGTTATATCCAGTGAGGTGGGTTCACTCAACACAACAGGTAGTTATATGCAGTGAGGTGGGTTCACAGAACACAACAGGTAGTTAGTTATATGCAGTGAGGTGGGTTCACTGAACACAACAGGTAGTTAGATGCAGTGAGCTGGGTTCACTGAACACAACAGGTAGTTAGATGCAGTGAGCTGGGTTCACTCAACACAACAGGTAGTTACAGTATATGCAGTGAGGTGGGTTCACTGAACAGTAAAGGTAGGTAGATGCAGTGAGCTGGGTTCACTCAACACAACAGGTAGTTAGATGCAGTGAGCTGGGTTCACTCAACACAACAAGTAGTTAGATGCAGTGAGCTGGGTTCACTCAACACAAAGCTAGGTATATGCAGTGATGAGGTGGGTTAAGTTAACACAACAGGTACTGGGTATATTCAGTACTGGGTAGTACAATGTGCAGCTCCCTGTCACACACACAGGTAGTCACTGAATGTGCTGGGCTGCTGGCAGTGGCACACACACTATGAATTAGCAATGCTGTGCATGCAACAAAAGTGTCAGTTTGACACACAAGAAAAAAAAAAAAAAAAGCACAGGAGTAGCTCTGAAAAGAGATGTTGAGAGGTGCTATAAAAGCAATAATAATCAGCCAGGAGCAAGCTAAGCAGCCAAGAACCTAACTAATCTGTCCCTAGGGGAACAATCTGCAGCAGCTCGCCCTAGTCTGTCTAATAGCAGGCAGACGAGTGACTGTAATGGCCACTGGAGGCTGCCTTATATAAGGGGGGGGGCTCCAGGGCTTAGTGTAGCCTGAATGGCTACAATGTGCCTGCTGACTGTGATGCAGAGGGTCATCTCTACTGTTTACTTACTTCCTACAGTAGCCGTCCTGGTGTGGAAAAAAAAAAGAATAAAAAGCTCCCACTCTGTGTAGCTAATTATTCACGGGATAAGCTGGGCAGTTTATACTCCACAACCAGTACAGATTCCAGGCTTGCAAAGAAGTGTAATTTCAGCTTCAGTTGGGTTAGGTTAACAGTGGGGCTTTGTGTTGCATTCCATCTATGACAGGAACACAATGGAACGAAAAAGTACCGCACATTACGGACACGTTGCATTGCATACAGTGAAGCATTCAGCCAATGAAAAGCTTGCTTTACTGTACCTGTATCGTACCTGCATGCAGTGCGTTACCATACTGCAACCCAAATACCACAACGCTACTGCTGCATAGGTGGGGTATTGCAGTGGAGTAAGCTATGTTTCAAAGCGGCTGTTACACCATAAGGCACCACTGTAAACGAGGCCAAAAGTTTTAGACATTCACATCTGGCTAAAACTTTTTACTGTCAATTATAAAAAGACGTCTTGAAAAAAAATCGGAAAAAACAATAAAATTCCTCCATGTATTTGCACTGTAATACCACTGATTGCAGTGCTAGCTGGTTGGTGGGGTCATATATGAACACTGGCAGGCACATCTTTGCAAACTGTATTCTGATTGGCTCTTCACAGAGGTGCCTGGCTCTTCTACTGACCACATATGCTATTGCTCTGTTATTATTGCCTGATGAAGCGAGATCAAACCTGCAAAACGCGTTGTATATTTGGAGTTTATAAATAAAATATATTGACTGTCTTTACAACAGTCGTTGTGTGTCTACTTGGAGGAGGTAAATCCACCACTACCTCCTCTATTTACCAAGAATTTGGTTTTTAAGCTCATTTAGCTTCCTTTTATCCTTTTGGCGCCTCTGTTCTCCTGCATAATCTGATTGACTCTTGTATGTTTCCCAGTGTGGCTGCATCCTTCTCACGGCCCTATACGGATTCCAGATGGCCATATCAGACAACCAGTCATGAGCCAGGCTCCAGCAGGCCCAGTCATCTATACAGTAAACGTATTTACAGAACTTGCAGTGCCTGTTTTGCAGTTTTAAACTCAATTAGCTTAACAAATGCACATTTATTAAAAACACATACTGTACATTTCACTGAAAGCCAACACCCATTTTAATCACATCTTTATTAAGATAATCAACGTAATGCTGCTAAAATCATAGCTTGATGGATGGTTAGGGTGCTGATGACATGCAATGCTTTCAGAAAGGATCCTGAATCCTTAAAGGAAAGGTTCAGGGAAGCCTGTAAAAAAATAAAAATCCCTATCCACTTACCTGGGGCTTCCTCCAGCCCGTGGCAGGCAGGAGGTGCCCTCGCCGCCGCTCCAGAGGCTTCCGGTCGTCTTCGGTGGCCGACCCGACCTGGCCAGGCCGGCTGCCAGGTCGGGCTCTTCTGCGCTCCAAGGACGGGCTCTTCTGCGTCCCACGCGGGCGCGCTGACGTCATCGGACGTCCTCCGGGCTGTACTGCGCATGCAGCCGGCCTGGCCAGGTCGGGTCGGCCACCGAAGACGACCGGAAGCCTCTGGAGCGGCGGCGAGGGCACCTCCTGCCTGCCACGGGCTGGAGGAAGCCCCAGGTAAGTGGATAGGGATTTTTATTTTTTTACAGGTTTCCCTGAACCTTCCCTTTAACTGTTTGGTGTGTAGGAGCCTCATGCTAAACTTGTTCACACATCTGTCCCTCATCGACAGACCCCTATTTTTAGAAGCTGAAAACTGTATGTATAGTTTGCCATTGTAACTGCAGTAATAAAGCACCATGGAATATGTGTAACGATCGGTGTCAACACCCAGAGAGAATCTGATTATTGGTGATCTGCAGTATCACCAGTAATACAGATATATACCCGATTATGGATGATCTGCAGAATCACCAATAATCCGAGTATGACTAACCTCTGGACACCTATATAGTGTGAGTGTTTGGTGCAACAGTAATGACTTTGAGTAGGACCACCCGAGGAGCAGGTGGTCCTTGGCCGTATGAGAAATACCTCCCTCTGGGAAGTGTGAAGACCTTCCAGCAGCCTGAAACTTCCAAAGGGGTGGAGCCCCAGGCTGAATAGCAGGAAGGCCCTGTGGCTAAGTGACACCTAGAAGGTGGGCGTCACAAGCAGCACTGAGAACTAATCCCTCAATAGAGAGTGATAGCTCGCAAGGTCGGGCAGGCTAGGTCGGCAACACACGAGCAGATAAGGTACAGAGACAGAAGGCTGATTCGGTAATCAGGGACAGGCAGTGTTGGCAACAGGTAATCAGATATGCGTAGGTACCGAATCAGAAAGCAGAAGGAGAGTCAGGAAAGCAATAGATCATAACAGAAATCAAACAGGGCCTAGTCTTGGGTTTGAGGTCCGTGGTCTCAACACCCTGGAACTAGTCTGAAGTATAACACAATAGTAACACAGTATCCCTAGTCTTGGGTGTGAGGTCCGTGGTCTCAACACCCTGAAACTAGTCTGAAGTATAACACATTAGTAACACAGTATTCCTAGTCTTGGGTGTGAGGTCCGTGGTCTCAGCACCCTGGAACTAGTCTGAAGTATAACACAATAGTAAATAACACAGTAGTAATCTGACTCAGTGTGAATCCCCAGGGGCACCTGGTTCTAACACACTTTGAGATCTGACAATGGTCTGAGTGCTTTCACGTAAGTGTTCGCAACGGCAGACAACTTGAGACTGACCAGCAATAACTATATATAGAGCGGCGCTCCCCGGCGCCGCCCATCGCTGATCAACCAATAGCTGCACGCTCTGAGATCAGCTGACCAACCTGGTCAGCTGATCCCTCTTCGTTTGTCATAAAGGTTCCGCCTCTCAGCGCGCGCGCGCGTATTCCTCAATCTGTGTGCACTAGAAGGCCCAGCCACATCAGACGCACGCCGCCGCGTGTAAACCGCTGAGCTGGATGCGGAACCAGCCGCCTCGCTGCCAGTCCGCGCGGCGGCTTTTCCGCAATCTATTACAATGTACTAAAAAGAAAAGATACCCCTATACACAGCACCACTGCAGACCATATGTATCAATCAAAAAAATATATTTTTATTACAAGCTTTGCAAACACATATCAATGATACACAAAAATTTAAAAACATCTAAAAACAGCATAATATTGTATTTCCAGCCATATTCAACATAATGGGCCTGCTAGATATAATAATCTATTATGTTCAGTCTCAGTGGATGTATAACCTGTAACCACTGGGGGCTCAGAGAATGAGCCCCCTCGTGGATGAACCCGGGTTCAGTAAGAATTATAAAGTGCAAAAAATTGGAACCATGAAAGTGCATATAGTGCTACACAAACAAACAATCATTCAACATATGCTATAACTGTGCAACCTATCAGACTAAAAGTGCAGTTTAAATACTGTCAGAATCACTAATGACCAAGTGGAAGCAGCCTATTAGGATCTGCAAAGAAGTGAATAAGTAAAAGATACTTAGCCGGGTATGAAAAGAGAGGCAGGCAGACTGGCTTGGAAAGACGGAAGTATCCCCTCAGGACATAGCCCACATGCTCCGCGGTCGTCACTCCGCTTTGAAAGGTGAGATAGATAGCCGACAATATGATGCCGCTATATAAAGTCATAAGGCTCCCTGCACACTGCAAATCCGATTTGCGATTCTGATTTGCGATTCCATTTTGTGAATCCGATTTTCCCTAGATGCTATCAAAAGAAAAACGCAGAAAAAACGCAACATGCAGTACCGATTAAAAATTGGATATTGGAATTGCATGTGAAAAATCGATGAAAAATCTAAATCTGAATCGCATGTAGTGTGCAAGAGGCAAAGGCCTCTTTTTTAGACAGGATGCTAAGTGTGGAACATTTGACAAGGCTGGGTCAAATAATACTGTTATTGTTTATTTATGTGCCATTCTTGTTCTAGTTGTCTTTAGATGACTCCTGTCTGTGTGGTATATGACTCTGAAAGGCAATTGGCCACTATCATTTGTGTGCTTGCCGTACCCATTTAGGTCTAGTAGCCTTTGTGCTGGGTGCTACCTTATGTAAGCTGGCTGTACTATAATCCAGAGGCCTTTAGTCATGGGCGTAGGGCCCGCGGTCGCAGTGGCAACCGGGCCCGCCTCCTAAAGAGGCGGGGGAGGGGCCTGGACCCCCCAGGTGTTGAAATCCCCGCAGCGCACTGCAGGGACTGGCTCCTGGAGGCAAGATGGCTGCCGAAGCCCTGCACTAGAGACTATTTGTGTCTCCAGTACAGGGCTTCGGGCGCCATCTTCCCGTAGCACTGCACTCTGCCTGTCAGCGAGGGAGAAATTGGCTGCTCCGCTGCAGGATCGTCGTTGGAGGAGCTGCACGGGGGAGGCTGGTTGCACGTCGGGGAGCTCACGTCAGAGGCTGGCCAGGTGAGTGAATTTTTTTTTATTTGTACAGGTTTATTTTCTGGTGACTGCTCCCCACATAACGATTATTTTCTGGTGACTGCCCCCACATAAGGATTATTTTCTGGTGACTGCCCCCACATAAGGATTATTTTCTGGTGACTGTCCCCACATAGCGATTATTTTCTGGTGACTGCCTCCACATAAGGATTATTTTCTGGTGACTGTCCCCACATAACGATTATTTTCTGGTGACTGTCCCCATATAACGATTATTTTCTGGTGACTGACTGCCCCCACATAACGATTATTTTCTGGTGACTGTCCCCACATAAGGATTATTTTCTGGTGACTGTCCCCACATAACGATTATTTTATGGTGACTGACTGCCCCCACATAACGATTATTTTCTGGTGACTGCCCCCACATAACGATTATTTTCTGGTGACTGTCACCAGATAACGATTATTTTCTGGTGACTGCCCCCACATAACAATTATTTTCTGGTGACTGCTCCCCTAATAGCGATTATTTTCTGGTGACTGCCCCCACATAACGATTATTTTCTGGTGACTGCCCCCACATAACGATTATTTTCTGGTGACTGTCCCCACATAACGATTATTTTCTGGTGAATGCTCCCACATTGCGTTTATTTTCTGGTGAATGCCCTCACATTGCGTTTATTTTCTGGTGAATGCCCTCACATTGCGATTATTTTCTGGTGAAAGATCCCACATTACGTTTATTTTCTGGTGAATGCCCTCACATTGGGTTTATTTTCTGGTGAATGCTCCCACATTGCATTTATTTTTTGGTGAATGCTCCCACATAACGATTATTTTCTGGTGAATGCCACCACATTGTGTTTATTTTCTGGTGACTGGCCCCACATAACGATTATTTTCTGGATACTGCCCCCACATAACGATTATTTTCTGGTGAATGCCCCCACATTGCGTTTATTTTCTGGTGAATGCCCTCACATTGCGTTTATATTCTTGGTGAATGCCCTCACATTGCGTTTATTTTCTGGTGAATTCCCCCACATTGCGTTTATTTTCTGGTGAAAGCTCCCACATTGCGTTTATTTTCTGGTGAAAGCTCCCACATTGCGTTTATTTTCTGGTGAAAGCTCCCACATTGCGTTTATTTTCTGGTGAATGCCCCCACATTGCGTTTATTTTCTGGTGAATGCCCCCACATTGCGTTTATTTTCTGGTGAATGCCCCCACATTGCGTTTATTTTCTGGTGAATTCCCCCACATTGCGTTTATTTCCTGGTGAAAGCTCCCACATTGTGTTTATTTTCTGGTGAAAGCTCCCACATTGCGTTTATTTTCTGGTGAATGCTCCCACATTGCGTTTATTTTCTGGTGAATGCTGCGCACATAACGATTATTTTCTGGTGATTGCTTCCCATATTGCGATTATTTTCTGGTGAATGCTCCCACAGTGTGATTATTTTCTGGTGAATGTTCCCACATTGCGTTTATTTTCTGGTGAATGCTGCGCACATAACGATTATTTTCTGGTGACTGCTCCCCATATTGCGATTATTTTCTGGTGAATGCTCCCACATTGTGATTATTTTCTGGTGAATGCTGCGCACATAACGATTATTTTCTGGTGACTGCTCCCCATATTGCGATTATTTTCTGGTGAATGCTCCCACATTGCGATTATTTTCTGGTGAATGCTGCGCACATAACGATTATTTTCTGGTGAATGCTGCGCACATAACGATTTTCTGGTGAATGCTGCGCACATAACAATTGTTATCTTGTGAATGCTGCGCACATAACGATTATTTTCCTTCAGATTGGCATCTTGCTACTAATTGCCCTATTTCCTCTGGGTGCTTTGTATGTTTGCAAATTGAATGTGGCAGCCATGCTGCTGGAAAGCGGACTTGATATAGCCATGCCATGCACAGCTATGGGAATTTGGATATGTGTGTGCTTCGGGTGTTGTGAGGGGGGGGGGGGGGCTGTTGTTGCCGGGAGGGGGGGGGCCCATATCCAGATTCCGCATCGGGGCTCAGAGGTTTCTAGCTACGCCACTGCCTTTAGTTATAATACATGGCTGGTTTATCTGTGTGTCTATTTTTCTAAATATGCTGTTACATGCAATTTGAACAGCTACACTGTTGCAAGTGGTTTCAAAGCATTCACACTGCACTGGGCAGCCTTGTATATATACAGTAAATAAGGGCTCGTTTCCACTAGTGCCCGGGATGCTTCTTGCGAGACGCGATGCCGGCACAGCTGCTCGTGTCTCACAGCTGAATTCCTCTAGCTATGCGCAGCTATGGGATTCGGACAGTGATGCGTGCAATTATGCTACAGGGCCTCATATTTTTCCTCGGCCACAAATTTGGATGCTCTGCATAGACTTCTATAGGCTGCTAAATTCCATCTGAATTCGTGGCCGAGGAATCAGCCCATTTTCGCAGAAGTGGAAACTTAGCCTAAGTTATTACACTGCACAGGATGCAGGCAGATGTTACTTTTTTTTAACATAGTGCCGTTTAGCATTATAAGTTTTTTTTTTTTTAATATCATCTTTTCACCTTTACTAAAATTGCAGCTTTACAGCTCATTCTTACTGCATGCTGTATAAGTAGTGGGTGCTTCAGACCTCTGTATATGTCTCTGTAGTGGCATATTTCAGAATGTAGTAAATTATTCAGGATGCCTGCTTTTATGTTAATTATCTTGGTTTTAGTATCAGAAACATGTCCTATATCTATACAGTATATAGCTTTATATTGGTATATAACCCTGCCCTCCCAGTGATGTTTTGGTTAATCTGATTTTTATGCAGAAATCTCCTCAGTGATGGGAAATGTGGGCACCCACTAGCGGCAGACGTTTGGGCGCCGCCATAGGTATTGAAATATTGGTATTAAGGGGAAATTTGGGCGCCTGCCAAAGCCACCTGCAATTTTTGCAATTTTTTGGAGATTTGGATGAAGGGACAGTTAAGCCATGCTATGTGGAGTGGATTGTTAAAGAGGAACTTCAGCCTAAACAAACATACTCTCGTTAAGTTACATTAGTTATGTTAATTAAAATAGGTAATATGATCTCTTGCCCACCCTGTTTTAAAAGAACAGGCAAATGTTTGTGATTTGATGGGGCAGCCATCTTTTTGGTTGAAAGGAGACGACAGGGAGCATGAGATCCAACTGTCCAGTGTCCTGAGCACCCCTCCCAGCTACATGCGCTAATGAGAACAACATCAGAAATCCCATCATGCTTTGCACAGCATCAGGGGAAAAATGCCCGGATAGATTTCTATGATGTGGCGGAGCTTAGCTTCTGTGCAGCTAAATGAAGCTTGTGTAAGAAAAACAAAATTCTAATGCTGTGAAACTGCTAAAGAAACACCAAGCCTTTTCAGTGCTGCTGAGTAGATTTTTAGTGTGGAGGTTCACTTTAAGGTTAGCCTTGGGGGTAGTGGTTAAGATTAGGCATTAATAGTGGGAGTTATGTTTAGCTATAGTTAAATATTGGAATGTATTTATGATATTTTACTATCGTCATTATCACTGTTATAGTAGAATATCGGTAAATTTACAGATTTTTTTTTACATTTTTTGTAAATCACATTTTTGTACTTTTTTATCAGGGTTTCTAGGCACCCAAATTTCCCTGGTGCCCTTTTTGCATGTACACTTCTCCTCCTACAGCAGTGATGGCTAACCTTGGCACTCCAGCTGTGACAAAACTACATATCCCATCATGCCTCTGCCTCCATGAGTTATACTTAGAACTGTCAGAGCATTGTAGTGCTTCATGGGACTTGTAGTTCTATCACAGCTGGAGTGCCAAGGTTAGCCATCCCTGTCCTAGAGCATTCTGGGAGACCAGGGGCCATATGCAATTCACTTTGTTTTCTCCTAGGAGATAATTTTTCATCTTCAATTTAAAATAACTTTTTAGCAATTTGAAATGGAAAAAAAGTATCAAAAAGTAGGTGAAAATGTACGGTCAAAATTATTTTGAGTATTTGTTTGCTTGCTGGTAGTTTTAAAGGGCATTTTATTTCCAAGTTGTGAAAATATCACAGAGGAAAAAAACTCAGGTGAAAAAGTGAATTGCATATGGCCCCAGGTGTTATTTCTGATGACTTAGGAGCACACAAGAAGAAAAAAAAATTGCAGTGTTGCACCTGCCAGCAGTAAAGATGCTGCCACCTGTGATACATTTAAGAATGTAATTCGTGAAGAGGAAAGATTTTACATTGGGAAACATGGACTAAATAATTTAATATAAAGCATAGTTAAAAATAAGCAATTTTATTAATTAAGCTATATTCACTAAAGTTCCTCTTTAATCTATGCACAAATCGTAGGTGTGGACAATCTTTTATATATGGGAGGGGCTTCTTTCTGTGGGCAGGGCTTAGCCGCTGTGCTCTCATATTCACTAGCCCTCCAGTATAGTTCACTGTGAGAATGAGCTTTTAGCAAAACCAGACTGAGGGAATATAATGATGATATCCTATAATACGATCTTTATGGTAAGGTCCTCCATTACAGAGACAGATTTGATTTGTGGATGCATTGCAGCCTCATGTTTTCAGTGATTATCAAAAGAAGCTTGAGGAAGTCTAAATTCAAATACAAGGTCCACTGTAAATCTATCATTGATACTGATGATTCAAGTTAAGTACTTTTACAATGCCCAAAAAACACAGACGATGAAAGCGTTTTATCACTTGATATATGTCAGTAATGTATTTTCAGACTATTATAGAAATAATCATAATATGAATTTAGCTAAAAAATAAGCACAGCAGCAAGTGCAGGCAGCCTTCACTGATCATTAAGCTTTCCGCTGTGATCCCATTCCTCCTGTTTGCCCATGTAAAGAACTATTTCACTCCTCCACATTCTGTACAAGGTTACCTCCATGTAAAAGTACAGTTGCAGGAATCTGACTTCAGTGTTAGCACTACAGGCGAGAAGCAGCTTTGTCTGTACAAAATGAGTACTCATATATCATTTATTGTACAGACGTGCACATTTCATTACATATAGAACAGTGCCAATATTTTAATAGTTAAGGACCAGAAGACATGTAGTATAAGAAAACAATGTCCTAGTTCAGCATTTTAGCAACAACAACAAAAAACAAAAAAAAAATGTAAAATCCTTCCAGGTACGGTTTTCAAATAATCCCCCTGAGCCACTTTTTACAGTCTAAATATTATTATGAAGAAGCTGGTGGTGCACAAGGCAGGAGTGTGCATGCCCTCTCTTTGGATGCTGTATGTGCTGCCAGTGACATACTTTTGCACGTACCTTCCAATAAGCGCCACGGCCAATCAGAGCAGGGTGGATGGACACACTTACACACGGCTGGCAGCTTGGAAACTATTATTTTATATATATATATATATATATATATATATATATATATATATATATATATATATACATATATATATATATATAAAAAACTGTTACATAATGAAAGAGTTATTCTACTGCCTCTCCACCTACACAATGCTTTCTCCCTGTATTGGGCCACATGCAGCCACATTACATGAGCTGTTTTGGTCTCTGCTCTAATCTTTCCAGCAGCACACAGCTCAAGCTGACAGCTTAAATGTCATGAATATTGTGAGCCATGTGAGTCACAAGAAGACAGAGTCGGTCATTATCAGGAATTATGTGTATACAGCACTTATATCTGGATGCAGAGACTTGTAAGTCGTCACAATCACTATATTTTGGAGCTCAGCTGTGACTAATGCCCCTCTCAGACACACCCATAACACAGATTCTCTAATGTTCTCGATCACAATCTATTTACCAACTAGGTGATTGGAGTGTCATGGGTAATGTCATCTACACAGACAACCCAGCTTCCCCCAAACACGAGAACAGATATTTGCCACTGTGTGATAGCTAAACATGGACATGGTCTGCATTATTTAAAGAGAACCTAAAAATGATGCATTGATGATAATTGAAGCAAGAGCAGGGCCGGTTCTCTCATGAAGCAAGGTGAAACACTTGCATGAGGCGCAGAGATTATAGGGGCAGGTTTATACTTTGTTTACACTTACAGCATGCAGTCAGAATAGAAGAAGAAGAAAGAGGAGAGCAAGTGAGGGGAAGAGGTCATCATTGGGGAAAAACAGCTTGTTGTGCTGTGTGAGGGTCTGACAGTGAGTGAGGAGGGGAGGCAGGAGAGCAGCAGTGTTTCATATGACTTGCACAGCAGAAGAATGAGGAGGAATGGAGGACAGCCGACTTGCTGAGGGTGAGCAGTTTGTCACAAACTCGCTGCCAGCCAGCGTGTTATTGTGTTGAGCTGCAGCATGTCATGTCTGAAGTTGTTGCATATGCTTCCTTGCTGACTGAGAACATTAAATGAAACAGAGCAAATAGTCGGGTGATGTGTGATCATTCCATATTGGGAAGGGGGGGCCTCATAATTTTACCTCAGGCAGCAAAAAGTATAGAACTGGCCCTGAGTGAGAGGGATATGGTGTTTCTGGTGCTATTCAGACACTATTACAACCAAATAGATCAGCAGGACAGCTAGGCAACTGGTACTGTTTAAAAGGAAATAAATATGGCAGCCCTCATATACCTCTCACTTTAGTTGTCCTTTAAGCCTCATACACAGGTATGAGGCATGTCACCAGCAGGGATCGGTACTCAATCCCTCGGGTTACATTGCAGGGCTGAGGCTGTACTTGATCTGTTGCTATGTCTGCGTCTATGTGTGTGTGTGGGGAGGGGGGTAACATTAATGGCCAGGGTGACTGGGAACACTGGAGCCAGATTGATCCTCAGGGCTGATTGCAGGAAGAGGGATCAGGGGGCTAATGTACTCATGCTAGATTCTTGGCAGAGTTGGTGGTGCAATGTTTTTTGTAGCGTGTGTCCAAGGCTTTAGACTTCTGCTGAGGAACTTGCAGCCACTATTTTACAGCATCAATGACAAAATGCAAAATACACAATAAGTCCACGCACTCGTTCAAACCTGCTCAGGATGACAATATATTGCAAACAAAGCCCTGTAGTCCATCACTGATATTATGTATTTGAGATGGATCATTTAACAATAGTTATCAGAATGTAACATTGTTCTAGAGCTTCCAAATGAGGGGTAG
The DNA here is from genome assembly GCF_040937935.1 of Hyperolius riggenbachi. NCBI lineage: Eukaryota > Metazoa > Chordata > Amphibia > Anura > Hyperoliidae > Hyperolius > Hyperolius riggenbachi. The sequence continues at coordinate 161,331,068 of NC_090651.1, forward strand.
AATTTATCTTATCTTGTTTTGTGACATATGTTCAATAATATACTGTAATATAATTGCACAAGCTACAAGGAGCCCATACTACCATGGCTGTGTTTTTCAGTGATGTATATTGTTACTGATTTTATAAGGACTACCGTATATCTTTCCTAGTCATTGTGTGACTCATAGGTATAAAGATATATATATATATATATATATATATATATATATATATATATATATATATATATACACTGTATATATTATATATTTCCAAATGCTTGTAACTGCTGTGCAGATCCATTCAGTAGCTGCAGGAAGAGTACTGCTGAGGTTCATGCCAATAAAGGAGGCTCCGCTGATCACTAAATAGAATGGTTTGCATAGTTCCTCCATCAGGGACTTGAACTGTTAAAGACAATTATTTAATAAAGATGGATCAATATAAAATGCATGTATTGTCTGTTAAATAACACTCTCTTTATTATAAAATCAGGTCACATTTTAAGAGCTATTCATCCAGAAATGCAGTAAATTCCTACAGGTTCACGATCCTTGTTTCACGGCTTTGTGGCTGTGTGTCTTCGAGTTCATTCTCTCTTATGATCTTAGCAACTTACAGTGCTGAGCACAAAAACCCTCCCAGAGATCTTTTCAGTAAAGCAGGTAGAATAAAATGTAAAAAAATAGATAAAAATCATGAAACATTTGTTATGCAAAAGTTGACACTGACTTTTATATTTAGCAGTGACTATGCAAATTAAGAATACCCAATAATAAGTGTGGAACTTGAGATGGAGGATGGGGAACACCCTAGGACGAATAAACAGGAGACTACGGGAGCCTAAATGGTGCATTATGCTGGGGATAAACGGTACGTTTCTGTACTATGTATCGACCAGCTGATCCGGCCAGCTGATAATATTCAGCTGGCCCGATTAAGCCGCTCGACTCCCGCCCGCTCGATCCCCGCTGGCGGACAATGGCAGGGAATCGAGCGCTGATAAGGAAGCGCCGGTGGGGACGAGTGGCAAATCGATCCGCGCGGACGAGCGGGGATCGATCCTGCGGCTAATTGGCCGCTGGATCGACCCGTGTATGCCCAGCATTACATCACACAAAAGTAGCAGATAAGCAGGAGGAGAAGAGTGGGTACTCACAAAGGAGGGTTACAAGGGGGCAAGTGAACACTACAGGCAGGTCTGTGAACCCGACTCCACTCGGGGATCCAGGCACGGAATGCACTTAAAATAAAAAAAGGCCGGTGGGTCCCAATGTGTTCCAATGGTGTACCCCTGCCAACCGGTGTGTGTGTGGGGGGTTGTTGGGTGTTGAAGTGGCACAAAGGAGGGAAGAGGCGCCCAAATATGAATAAAACTATGTTAAAAACAATAAAAGAGAAAAATGAGGTGGCTTATCTCAATGACGACAAATTCATTATGAATTCTATTGCACTGGCAACGCGTTTCATGGTTCACTAGCGCCTTAATCTGGTCTTTGAGCACTTTCTGGCACTTTATTTGGCCTGAAGAAGTGGTCAGTGAACTACAAAATGTGTTGCCAGAGCAATAAAATTCATAAAACATATGAATTTGTTGTCACTGAGGTAAGCCACCTAATTTTTCTATCTGTTATTGTTTTTAACATAGTTTTATTCCTCTTTGGGTGCCTCTTCCCTCCTTTGTGTCAGTTCAGGGAGTACATTTTTGCCAAGTGGTGAATCAGCAAAGGTGAGGTGATTTTTCTAGCTTCTGACTGGCAAGATCCCTTGCGAATATGGAGTTCACATAAGTTGCATTTTATGCAGCTTGAAAACAGACGGGAGTGGCTGCAACTGTCTGGTCCATATCAAACTGCATAACTTTGCATCAAAAACACTGGTCCGCATGACAGCCCAGGGGCCCCAGGTCTCTCTCACTCACTGGGGCCCCCAAACCACCATGCGACACCTAGAGGGAAGTGCGGGCAAACCCTGGACCTCTCACCTCCAGGGAACTCACCCCACCACCTCTAAACTGAATGCCAACTGCAACAAACACAATTGCTAACTTCCAGTCAGAGCAATATCCTGCCTCTATCTGGCCAGCAGACGCTTGTCAGCCAATCAGGTGCACTGTCATACACCCTTTGCCTGCTGTACCATACCTAGCATGGTTGACAGGTGAGTGGTTAGGGAGGGGACCGTGTGGGAGATGTGCCTACACGGGGCGTCCCTGTTAAACGACGCAATTCACGATTGTGTCCAACCGAAGCCTCCCACCTGAATGCTAATCTATGTAATTCCTGCTAGGTATGGTACAGCAGGCAAAGGGTGTATGACAGTGCACCTGATTGGCTGACAAGCGTCTGCTGGCCAGATAGAGGCAGGATATTGCTCTGACTGTAAGTTAGCAATTGTGTTTGTTGCAGTTGGCATTCAGTTTAGAGGTGGTGGGGTGAGTTCCCTGGAGGTGAGAGGTCCAGGGCTTGCCCGCACTTCCCTCTAGGTGTCGCATGGTGGTTTGGGGGCCCCAGTGAGTGAGAGAGACCTGGGGCCCCTGGGCTGTCATGCGGACCAGTGTTTGTGATTTTAAATTTTATTTTCTGCAGCTTCTACGATGCGGTTGACAGGTGAGTGGTTAGGGAGGGGACCGTGTGGGAGATGTGCCTACACGGGGCTTCCCTGTTAAACGACGCAATTCACGATTGCGTCCAACCGAAGCCTCCCACCTGAATGCTAATCTATGTAATTCCTGCTAGGTATGGTACAGCAGGCAAAGGGTGTATGACAGTGCACCTGATTGGCTGACAAGCGTCTGCTGGCCAGATAGAGGCAGGATATTGCTCTGACTGGAAGTTAGCAATTGTGTTTGTTGCAGTTGGCATTCAGTTTAGAGGTGGTGGGGTGAGTTCCCTGGAGGTGAGAGGTCCAGGGCTTGCCCGCAATTCCCTCTAGGTGTCGCATGGTGGTTTGGGGGCCCCAGTGAGTGAGAGAGACCTGGGGCCCCTGGGCTGTCATGCGGACCAGTGTTTGTGATTTTAAATTTTATTTTCTGCAGCTTCTACGATGCGGTTGACAGGTGAGTGGTTAGGGAGGGGACCGTGTAGGAGATGTGCCTACACGGGGCGTCCCTGTTAAACGACGCAATTCACGATTGCGTCCAACCGAAGCCTCCCACCTGAATGCTAATCTATGTAATTCCTGCTAGGTATGGTACAGCAGGCAAAGGGTGTATGACAGTGCACCTGATTGGCTGACAAGCGTCTGCTGGCCAGATAGAGGCAGGATATTGCTCTGACTGGAAGTTAGCAATTGTGTTTGTTGCAGTTGGCATTCAGTTTAGAGGTGGTGGGGTGAGTTCCCTGGAGGTGAGAGGTCCAGGGCTTGCCCGCACTTCCCTCTAGGTCTCGCATGGTGCTTTGGGGGCCCCAGTGAGTGAGAGAGACCTGGGGCCCCTGGGCTGTCATGCGGACCAGTGTTTGTGATTTTAAATTTTACTTTCTGCAGCTTTTACGATGCGGTTGACAGGTGAGTGGTTAGGGAGGGGACCGTGTGGGAGATGTGCCTACACGGGGCGTCCCTGTTAAACGACGCAATTCACGATTGCGTCCAACCGAAGCCTCCCACCTGAATGCTAATCTATGTAATTCCTGCTAGGTATGGTACAGCAGGCAAAGGGTGTATGACAGTGCACCTGATTGGCTGACAAGCGTCTGCTGGCCAGATAGAGGCAGGATATTGCTCTGACTGGAAGTTAGCAATTGTGTTTGTTGCAGTTAACTTTGCATCAACCCAGAATTATTTACATCTCATTGACCATATGTATATGAATGAAAGCCAGAAATATTAGCATCTCACTGACCAGCTCTCTGTGAAATTTCCAAACTCCTCCCCTTTACCAACATCACCCACCAAAGGTAGTCAAAAATGCTGTTGCCCGAAGATGCATATGTATAGCATTGGGACTCTAAAGTGTCACCCACAGGATAAAGTTAGAGTCTAAGGGGATATTGTATGTGTGTGCATACCTTTAGGCTGACTGTTTACTGGTAGGTTAAAGATCTGGGGCCATATGCAATTCACTTTTCTCCTGAGTTTTCTCCTGGGTGTTATTTTCACAACTTCTCATAAAATGCCTTTAAAAGCAACCATCAAGGAAGAAAATACTCAAAATAAATTTAATAGTACTTTTTCATCAAGTTTTGGGTATTTTTTCAATTGTAAAATGCTGAAAATTTAGTTTAAAGTTAAGATAAAAAATATCTCCTAGGAGATAACTCAGGTGAAAAATTGAATTGCATATGGGCCCTAATCTCTAAGAGGGCTCTTTCACACCAAAAATCACAAAACGCAATTGAAAATACATTTTTCATTAGGTGTTTTTCACTATGTTGGCCTCAATCAAAATGCGGGTAAAATGCAGCAGAACTATTATTGCCTTTTTAGAAAATCGGAAATGCATTCAGTATAAATGCATTCCCACGATTTCAATTGTAACTTTACTGTACTTGCATTTGGAAAATCACAAGCCTTTTCAAAAACAAGATGGAATGCAGCTGTTGTGAAAGGGTCCTGATATGGATCATTTGCCGCGTCTATCACCTTACACCACTTGATAAAGCTCTACTATCAACATATAACACTAATAAACATGACTTTTCTGTGCTCAGAATTCTTCAACCACAAGAAAGTTGTTTTTAACCACTTAAGGACTGCAGTCATAAAACCCCTTAAGGACCAGAGCCTTTTTTTCCATTCAGACCACTGCAGCTTTAATGGTTTATTGCTCGGTCATACAACCTACCACCTAAATGAATTTTACCTCCTTTTCTTGTCACTAATCCAGCTTTCTGTTGGTGCTATTTGAATGCTGCTGTGATTTTTAGTTTTTATTATATTCATCAAAAAAGACATGAATTTTGTAAAAAAAAATGATTTTTTTAACTTTCTATGATAAAATTTGTCAAATAAAGTAAAATTTCTGTATACATTTGTGTCCAAATTTATTGTGCTACATGTCTTTGATAAAAAAAAAACAAAAAAAAAACATTCAGTGTATATTTATTGGTTTGGGTAAAAGTTATAGTGTTTACAAACTATGGTGCAAAAAGTGAATTTTCCCATTTTGAAGCATCTCCGACTTTTCTTAGCACCTGTCATGTTTCATGAGGTGCTAAAATTCCAGGATAGTATAAATACTCCCCAAATGACCTCATTTTGGAAAGAAGACATCCCAAAGTATTCACTGAGAGGCATGGTGAGTTCATAGAAGATTTTATTTTCTGTCACAAGTTAGCAGAAAATGACACTTTGAGACAAAAAAAAAAAAAAAGTTTCCATCTCTGCTAACTTGTGACAAAAAAATTAAATCTGCCACGGACTCACCATGCCCCTCTCTGAATACCTTGAAGTGTCTACTTTCCAAAATGGGGTCATTTGTGGGGTGTGTTTACTGTCCTGGCATTTTGGGGGTGCTAAATTGTAAGCACCCCCTGTAAAGCCTAAAGGTGCTCATTGGACTTTGGGCCCCTTAGCGCAGTTAGGCTGCAAAAAAGTGCCACACATGTGGTATTGCCATACTCAGGAGAAGTAGTATAATGTGTTTTGGGGTGTATTTTTACACATACCCATGCTGGGTGGGAGAAATATCTCTGTAAATGACAATGTTTTGATTTTGTTTACACACAATTGTCCATTTACAGAGAGATTTCTCCCACCCAGCATGGGTATGTGTAAAAATACACCACAAAACACATTATACTACTTCTCCTGAGTACAGCGATACCACATGTGTGGCACTTTTTTGCACCCTAACTGCGCTAAGGGGCCCTAAGTCCAATGAGTACCTTTAAGATTTCACAGGTCGTTTTAAGACATTTGGTTTCAAGACTACGCCTCACGGTTTAGGGCCCCTAAAATGCCAGGGCAGTTTAGGAACCCCACAAGTGACCCCATTTTAGAAAGACAACACCACAAGGTATTATGTTAGGAGTATGGACAGAAGATTTTTGTTTTGTCACAAGTTAGCGGAAATTGACACTTTGTGGAAAAAAAACAGTAACAATCAATTTCCGCTAACTTGTGACAGAAAATAAAATCTTCTATGAACTCACCATACCCCTAACGGAATACCTTGGGATGTCTTCTTTCTAAAATGGGGTCACTTGTGGGGTTCCTATACTGCCCTGGCATTTTAGGGGCCCTAAACCGTGAGGAGTAGTCTTGAAACCAAATTTCTCAAAATGACCTGTGAAATCCTAAAGGTACTCATTGGACTTTGGGCCCCTTAGCGCAGTTAGGGTGCAAAAAAGTGCCACACATGTGGTATCACCATACTCAGGAGAAGTAGTATAATGTGTTTTGTGGTGTATTTTTACATATACTCATGCTGGGTGGGAGAAATATCTCTGTAAATGACAATTTTTTGATTTTTTTTACACACAATTGTCTATTTACAGAGATATTTCTCCCACCCATCATGGGTATGTGTAAAAATACACCACAAAACACATTATACTACTTCTCCTGAGTATGGCGATACCACATATGTGGCACTTTTTTGCACCCTAACTGCGCTAAGGGGCCCAACATCCTATGAGTACCTTTAGGATTTCACAGGTCATTTTGAGGCATTTGGTTTCTAGACTACTCCTCACGGTTTAGTGCCCCTAGAATACCAGGGCAGTATAGGAACCCCACAAGTGACCCCATTTTAGAAAGAAGACACCCCAAGGTATTCCGTTAGTAGTATGGTGAGTTTATAGAAGATTTTATTTTTTGTCACAAGTTAGCAGAAATTGATTTTTTTTTCACAAAGTGTCATTTTCCACTAACTTGTGACAAAAAAATAAAAACTTCTATGAACTCACCATACTACTAACGGAATACCTTGGGGTGTCTTCTTTCTAAAATGGGGTCACTTGTGGTGTTCCTACACTGCCCTGGCATTTTAGGGGCCCTAAACCGTGAGGAGTAGTCTGGAAAGCAAATGCCTAAAAATGACCAGTGAATAGGACGTTGGGCCCCTGCAAAAAAGTGTCACACATGTGGTATCGCCGTACTCAGGAGAAGTAGTATAATGTGTTTTGGGGTGTATTTTTACACATACCCATGCTAGGTGGGAGAAATATCTCTGTAAATGGACAATTGTGTGTGTAAAAAAAAAACACATTATACTACTTCTCCTGATTACGGCGATACCACATGTGTGACACTTTTTTGCAGCCTAGGTGCGCTAAGGGGCCCAACGTCCTATTCACGGGTCATTTTGAGGCATTTGGTTTCTAGACTACTCACGGTTTAGGGCCCCTAAAATGCCAGGGCAGTATAGGAACCCCACAAGTGACCCCATTTTAGAAAGAAGACACCCCAAGGTATTCCGTTAGGGGTATGGTGAGTTCATAGAAGGTTTTATTTTTTGTCACAAGTTAGTGGAAAATGACACTTTGTGAAAAAAGCAATAAAAATCAATTTCCGCTAACTTTTGACAAAAAATAAAATCTTCTATGAACTCGTCATACACCTAACGGAATACTTTGGGGTGTCTTTTTTTCTAAAATGAGGTCACTTGTAGGGTTCCTATACTACCCTGGCATTTTAGGGGCCCAAAACCATGAGGAGTAGTCTGGAAACCAAATGTCTTAAAATGACTGTTCAGGGGTATAAGCATCTGCAAATTTTGATGACAGGTGGTCTATGAGGGGGCGAATTTTGTGGAACCGGTCATAAGCAGGGTGGCCTCTTAGATGACAGGTTGTATTGGGCCTGATCTGATGGATAGGAGTGCTAGGGAAGTGACAGGAGGTGATTGATGGGTGTCTCAGGGGGTGATTAGAGGGGAAAATAGATGCAATCAATGCACTGGGGAGGTGATCGGAAGGGGGTCTGAGGGGGATCTGAGGGTTTGGCCAAGTAATCAGGAGCCCACACGGGGCAAATTAGGGCCTGATCTGATGGGTAGGTGTGCTAGGGGATGACAGGTGGTGACAGGAGGTGATTGATGGGTGTCTCAAGGTGTGATTAGAGGGGGGGAATAGATGCAAGCAATGCACTGGTGAGGTGATCAGGGCTGGGGTCTGAGGGCGTTCTGAGGGTTTGGGCGGGTGATTGGGTGCCCTAGGGGCAGATAGGGGTCTGATCTGATGGGTGGCAGTGACAGGGGGTGATTGATAGGTGATTGACAGGTGATTGACAGGTGATCAGTGGGTTATTACAGGGAAGAACAGATGTAAATAATGCACTGGCGAATTGATAAGGGGGGGTCTGAGGGCAATCTGAGCGTGTGGGCGGTTGATTGGGTGCCCGCAAGGGGCAGATTAGGGTCTAATCTGATGGGTAACAGTGACAGGTGTTGATAGGGGGTGATTGATGGGTGATTGATGGGTAATTAGTGGGCATTTAGAGGCGAGAACAAATGTAAACAATGCACTTGGGAGGTGATCTGACGTCGGGTCTGCGGGCGATCTGATGGTGTGGGTGGGTGATCAGATTGCCCGCAAGGGGCAAGTTAGGGGCTGATTGATGGGTGGCAGTGACAGGGGGTGATTGATGGGTGATTGACAGGTGATTGACAGGTGATCAGTGGGTTATTACAGGGAAGAACAGATGTAAAGAATGCACTGGCGAATTGATAAGGGGGCGTCTGAGGGCAATCTGAGCGTGTGGGCGGTTGATTGGGTGCCCCCAAGGGGCAGATTAGGGTCTAATCTGATGGGTTACAGTGACAGGTGGTGATTGATGGGTGATTGATGGGTAATTAGTGGGTGTTTAAAGGAGAGAACAGATGTAAACAATGCACTTGGGAGGTGATCTGACGTCGGGTGTGCGGGCGATCTGATGGTGTGGGTGGGTGATCAGATTGCCCGCAAGGGGCAGGTTAAGGGCTGATTGATGGGTAGCAGTGACAGGGGGTGATTGACGGGTGATTGACAGGTGATCAGTGAGTTATTACAGGGGGATAGATGCATACAGTACACAGGGGGGGGGGGGGTCTGGGGAGAATCTGAGGGCAGGGGGGGGGGTGATTAGGAGCCCCCAGGGGGCAGTTAGGACCTAAACTAAAAAAATAGCGTTGACAGATGGTGACAGGGAGTGATTGATGGGTGATTAGGGGAGTGATTGGGTGTACACAGGGGTCTGAGGGGTGGGCAGGGGGGGGGGGGGGGGTCTGAGGGGTGCTGTGGGCGATCAGAGGGAAGGGGGGGGCAGGATCAGTGTGTTTGGTGCAGACTAGGGTGGCTGCAGCCTGCCCTGGTGGTCCCTTGGACACTGGGACCACCAGGGCAGGAGGCTGCCTGTATAATACACTTTGTATACATTACAAACTGTATTATACACTTTGTATGCGGCGATCGTGGGGTTAACAACCCGCCGGCGCTTCCGAACGGCAGGCGGGTTGTTGTCACGGGTGAGCGGAGCCTATTGCCGGCGGATGCGCGCGATCCCCGGCCCGGAAGAGACCCATGCCACTTTGCCTCCGCCAATATACAGTGGGCGGTCGGCAAGTGGTTAAATAGATTTTTCTTACATTAAATGCAGGGGTATTGCTACAAATTATGTCACCCCCCACCTCAGCACAACTGGACACTCAAATGTTTACATCCCTTCCCTTGACTCCCCTTGGTGACCCTCATCATACAAGGGTCATAAAAAAAGTATAGCCATCACGATCTTCACACCCATAACACGTATAGCCACAAAAACACTTGATTTTCAAGATGGACCCCAGAGGAAGAGATGGATTGTAGCTGGGGCATCCACAGTTCTGGGCCCCTCTGCAGTCACAGGGGTTGTTCCTGTATAGTTATACCCCTGAATCACTAGTTTCTATTAAATCTAACATCTATCTCACTAAGAATATTGCAAAGTATATGGTGTGTACTGTGAGCCTTAGCCAATGACATGTATTTTGTGGACTTAACAAGGGCACAGTTTTTAGCTGATTGTGGTGATTGTTCTTGGTCGTTAACAGACTGGCAGATCATAAATGTGCAGTCTCGTTTTCTTGCCATGCATGTATGATTGCTAAGTATAAACATAATTCATGTGTAGTCAATGCCGCAAAGGATTAACTCCTCGCTAGCAACACACTGCTAGTGGGCAGTCGCAAGACGCGTCATGCGGACGTGCTTTACGGCTCTTTACGACGGGGAATGCGGAAGAAGAGGACGCTTTGCCGGAGGACGACTGGCAGTCGGCCGAAAACGAAACTTAGCCGCAGAGGGAGACCGGAGGGCACCGAAGGACAGGCACGGGCACAGGACGGCTGCAGGAGGCTTGGGAAAGCCCCAGGTAAGTGAATTTTTTTTTCCCCCCCCCCACAGTTAAGGTTCCCTTTAAGAATAATTGTTTTATTGTATTCTTAGCTAAACATGTTTTAAGGAAGGAATTAAAGGAACGTTTAGAAGGTTAATTTATAATAAGCAAGAGTGCAACCTCATCTTGAATATGTGCTTCATTTTTTTCCACACGTCAAAAGGAAGGATGGCATGCACATCATTATTGTAATAATTAGGTCTAACTGATGTACGACATAAGCATGTGCTGAGAAGCATTGATGGGCAGTGCCTTTTGTTGCAGTAGCAGTAGTTTTTAGCATTATAACCTTAGTAAGTTCAGGTTTTTAGCTCATACTTGCTAAATGGCCTCTGCCAAAAATCCAGCATGTGTACAGAAGCCCCCGACGCTTCTCAGCCAGCAATCCGTCTTGTGGATCATTTCACAGAAGACAAGACACAGAACATTTATATCACACTTTTCTCCTGGAGGACTCAAAACACCAGAGCTGCAGCCACTAGGGCACGCTCTATAGGCAGTAGCTATCCAGCCACTGCACTGCCTTCCAGCCGAGAGCATTTTGCTCTGCACTCATCCTGACCTCCATTTGACCTCTTTGACCTCATCCTTGTGCCAATCCACCCAGCGCATAAGAACAGAACACGTCCCTAGCCTGTAGGCTGTACAGCCACGGCCTTGCAGTGTTGGCCGAGGGGTCGGGTGCCGATCCTCACCCACTAAAAAAAATTTATAAAATAGGTGGGCTTGTGTACAACTATTATATGTTTGACTTGCTTGGTGACTGATTAAAATGTTACTAACTGATCACTCCCGTCAGGGCAAGGAACTATATTGGAGGAAGCCACTGCTTCTTTAACTCAAAAGAATACGTGTTGTGAGCCCAGACTGCATATGCAAGCTGCACAACAAGAACTGTCCAGCTGCTCATTGGGATCCAGGACTTATACAATAACCAGACAGACACACACACTTTTCTTTGTTTTCTTCAATAAAGGGGCCCACCATCAAGATCAAGTGTTGTTGGTAGTGGGTTGTGGATGCACGGTATCCGCACTGTTCTAGAGGGGGATTGCAATGGATACATTTGTTGTGTCATCTCTATCAGATTGTTTCTGTGCCCCCGTAGGTTCACTAAGGTAGGAACACAAAGGGCTGTTGATGTTGGTGGAATCTCATGATTGTACTTGTCACCATCCTACTGATTTTTAATAATTTGCCATTAGGAAATAGTATAACTTTCGATTATATCAGGGATAAAGGAAAATAACTGTCCCCAGTATTTTTCCATGTAGTATTATGTTGCAAATTGTTATCCATTTTGAACATGATCAATATACAAATATTCTTTGTTTTCTGTCCTTTAGCCAGCTGTTTACTCACGTACACACATTTTCTCCTAGTGCTCGTATTCTCACCTTCTGTGCCAGACTTCTATGAGGAACAGTATCAAGTAGTCTTGCAAAAGCTAAATATATCACATCAGCAGCATTTACAATATCCAAGTTAGGGCCAGAGGACACTTTCACATCGCGGAGTGGATTTCAGCAATGCATTTCAGCATGTGATACACAAGGACATCAGGCAGTGCATAGACTGTATTGTCTGATGGGCAGACTTCTGCGCTATGCCGCATTGCATGGAGAATAATGCAGATGCTACATGGCCACCCATATTGCAGACCATTGCAAAAAGTAGCTCAGGCTCTTAAACTTGTTAAAACTGTTAAAACTTAAAAAGTTAATTCTCATAACCTTTTTCCTGTAACTTACCAAAATGTGTCATGCAAGGGTCTAGTATACATTTTCATTATAACAAAAAGCTTGAAGCCTAAAATCAAATCAAAACTAAATTTCAAAATTACTCCCCAAAATAAATCTCTGATCATGTACACTCCCGAGCTGCAACTGCTCAACCTGCACCAATACGAATGTAAAGGTGGCCACACATCTAGCGATGATGGGCAGATTCAACTAAGAGTCAAATCTCTCTCTGATCTCTGCACACACACCGCAGGCCAATGCCGAATGATTTCAGCATGAAATTTCTTGGGAGTCAGCTGGACCTGACGCCTCGTCGCTGCCCCCTATTGTATAAATGTACCACCCCCGTGTGTGCATTTATATATATATATATTACCTGTCCTGTTCCGCCCACCACGTGGTGCCCATCCATCTTCGGAATCCCCCCACAGGTTATTGTATTGTATTCAATATAAAAAACAAATTAGTTTGCCGCCAGGTGTTGATGATACTGCGTGACCCTGGCATCATCAATACCGATCAATACCGATCGCCGGGGAACATGTCACTACCGGAGCTACAAGACGAGGCATCAGCACGCCAATGGTGAATATAAGCCGACTCAATTATAGACCCCTCATGTCTCCCCCATGTGCGTGATGCAGAGTGGGCATTTTAAGCTACTATGGCTGCATTTGGGACCCGAAGCCCTTAATAGCACACTTTCCTGAGTCGACTTGTACTTGAGTCATGACAAATTTTAGCTTAAGAGGGTCAAATGTTTGGGGTGACTTATACTCAAAGTCAACTTGGATCTGAATATATACAGGTATGTTTTGTATAGCACATTCAATTAATAAAGTATTTCAAATATTGTTTTTAGTGTTGTCCATTTGAATGTAAAGTGCTTAAAATTTCTTAAATAACTACTTTCCAAAAGAATTACGTAGTTTTTGTAAGGGAGCTAGTAATTTGCTCCAGAGGTATATCAATAAGAGGCTAGGCTTGAAATAAACCTCACAGTAAATATGTTTAAAGTTACCCCTGAATTTGGAATCATTTTGCATCTCAGAGCCCAACAAATGAAACAGCATTTTTTTTTCCAAACAAGGGATGATTTAGATGGAATGGGCTAGGTTATCATGCTGCAACATAAATAAAAGCATACTGGTTTTCCAATACAGACAGTAATGCAAGGTTTAGTGACTAGCAGAGTGCACATGCATCAATCAATACCAGAAGATCGGTGCTTACATGTTACAGTAATCATGGGAGCGAGGAAAGTCAGCTACCATTTAGTCTCAAATCTGCCACTTAGGCTTATCAGCAAAAATACAGAAGCATGTGGGAGGTATAGAAATTAACAGAATAGCACATAACGTGATCATAGCTGCCTCGACCAAATGAAAGAATGATCACATTCTGTTCAAAAAGCTATTTTAACTATTGGGAAAAAATATACAACGAGGAAAAGAATTGAGTGCTGGCTGAAAGACATGACATGCTGTACTTGGTACACACCGAGCAGACTGTGCGAAGCCTCATAATAAACTGCAACAATCTGAAATGCACTGTAAAATACATAAGGTTTGAATCTATTTTTGGGATTTGACAAGGTACTTTGTGCGACCTATCCCCAGGGCCGTTTCTGGGCACAGACCATCCAAGAAAAAGCCTGGGGTGTGCTCTACTGTACAGAATTGCAATACTTTGTCCTCTGTATAAGTTCAACTCTAGTTCTAACATTCTGCAGTGCACAATACACTATATTTCAGCTTCCCATAGTCTCCAAAATATACTCCAGCATTCTGGCGTCTTCTGCAGTGTAATCATTGGCTAATGTTATTGTAGGTTCCACAGCAGGGGCATTTTGCTGCCCCCAACTCTCCATAAAGACACAGATCATTTTGTCTGGGGCACCAAATAGATCAGAACCCTGCTTATTACCCACAAAGAATCTGACTGCACTACTGATAATGGTGCTTAAAGAGGCACTATGGCGAAAAATTGTAAAATTTAAAATATGTGCAAACAAACAAATAAGAAGTACGGTTTTCCAGAGTAAAATGAGCCATAAATGACTTTTCTCCTATGTTGCTGTCACTTACAGTAGGTAGTAGAAATCTGACAGAAGCGACAGGTTTTGGGCTAGCCCATCTCTTCATAGGGGATTTTCAGAAAGGCTTTTATTCTTTATAAAGACATTCCCTAAAAAGGATTTAAACAATAATGCTGGACAGCTTCCCTGCTCTCTGCACAGTTTTTTGGTAGTTGGACAGAGCAACTGCCATTCACTAAGTGCTTTTGAAAATAAATAAATCCCTGAGAATCCCCTATGAAGGGATAAACTAGTCCAAAACCTGTCACTTCTGTCAGATTTCTACTGCCTACTGTAAGTGACAGAAACACAGGAGAAAAGTCATGTATGGCTCATTTTACTCTGGAAAAAAAATGTACTTCTTATTTGTATATGTTTGCACATATTTTACATTTTACAATTTTCGCCATAGTTCCCCTTTAAAAAAGGTAGAAGCAAAACATTCAGGAGCAGGACTGACCCCTGGAGCTCTTGAAAACCAGTCTGACAGAGACACATATTTTGAGTATTTGTAACCCAATCAATCATGTTAAAATCCAAGCATACATATTTTAATGATGGACTTGAAGCATGTCTCATGCAAGAACAAAAACACTCTTGCATAGCAATACTGTGTATAATTTTTCTCTGTGCATGATGATGACATCATGCACAGAGAAAAAAATATGCACAGTATTGTTAAGCAACTGGTACACATTTTGTCTGCAATAGTGAAATTCCATTTAGCCTTGCTGCACACTGCAATGGATCTAGTGCAAACCGATACATCTACAATTACTAGCCCTGAACCTCTGCAAGGGTCTGGCCCTGCTTTCCCAGGGTGTGGAAGTTCAGGCATTCAGAGAGAAAGGTTTCATAGACACCTCTGTTGCAGCTTGAAAGTTAGGCTATTCTTTTTTTTTTAATTATAGTTCAGATCTGTTTTTAATGTTTCAAATTCCGAAGCAAGTTTCACAATATGTAGCTAGTGAAACAGAGTTATATGGTTTGTCAGGGCTTTCAGTTTGTGGAGGGCAAAGACTTGCACATTACAGAATGCTGTCAGATGACATCACTAAACTACCAAGGTCCACACTAATTATGGGGATTTCTCATTATTACCTTTATCAGAGAAGAAATATTACCTAATTGCCTAAACTAGTCCATTCTATTCTAAGCTCAGGTGTGGATCTACAAAACATGTTGAGAAAACAAACACTCTGCCTTAAATGTCCTGTAAACAGGAGATCCTTTTGCCGGTGTCCTACTTTTACCATGACTCAAAACACTGTATAGTAAGGATATGCAAAGCAGATCAATTAGGCCTCTATTTGTAGATAAGCAAATGGATCTATTGCAGAAAACAGTGAACTATTGGGTATGAAATTTAGAGTGGTTAAAGTAGATATTGAAAAATTGCTACTATGGCTACTGATCTTCCAGGCTGGCTTTCAGAATCTGCTGTTTACTTTTTAGGGCCCTTTTCCACCGAAAAACATGACTGCAGTTGCGTTGCTATGTGATATCAATTTATATTACCGCAATTCCGCCGAATGTATGGCTCAATAGCGATTTGTGATGGGGATACGAAAAATGACATAGAAATTGCTATGCAATTTTCCTGTGCTCCTATACTTTGTCAATCACAAGAAAAATGCAGCATGACCAACTATTAGGATTGTGAAAAATCCCCTTGCAAACAGTGTACTAATGTAAACATTCCTGTGTGGTTTCCACCACTTTCAAAGTATTTAGCATTTAGCAATCCGCAAGCAACCAAAATTGGATTGCAAAACCCAAAGGAGCCCTTAAAGTGTCTTTGTATGAAATTCATCAAGCTGAAGTCATACTTGATACCAGCCTCTATCTTTCAGCATAAAAGAAAAGAGGTGTAAAAAAAAGAAGAAAAAAAAATATGGATTCCCCTATTAATACATTAGTTTAATCTAAGCTACAGACTCTTCATCAACATTAATACCTTATAAATGGCTGTGGCGTAACATGCAGCTTCTCCAAGGTCTTTTTACTCTTTCGTTTAAGGACCTCTGTCACGAAAATCTAAAAATTTAAAATTCATGTAAACCTATACAAAAATATGTTTCTTCCAGATTAAACTGAGCCATACATTACTTTTCTCCTGTGTTGCTGTCACTTACAGTAAGTAGTAGAAATCTGACATTACCAGCAGATTTTGGACTAGTCCATCTTCTCATGGGGGGGTTCTCAGCGTTTTCTTTATTTTTACACGCACTTAGTGAATGGCAGGTGCTCTGCCCAACTTCCAAAAAGTGTGCAGCAAGCAGGGAGGCTGGTCAGCATCTCTGTATAATTATTTTGCAGGGAATGTCTTTATAAAGAATAAAGGTCATGCTGAGAATCCCCCATGAAGAGATGGTCTAACCCAAAACCAGTCTATGATGTCAGATTTCTTCTACCTACTGTAAGTGACAGCAACATAGGAGAAGAGTAATTTATGGCTCATTTTACTCTAGAAGAAATGTACTTCTTATTTGTATATATTTTAAATTTTAAGATTTGTGCGACAATTCCTCTTTAGGGAGAACCAGCTTATTTGCCCTCTTGGGAGCACCACAGATGAAACCATGGCTACTTCTTTCCTAGGCAGCTCTGCTTCATAGTTGTGTCACAAGTAATCTTATCTTTTTTTCTCTGCAGTTGGACTTGAGTCATTCTGTAGGGTAACCTCATACACATGTCCAACAAGCGCACAACCAACATGACGACATAACCAAACGCACAACAAGATGTTGACACAACCTGTACATCCACATGACCAAACAACCAGCTAATTTACACACTTCTGTATTCATTTGGGTGCAGCGTCTGTCTGTAAGCACTGCCAATCTCTCCTGCTGTACAAAACAAACTTAAGTATACTCACGGCTAGCTGCATCCATGTGCTTCAGTTTGCATTCAAATTTTTAGATTAGAGATAAGTGCATAATTTGCATATGATTTGTACTCTAGGTGTGTATATTCGCCCCTGGGGGGGGATTTGCACGCCTCTGTTTATTTCATTTCATTTGCAGCCTAGGAGCGCTGTCAATTGCTTGCTTTAATTTATATACTGTGCACGCAAGTAAAATGAGGGTCTGCACAACATGGCCGCATTCAAAACAAGTACAAGTAATTCAAAAGTCTTGTACATACATAGCCAACTGCACTATATTAGCTCATTAGCTGAGTAGATCCGATGGTTGGATCGGGCAAACCTCCTGTTATCAGTTGGTTGTTTAATTGTTTGCATGTGCACCCATGCCTGATTGTCATCCAACAGACTCAAGTCAGATGACTGATAATCAGGCAGTTTGGTTGAGCGTGTGTATGTACCATCACAAATATTATATCTGTGGAATACTGACACTGACTGGTGCACAGCAGAAAAATGATCAATGTTTCCAATTTGATTGATGAGGGAAGTATCAATTATTTCCCTGGTTGAACATTGTACTGTGGTAGTTGTACTAATTGTAGGCCAGCAAGTACTTACAGCCAGCCAAGCAATTACCTCACAAACTCCTCAAAGTAATGTTTTCTGCCCATTGGCCTTGTTTCATCAGACAGACTTTCCATGGTGTTGTGCTGAAGTAGCATTGACTGGATTTTCTCCAATTACCACACAGCAGGTTACCAGCCAATAACCTACCAGTATACAGTGTGTCTGGGTATTGGAAGTTAACCAGAGAAAACGCACCTAAACAACAGCAAAAGATACAAACTCAAAACACAGTGCAAAAGATTTGAAGCTGGAAATTTGACTTTGCAATGGCCAAGTTGATGCAACTTAACAGACAGACAATGCTGACGTTCTCTTTTAAGCCTCTCCCGTGATTGGTTGAGCTGCTTGCTAGTCGGGCCCCACGGGTGTCATGTTTGACACACAGGGCCATTTGCAATTAACTTTTTCTCCTGAGTTTTCTCCCAGGTAATATTTTTAAACTTGTCAGTAAAATGCTTTTTAATCCACCAGAAAGCATGAAAATACTTAAAAGCATTTTGATATTACTCTTTCACCTAGTTCTCAGTACTTTTTCAGTTAAAAAGTGCTGGGAAGTTATTTTAAATAGAAGATGAAAAATGATCTCCTGGGAGAAAACTCATGAGAAAAATTCAAGTGCATATGGACCACGGTGGCATTACCTGGCAGCGAAAAGAGGCCTTAGAGATACAAAGATTTAACGACAAGCATTATCAACATTTGTAAAGCATGCTTTTAATTTAGTTTCCACTGGACACTTTTAGTTGAGTTGTAGGTATAAAAACAATGCCTCAATGAGACCATTACCCTGATTCCTCTTTCAGGTGAGAGACTGAACTGTGCACTTGTCAGATGGTTCAGCCTCCTATCTGCCAGCCACAAGCCCTTTTTTGGCTGCTCTTTCATGCAGTCTAATGTCAGCATTTGTAACCACACGATTGTGTTTGACGCCCGATGTATTTACCTGAAAGTATAAAACACACGCCATGTCGTGCTGAGATATGACTCAATGCAGTGGTCGTCTCTCCACTATCCACCTGCAAGCACCCAAGCTGGTGCACAAGAGCAGTTGACAAGTGCTGAATTCACCGCCTTCAGCCTACAGTGTGAAAGAGGCCTATCGGAATACTCTAACTACTCAGTGTTGGAATACAAGACACGGGCTCCAAGAATTAATTTTTATCAAGATTCTCCAGTCCCTACTCTCTACTGTTTCAACACAGTTCTTTGGATACAATGATGGACTGCTTTTAGCCTAGAAAATATCAGAAATGTAACAATACTAGCCTGATACAAACAAGGTTTAATTAGATAACAGTGTTTCACATTTCATTACACTGAGAAACAACAATTCTCTGACAGTTTGTCCAATACTTACAGCAAAGGTTGCACTCTGGACTGGTTATTTCCCACAGGACTTAAAATAACTACAGTAGAATCTCACTATAGTAAACTAAAGCACTGGATATAGTAAACCCAGTCCTCAGGTCCTAGCAAATGAGTCTGTATGAATAAACAATGTATGACCGATTCTGATATAGTAAACATCTGATATAGTAAACTACTTTTCCTGGTCCCCTGGAGTTTACTATAAAGGGAAAACATCTGATATCAGGGTGCTGTAGGTGCTCCAGGGTGATGGCGTGGGTGGGCACGATAGGTGCAGTGGGTGGGGAGGAGAGCATGAGCCCCACATGGATGGAGCTCTAGCTATAATAAGAATAGCTAGAGCCTGAGCATCTCTAAAATTTCCCACCGGGGCTCCCCATTAGTCTATTAACAGATCAATGGGGAGCCTTGGAGGGAAATTTGAAGATGCTTAGGCTCTAGCTATACTTAATATAGTGGCATGTGTAGCGGTGGCCAGCGGATATCTTCAATCAAGGTAACCAGAGCATATTGGTCTGGGAACTTTTTTTGAAAGATATGAATTTATGGTTAATTAAGAATATTAACCATTTCAGCCCGCGGGGATTTTTCACCTTATGCAACAGAGCAATTTTCACCTCCCATTCATAACTTTATCAATAATTATCAAAATTAATTGATCTATATCTTGTTTTTTCCTCCACCAATTAGGCTTTCTTTGGGTGGTACATTTTGCTAAGAATTATTTTTTTCTAAATGCATTTTCACAGGAATATTAAGAAAAAAAATGAAAAAAAATCATTATTTCTCAGTTTTGGCCATTATAGCTTTAAAATAATACATGCTACCATAATTAAAACCTATGTATTTTATTAGCCCATTTGTCTCAGTTATTACACCATTTAAATTTTGTCCATCACTATTTACAAGCTTATAATTTAAAACATTTTCGTAATATATTTTGTTCACATGCATATTTAAAAAGTTCAGACCCTTAGGTAACTATTTATGTTGTTTTGTTTTTTTTAATTGTAATTTTTTTTTCCATTAAAAATTTTATTTGTGTAACATTTGGTGTGGGAAATAAACAGTTAATATTAAATGTAATAATGTGCGTTTTCTGTATTGAAAAATATATGTAGATGTAGTTTTACTATTTGGCCACAAGATGGGCAGCTTGAGATTTTTTATTTCATTTTGGTCCTTCTCGCTTCCAGGAAGCGAGAAGAGGACGGGAAACTTTTTTTTTTTTTCAGAAAGACCGCGGCCTCTGATAAGAGGCCGTCGGTTTTTCTGCCGGGGACATAGATCAATGAATGGGAATTATATTCCCATTCATTGATCTCAGGGCTATCGGGGGGCAGCACAGGGGCGCACAGGCATGGCCGCCACCGCCCACGAAGCGCGCCTAAGGGCGCATAGGCAGCCGCCTGGACGTGAGGATCACATCCAGGCGGCATAAATGGTTAAAGGACTTTTTTTGTGGTTGTATTTTTATTGCAATTTAACCTTTTGTGGAAATGGGTAACCCCATACTTATTTCACCTGGGGAGGGGGTGGGCATCTAGGAGACCCCTTCTTAAAGGGGATTCCCAGATGCCACCATGACCCCCCCCCCCCTCCAGGTGTCATCGGTCCCACTTCCTCTATAGCTCAGGGTGCGAGGCTATCTGGCTATCCCAGCCTGCATGGGTGACAAGTGGTCAGAGAGGTCCTGGAGGGTGGACGCCACATCATTTTTTGGGGGGGCGGGGTATTTTCCACACTCTGAACATATATATATATATATATATATATATATATATATATATATATATATATACACACACACACACACACACACACACGTTGATGCATTATCTGTCATTTTACCCCATTTAAATATATATACTTTTTTCCTCTAGCTTTAAGGTAATCCCGAGTCAGGCTGAGAATGGAAATCCACAGCTCAGAGCAGTAATCTCGTGCTTTATGCTGGGCATACACGGCAGTTAACGCAGACTTATGATGGCTCAATTGATAATATCCGACAGGTCCGATGACCTGCCGGATAGATTCCCCGCTAGATCCCCGCCGGGGGACAATAGCGGGAAATCGAGCGGCTGATAAAGAACGCCGACGGGGACGAGCGGGAATCGATCCCCGCGCACGCGTGGGAGTCGATCCGGCGGCGGTTCGGCCGCCGGATCGACTCGTGTATGCCCAAATTAGTGAGTTATATGCAGAAGCTGCAGCAGATCTCTCTGTGGTATGTTTTCTGTTCTTGTTTTTAGGGCATAAAAGTTAGTGAAAAAATTGCACGGCTTTTAGACCCTAAGGCCTCTTTCACAGTGCGACGTTAAAGTCGCACATTAGAAAATGTTTTAACGTGGACTAACGCACAGCAATACTAAGTCTGTTCAACATTCACAGTGCAAGATTTGTGTGTAACGTGTAGCATTATTAGAAAGTGCTGCATGCTGTGCGTTATACACGTTATTAACTACGTTGGACTGTTTGCACATGCTCAGTAATGACCTGGAAGCATGCTTTTCATTACCTGTATGCCTTCTGTATGCGACGATAACAGGTCATAGAGTTGCGTTGTGACAGTTTTGGGACGTTGCGTTGTTAGTTTGCATTGCAACTTTAACGTTGCATCAAAACGCAACGTCCCACTGTGAAAGTAGCCTAAATCTGGAAATAATCATAATGCAAGGAAGGTTAGGATGCACTGCAAATTTGGTGTTTCTAGCATGTATGGGAGCTTTGCTATTAACCGTTAAAATTGGCGGCCATAAAAAACTTCCAGAATAACCATTAAAAAGCATTTTTGCAAAATATGTATTTTTTGGTGACTATTTCGCTCTTGATCCTCCTCCAGCATGCCGCTGTCCAGGTTTTGGTACACTTTTTAAACCTTTTTTAAAGAATAAGTGACTGCAGAGATGCCCTGAAAGTTTTAAAGTTCGCCTGCTCATTAAACAGTCGGTTTGCAAACATTAGCAGTAAATTGCGAATACAAAGTTTTGATGTTCGGCCATCACTATTACCAACAAGTATTTTTTTTTTTTATGGCAGATGTGTCTTCACACAGTTCTGCAGCACACAGGATTGTGAAAATGTTTAAAGGACAACTGAAGTGAGACGGATATGGAGGCTGCCCTATTTAATTTCCTTTTAAACAATACCAGTTGTACTAAAATGCCTTCAGACGTTTGTGGTGTATGGATGCGAAAGAACAGGAATGCCTATCAGTGTCAGTGGCAGTCTGAGGGTTAAATAAGTAATTTTATGGCAATTTGTTATTTATTATTTTAAAACAGCATTACTTTTCTGTTATCCTTTACTTACTCAAACATGAGCATTTATCTTTCAAAAATAAACACAAACTATGCAGACACACCCATTAACGACAGTGAACGAATTCCTTAAACTCTGGTCCTTTATCAGACATCTGTGACTTCAGGGCTCTGTGCAGTACCTTAGCTATTCCTAGCACTGTGCTCTTTATATATATTTAGTCCTGAATGGATATGTTTCTTGCCATCAGTATAAATGGCCTACCAGAACGTGTTTTTAAAGATAAGCAAGAGCTCCTAGGCAGAGCCTATTGTTTCTCAAGGTGACTTTTATATTTGGATTGTCAGTCAAGGCGTTATGCTAATTATCTCTCTAATTCATAGGCTGAAGTCAATGCAGGATTCCAGCACTGTAATGGGAAAAACCAAATTGATTAAGAATGCGTTTAGCACCTCTGAACTGCTTTCATGGGGAAAGAACACATTGGGCATGATTTTCAATGCTTTTTCACCTGTTTTCACTTTATCTAAGTTACTTTTTTAAGCTCCCAAAGAGCAAACATATCAAATAATTAAGGTAAGAAAATAAATATTGAAATGCAGTTGATCAGGAAAATGTTACTTTGAGTGACTATTTTGCTTGTAAATATGCTGAAAGGTTATTTTTATCAAACAGGTAATAAATAAGTCATTTATGAGAAGTTTTGTGAATAGAGCCCAATGTTTGAAATTTATTTGCGCAAGATCCTGGTCCCAACCCAAAGGAAAGTGATACCCATTAAAAAAAATACATAATGTGGAAAAAACTGCATATAAATGTCAATTGCATTTTCAAGAGTTTGAATTGCATTTGCAAGCTGTGCATTTTTAACCGCTTCACAACTGAGGGGTTTTACCCCTTCAGCATCCGAGCAATTTTCTCCTTTCAGCGCTCCTTACATTCATTCGTCTATAACTTTATCATTACTTATCACAATGAAATGAACTATATCTTGTTTTTTTCGCCACCAATTAGGCTTTCTTTAGGTGGGACATTATGCCAAGAATTATTTTATTCTAAATGTGTTTTAATGGGAAAATAGGAAAACATTTGGAAAAAAAATTATTATTATTCAGTTTTCAGCCATTATAGTTTTTTAAATAATGAATGCTACTGTAAAAAAAAAATAAAAAAATCAATATTTCCTCCTCAAGGTTGCATGAAAGGTTGTTTGGCATTAAGTGAAGGGTAGTGTGTACTATGTGTGGGTCTGTGGAGAGAAGAGGTCATAGACAGGATAGGACATGTGGGGGCTGACATTTATTCATATGTAGACAAATATTTGGTTGTGTTTGTCCTCAATTTCCTGTGTCCAGTTAAATGGCATGGCACCACAAAGCAACCCTGAGAAGATGGATGTGTCAGTTCATCAATGGTTTAGAATGTTCTGGGCTGGAGAAGAGAGAACATCATTCCCCTTTACTGTTCACCATATACATGCTGCCACTTGGAGAAATCATACAAAAACATGGCCTGACATATCATTGCTATGCTGATGACACCCAGCTATATTTGTCATTCAAACCTGACGTCACAGACCCTACTCCACAAATAAACGCATGCTTAGCTGAGCTTCAGGAGTAGATGAATAATAATTGGCTAAAACTTAATGCTGACAAAACTGAGGTTCTTGTTATCGAGGGCCAGGGCTCAACAGCAAAGCAGCTCCAGTCTCAACCAACACCGCTAAGGATAGGGAGCTCAGACCTGAACAGCCCAGACTGTGTGCGCAGCCTAGGAGTACTGATTGATGGGAAATTAAGCTTCAGGAATCAAATCTCAGCTGTTGTGAAACATTCCTTCTTTCACCTAAGGAATATTGCAAGGATTAAACACCTAATTCCTTCAGAGGATCTTCCAACCCTAGTTCATGCCTTCGTCACATCAAGGTTAGACTACTGCAACGTCCTCTACACAGGCCTGCATAAGAAAGACTTACGCCGCCTGCAATTAGTACAGAATGCCGCCGCAAGGCTGTTAACGAGCCAACCCCGCCATTGCCACATAACACCAACCCTGAGCTCACTCCACTGGCTACCGATAAAATGGAGAATTCTGTTTAAGATTGGCTTACTGACATTCAAATCCTTGCACAATCTGGGCCCTGGATACCTGAAGGACTTGTTGCAACTACATCACACCCCCCACACTCTTAGATCAAAAGGACGTAACACCTTGGTCACCCCCAGAGTCCACCTCAAAACCTTTGGAGACAGAGCCTTTTGTCATGCTGCCCCTACACTTTGGAACTCCCTGCCACACCCAATCAGGACAGCCCCATCCCTGGAAACATTTAAGTCTAAACTGAAAACCTACCTTTTCAGTCTGGCATTCATGAACATCTGACTATCCCCTCTGTAACACAACCCAGCCTGAAACCCTGTATTAATCTGAGACACAGCTATGCGCTTTGAGTCCTATGGGAGAAAAGCGCTTTACAAATGTTATTATTGTATTATTGTATCATTATTCCTCACCATCACCAAAATATGGTGCATCCTGTCAAATTCCCAGCATTGCATGTGACATACATTACTTCTTCTAAGCACTACAGCCTGGAACCCACTAGCAGTGCTTTTTTAAGCGCTTGTGATTTGTGAAGTTCTTGTTAATGTAATACTATGGGTGTGATCCTGCTCAAGGGATGTGATTTCTTTTTAAATACCAAATAGCATTATATTAGTAAAAGCACTTAGAAAAGCGCTGCTAGTGGGCTGCAGGCCTACTACTGAGGTCCTTAGTGATCCTAACAGTGCTGTACAGATTATATTTAGCTATAGTTGTCATTTGAAATTCAGGACATTAAGATCAACAGACAACAATGTTACCAATGTAGCTGTGAATCAGCTGGCTAAAACTAGATTTTAACAAGCTGAAGTTTCTGTGGTTGAACTCGGCACATAAAATGGCAACAGACAACAGTACAAAAGGCCTGACTAAGCAAGGTTTGCCAAGGGTGGAGAACACACGATCCTGCAAATCTGACATAGAAGCAAAATGTTGCAACCTTTGCCTGGGTCACAACGGACTTTAGCAAAAGTCGCTGAAAGGTTGGTGGAAAAGCATCAGTATGACAACAGGCTGGTACTCAACCGCAGTAGAAATGTTTTTAATTAATCCAGGTAATTCTGGATTTATGATGAAGGTACTAGTATTGCATGCACATAAATAAAATAGTACAATTGCTAATTCATGAACTCTTCAACAACCCTCAATATGGTCCAATCTCAACCCTCAATATGGTCCAATGTCACCCAAAATTGGTTTGCAAACTTTTGCCAACAGGGATGGAACTACAATCAACCCTCACTCTATATGCCTATCTAATCCTCTCTTTAACCATGTATTCCTCCTCTTGTGGTGTGAACTATGGTCAAAGGTCACATAGAAAATGCAGCTACCATGACCCGTCTTTACCACCACAACAAGTGCAACCACTATGGTTCCATAAAGAATGCATGGTTACCATGAAGCCCTCTTTTCCTCATAGGAATGATTATGTCCCCCCTGTGTAACAATTCCCCACTGCACCAGCAGTGACATCTCTCCCGCAGTGCAGCAATGTCTCCTGCTAGGAATGTCATTTTAATAACAACCCCCCCCCCTCCCCCCACCCAGTATAGCCACGTTCCTCACAGTGCCATTTCCCTCCCCTGAGTATAGTAATCTCCTCCCAGCATTGGCTATTTCCCCCTGCAGTTGCTTTCCTATGCCATCTCCCTCTGCACTGCCAACTTCACAAACATATGGGGATGAACATTGGGTGGCGCTCTGCAGAGAGAGGAGTAGATCATAGACAGTGCTGGAAGCAGGGAATGTATGTGGCTCCCTGTACAAATTTGCCAAATAAATGTGGAAAAAGTAGGTGAGGCCCCCAAGGGTGGTTGTTACACCGCTGCATATTACCAACTCTTTACTTTGTTGCCTTCACTGATTGTCTGCAAAATGAAAATTCTCTTGCAAACCTGGCCATATAATTTTGCTTGTTCAATCTTACCACTTATGCGGTATAACAGTTTTATCGAAACAATCCTTTCAAAGTATTTTCAATCTGTTGGCCCTAATAGTACAAGGATGTGGTAAATCTGTACAATCAGAATTGTATGGTGTGTGTGGTGAGCATACACACTTATCAGAATCTTGCCCAATCCTGCACCTTCCATAAGCCACAAAATGCACACTGCCACACTAGCCATTTATTTCAATGGCCTGCTCCAGAATCGCACGTCGTTAGCATTCATCCTCCTTTTGCATTCACTTCTCTTGCCACAATTTAAAAATCAGACAGCATTTTGGGTACTTATCCGTTAGCCGGGCGCATCCGGCAGGTGGCGCTGTTGTAGCGAATTTCATTCATGCTTAGTTAACGTAGTGCTGTGTGAATGGAAGCGCCGCAGGTGGCGCTAATTGCATTGATACGGCACATAACAATAACAGTGTTAATGGGAACTAATATGTATTTCAAGTGGCCGGAACTGTTACTTAATGCAATTAAAATGAAGGCGGCGGCAATTTAACAGATGAAGCCGCCGCCTTCGTCTGTTCTTCGTCTTCTTCTCCCACTTTGCCCTCCTCTGGCTTCTATACAATGCTGGCAGCCTGCGGGGACATGCGTCTCCCCCCAGAGTCGTTCGTCGCGGAAGGGAATCCTGTTTGTTTTCTTGCGACGAACGACTCTGGGGGGACACGCGTGTCCCCCCCCCCCCAGCTGCCAGCATTGTATAGAAGCCAGAGGAGGGCAAAGGGGGAGAAGAAGACGAAGAACAGACGAAGGCGGCGGCTTCATCTGTTACATTGCCGCCGCCTTCATTTTAATTGCATTAAGTAACAGTTCCGGCCACTTGAAATACATATTAGTTCCCATTAACACCGTTATTGTTATGTGCCGTATCAATGTAATTAGCGCCACCTGCGGCGCTTCCATTCACACAGCACTACGTTAACTAAGCATGAAAGAAATTCGCTACAACAGCGCCACCTGCCGGATGCGCCCGGCTAACGGATAAGTACCGCATTTTGATTTTTCCCACATGACACCTGCACTACCGTTTGAAAGATATTTTACTGCAATCTGAAAAATCATTACCAATCACAGAAATTGCGTGCAAAAAATGAAATGGAACATAGGGTTCTGCAAACCCCCAAAACACCAGCAAAATCAGCAACGCAAGTTTGCTCCTAGTCTAAAAGAACTTGTACCCCAGCTGTGCAAATGCTTCCGTAGCATAACAACCTTCTTGCACAACATGAGACATGATGCACCAGAGCCATCTGCCATGCAGATTCCATTATCAGACCTCACTATCAGCTTCATTCAGGGGTTAACACTGTCTGATGGATATTCAGTACATCTGTCACAAGAGAAAGAGGAAGCTACTACTGACTGCCTTCTTATTAACATGCTATATGCCTGTCTGTTAAGTCAGTCCTCTGGCCAAAATGCTTGTTGAGCGATTCAGCTGGAACAAGCATGCAGATTAGGAATGTCAGAGCACCTGATCAACTCACTCGTTTGAGGGGAGTGATTTTGAGAGGATTATGGTAATCTAGTGTTACATCAAAATAAACACTTTTTAGAAGGCAGTCAGCTACCATACTTCTGTCACAACATATACACATATAGGGCTGGTTCACACCATCAAAGCAACCGCATTTTTAAAAATGCTTGGCTAACGTAACCCTATAAGGATCTTCCCAAAGCAGCATTGTTAAAAATCACAAACGTGCTGCATGTAGCATTTTTTTGGAGGGATTCAGCTGGTAATGTACAAAAATGCACATTCCTTCAAAAATCACACTGAAAGTCGCAATCGCTAAGTGCTAGCCATTGGGATTTTTGGTGTGGACTCAGCCTAAGGCTACTTTTACACTATACAGGTTGCATTGTGCATCCAGAAATAATTATTGTCTGTTGCAATGCACCACAACGTATGCAGTGTTAAACTTACCCTAAGGCCTGGGACCATGGCAAATGGCAAGGTGCTGTGGCAGTGAAACCTGATAGTTCCATTTCTGAGCTTCCGCTCATCAATCAGGCTGCAGCATTTTTTGAGCAATCCCTGAAATCACTTTAAAATTGTGGCCTCCCGCAATTTTGGAAAACGCTGGTACTTTGCGATCCATCACAAGCACTGCCAGTGTGTCCCAGGCCTAAAGGAAACCCATTATGAAAGGATCATGCAGGCTACCACCCTGAGGCTCTGTTCCCACTACAGCAGAGAGCGGACATTTTTGGTCTGCTCTCCTCTCATCGAGTGAACAGCACCTATTTTGCGATTAGGAGGCATTCAAACTTGTCACGCTGCATCGGACCCGTGGAATCAGATGCAGTAAGCGGACCGCACTTATGTGCAGACAGTGATAATCCTGGGCAGATGCGTCCCTCCGTATAGCATATAGCCTAATCAGTGGACATTATAATGTCTACTCCTGCTGGCCACATGTGATATATGGCCTCAATTCACTAAGCAGTTTAGACTAGTCTACAGATGTTTTTTTAGTCTACTGATGGTTTGGTCAGTTGCATCAAATGGGAATTCACTATTACCAAATGTTTAGACCTGTTTTAGACCTGGTCTAAACCATTAGGTAGATAGGTGGGTAAAGCAGGGGAAATCAAAAGATGAAATTCACAAACAAGTGGCTATGACTGACATCCTTCTCCTCTGATGAGCTCTACTCTGCATACAATTAAACTCCTGCATAATTCATTCAAAAGGTTCCATCCTCTAGTCTAAAATACCTCACAGAATTATTTTACCAACAGAAATCAGCTGATCTCATCTCTGTCAGAAAAAGTGGGCGTGGTTACTCCTTGTTTTCCTTTGTGAATTGTGTTATTACTAAATGTTAGACTAGGTCTAAAAACAGGTCTAAAACATTACACCAAACCACCAGTAAACTAAAAACCATCTGTAGACTAGTCTAACCTGCTTAGTGAATTGAAGCCATAGTGGGAACGGAGCCTTACTCCCTCATGGTTGCTAGTTCCCAGACTGACATTTTGAACTTTTGGCTTCATTAGTTTCTGATAGTGAAAATGATGTCTAGGAAAACTTGTGGAGAAGCATGATCAGTTTGGTCAGGAGATAGATATGTAAATCTCTGATTTGCTAATCATGATCATGTGCTAAAGCAGGATGTGATCACAGCAAATCAGCTGATCAAGCAAATCACATGCTTCTACAGGAGTTCTCCTAGACATGATCATCACTAGTCTCTGAGTCACACATCTGGAACAAGCATGCTGCCATTGAAGTTGTGAAAACTGATAAGCATGCTTGTTCTGCATCTGTGACTCAGGGTACTTTCACATTCACACACTGTAAGGCCTGGGACACACTAGAAATCCCAAAATGCTATCGCAATTGCTAGTGTTTTGTGTAAGCGCTTTGCAGGCGATTGCAGCTGTGTTTTCCAGAAATTATGCTAACTTATATACTACGGATGTGAGAACAAAAGCTCCCAAAATGCTGCATGTCCAGCGATTGCAATTTCCAAAATCGCAAATCGCTCTAGTGGATTCAACACCATTGCCTTGCATTAGCAAACATTTTGTACAAGCGGCGATTCTCAAAAGTCCAAAATCACTCCAAAGCGTTCTAGTGTGCCCCAGGCCTAAAGGGCACATTTAGCTCATTGTAACGTGGTGTGATTCAAAGTCTATAAACAGTTCATATCTAATTATTTGCCCTGCGATGCAACGGATTCTGTTGTTACAAGGCAGAACATGCAGTGCGTTGCTAGAAGCGCACATGTTGACGCGCACTATGTAATTCAATGAAGGTGCACATGGCTTCTTTGCGTGCGTTACATCGCATGCCACAGCAAATGGTTTTGGTTGTGTTATGTGCACATTATAACGCAATATAATGCCCCAGTGTGCAACTAGTCTAAGGCCTCTTTCAGAGCGGCAGCTGACAGGCGGTGAATTCATCACCTATCAGCTGCTTTCCTGCACCAGCTGGGCACTTGTGAACTCTCGGTACCAGCGCTGGACAGGAACCCCCCCAACGACTCAAACTTGAGCGTGGCCGCAGCCATGCTCAGACGCAACATGTCGTGGCCCTCTTTCACCCTGTAATACTATTGCATGTCAGCGCAACAATTAGGCCGACAGGACTATGAACTGCTCAGCCTCTCATCTGAATGAGGCCTAAAGGTGTCAGGTGAGTGGACCAGCATAGCAAATGCAAACATAAAATAAATATGCTCTGCAACATTGTCCTCTCTCTGACTTTCCTTTCAAATCCAGACTGAAATGCTAGTTGTACAATACGGCCTTTAACCCCCTTGGCGGTATGAAAAATACCGCCAGGGGGCAGCGCAGCAGTTTTTTTTTTATTTATTTTTTTTAAATCATGTAGCGAGGACAGGGCTCGCTACATGATAGCCGCTGCTCAGCGGCATCCCTCCAGCCCCGCCGATCGCCTCCGGCGATAGGCGATCAGGAAATCCCGTTCAAAGAACGGGATTTCCTGGAGGGCTTCCCCCGTCGCCATGGCGACGGGGCGGGATGACGTCACCGACGTCAGCGACGTCGGGACGTCATTGGGAGACCCGATCCACCCCTTGTCGCTGCCTGGCACTGATTGGCCAGGCAGCGCAGGGGTCTGGGGGTGGGGGGGGGTGCCGCGCGCCGCACCGGATAGCGGCGATCGGGCGCGCGGCGGCGGCGATCGGGGTGCTGGCGCAGCTAGAAAAGTGCTAGCTGCGTCCAGCAAAAAAAAAATTATGAAAATCGGCCCAGCAGGGCCTGAGCGGCACCCTCCGGCGGCTTACCCCGTGTCACACACGGGGTTACCGCTAAGGAGGTTAAGGGCAAATAAGGACCTTCTTTTTCTGTTGAAACAACCTCTATATATGATTTCTGTTATCTCTCCTACGCATTCCATTACACACAACCTGCACACTACATTTCATTACAATATGGAAATTGCTAACATGCTACCAAAGTAAACACAAAATCTGAAATATCCAAATGGCAAAACAACATGCTACAGCAAACAGGATGGCGAGCATTAATCATTCCATTTGACAGCCATCAATAAGCCTGCTGATGGTAATTATCTTTACCAGATAATTCCGTTGCAGCAGTACAGTTCATCAGCGTTCACCTTGTGCCCTATTGTACTGCAGGCAGCCAGAAGATAAACCCCAGAAAGTGTCAGTATGTTTACACTAAGAGATATCTCTCAGGCCTAAAGGAACAACATATCATTGACTGCTGACCCTTCCATAACACCAGACAAGTGCTGCTCCTGAAGCTATGCACACAAAAACAATGTACTACTCTTAGCAGAACATTTCCATAATGATCTCAGCGAGAGTCATGCAGCAAAAACAGGAAGAAGAATCATATGCATCTGTCATAAAATAGAAAAGTTATATAGGAAAACATAGCCTCTGGCAATAAAGGAGTTAACTCATCAGCTAGATCATCAAGCTTGCCATATGCACACCCACCTGATTTCACCAGCTCAATTAAAAAGAAACATTTTGAATTGATTTTTTTATGAAGCTTTGCATACCAATACACACCAGATATCAATTTCAGAATAGTAAGGCAGGGGGAAAAAAAAGTGCCATCACAACATAAAAACAGAATATACAAGCGGCTGAACAAACTTGACAGATGCTATTTAATGCAAGAACTTGCTGAAGTCAAATCACAGAAAGGAAGGTTAACTTAAAAAATAGAATGTCACACAATTGTAAATCTATGTATGTACATACACCTCCACACACCTATACACATGCATTGTAGATACATACACACACATAGTAAATCATTTTTTGTTTGTAATAAATATGGACGTTATGAGCAGGCTGGCTGCTATAAATAGATGCAGGCAAGCATATGCAAGAAAGCCAGTCTGCCATCAGACTGCAGGCCTTTTAGCTCTTCTACCCCACATAAAAAACAAACAGAGCACAATTAAAATCCCAGCAGGAATTATTTTGGTATTCCCATTGACAGTGACTGCAGCTCAGGCTCCCCTACCTTTCAGCGATGATGCTGCGGGGTTAAACGGTCTAATGTATTTTTTGTACTCCAGAGCGCAAAAAAAGGAAGCAGTGACGTTGGGATGAATAGACGTTAGGGTGAAGCACAGCTGAACAGAAGTGTAAAGCTCCTTTTTGCAGTCGCTCAGCAGGAAAAGAGAAGAGAGAGAGAGAGAAAAAAAAAAAAGAACAGGAGAGAGGAAAAAAAAAGGGAGGGGATGGGAGGGGTGAGAGACTACTCATTTAGACAGCCAGTCTAGCAGGCCTTTATGATACACAGGCACAAAACACAGCTGTGGCTTAGGGCTGAAATGCTTCTTATCGTTTCCTGATAGCATGTCGCTAGCTGAGATTTGCTATTATTCTTTATTTTTTTTCGTATGAGTGGCATACAACAGACAGAGAGAGTTAACCTTTTTGCTGCTATGTGAATGAGAGATTTCCTAAATCCTTACAGTGCTCCAGTGCTCAGAGAATCAATAACTAAATGCTTCACCTAAAAGATTTAGGCATTGAAAAGGTTAATGTGGAAGAAGCTGCCGATGCTAATGATCAGTGAGCCTTGGTACGCCTGCTGCTGTATGGGGCCGTCATTGCACCAAGCTTTATGGATACCGTGGTGATTGACAAAGGTTGGCTTCTTTAATTCAAAGTGTCACTGTAAATGTTTATGCCTTCAAATATCTATCTATCTATCTATCTATCTATCTATCTATCTATCATCTATCTACAGGGGCGTAGCAATAGGGGTGGCAGAGG
The DNA here is from genome assembly GCF_040937935.1 of Hyperolius riggenbachi. Lineage (NCBI taxonomy): Eukaryota > Metazoa > Chordata > Amphibia > Anura > Hyperoliidae > Hyperolius > Hyperolius riggenbachi. The sequence continues at coordinate 161,364,091 of NC_090651.1, forward strand.
TAGCGACCGCATCGGGGCCCTTGGACCAGAGGGGCCCTGAAGGGCCCTCCCTCAACTACAGTATTAGATCTCTATTGGTCCTGTGCTTGTAATAATTACTTCTATAGATGCTTTGAATAGTGGTAATCACTAACAAACTGTTCCCCATCCTCTTCTTGCACCTCTGACACTGTAGTTGCCATTGGCAGGTTTTGGAGCGCCGTAACAATTGTTATGTATAGAGTGCTTGGGGGGCCCCCATGTAAAACTTGCATCGGGGCCCACAGCTCCTTAGCTACGCCACTGTCTATCTATCTAATGTTTATGCCTTCAAATATCTATCTATCATCTATCTATCGCTCCTTCCTTCTAGTAATTTGTGGCTGCATTGTTTGTGTTTTCTAGGTAAGCTGATGATTTGTTCACATTGATGTGACCTTTTTTTTTTTTTTGCTTTCTTGCAGGTTTGCACTGGGACTCCTAACTAAAAAAAAAAAAAAAAAAGTTTAAGCCCTGTTTATGAAACCGTGAAAAGGGAACTGTACAGGAGACTGTAATTTCTGCACACAGGAACTGCTTTCCCGAGTGTCTCCATGACAGCAAAAACATGAGACGACTTCTCTTTTGGTGACCCCATAGAACCTAGACTCTGTAAAATGAACCCAAGGCAAACATCGGGTCAAAAAAACACACTTACCTAAAAAGAGGGAATACTCTTAATCCTGTAGAGGCTTCCCGTGTCCTCCTTCCCCTAGAAGACCGGGGCTGCACTCCTCTTCACTCACCCACAAGAGCATGGCTGCACCTGGGCATAGCTGCTTACTGTGCAGGCGCGGCTATACACGCACAGGTGAAGGACGACCGCGCTCGACATGAAGAGGAGTGCAATCCGCATCTTCAATCCAACAAGCCATTGTCAGATTTCTTTAGGGGTGTCTGTGAGCGGCAATGGAGGTCCGGAGGATGGCGTGGGAAGCCTCTACAGGAACCTGAAGCTTCCCTCTTCTTAGGTAAGTATTTGCTTTTTTACCTCAGATTTGCCTTAGGTACACTTCAAATGTTTGCTTCCAGGGGTAATCCAGCCATTCGACTTTTTCTTCACCTTAAAGTACTATTATTTATTATATTTCTTGCATTTTGTTACTATTTTCTTAGTTTTACAATTTTTTAAAATTTTTTTGTTCTTTTGGGCTCTTTCTTTCCATCTTGACCTTATCTCTTTCCCTATTTGAAAGTCCCTGTCAAGGGGTCCATCCGAAAATGGCGCAGGGAGAAAAATGGCGCACCGTTCTGCCGATAAATGTATCATAAAACGCTATTTACCGTTTTAATGTAAATACAATAAAACGGTAAATTTCGTTTTATGCTACATTGATTGCAGAGCGGTGCGCCATGATAAACATGCAGGGCTGGGGGAGAGAGGCAGCGGGAGACTAGAGGGCATAGGCAGCGGATGTATGCAGAAGCAAACGTTACCTTATCCTGGGCCAGTGATCGCTCCTTCCCTCCGCTCCTTCCATTCGTTTGCTGTAGTCCCGCAGCCGGCCAATCAGCATGCGGAGACTGAAGCCACATGGTGATTGGCCGGCTGCAGGACTACAGTAAACGAATGGAAGAAGTGCAGGAGCGGAGGGAAGGAGCGATCGGCGGCCGGGACAAGGTAACGTATGCTTCTGCACACATCCTCCCCGCTGCCTATGCCCTCCAGTGTCCCGCTGACTCTCTCCTCCCCCGACCCCCGCTGCATTCTTGAACAATTATAACGCTATTTAGCGTTATAAGTGTAAGGCACACTGCCTGCGCCATTTTTTAACACTTATAACGCTAAATAGCGTTATATAATGTAAGTCTATGGGGCGCCCTTTGTATTCCCCTGGCGCTGTGCGCCATTATTAACTGTCACGCTGTCAAGAACCTTCAAAGATCTGTAATTAGTCATTACAGAAAAACCCCATTCAGGTGGTTTTGGTGGTTTTATTGGAAATTTGCGCCTGCTGGCTTGGACTGCTATTTAATTTAATCTATCTTACCTTTCCTAATTCCCATGTCCAGTTTAAGCGGCATGGGGGCCCTGGGGAAAAGTTAACTTGGGCCCCCAGCAAAGTGAGCCCACGGGCCGGCTGCCACCCCACTGTACGCACCCACGGCGGGGTTTCCCCTTAACTGCTCCCCAAGGACCTTGCACACTGTGTGGCTGCATTGTAATAACTCACCTGTCCTGGCAGCTGCTCTGTTCATGCACGTTATGTGTAAACAACCTGCCCCAGGTCATGTAGAAGAGGCATGCAGCAGGGATGAAAACAGAGCATGGACGAAGCAACCGCCGGATAGATGAGTGATTACAATGCACCTACATGTTGTCCAAGCAGAAGATAGAAAGTGTGACCGCACCCAACGCAGACTGACACAACCCACACCAGATTGTTGAGCTCCACCATGCTCACAGCGATAAGAGAATCCAATAAAGCCAGAATATTAAAGAGCTGGGCATTGATGGGTTAATGCTTCAAATCTTTAACCTGTTAAATCCTACACGGAAAATTATACACGGGTACATCACGGGAAAAGGGACAGCCTGATAGCAGTTTTATGCGGAACCCCAGCTGTCATCAGAGGCCAAAAGGTCATTGTGCAGGGGCCCCAGGGACTCAGGAGCGGATGCCTCAATGGTAGTACCTGCCGTGATGATTCCTGTGGCTGGAATCTAAATTCAGGACAAAAGCCAGATGTGTGTCTTCATGCCAACTGCACATGATCCAAAGCCTTCTCATCCCAGCTAGAATGGAGGACAAAATATAGAGAAACCGAGAGCCCAATATAGTGTAGTATGTTAAAACATAAACGAAGTAGGGCAAATCAGTGAGAAGAATATACTCACAAACATGGGTTACCACACAGGCAACCACTGTATAAGCAGGTGAGGAGATTAGACCTGTCCTCACTCAGGATTAAGAAGTCGCTCTCTGTAGATGAGAAAAAGGGGTAGATCACCCCTCCACCAGGGGTGGACACGATTTTGCAGTAGGAGAACAGAGGCGCCAGCAGAATAAAAGTGGATAAAACCTGCTACACCTGCTACTGCTGGAATTCTGTTTTGTCCCCACTTTATTGCCTGATGAAGCGGGCTCGGCCTGCGAAACGCGTTGCACTTTTGGGGTACCATATAATAAATGTGATTGCTACTTTTCAGACAGTCTTTCATGTCTGCTTTATGGAGGTAAGTCCACCACTTCCTCCAAGCAAATTTTAAAGGTTTTATCCACTTTTATTCTGCTGGCGCCTCTGTTCTCCTACTGCAAGAATAGAGGACGTCTTCGATACTGTCCTATCTCTGTAGACCGCTCTGCTTTCCCTTCATATCACTGGCAAACCTTGACTTTCAGAGCGTATTCTGTTCCACTGTTACATTTTTAGGTTTTGGCCTTCATATAAAATAACTTTTATTAATTTATTTGTCTTTTCCTTAAAGGACTTACGAGGCGAATAAGCAAAGAAAAGGTAAATACCTATGCTGCTTTATGACCCTTGGGGGACGCCATCCACATCCCCCCTTTCATTCCGCGGCGTTTCTATTTGAAAGTCCAGGCTCAGGGGGGGGGGGGGGGGGGTCCTAAGACCCTCAAGTCGTCCTAAGTTTCCCCACTAAAGATGGCCGCCAGGTCCGGCCGCGGCTGTGCAGTTCTCATTGACGCAAATGCGGCTGCGCAGCTCTACGTCCTCCCCCTGCTCCGATCTCTTTACCGGCAGTCTCGCGTACATAAAACACGCGTGACTGCCGGTAAAGAGATCGGAGCAGGGGGAGGACGTAGAGCTGCGCAGCCGCATTTGCGTCAATATGTGAAACATTCTCTTCTCAAGTTAAACATCAAAAATCTGCGGACCAGGCCCAATCTAGATTAATGATACACATAAAAGCATGATAAAGCTGACAACAATTCTTTCTGAGACTGCAACCGTGCAGGTCTACCTAAAAATACATTTTGTAAATCATGCTTCCATGAGTTGCCAAAAGGTCAGATACAGCTGCAGTAATACCCCTGGTAAGACATGCTGTAAAGGAAGAAATGTCAACTCATTTCAGAACTATTCTTTCTGAATCTATGGATTTATGTAGGTGCATGTCCCTTTAGTGAACTGACCTACTGTTCCAGGACCCTCAGACTGAAGATATTTAAGCCAGGCAGTTTTAACTTTTCACTTTTTCCCTAGCTCAGCCTATTATTCATTCCACTAAAGAGACCACAGAGAAGACTCACTTCATAGCTTTGAAGATCAGACCTTTCTATTCTTCCCTAAAACATTTTTTTGCATTGCTGTAATGCAAATTTACTTGCAAAACCATTAAAAATCAGGTTTAATGCATATTAAATGAAAGAAGAGGATACATTTTAACCAGTCCCTACTTCCAATCAACTTCATATTGGATGTTTCTGGTTCTAAATTGTCTAGACACCATTTTCCCTATTAGGTTTAGGATACTTAAAGGAACCTGTGCAAAGGAAAATGGATAATGAAACCATTTTTTATTATTCTTACAAGATGTATATGCAAGTCGGAAATTGATCTTTTGCAAAGGCCATAAAGCCATGGTCGAGTAATGTGGAAATTACTATAGATAAGAACTTCGGTAAATGGCAGATTATAGCGCATTTTCAAGAACTAAAGATTACTTTTTATCTTATAGAAAATGCAGCTTCTGATATAGTTAAAGGCATTGTCAGGCCCATGGTTGCAGTACTTACAGTGAATGCCTTGTTGTTAAAACATTAGTGAGAAGATATTGGCTGCAAGCAGAGAAGGCTTAGGTTTCCATATGAGAGTCCACAATTATTTTGGCAAAGGATGGATACTGCTGTAAGTAAGATCCCAGGGAAAAATGGCGTGGGGGAGGCATGGTTGGTTATGGCAAGGGATTCCAGCTTAATATCCAAGACCAAGAGAATGAAAATGTCTGCTAAATGGTAGGTTTTAGTCTCTCCCTTCCTCCCTGTTGGTGTCCCCCAAGGTTCAGTCCTTGAACCTGTTTTCTTCTCATTTTACACCTTCACCCTCTCCCTTCTCCCTTAGCAAACTCATATCCTCCCTAAGCTTCCAGTACTTTCTTTATCCACAAACAATAAAGAAGAAACCTCTCAACCCCTCTCAGACAATGCTGGACCCTGTTTATGCCAAACCAGTAAGCAAGATTAAAAAAGGAAAATGGATCCTATGATTTAGGATTACAGTGTGTATGAAACATGTTTTTCTACCTTATATAATAAGATGATGCTCAGTGTTACCTGTTAATTCCTGTCTTGTCACCCTCTGTCTTGAATGAAGTGTCATGTTAGATGTCAAATATCACTATGAAAGACTGACAGGTGCCTGAAACTCAGCTTGAATAAAACTTAACCAAACCACCCCATATTTCCCCCCTCCACCTTCTAATCCTCCCCTTGACACTTAACCTAACTGTAAATAATATTTCATTTTCCCACCCCACAACTCCTGAAGCAAGCTCTCTTTATGTCTTGCTGCAACTATATGCTCATGATCATAGGACAGAGCAGAGGGCTAGAAGAAGAAAGAATGGCAAGGATTTAGATTCTGGAAGAAAAAAGTAGTATACAGCAGAAGATGATATCAGAAGTTTGAATTTTTGGCAGCAGCAGCAGCAGCCTCTCTGAACTTTTAGGACCCCCTCATGCAGTTGCCTTGCCCTTTTGAAAGTTGGCCCCTTCTGAAATATATTATGACTTTTGTGACACGGAATGCCTACCAATTAAACCTGCCCCAGAATAGTGACCTAACTACTGGGGAGCAGTCGCCGCAGCCCCAAAATCATGAGTCTTAGTTTTGAGTCAGGTAGACCTTGTTTTCACATAGATGGGAGGAGTAGAGAGGCCCAAGTATGATTAGTAGCCATTACATAAAAACTTCAAATACAGCTGCCTAACCCACCACTATTTTTTTATGCAAACATCATGAAACCTTTTATGGAAACTAATCAACAAGACCAAACTTCTAACTAAATCGGTGCTGTATTTGTGTTTCTGTTTTAACAGATTCATAGAAAATGATATAGTAACAAAGATCGGTCGGCACCACCGATATAGCTCTTTTATTTGAATGGCAGCTTTGACAGACGCTGTTTCGGGCCTATGTGCCCTTCTTCAAATTGCATAAGCCGTGACATCAAACCTAAACCATGTGCACCCTTAACTACATACCCCACGGAGAGCGGACCAATCCCATTGCTCCGTGGGTGGAGCTGAGCGGCGGACCTGATGGGGAACAGAACATTCTGAAACAGCTTGTGCATAATGAGCTATGAGTGGCCAGCCAGGAACTCACCGTGTTCGTCTGCATCACGCCGTCTCCCTTTCCTCCTTCCGCATACATTATTTTTGTAGATAATAGAAAATGATCTACTTCAAGTCACCAACTATTCCACTCAAATCTGTTATGAATGAGACAGCAGCAGTATCATTGATCTGTGAAGAGGATCTCTAATCCAGAACTCGCAAAGGTCAATGAGGGTCGAAATGATCCTCCGCGATTTGATCCAACAAGGCAGTCTTTTAAATACGAACAACCTGCATGGGTGGGGTTGTTGTGAAACATTGTTTAACTAGTTTTCTTTAAATGATGTTGCGCGATATCACAAAAAAAAACCATTAGTCACAAAAATTAATTTGCAAAAAATTATGTTCTGGGTATGGGTTTTGATAGACGGGACCAAGCTTATGGCAGGGGATTCTCTGACTCCTCTTTGCCTACATTATGCAGCAAAGTGGCACTGAATAAAAAAAGAAAACGGTACCTTTATTGTAGCTGTTCGGGTACAGACAGTATGGTGTGCAGTGGGGAGCTTGGCATACATTTCATGGTTACTCGCTTCTTCAGACGATGGTATAATATAGAAAATACAGAAACAATACAAAATATGTAATTGCTAATTACAGTGACAAAAGTAATATGATAAATAAAATGTATAAAGAATTCCAAGACACAAAAAGGTGAGAGAGACGTGCACTTGCGAATGGTGTGCAAAATTATGGTGTGGGCTGTAATTTTCTCACATTGGTTGTAAGTTGTAATGCAAATTTGCATGGGGGAAAACAAATGCGAAACAGTCAAGTGTTAACCCTGCCTGAATGTAATATTCTTAATAGTTCACTTGACAACAGTGTTCTGAAACATGTCATAGATACCTATTGTGAAGACTTGCTAGGTATGTCCCATATGACATGGAGTCCACCTCTAATTCTGAAGGAGGAAGATTTACTAGGCTGGACTTTGGATATATAATTTGAATCCTGAGGACCCCCATGGGTCATGGGCATCCCCACAATTGTTATGGGGAGGAGGGGGAATGGTGGCTGCACTTGTCACGGGGGAAAGGTACCTGTACTTAGCAGGATGGAAGTAAAGGGTGTAGGTGGCCACAACAGCAGTGTGCGGTAGAAGGGGGAAGGTGGATTACTGGCCACAATAGCTGTGGGTCAGATATGCAGGGAAGAAGGGTTGAGTTGACCATCGTAGTAGGGTTGGCGTTCGAATACGGGCAAATGTTAAGTTTGACCCCAATATGACTGTTCAAATTTTCCCAGTGTCCCAACCCTCCCCGATTTTGAAACCCCCTCCAAATGCTCCTTATTGTAACCTCTGGTACAAAAGTTTGTTATAAGTCTGTCGACCTTTAATGAATATGTCACATCACTTGACGTGATAGATCAGTTTGAAAAGCATTTCCATCAAAGTGCACGTCGACATCCAAAAAGTGTAAATACTTAGAATGGAATTCCAATGCTCCAAATTCTCAAATGCCCTCGTGGGATGGGCTATGTGGGTCAAACTACAAGAGCAGTACGGGTTAGAATTAACGAACATCGTAGTGATATTAGATTGTATAGGAAATATGACCCTGAAAGAAAATGTGATTATCCTGTAGGTAAACATTGTTTCGATTACAATCACATGATCAGTGAACTGAGATGGTGCGTTTTGGAAAAGGTCACTTCAGGCGAAGGAAAAGACGGCCAGACTTCATTGCTCAGACGAGAAAGCAGATGGATTGACAGACTGAGTACTCTGACTCCTAATGGGCTAAATGATGACTTTAATATGAATTGCTTCTTATAATGATGCTGTATGCTGCTGTTCCTATAAGGGGGCTTTTCTTTCTCTTTTACCTTTAAGATTGTACCCACCCTGTAAGAAGTGTGCCTATAGGTGTGTGAGGTTTTAAATTGTGAGAAATGTTCTTTGTGTGCAAGACTTGATAAAGGCCGTTAGGCCGAAACGTTGTGTATTTTCTACTATGGTGAAATAAATAATTGCTAAAATTGCACAAAATCCAGGTGGAGAGCTAGTCATCCTTTTCTTCTGCTGAGCCATATGTCTGACACCACATCATCGCAGGCAGCCATAACACTATATAAGCATAGGCCTGACTGCTCCAGCATTTGTGAATTAATCTTCTCTAGTGGAACGGCTCCTCTGTGTCACTGGCTGCAGTTTGTGCTAACTTGTGACATTGCTCCGCTGCTGATAGATAGATAGATAGATAGATAGATAGATAGATAGTGAGATTGTATTGTTAACAGACAGATAGGTAGATTGTTTAATTGCAGATAGATCGTTTTATTGCAGATAGATAGATAAGTAGGTAGACTGTTACATTGCTGATAGAGAGATAGATAGATAGATAGATAGATAGATAGATAGATAGATAGATAGATATACCCATATGCAATTCACTTTTTCTCTCGAGTTTTCTCCTAGGTGATATTTTCACAACTTGTTAATAAAATGCCTTTTAATAAACCAGCAACCAAGAAAATACAATAATTTTGATAGTACTTTTTCAATTGCAAAGTGCTGAAAAGTTATTTTAAAAAGAAGATGAAAACTTATCTCTTAGGTCAGAGAAAGAGTGAATTGCATATGGATCTTAGGTAGATAGATAGTTTGCATCCTTTCAGATAAATGGATAGAAAGGTAGACAGCCTGACTGCTGATATTGTGCATATGCTTCTGTACTCTACAATACCACAAAAAGTAGTCAAACTGATCACAGTGTATGCTTCCTCTGTGACAGGAGAAACCTCAGCAGGACAACTCCAGCCCTCTGCTTCAAGGAAACATGGTTACACAAGAACATTTCTGAGAATGCTCTCCATCTCCCAGGTTTCAGCCTCACCCGAGCAGACCGGGACCCTGTCCTCTCCGGAAAAAAAGAGGTGGTGGTATCTGCTTCTATTTCAGCTCCTCATGGTGCCCCACCTCGTCAGTACTCGTCAGGAAGTGCTCCCCTGACCTCGAGCTCATACTCATTAACTGCAGGCCGTCATACTCGCTACGTGAATTTTCCTCCTATGTCCTTCTCGGGGTGTACATTCCTTCTGATGTTACATTACATACCAGAAATGCCCCTGGATCTGATGGCGTGTCTTCAGCCTGCCTGAAAACCTGCTCCAGGCAACTCGCTCCCATCCTCTCCGCCATCTTCACCAAGTCACTAAGTGAAGGTATAGTCCCCAGATGCTTCAAGAGGTCGACCATCATAGTTGTCCCTAAGAAACAGGGAGTCTCCGACCTGAACAACTTCAGGCCGGTAGCCTTTACATCAGTCATAATGAAAACTCTGGAGCAAGTGGTCCTATCCAACCTTAAAGATGAGCTCCAGTGAAAATAATCTAATAAAAAAGTGCTTCATTTTTACAATAATTATGTATAAAATGATTTAGTCAGTGTTTGCCCATTGTAAAATCTTTTAAATCCCTGATTTACATTCTGAAATGTATCACATGGTGACATTTTTACTGCTGGCAGGCGATGTAGCTGCTGCTTAGTGTTTTGGCAGTTGGAAAAAGCTATTTCCCACAATGCAACAAGGTTTACAGACAGGAAACTGCCAGGAGTACCATGGTCCTCAGAGTTTCTTGTGGGAGGGGTTTCACCACAATACCAGCCATACAGAGCCCCCTGATGATCCATTTGTGAAAAGGAAAAGATTTCTTATGTAAAAGGGGGTATCAGCTACTGATTGGGATGAAGTTCAATTTTTGGCACGGTTTCTCGGAAGCAGGAAATTTGGGCGCATGAGGCAGGTGGACAAAAAGGGCCCGCCATTCACTCCCATAATAAATATAGTTTAATTGGCGCCCAACAGGAAAAAAGGGCGCCGGAGAAAAATAACGTTTTAAAAGCGGCGCCCGGAGACTTTTAATGTTTTATAACTGCTTCTCATGATTACACATTATTTAATGATTTATAATTTTTTACACATTATTTTTAAACGAAAAACAGTACAATATTTTTAAAACATTATTTTTTAACGAAAAATTGTAAAATTCTTCTTTTTCAAAACATTATTTTTAAACAAAAAACCGCACAATATTTTTTAAAACGTTATTAATGCTTATCACAGGGGGTCTTAGGTTTAGGCACCACCAGGAGGGTCTTAGGTTTAGGCACCACCAGGGGGGTCTTAGGTTTAGGCACCAACAGGGGGGTCTTAGGTTTAGGCACCACCAGGGGTGTCTTAGGTTTGGGCACCAACAGGGGGGTCTTAGGTTTAGGCACCACCAGGGGGGTCTTAGGTTTAGGCACCACCAGGGGGGGTCTTAGGTTTAGGCACCACCAGGGGAGTCTTAGGTTTAGGCACCACCAGGGGGGTCTTAGGTTTAGGCACCACCAGGGGGGTCTAGGGGTTAGGGATAGGTACAGGGAGGGTTCTGTGTGAGAGTAGGGTTCGGTATAGCTTTAGTAACATTCTTATTAATGTTTTATAAAACGTTATTATAAATATCACTTTTTAAACAGGCAAGATCAACGTTTTTACAATTGCCGATTTCATACACATTATTTAATGATTTATAACTTTATAAAACATTATTTTTAAACGAAATATAGCACAATTTTTTTAAACGTTATTCATACTTATCGTTTAAAACCGTGCGCCCTTTTTTCCCGGCGCCCTATTTTTAATGTACGCCGGTTTCTCTTTAAGCTCACCACATTGCCCCTTCTAGACGCCCACCAGTTCGCGTATATGGCAAACAGGTCCACTGACGACGCAGTAAATATCTGCCTGGAGTTCATATATGACCACAAGGATAGACCAGACACGTACGCTAGAATACTACTCCTGGACGTCAGCTCGGCGTTTGACACCATCTGTCCATGTATTATGAAGAACTAGCCGCACTTGCAGTGCACCCACGCCTACGTCTTCAGATCACAGACTTTCTCACCTACAAGTCGTCAGGTTGGGTGACATCCACTCACAAATTATGACCACGAATACAGGTGCCCCTCAAGGCTGCGTCCTGTCTCCACCGCTGTTCTCCCTTTACACAAACAACTGCAGATCCAAGGCAGACTCAGTCAAGGTTATCAATTTCACCGATGACACCACCATTGTCGGTCTCGTCACCAAGGACAGTATCCAGGAATACGGTCAACAGGTGGAAAGAGATCTCCCACTGGTGCAAGGAGAACAGGCTGGTGCTTAACACTGCAAAAACTGTTGAGCTAATCGTTGACTTCAGGAAGTCTGCTCCCACCCCATCCCCAATTTACATTGATGGTAAGGAGGTGGCTAGAGTGCCCTGCGCCCGACTCCTAGGCACTACCATCTCCAGTGACTTCAGCTGGAGGCCCATCATCACTGCCATCCAAAAAAAAGGTAAAAGACCGAGAGCCCAATATAGTGTAGTATGTTTTGGACAAGGGGAGGATGCAATATGAAGCGTAAGTATTATACTTACAAACCAGGGTTACCTCTAAGGCGACCACTGAAAAGGCAGGTGGGGAGTACAAGCCTGTCCCCACTCAGGAGTAAGACGTCGCTCTCTGTGGATAGGAGAAAAAAAGGGTGTGCCACCCTTCCACCAAGGGTGGACTTCTGGATACGCAAAGTTGTACAGAGGCGCCAGTAGGATAAAATAAATAAATAACAGGAGTGATACACAGCACAGAGTCAAGGAAAAGCTTGGCACCTCTGTCGCAGAGGTGCCAAGCTTTTCCTTGACTCCGTGCTGTGTATCACTCCTGTTATTTATTGCCTAAAGAAGCGGGACTTTGCCTGCGAAATGCGTTGCAACTTTTCTTGGGAGTATATGAATAAATTGTTACCGTTTTAAATTGTCAGTACATGGGTCTGTTTTGGATTGGCTGGTCCACAACTGCAGCCCGAATATTTTAACTTTTTAGTGACTTTTATCCTACTGGCACCTCTGTACAACTTTGCGTATCCAAAAAAAAGCCCAGCAGAGACTCTACTTCCTCTGCCAGCTGAGGACGTTCGGCATGGCTCAGGAGATTCTGACTAGTTTCTACTCCACCACCATTGAATTGATCCTCTGCTCATCCATCCTGGTCTGGTACGCCGGCGCCACTGCCAGCGACAGGCTCACACTTCAGAGGGTCATCAGGTCGGTGGAGAGGATTATTGGGAGTCCTCTCCCCCCACTTGCAAAAGACTGAAATCGAGGGCGCTAAGGATCACTAACGATCCCTCTCCTCTGGGCCACCGCTACTTCTGTCAGCTTTCACTGGGTCGAAGGTTTCGGGCCATCTCCACAAGGACTGCCAGACACAGTAACTCTTTCTTTCGCTTGGCCGTCAGCCTCCTAAATTCCCTCCACATACTCCCATCAGCGCACAAAAACGAATTGATCGATCGGCCATTCCTATGACTTTTTTGGAACTGATATGTACAATGTAAACTGCTGCTCTAATATGTAACGCAAATGTAAATTGCAATGTATACATGTAACTGCTGGTCCGTTGAGTATAAGTGTAACTTCTGCCCCTGCTGTTCTATGCAGGGCCGGCCTTAGGTTCCACAGACCCCTGAGCGAAACCTGATTTTTCTGCCCCCCCCTTTCATCCTCGTCGCGCGTGCGCGCGCGCACACACACACACACACACACACACACACACACACACACACACACACACACACACACGCGCCCATATGCAATTCACCTTTTCTCTGGAGATATCTCCTTGGACAGTGGTTTCCAACCTTTTTGAAGTCGTGACACATCACGCCAAATGCTCAGATCTCAGTGATGCATCACATATGTATAATAGAAAAAATACTATTAATAACCATGAAATGGATGGAAAGGGTGTATTATCCTGAATAAACTTAAAAATGAAGGCTAGAATCGTTTAGGAATATTAATAATATTAATAAAAACAATCAGTGAGACAGCTAGCCCCCCCCCCCCCCACAAATTTGGAATGTTAACACAGCACCGACAATTTGCACCATGCTTTATAGCCGCAATGCCCCCCCCCCCCCCCAAAAAAAAGCCCCCAGACTCAGTATAACTAGGTTGTCAGAGATAGTTGCCCCCAGTATAGGATCTCATGTGTAGGTGCCCTCAATATAGGTAGCCAAGCATAGGTGCCCCCAGTATAGGTAGTCAGTTGTAGGCCTCCCCCCATATGTAGCCAGGCATTGGTGCCTCCACTATAGTTAGCCAGGTGTTGGTGCCCTCAGTATAAGGAGCCAGGAGTAGGTGCCTTACCTCAGTATAGGTAGCCAGCTATAGGTGACTCCGGTATAGAAAGTCAGGTGTAAACGCCATGAGTATAGATAGCCAACTATAGGTGCCCCCGGTATAGGAAGTCAGGTGTAGGTGCCCTCGGTATAGGTAGCCAGCTATAGGTGCCCCCTTGAAAGCCGGCGTCCTGAGCGACCGCTCCGGTCCCTCAGGTCAAAGGCCGGCTATGGTTCTATGCTACATATCTCTGTCCTCTTCTTGAGCTATACGTACTGTGCCAAACCCAATTCCAGGCATGACCCAGCCATGCTTGGCAAAATAAATGATTCCTAATTCCTGACAGCACAACCTGAATAAGTGTGCTGACAATTAAAAATACCATTCCTATACTTATAAGTGCAATTGTGCTAGCAGCAAAATAGTAAGAGGGAAAACCACCCAAACGGGTGCTAACATGTCAAGAAGACCAAGAGAGAGCAGCGGACACCAACGCTCTAAAACCTTAATGCATCACCTGGGCTACTCCCGCTTCAGAAGAGACTATATTGGCCTCGATTCATCATTGTCTTTGCGATAGCTTTTTCCAGTTCGTTAAAATACCGAATTTGAAGTTTATCGATTTGTAGTTGCATTCATCAAGGTTTTTCTGCATTCCGTGTGAATTCGATAACAAAGCGGTAACCATTCGGTAACGTGTCGATATTTCCATTTTACAGCGGTAATTTAACACAAGGCCATAAGATTCCCGTGGAATTGTGGGTAAAAAGGCAGTCCTTTGAACACCACATAGCAACATTCCGAATAGGGCTTAACACCTGGACCAGGATTCTGGAAGTGGTTTGAGACAATCCCACAATTTTGCCATCTATGGCTTGATAGGAGCCTTTTCTGAAAAACATGTAGTGCAGCTTGCAATTTAGTTAACCCTGGCACTGCCTGTGTTCTCTTACAAGATGATTCAAGAGAAATGCAGATGTCCTGGTATAGCAAATAAATCCATTCTCTTGCAAATTGATGTAGTTCTAGACCTTATTCTTGCACTTCTGCGCCTTTGAATCACTCTCAGCTGATACCTAACCACTTCAAATGGCTCCATCTTCTCTGTCAGCAATGATCTGACATGAATAACGACAGAGCAGTGAAGGAGATAACTAATTCTAAATTTAACGCCAAACCACACCCACTTTCATTTTCATGAATTGCACTTTCTTCCGTTTTACCGCATCACTAACGAATGATTACCGAATGCTCGCTAACAGCTCGCTAACAAAGTTATCTTTGATGAATCCTAAATTCAACTTATCGAGTTCGATATTTTACCGAGCTGTCGGTAATTGATTCGATAAGTCTTGATGAATCGAGGCCTAAATCTAAAATGTGTGTATGCAGGGTCGGACTGGGACACTGGGGGCCCACCAAAGAAATGTCAACCTTGGGCCCACACATCCCCCCCCCCCCCCCGTGACACCCGTGATGTGCGCCTATGGCTGCAGCTTGAAGTCACAAAGAACACCCAAGACTGACAGCCTCTGTGTCAGGATGGCTTCCCTGCATCTATTTCAGGCTAGTGGCTGCTCTCAATGCAGGGTCAATGCAGTGTGAGCTGCCAGGCTTTAGCACCACATTACAGCACAATTCTCACCTCACTCCCCTGGCCTTGGCTGACAGCTTCTACTGATACACATCACGCTGGAGTCTTTGAACTTTGCCGCCCCAGCACAGCGTCATATGGGGGGCGGAGCCACCATAGCATAGCCAGCCTGCAGCAGCCTCTCAGGCTCAGCATGAGTGATTACAGCACTGAGAGGAGATTTTTTGTGCTGCAGGCAGCGATTGGAGCTCTGTCAGACGAGGGGGGGGGGGGCACCAGAGACCTGGAGGTGGGGCCCACCGAGGGAAAAAACTGGACTACTGTGGCCCAGTCCGACCTTGTGTGTATGCCCTTATATAATCCCAGAACGCCAAAAAGCACAGAAGTGAAGCACCACCTGGACTGTTGATACAGGTACTGACAAGTTGTTTTGTTCCTAGCACCTTTGGCACGGTTTGCTTTATTGGAACTGTTTGCAGGAACAGTGGCTATAGCAGCTTTCTAAGGACACTTTACTATTTCCCATAGTTTCAATCCTGCTTGGATTTACTGGAGAATAGGGCAATGGCCTTGATTCATCAAGACTTATCGAATCAATTACCGACAGCTCGGTAAAATACCGAACTCGATAAGTTGATTTTAGGGTTCATCAAAGTTATCTACAGCTGTTAGCGAGCATTCGGTAATCATTCGTTAATGATGCGGTAAAACGGAAGAAAGTGCAATTCATAAAAATGAAAGTGGGTGTGGTTTAGCGTTAAATTTAGGATTAGTTATCTCCTTCACTCCTCTGTCGTTATTCCTGTCAGATCATTGCTGACAGAGAAGTCGGAGCCATTTGAAGTGGTTAGGTATCAGCTGAGAGTGATTCAAGGCGCAGAAGGGCAAGAATAAGGTCTAGAACTACATCAATTTGCAAGAGAATGGATTTATTTGCTATACCAGGACATCTGCATTTCTCTTGAATCATTTTGTAAGAGAACACAGGCAGTGCCAGGGTTAACTAAATTGCTAACTGCACTACATTTTTCAGAAAAGGCTCCTATCAAGCCATAGATGGCAAAATTGTGGGATTGTCCCAAACCACTTCCAGAATCCTGGTCCAGGTGTTAAGCCCTATTCGCAATGTTGCTATGTGGTGTTCAAAGGACTGCCTTTTTACCCACAATTCCGCAGGAATCTTATGGCCTTGTGCTAAATTACCACTGTAAAATGGAAATATCGACACGTTACTGAATGGTTACCGCATTGTTATCGAATTCACAGATTGCGGAAAAACCTTGATGAATACAACTAGAAATCGATAAACTTCGAATTCGGTAATTTAACGAACTGGAAAAAGCTATCGCAAAGACAATGATGAATCGAGGCCAATGTCTGTCCGTGTGTGGTGCTAGTGATGCAGCTGTTTGGGAGTTGGCCACTCCAGGTCTGCAGTAGTTTTAACCTCTTAACCACTTCGGGACCGGCCGCCTAACCCCCCTTAAGGACCAGGGCATTTTGCGGTGGAGGGGGGTGCACGCGTTTGGGGGGGGGGGGGGGTCAGGCGGCCGGATCACGTCTGTGGCTGGCTGGGCAGTGTCCCCCCCCCCACGGGGGAAAGTGTCCCCCCTGTAGCTGGCAGCCATCACTTACCATCCAGGCTCCAGCGATGAGCCGCAGTAGCCCCCTTCTTCTCCGGCCAGCATCTCCGCTCCAAATGACGCTCAGGTCGGGTCGCGGCTTGATGACGTCATCAAGCCGGGATCCGGAGCTGATGTCAGACCAAGCAGAGATGCCGGCCAGAGCAGAGGGGGGCGCCGATCGTCGCTGGAACAGCAGGGAGGTGAGTGGATCCTCTTCTTTTCCCCCTTGCCGCCGCCGCTGTCAAAGTGATCACTACAATCCGACGGCGATCGTAGTAATCACGTGATCAGCAGCCATACGCGATGGCTGCTGATCACTGAGGGGAGAAGCCGGCTGTCATATGACAGCCTAATCTCCCCTCTCGGGTGCGCACAATCGCATCTGGAGCGGTTCTTCAGCGCGGACGTTGAATCAACGTCCAGTCAGAACTGTACCACCACCTGCCAGACGCTGATTCAACCTGCGGCGGTCCCCAATAGGTTAAGGACCACAGGCTTTAGCCCCCGTAGTGACCGGGCTATTTTTTTTTCAAATTAGGGCTCTACAGCTTTAACAGCTTGCTGCCCAGCCACACATGCGTGCACACAAATGAATCCCCCCCCCCCCCGGGCTGGGCCGAGGCAGAGGCGAGAGAGGCTTCAGCCTCAGGACGCAGTGTAGATATCTTTCCCTTATTGTGTATGAAGCAGAGAGAAATAAAAAAAAGGAAATACATGGCAGTGACTGCAAGCCAGGTAATGAGGTTAAGATGTTATGGGCCTTGGGGCGCATCATAGTCTAATAGCAGTCAGTGTGTGACGGCTGGGGTGGGAGGGATGGGGGGGGGGGGCGCACTTTGGTGTCTCAGCCTTGGGTGCTGGAGGACCTAGTCCCAGCTCTGCCCCCCCCCTTTTCTGCCCACCAAAAGAGCTTTCTATTGGCGGGCTCTGATTGCTGCTGCAGGCAGTGGTTATTATTTAAATAATTTAATTCTGCTTTTTAATAATAAAAATGATGATTTCTCTCGGCTCTCCTAGACATCAACCTATGAGAGCCGATCGCTTTCTGAGCCTCCCAGGGGGACAGCTCCTTACCAGGGGGACAGCCGAGTGACACGGCTGTCCCCAGTAATGCATTGCCGTAGATCGCAGCGCTGTACAGTGCAAATAGACGGCAGTTTCGCACTGGCATGCGCGATCCCCAGCAAAACACGCCCCCAGGACTCTGCCCGTCATACACAGAATTGCCTGTCTTAGAACTTGCTACCATGTGCAGTAATAGTTGGCCAAGTTAAATTGTGTTGGTGGGACCCATCAGACAGTAACAGGCCCAGGGCCAGACATGCATTTTCACCGGAAAATCCCAGGAACTTCTGGCAGCCAGGAAGGAAGGATTTGCCAGCAAGATAGCAGCAGTATACTTCCATAGTATGCTGCTGCATAGGAGCCAGCCAGGTGGAGAGAACAGCGCTAGAATAAATTGGCTGTTGGGAGGGGGACCCAAACTCTCTTCTCCCTCCTGTGTTCCCACTATTACTATTGTCTCCCTCTCCATAGATTTGCAGACAGGTGCAGTGGTGGAGCACAATCCAGATGCTGCTGAAGCCTACCTCCTCAGAACAAGTTTATGTCTGGCCCTGATATATATATACATATGGCCCTGATATATATATATACACATTATATATATACACTATCCGACCCGCAGCGTAACATACGCCGCATAAGGGGGTAGCGGGCAGGAAGGGGGTATTGGGCACAGCGGCGGGAGGGGGGTCGGACCCCCCTCCCTCACCTGGGTCCCCCATCTGCGCTCCTCCTCCAGCTTAATTTTGCAGCGGGGATGGGGGTCGGACCCCCCTCCCTCACCTGGGTCCACCATCTTCACTCCCCCTTAAGTTCAGCAGCAGACGCCACTATTAGTAAGAGGTAGTGTTGGGCGAACACCTAGATGTTCGGGTTCGCGAACGTTCGCCGAACATCGCCGCGATGTTCGGGTGTTCGCGCCGAACTCCGAACATAATGGAAGTCAATGGGGACCCGAACTTTCGTGCTTTGTAAAGCTTCCTTACATGCTACATACCCCAAATTTGCAGGGTATGTGCACCTTGGGAGTGGGTACAAGAGGAAAAAAAATATTTGAAAAAGAGCTTATAGTTTTTGAGAAAATTGATTGTAAAGTTTCAAAGGAAAAACTGTCTTTTAAATGTGGAAAATGTCATGTTTCTTTGCACAGGTAACATGCTTTTTGTCGCCATGCAGTCATAAATGTAATACAGAGAAGAGGTTCCAGGAAAAGGGACCGGTAACGCTAACCCAGCACCAGCAGCAGCACACGTGATGGAACAGGAGGAGGCGCAGGAGGAGAAGGCCACGCTTTTTGAGACACAACAACCCAGGCCTTGCATGAGGACAAGAAGCGTGCGGATAGCATGCTTTTTACCGCCATGCAGTCATAAATGTAATAAAGATGAGAGGTTCCATAAACAGGGACCGGCAACAGAATGCTATATAGTGTGGCTGAGCGAGGTACACAGAGTGGCAGTAAACAGAATGCTATATAGTGTGGCTGAGCGAGCGGTGTACTACTATTCCCAGCAGACACAGAGTGGCAGTAAACAGAATGCTATATAGTGTGGCTGAGTGAGGTACACAGAGTGGCAGTAAACAGAATGCTATATAGTGTGGCTGAGCGAGCGGTGTACTACTATTCCCAGCAGACACAGAGTGGCAGTTAACAGAATGCTATATAGTGTGGCTGAGCGAGGTACACAGAGTGGCAGTAAACAGAATGCTATATAGTGTGGCTGAGCGAGCGGTGTACTACTATTCCCAGCAGACACAGAGTGGCAGTAAACAGAATGCTATATAGTGTGGCTGAGCGAGGTACACAGAGTGGCAGTAAACAGAATGCTATATAGTGTGGCTGAGCGAGGTACACAGAGTGGCAGTAAACACAATGCTATATAGTGTGGCTGAGCGAGCGGTGTACTACTATTCCCAGCAGCGACACAATGACTGGGGGGACCCTGGCTAGCGTGGCTGGAGCGCGAACTACCCTGCCTGCCTACCCAAAGCTAAACCCACAGACAAATGGCGGAGATATGACGTGGTTCGGGTATTTATTTACCCGAACCACGTGACAGTTCGGCCAATCAGAGCGCGTTCGGGTCCGAACCACGTGACCCGTTCGGCCAATCACAGCGCTAGCCGAACGTTCGGGGAACGTTTGGCCATGCGCTCTTAGTTCGGCCATGTGGCCGAACGGTTTGGCCGAACACCATCAGGTGTTCGGCCGAACTCGAACATCACCCGAACAGGGTGATGTTCTGCAGAACCCGAACAGTGGCGAACACTGTTCGCCCAACACTAGTAAGAGGCAGCGGGTGGGGATGACTCACCTCTTCTGCGTTCCAGCATGCACTCCACTGTCGTCACTTCCTGCAATGCTGTCCACTTACAATACAGTGGGCGGCATTGCAGGAAGTGACGACAATGGAGCGCACGCTGGAACGCAGAAGAGGTGAGTCATCCCCGCCCGCTGCCTCTTACTAATAGCGGCAGCTGCTGCTGAACTTAAGCTACAGACTAACCAGCAAGCTCATGGTGAACCAGAACTCATTGGAGTGTGTGAGGGGCTACAATGGTCCTAAAAGCCCCCTTACTAAAATGCTATGGAAAACAAAAGTTTGCTTTCTTAGAACAGAAAGAATTTGCAATAATTCAGGTTGGAGTGAGCTTGAGATGTCTCCCAGTGCATCACTGCTAAATATATGCAAATTAACCATTTTTGCCCTTAGACACTAAACACACCTCCAGAGCCACTGGAGTGCAATGATGTGTCAGCTTGTTAATTTGCACAGAGCCATAATAATCCAACATGAATACAGACTGTTTCGGATTGGTTGATCCTCATCAGTGCATGGCATGGATTAATTTGGCTTTGTGGAGTAGGGCTTGTAACACCGAGAGGTACAGACTAACCAGCAAGCTCATGGTGAACCAGAACTCATTGGAGTGTGTTAGGGGCTACAATGGTCCTAAAAGCCACTTTACTTAGAACAGAAATAATTTGCGATAATTCAGGTAAGAGTGTGCTTGAGATGTCTCCCAGTGCATCACTGCTGACTTTATGCAAATTAACCATTGTTGCACTTAGAAGCTAAACACTCCTCCAGAACCGCTGGAATGCAGTGTTTAGCTTCTTCTTGCTTGGACCGCCCCTGGGGGCTGGGCGATACTTCTTCTTCTTGCTTGAAGGTTGAGGCACTTAGCCTATTATATATATAGATGCCCTCCCACAACACATCCGTCACTCGCCAACCTTTGTTACCTTTAAACGCTCTCTAAAAACACACTTGTTCCGACAAGCATACGCTCTACCTTAGGCCACTTCCCTTTGTACTAAGACCAAATTGCACTCCTACTAGGTATCCCAAAACACAAAGCCTCTATATATTTGCTGCATACTACCCCTCCTCCTGTTTCCCCCCCCCCCCCCCCCCAATTCCCTTTAGATTGTAAGCTCGCAAGGGCAGGGCTCTCTCCCCCTTTTGTGTCTTGGTAACCATTATACATTTTATTCATCATGTTAATTTTATCACTGTCATTACCAATTCGATAATTTGTATTTTGTATCATTCTTTGTATTTTGTCACTAATTATGTATTTTGTATATTGGTGTACACCATTGTCTGTATTATTATGTACCCCATGTTTGTTTCTTACTTTGTACAGTGCCACGGAATATGTTGGCGTGTTATAAATCAATAATAATAATAATAATACACACACACACACACACACACACACACACACACACACACACACACACGCCAGATCAGCCCTTGTTCCCTCCAGATATGAGATATGTCTTTGTTCCCCAGGTAGTATTAGGTGTCTATGTCTCACCCTAAATTTAAAAGTAAGCAGCAGAATATGAACTGACCTGTCCTACTCCCTCCTCTGGGCCAAGCTGTGTGCTTCAGCCTCCTGATGACTCTCTACCGCCAGCACATCATCAGAAGGAGGGGGGGGGGCATTAAATCAGCTCCTTACCAAAATGTTCCAAAGGGTCAGATCCCTCCAAAAGGTTGTGTGGTCTAAGTGGAATAACATCACGCAGTTTGGTATAATTGCAGATTGTATACCAATATTTATTGAGAATGTGTGAAATCTCCTTGTGTTGCACACAAAATCTGGTGCAGAACGCAACAAGACCCTCCTGATCACCCAAAATCCTGTTCCTGTTTAGCAACACATCCCTATCACTAACTAATGCACGTCTGCATATCTGTAGGCACGATTCAGGGTCTTCTCCTTATAAACATGAAGCCCAGAATCGTACACACACAACAGAGGGTTTAATTTCTGTATAGTTATGACATACCCTAAAATCCTGGTTCTCAGGGATACCCTTAATGGTATGTGAGGGATGGAAACTATCAGCTCTAAATAGAGCTTTGTTTGCTGTCTTTTTTAACGATACAGTATAGGCATGTTGTAATTCTGCCAGTACCATCTACAGTGCATTCGGAAAGTATTCACAGCGCATCACTTGTACCGCATTTTGTTATGTTACATCCCTATTCCAAAATTGATTAAATTTATTTTTTATCAGAATTCTACACACAAAACCCCAAAATGACAATGCAAAAAAAAAGTTTACTTGAGGTTTTTACAAATGTATAAAAAAAAATAAAAAAAAATAAAAAAAAAAACAGGAACGCACATGTACATAAATATACACAGCCTTTGCCATGAAGCTCAACATTTAGCTCAGGTGCATGCTGTTTCCCCTGATCATCCCTGCGATTCTTTTGAAGCTTAATTGCAGTCCACCTGTGGTAAATTCAGTTGATTGGACATGATTTGGAAAGGCACACACCTGTCTATATAAGGTCCTACAGTTGACAGTTAATGTAAGAGCACAAATCAAGCATGAAGTCAAAGGAATTGTCTGTAGACCTCCAAGACAGAATTGTCTTGAGGCACAAATCTGGGGAAGGTTACAGAATAATTTCTGCTGCTTTGAAGGTCCCAATGAGCACTGTCCTCCATCATATGTAAGTGGAAGAAGTTCAAAACCACCCGGACTTTTCCTAGCTGGCTATTTAAATTGAGCAATTGGGGGAGATGGGCCTTAGTCAGGGAGGTGACTAAGAACCCAATGGTCACTCTGTCAGAGCTCCAAAGGACCTTTGTGGAGAGAGAGGAGAACCTTCCAGAAGGACAACAGTAATCCACCAATCAGGCCTGTATGGTGGAGTGGACAATATAAAGCAAACCACCACTCACTGAACCATAAATATAATATAAACTTTATTGGATCAAAAATAGCATCCTAGGAAGCATATCATGAAATACCAACCCCATTAAAAACTATACACTGGGCAATGGACCAGGAGCGCTCCCATACATAACACACACACACTCTCTTCATTCATGCTGTTGCAAATAATTGGAAAACTCCCATAAAGTGCACTTGAATAAAACGGAGCTGGACAAATGACTCAGCAAAGCCAAAAATATTTCTACTTGATATAGTTGAAAAATGATCACTGTGCCATAAATTGTTATGCATAGCCTTTTCCATGACAACAAGTTCCTGCGAAGTGGTAACCAATGAAGTTGAATAAATCATGCTGGGCAAAAGACAGTACATGACAAGTCCCATCTCCATATATCCATTATGTGTACAAACATCCACCTTTATGCAAAATTTCTGCGTGACGCAGGCTATCCGCACGGCACATGGCTTGCAACAGCGGTACTAGCTCACCTCCTCGTCGGCATTTCAGAGCGGTCAGGACAATTTCACTGATGCTGCGGAATCCCGCAGTCTGCAGGTACCTGCTCACCACTGGCTCCAAGCTTAGATAACAACCGCCATGAACGATGGGACTCCCACACACATCCACTTGTGATGCTAGTAGGCGGCTCCTCTGGCCCAGCGTATTACCTTCATGCCCACATACGCGTTACGCCCACAATGACATGGGGTTCCTCAGTGTGATAGACGCTGTGGATAGTAGGCAGAAGGACTTCTCCTTTATTTTAAACAGTCTGTTCGTATTTAATTCTAGCAGAATTCTAATCAAAGCCGATTCAGCTGAAGATGACTGCATGCTCCAAGCAGTGGTCTCGCATAGCCCCTGGGGTACACGTACCATGTGTTGAGAGACACTGCCACAGAAGATGCCCCCAACCACTGATGTGTTATGTAATTTCATTTTTAAATACATTTCAACTATTTTTTTTCTTGCAAAAATAATGAACCACTTTTCAAAGTGAACAAATTAAATTAGCATATATTAATAAAGGTACAAAAGTTTTATTTTCTCTGAAATAACAGTATTTTTCATTTTATTACATTTATAAAAGTGTAATAATCACTTCAGAAATTAACATACTTTACCATCATCTATACTCAGTTGCAGAGGCGGCCTTAGAGTATGCGAGGCCTGGGCCAAGTGTCACATGCGGGGCCTAAAGCCATAAGTGTAGGCCATCTACTATACCACTATGCTCAGAGGCTTGTCCACTTCTAATGCAGTATGCCTTATTATTGTTTAAAACAGTTAAGTTTGTTAACCTCCCTGCCGGTTATCCCGAGCTCAGCTCGGGGTAACCTGCCGCGGAGGATTCCTCAGGCCCTGCTGGGCCGATTTGCATAATTTTTTTTTTTGTTACACGCAGCTAGCACTTTGCTAGCTGCGTGTAACTTACGATCGCCGCCGCTCCGCGCCGATTCGCCGCAACCTGCCGCATCAGAGGGTGCCCCCCCCCCCCCGAGACCCGTGCGCTGCCTGGCCAATCAGTGCCAGGCAGCGTCGAGGGGTGGTTCGGGACTCCCTCTGACGTCACGACGTCGATGACGTCGGTGACGTCATCGCGCCCGTCGCCATGGCGACGGGGGAAGCCCTCCTGGAAATCCCGTTCAGAACGGGATTTCCGGATGGGTATATGCGCCGGCGGCGATCAGCGCATTCGGGGGGATGCCGCAGGGAGGGGGAAGCATGTAGCTAGCGCTAGGCTAGCTACATGCTAAAAAAAAAAAAATAATGCCAAAAAACACCCTCCCTGCCGTGCGCAGCAATTTTTTATAACGGCAGGGAGGTTAAAGGCTACTAAGCTAACCAATAAACTGGAGATGGGTACAACGCTGGCTGGGGAGCTAGGGATGGGTACTAGGCTAGCTGGGGCTAGGGGTTCGTACCAGACTGGCTGGGGATGGGTGCTAGGCTGAATGGGGAGATAGGGAGCTCCCCATGTCCCCATGTCTTTTCTACACCACCACCAGGGGACAGGGTGATATGTGTTGTGTCTGTTGGCCTGGCTTTGCTGGCTGACTCTGACTTTGTTGGTGGTATTGTAGAGTCTTTACCTGTTTAGCAAATTCCAAAATATGATGCTCCTGATTCCTGATGATGTCAATGCGCAGGGTGCTCTCATCCGTGGGCACGCAATCAAGGACGCATGCGCCGCTGGGTCAGCACCTGAGCATGAGCCGACCAGGACCACCTGAGCATGAGTTCCTCCCACATATTGCTATTCGCAAAGGGATGATAACAGCAAAAATTGTAAACAGTTTCCTGTGGAACTGCCCTTTGTTAAAGTAGCTATTTCTATTGGCACTTAAAAAGTGGTGATCAGGTCTGATTGTCACTTTATAAATGTTACAACTGAGCAGAGGCGACCTTGGGGGGGGGGGGGGGGGGGCAAGTGGATCGCCCCAGGCCCCCCACCTGAAGGGGGCCCGCAGTCTTGCCCACTGAGCTCGCACTGAGAGCCCCTCTCAGTGCGAGCTCAGTGGGCAAGACTGCGGGCCCCCTTCAGGTGGGAAGCCTTGCCCCCCCCCCCCCCCCCCAAGGTCACCTCTGCTCAGTTGTAACATTTATAAAGTGACAATCAGACCTGATCGCCACTTTTTAAGTGCCAATAGAAATAGCTACAGTACTTTGACAAAGGGCAGTTCCACAGGAAACAGTTTGCAATTGTTGCTGTTATCATCCCTTTGCGAATAGCAATATGTGGAAAGAACTAGCAGTTTGTAGTAGTGAACTATTAGTTTTCCTGTTTTCAGTAGACATGAATGGTATAGTGTATTCTCTCCACTTATGGATTGATGATTGTCAAGGAGCAAAACCTGTTCCTGCTTTAATAAATGCAGCCTTATAAAGGGCGTCCAGTTAAAAATGGCGCCAGCCAAATAATGGCGCCTGGTAACGCACGATAATTTTTTCAAACGATATTTATCGTTTTAACGAAAAACGATATTTTTCGTTTTTGAGAGTGGAAAGTTCCTTTCCTAGATATGTGTTTGTGTGTGTGTGTGTGTGTGTGTGTGTATACATCTAAATGTGTGCGTGTGTATATGTGTGAGTGTGTGTTAATATATGTGTGTGTGTATATGTTTGTGTGTTTGTGCGTGTATATATGTGTGTGTGTGCGTGTATATATATATATGTGTGTGTGTGTGTATGTGTGTGTATATATGTGTATGTGTGTGTGTGTGTACATGTGTGTGTGTGTGTGTACATGTGTGGTGTGTGTGTGTATGTGTGTGTGTATGTGTGTGTGTATACATCTAAATGTGTGCGTGTGTATATGTGTGAGTGTGTGTGTAGTGTGTGTGTGTGTGTGTACATGTGTGGTGTGTGTGTACATGTGGTGTGTGTGTGTGTGTGTGTACATGTGTGGTGTGTGTGTGTGTGTGTGTACATGTGTGGTTTGTGTGTGTGTGTACATGTGTGGTGTGTGTGTACATGTGTGTGTGTGTACATGTGTAGTGTGTGTATGTGTGTGTGTGTGTGCACATGTGTGTGTGTGTGTGTGTACATGTGTGGTGTGTGTGTGTACATGTGTGGTGTGTGTGTGTACATGTGTGGTGTGTGTGTGTACATGTGTGGTGTGTGTGTGTGTATGTGTGTGTGTGTACACAGGTGTGGTGTGTGTGTGTGTATACATGTGTGGTATGTGTGGTGTCTGTGTGTGTGTATACATGTGTGGTGTCTGTGTGTGTGTATACATGTGTGGTGTCTGTGTGTGTATACATGTGTGCGTCTGTGTGTGTGTCTGTGTGTGACTGTGTGTATCTGTGTGTGTCTGTATGTATGTATATATACATATATATATATACACACACACGCAAGCACACAAACATATACGCACATACACACATACACACATGCACATATAGATACACACACACACACACACACACACACACACACACACACACACACACACACACACACACACACACACACACACACACACACACACACACACACATATATATATACACATACATACACACATACATACACACACACATACATACACATACACATATACACATACATACATAAATACACACACACACACACGCACACACACACACATACATACATACACACACACACACACACACATATATATATATATATATATATATATATATATATATATATATATATATATATATATATATATATATATATATATATATATATGTACACACACACACACTGGGAGCAAAACCCATATTCAACACATTTCAGAATAATATCTATTGTTTTATGACTTACATTTCAAAACGATATTTATCGTTTTATGACTTACATTTCAAAACGATATTTATCATTTTATGGAAGTCATAAAACGATAAATATCGTTTTTAGTGCGGCGCCATTTTTTAACACATAAAACGATAAATATGAGAAGATGTTTTCTGTTCACCATTACTTGAGGTTGGGAACACATTTGTCTTTCAGTTTTCTGCCTGCGTTTTTCTGCATACTTTTTCTGCACACCAAGGGCCTGATTCACAAAGCGGTGCAAAGTGTTTGCACGCCAGTGAAAAGCCCTTTATCACGCCTAAACTCAGTTTAGGCATGATAAGAAGAAACTCGCGTGAATTTTCCGTGGCGCATGGTGCGGTGCACGCGATGCGCCCGTTAAACCCTATGCTGTGTGCGGAGTTGCGCGATTGCGTGCAGGACTTTGCGCGCGATAAAGAACACAAAGCGGTGCTAACTCAGTGGTGCAAAGGTTATCACGCCTGAAGTCTTTTAGGCGTGATAACTAAGTTATCACCGCTTTGTGAATCAGGCCCCAAATGTGTTTCTATGCAGGAAAACGCACGCGTTTTTTCACAGCAGCTCATGTAATTGATACAGAAAACTGACAAAATGTGCAGAATCATGATGCAGAATGGCAAGTGTGAATTAGCCCATTGATTAACATGAGTTCTCAGCTTTTCTGTGCACAAAACACATACGAAAACAGTCAAGTGTGTTCCCTGCCTCAAAGATATGGCCCGTCAACTTTAATTCTATGAAGAACCAAGTCTGTGAGTCTCAGGGACTTCAATTGGCCTGCAGGGTGCAGCAAATACTTAAAAACCACATTACTGAAGCAGCTCATGCAGGAAGCTGTAATGAGTTGGAATGCACGTGTCCATACTGGTATAAAGGAATTCCAGTGCATCTATCTGCAAGAGCAGAGAGTAGACATTTACCGTTACACCATTGTATTAGTCAGAAAGTCTAGCTGTTGCATTTATTTAATCATTGCATGAGAATTATAAAAGTAATTTGACATGTTTTTCAGTTGAGAAGGAATCTGCTTTAATGTTCAGAATAGGGAAACTAAAATCAATGTATTAAAATACAGCAGGAAGGCAGGACTTTTACCAGTGCCTCTCTATGTAGTGTACTGGCGTGAACTGAACATGACCTACTTAAACTAATAGATTTTGACAAGTACATGCATTTTGCCAGGGTTGGATGATGTAGGACGTCTTGCAGAAGCTCTCCTAGTGTGAAGGAATACAAAAGCCATTAAACATCTCAAAATTTTATGCACAGGGAAGCTGACCTGTTATTTTGTTTTGCGGATGAATGTAGTGCTACATCCAGTTACTGTTCACTGCTTTTACAGAGTACATAGAAACAATCACATGTATTACTGTCTGTCTCCAAAGGAACTCACAGTCTCCTGATCTTACCAAACTCACACAGTGAGTATGGTCATGTGCAAGTTATAGTAGTATAGTCTACCCACATATATTTGCTACACAGATATAGAGATATTTTCTGTGAGGGTTCCTGTACATAGAATTGAGGTAAAGGATGTTACACCTCAGGAAGGGCTGAGAATCCGTAACATGTAGTCTATATCGCTCAAACCCTTTGTTCGTATATACTACAGTTGGTTTAGCAGGGATGATGCACCTGATGAAGGAGTGCACTGGTAACCTTTCCTTGATTGCGGTTTGCAATATTTGTAGGAAAGTGTGTAAGATGGTATTTTGGATTAGCATGTTCCACCTATTCTTGCTTTCCCCGATATGGGCACTACCCCTGAATAGAGATGGCCCGAACCTCCGATTTTAGGTTCGCGAACCTCCAGCAAAAGTTCAGTTTGCGCAAACTTTCGCGAACCGCAATAGACTTCAATGGGGAGGCGAACTTTGAAAACTAGAGAAATGTATGCTGGCCACAAAAGTGATGGAAAAGATGTTTCAAGGGGTCTAACAACTGGAGGGGGGCATGGCAGAGTGGGATACACGCCAAAAGTCCCGGGGAAAAATCTGGATTGGACGCACGCAGCGTTTTAAGGGCAGAAATCACATTGAATGCTAAATTGCAGGCCTAAAGTGCTTTAAAACTTCTTGCATGTGTATACATCAATCAGGGAGTGTAATTAGAGTACTGCTTCACACTGACACACCAAACTCACTGTGTAAAGCACCGCAAACAGCTGTTTGTGTAGTGACGGCCATGCTGGACTACTGCGCAACATGGCGAGATTGCTCTTCCTCACTCAGTGATGTCAGGTAATGTCTGACTGCCTTATCAACTTTTGATGGTTCTTTCTCTACCATTGTAAAAGCTTACATCTATTTTTTAAAATATTTGTTCTGCTTGCTGTTCAGTACCTGCATCGAGAATTGTTTATGGAGGGCAAGTCTGCCATTGCGAGTGACCACGGGTAATGGCCGGGGAATCCTGGTTCGATTCTGGTCCGGAGTGGGAGCCTAAGAAACGCTGTGGGCAAAGGAGCAAGAACGGCTACCACACATCCAAGGAAGGCAGCAGGCATGGCATGCACGTCCCGTGATAGTGACCAAAAATAACAATACAGGAGGACTTTTGAGGTCCTGCTGTATGACACTGATAGACTGTACTACCTTTAACGAGAATCTGTTATGGAGGGCAAGTCTGCTATTGCGAGTGACCATGGGTAATGGCCGGGGAATCCTGGTTCGATTCCGGTCCGGAGTGGGAGCCTAAGAAACGGCTACCACCACCACACATCCAAGGAAGGCAGAAGGCACGCTGTGGGCAAAGGAGCAGGAACGGCTACCATAGACATCCAAGGAAGGCAGCAGGCATGGCATGCACGTCCCGAGGTAGTGACCAAAAATAACAATACAGGAGGACTTTCGAGCCCCTGCTGTATATGTGAGATGAATCAACTTTAAATCCTTTAACGAGAATCTGTTATAGAGGGCAAGTCTGCCATCCATTCAAGTGAAAGGTATGCACTGACTGCCCCGTATAATACAATGTGCAGTCAAAGATGCAGTGAAAGGTATGCAGTGACTGCAAACAGCTGTTTGTGTAGTGACGGCCGTGCTGGACTGGTGCGCACCATGACGGGAGTGCAGGTGATGGCGGCTTTCCAGCCCATATGGTCGCCGGGCTGAGTTAGCTGAATGACAGAACAATGACTGTCCAGCTGATCAAATTTGGTCTGTCCACAATGAAGCAACGGCCTTATTATCTTTGGTGTGCCACCCCCCGAGACACTCATATAGCCGGCGGTCATTGCTTCATCGTGATACGCAAGCCCCTTCACCGCGCCAAGGTAATGATCACGAAGAGGAATGGGCACATGTACATGCCTTTTGTTTTGTTGTTGCAGCCGCAGTGCAGCCAGAAAAATTAGGCAGGCATGTACACGCACCAGAAAATTATTATAGCGGCTGCTGCTAGCAGCGGCCTAAAAAATTCAGGAATCCGCCTGGAGTCCTGGACCCTGTTGGTGGTGGCGGAGAAGGCAGTCAAGCGGCCTGTGGGCAGAGGTGCTGTGTGGGGAGCGACTTAGTCTTGGGGCAGGCAGCCAGTCACACGGCATGCAGGCAGAGATGCTGTGTGTGGGGACTGACTTAGTCTTCGGGCGGGCAGTAGCCCTCCGGGATCCATGCCTCATTCATTTTGATAAAGGTGAGGTACTGAACACTTTTGGGACGCTTGAGGCAGGGCAAGACAGAAGTTGGATGGCAAATTGGGACAGCTCTGGCCGCAGGTCAAGCCTGCACACCCAGTAGTCCAAGGGTTCATCGCTGCTCACAGTGTCTACATCCACACTTAAAGGACTTACGAGGCCGAATGACCAAAAAAAGTTAATTACCTCCATCATCTTTTAAGGCACGGAGGACGCCGTCCGCGCCCTCCGGGCCGATCCGCCGGGTCCCCCCGCTCATTAGTCCTCCGGGCCAGCTCCCGACCCCACGGCCGGTCCGGGATCTCCTGCCTCTCCTAAAATGGCCGCTTGATCTGGCCACGGCTGCGCAGTCTGCATAGGGCCAACCCTCGATCCACGCTACTGTATCGTGGATCGGGGGAGTTGGCCCTAGAGCTGCGCAGCGGCACTTAAAAGATGATGCAGGTAATTAACTTTTTTTGGTCATTTGGCCTGGTCAGTCCTTTAAGGCCAGGTAGTCAGCTACCTGCCGGTCCAGGCATTGGTGGAGGGTGGATCCGGAAGGGCTAAGGCACCTCGCCTCGTTGGACTAAAGAATGTCCGCATGTCCGACATCACCATGAGATCGCTGGAGCATCCTGTCCTTGCCTGCGTGGACATGGGAGGAGGATTACTGGCAGTGGTACCTTTATTACGCTGTGCTGTGACATCACCCTTAAACGCATTGTAAAGCATAGTTGCCAGCTTGTTCTGCATGTGCTGCATCCTTTCTGCCTTCTGGTGAGTTGGTAACATATCCGCCACTTTGTGCTTAAAGAGGTATCGTCACCATAAAAATCAAATTTCAACAGCCACTGGTCCGAGTGTATTAAGTGATAAAGATGCTAATCCTGCAATCAAAACTTTCAAAACTTTTTCTGCTGTTATGATTTGGAGTTATCACATACTTAAGGAGCACTGGCTCTTTAGTAGTCATGCCAAAGAATTGCACCCCCACCAGGAACAGAATTCTCATCATTTACTATATAATATTCACTGAAATCAAAACATGGACAGTATAATACATGTGTTATATAAGTAGATAAATACTTGATCTACTTACATATGTGTTTTTTTCCCCTGGCATAGTATGGCTGATCCTACTGCTTTAAACCGTAGCATGGCTACCCAGTACAGCTCATTCCCCTTGAGTTTTTTTATACGGGGGCCCTTAACAGGCTGGACAGCATGAAAGACACCATCTGCATAAAGTTAGATGCAGACGTACTATCCATCTCCTCTTGCTCTTCCTCAGTGATGTCAGGTAAGTCCTCCTCCTCCCCCCAGCCACGAACAATACCATGGGAACGTCGAGCAGCACAAGCCCCCTGTGACGCCTGCTGCGTTTTTTCTTCTGCCTCCCCTCCTCCTCCAAAGAAACACCTTCCTCATCATCCGAGTCTGACTCCTCTTCCCCACACGACTCTTCCTCCTCCTTCCCCCTCTGTGCTGCCGCAGGTGTTGAGGAAACATCTGATTCTGATGAAAATTGCTCCCACATCTGTTTCTGCCATAACTGTTCCTCTTCACGCTCCTCCACAGCTTGATCCACCACTCTACGCACGGCACGCTCCAGGAAGTAAGCGTACGGCATCAAGTCGCTGATGGTGCCTTCACTGTGACTCCCCAGGTTGGTCATCTCCTCAAACGGCCGCATGATCCTGCATGCATTTCGGATCAGTGTCCAGTTCGGAGGCCAGAACATCCCCATCTCCCCAGATTGTGTCCTTCTACTGAAATTGTAGAGGTACTGGGTGTCGGCTTTCTCCTGTTCTAGCAGGCGAGAGAACATGACCAGGGTCGAATTCCAGTGAGTCGGGCTATCACATATCAAGCGTCTCACCGGCAAGTTGTTTCTCTGCTGAATGTCCGCAAAGCGTGCCATGGTTGTGTAAGACCGCCTGAAATGCCCACACAACTTCCTGGCCTGTTTCAGGATGTCCTCTAAGCCTGGGTACTTTGACACAAATCTTTGAATGACTAGATTCAGCACATGTGCCATGCAGGGTACATGTGTCAGCTTTTCCAAATTCAAAGCGGAAAGGAGATTGCTGCCGTTTTGTCACACACCACGTTGCCAATCTCCAGCTGGTGCGGGGTCAGCCACTGATCCACCTGTTTGTTAAGAGCAACCAGGAGAGCTGGTCCAGTGTGACTCTCCGCTATTAGGGAAGACATGTCTAAGATGGCGTGACACCGTCGTACCTGGCATGCAGCATAGGCCCTGTGGAGCTGGGGCTGTGTAGCTGGAGAGGAGATCGCAGCACCAGTGGAGGTGAACTGCCACTCAGCCAAGGAGGAGGAGGAGGAGGACAGTGAAGAGGATGTAGCAGGAGGAGAGGAGGTGGCAGGAGGCCTGCCTGCAAGCCGTAGAGGTGTCACAAGTTGGTCCACTGCACAGCCACGTACTCCCTGCTTGCCATCGGTCACCAGGTTTACCCAATGGGCTGTGTAAGTAATGTACCTGCCCTGACCGTGCTTGGCAGACCAGGCATCCGTGGTCAGGTGAACCCTTGACCCAATGCTGTGTGCCAGAGATGACACCACTTGCCTCTCAACTTCACGGTACAGTTTGGGTATCGCCTTTTTAGAGAAATAATTGTGGCCTGGTATCTTCCACTGTGGTGTCCCAATGGCCACAAATTTACGGAAGGCCTCAGAGTCCACCAGCTTGTATGGTAACAACTGGCGAGCTAACAGTTCCTCCACGCCAGCTGTCAGACGCCGGGCAAGGGGGTGACTGGCAGAAATTGGCTTCTTCCGCTCAAAAATTTCCTTCACGGACACCTAGCTGCTGTGGGCAGAGGAGCAGGAACCGCTCAAGGGCAGAGGCGGAGTGGAGGAGGGTGGCTGTGAAGGTGCAAGGGAGAAAGCGGCTGATGATGCTGCACCTGGAGGAGGAAGAGGAGAAGGAGGGTGGCTTTTCTTTTGTGTGCTGCTTTTCCTCTGGTGCTCTTCCCACTGCAGTTTGTGCCTTTTCTCCATGTGCCTTCGTAAGGCACTTGTCCCTACATGAGTCTTGGCCTTTCCACGGCTCAATTTTTGGAGGCAGAGAGAACAGATGGCATTGCTCCGATCTGAGACAGACACATTAAAAAATTTCCAAACCGCTGAGCCCCCTGGGGTGATGGCACTATGGTGGCATCAGCAGCTGACGTTGAAGGGCATGTTGGCTGGCTGTCCATAGGTGGCGATACATGGTGCCGGACACTGCCACCAGCTGTTTCTCACGACGAGCTCCCCCTGCTTCTGTCAGCAACTCATCTCCTCCTATTCCTCTCTGACTCCCCCTCTGAACTGTCCCCCTGTTTATCCCCTCTATTGGGAACATACATGGGATCCGTATCATCGTCATCATCATAATCATCCTGCCCAGCTTCACTTGCCTCAGACACCTCATAAACTGCACCAACAGCAGGTACTTCATTATCTTCACACATTCCGTCCATAGTGTCGCCGCCTAACTCAGACATATTAGGTGGTGTAACTTGCTTAGCGCCTTCATCTGGTTGTAACAATAATGGCTGTGAATCAGTTAATTCCCCACCAATTAACTCCTGCGAAGTGTCAAATGCAATGGATGTGGTGCTTGTAGTAGCGCTGGTGGCTGCGGAAGGTGAGGTGTTCTGTGTTAAATAGTCAACCACGTCCTGACAATCTTGGGAGTTGATGGGACGTGCCTTCTTCTGAGCACTGTACTTTGGGCCAGGGCCGCACGAAATCACATCAACACGACCTCGCACAGACCTGCCAGGTGGCCTTCCTCTGGGTCTGCCTCTACCTCTGCCTGTTTTGTCCGTCGTGTCCATATCGGGGAGGGATGAAGTAAAAGGTATGCACTGACTTGAGTAATACAATGTGCAGTCACACAGGTGCAGTTAACAGGTATGCACGGAGTGGTATATCACACTGCGTGCACTCACGTAGGTAGGTGGGTGCACTGAACACAACAGGTAGGTATATGCAGTGATGAGGTGGGTGCACTGAACCCATACCTATATGCAGTGATGAGTATTACAATGTGCACCTGTCACACACAGACAGGTAGCGGACAGGCACAGTGACACTGCGTGCGCTCAACTCACGCAGGTAGGTGGGTGAACTGTGAACAACCGGTAGGTAGGTATATGCAGTGATGGGTATTACAATGTGCACCTGTCACACTCAGACAGGTAGCAGACAGGCACAGTGACACTGCATGCGCTCACGTAGGTAGGTGGGTGCACTGTGAACAACAGGTAGGTAGGTATATGCAGTGATGGGTATTACAATGTGCACCTGTCACACACAGACAGGTACCGACAGGCACAGTGACACTGCATGTGCTCACGTAGGTAGGTGGGTGCACTGTGAACAACAGGTAGGTAGGTATATGCAGTGATGGATATAACAATGTGCACCTGTTACACACAGACAGGTAGCAGACAGGCACAGTGACACTGCGTGCGCTCACGTAGGTAGGTGGGTGCATTGAGAACAACAGGTAGGTAGGTATATGCAGTAATGGGTATTACAATGTGCACCTGTCACACACAGACAGGTAGTGGACAGGCACAGTGACACTGTGTGCGCTCAACTCATGTAGGTAGGTGGGCGCACTGTGAACAACAGGTAGGTAGGTATATGCAGTAATGGGTATTACAATGTGCACCTGTCACACACACAGGTAGTCGCTGAATGTGCTGGGCCTGGCAGTGGCACACACACAGTATGAATTACCAAGGCTGTCTATGCAACACAAGTGTCAGTGAGACACATAGAGAAAAAAAAATAGATTACAAGAACAAGATTAGCTCTCAAAAGAGCTGTTGTGGGGTGCTACTTTAGCAATAAGAATCAGCAAGGAGCAAGCTAAGAAAAGGAAAGGTGGGGGGGGGGGAAGGCTGCGCATCCCTAAACACGTTGCAATTGAATGGTTAATCGCATAGGCATACACCGCCTCTGCCAGACTGAAAAATGCATGCCCTGCATCCAAGACAAGTGCTAACATTTATTAAACTAGGAGGTACTTTAGCTTCCAATATGGTTTGCATGCAAAGTATATTATACTAGACACTTGCGCCACGGTGAGGCAGACCTCCGGGGAAGTGACCTAACCTAAATTTAAAACCTCGGGAGCAGCTAAGCAGAAAAAATGTGTAACTTACATTTGATAGAACAGCGAGGAGAACGCCAGCGCATACCACTAAGGCTGCATCTGAAATGACCACCAGCTCAGTGTGTAGCACCTATATATACTTTCTGCACACTGCGCATTCAATTCAGATGCAAATCATATGCAAATCTGCTACTACTTATCATGCAAACAGGAGACTCAGGAGAAGGGGTGGGAGCAGCTAACCTGACAGTTACATAGTTACAAAGTTAAGGAAAGGTGGGGGGGAAAGGCTGCGCATCCCTAAACACATGTTGCAATTAAATGGTTAATCGCATAGGCATACACCGCCTCTGCCAGACTGAAACATGCATGCCCTGTTAGCACTTGTCTTAGATGCAGGGCATGCATTTTTCAGTCTGGCAGAGGCGGTGTATGCCTATGCGATTAACCATTCAATTGCAACATGTGTTTAGGGATGCACAGCCTTTCCCCCCACCTTTCCTTAACTTTGTAACTATGTAACTGTCAGGTTTGCTGCTCCCAGCCCCTCCTCCTGAGTCTCCTGTTTGCATGATAAGTAGTAGCAGATTTGCATATTATTTGCATCTGAATTGAATGCGAAGTGTGCAGAAAGTCTATATAGGTGCTACACACTGAGCTGGTGGTCATTTCAGATGCAGCCTTAGTGGTATGCGCTGGCGTTCTCCTCGCTGAGCAAGCTAAGAAGCCTACAAGAGCGTTACTAATCTTTCCCTATGAGAGTCTGCAGCAGCAGCAGCTGTCCCTTCTCTATTTACTGCAGGCACACAAGTGAGTAAAATGGCCGGCGGTGCCTGCCTTTTATAAGGGAGGGAGTGGCTCCAGGAGGGAGTGTAGCCTGATTGGCTACAATGTGCCTGCTGACTGTGATGTAGAGGGTCAAAGTTGACCCTAATGCTGCATTATGGATGCGAACCGAACTTCTGGAAAGGTTCGCAGTTCTCCACGATCGCGAACTCCCGGAAGTTCGCCGGCGAGCCGTTCAGGCCATCTCTACCGCTGAAGTCTCTGAAAAATCTATGGAAATTATTGGAGCAGTTACATTCACTCATGATAACAGCACAATTGAACAGACCTTGAGCCAAGTTTGACAATTCTGAGTTTTTTGCTACATCAGATTATGTGTGCTCTAGGACGATTCCTAGAGGATATTGTATTACCCATGTTCCACTTTGCTCATGCATGATAACAGTTTTTTTTGTCACTAGGTTTTTCAAAATAATAATTTTTGATGTGAGGGTATTTATTATTGAACACCTTGGCTTTCACATGCCTGCCCTTTATAATAAAATTCTGAAGGTGGAGAACAAGATTCATAAATTGTGGATGAAAATTTACAGATTATTAAAAATGCAATGATTAAAAATGATTCTCTGACCTGCAGACAAAAGGAACAGTTAAAGGATGCAGAGTATTACTGCCATGCTTGAGTAAAAGCTGGAAAAAATGTGGAGGGCCGACAGGTACAGCGTCAACAAGTCGAGCTGGTGAA
This sequence comes from Hyperolius riggenbachi, assembly GCF_040937935.1. Taxonomy (NCBI): domain Eukaryota; kingdom Metazoa; phylum Chordata; class Amphibia; order Anura; family Hyperoliidae; genus Hyperolius; species Hyperolius riggenbachi. The sequence continues at coordinate 161,401,655 of NC_090651.1, forward strand.
TACTGGAAATTCGGCACAGTAGAGAGTCAGGAAAGGAGCACCAGAAGCTGGAGGGGATGGAGACGCCTGTCGCAGTGCGGATCAGTAGCTACCTCTATGAGTGGAGTCACACAAGATGAGTCCACAGTGGGTTCTCCACAAAATGCCTCTGAGGAAAGACCATGTTTTTCTGGAGATGGGACTTTCATATTGAATTAGGAGAAGCAAGAGAAGGAGTTTCAAGAGCTGCCAATGGAAATGTGTAGCAGAGATGGAATCCCCCCCAGACTGTATTTAGGAACCAGTATCCCAAGTGGAATAAGCTAGCGGGGAGGTAAACAGCTGAAATTGTCTGCCCTTGAGCTTGATGAGACTGATTCCTTCTTGCTAGAAAAAAAAAGTTTAATTCCATCATATAAATTTTGATTTCTTAGAATGGGAAATAGACTTTTTAAATTTACTAGATCCCAGTCTAAAACTGGATTTTAAATGTACGCTCTTTCGCCCCTTAGACCCTGAGATTGGTAATCTACAGTATATAAAAAGGGTAACTGGATTCCTAAGGTTAACGGTATTTCTCTAGAAATATTTAAAATCAGTAAGGCAATTTTATCAGTCCCACAAGGGTAAATATAAAAGACAGTCTTTCTTGTAATGAACGGGCATCTATGAAACTTCTGTCTAATAACCGTAACTTTGTGACTGCCAAGGGAAGCAAACCGGGTGCAATAACGGTCGATGTAGATGATGCTCTTGAACAGGGTTAATTGATAAGTCTATGGTAAGTTTTTTTTACAAACAGACCATGCATGTGCCCTGGCTCTTTACCTATTGCCTTAAATCTCTCTGTCCAACCCACTGAACATAACCAGAATCTTCACATATGCAGGCTGCATCAGGGGGGATGACTCATCCTTGTTACCGCATTTGGCTCCACGTGCTCTACAACACGTTCAGTCTCTACAACACGTGCTCTACAACACGTTCAGATATTTTTTTCCTTCACACCCAGAAGGACAATGTATTGAGAGATGGAACGCATTGTGGAGTGCAGTAGCCAGTGGCAGTGACAGGGTGAGTTAAAGAAAACCTGTACCTTTGAAAAAAAAACAAAAAACAGATACTTACCTCAGGAGGGGGAACCCTCCGGATCCTAATGAGGCTTCTCCCTTTTCATCCAAAGCCCGTATTCAGCGCTGGAACCCTGTAACCACCACCAACAATAACAACGATAGTGGCCTGCCTGCGCAGGTGCATTAGCAGCTTTCTGCTCAGGGTTCGACGGAAATAGCCTGAGCCCAAATGGGTCTCCTCTACTTCGCCTGCGCAATAGAGCAGAGTTGACTGGGTTCTGCTATTTCCACTAGAGCCTGAGGGAAAGCCGCTAGTGCGCCTGTACAGGAGCAGCAACATGTCCCGACAAGTAGACTTTCTTGGGAGCCAGTGCTGGATTGCCTCTGCTGAGGAGGATGGGGGAAGCCTCTTTAGGATCCAGAGGCATCCCCTCCAGAGGTAGGTGCCTAGGGGCACTTTTTTCTTTCAGGTGCTCTTTAACTCCCCTACTGCAGCCTGCATATGTAAAGATTCTGGTTCTGTTGATTCTGTTCTGGAGCATTCAGAATGCTGTTTATAAGCTCAGCCCTACTGCCTATAGGAAAAAGTAGTGAAGGAGTCCTGGATGCGATTAGTAAAACGATTCAACTTTCTGAGGCGTGAAAGAGGCTTGTACTGATGTTCCCACTCATTTGTTGAGCAGCAGTGCATACTCAGAACACACTGCTGCATGCAGTTTTGCCTTCAGTGTGGCACTGACCCATTCTGTGTGAATGAATAGGATCAGTCCTGTAAGACTGAATAAGTACCATGTGTTTCTGTAAAATACAGGGTCATCTGCATTGCATAGTAGGAAATAATGCATTTATTTAATGAAAAATGTTTATTATGTGTAAAATGTTGTACCTAACCTCTAGGTAATTGTATTGCGCATTACCAATAATAATATACAGTAAATGTGGAAAAAGAAAGGACACCATGCCACCGGCCACATCCATATAAAAGAATTCTCACTGGTCCTTTTTCCATCACTAAGCTTCCTTTAGCCCTAATCGCTCACAGCGAGCCAGAACCACTAGGAAAGTATAAGGGGCTAAAAAGACCAAAAAGCCCTCCTACTAAAACCAACAGGCTGAATGCATTGATTGATTGATTGATTGATTGATTGATTGATTGATTGATTGATTGATTTGGCTCTGTACAATGTATAAGCTACAGGCTGAAAAAAAATACCATCAGTTCTGGATGTGTGCCAGGATTTCAGGTGTATAAAAAAATGATTTGCATATTCAGGAGTGATGCATCATGGGAAACCAGAGGTGCTCATTTGAGGCTGAATTATTTCAAATGCCTACAGTTAAAGAGACTCTGAAGCGAGAATAAATCTCGCTTCAGAGCTCATAAATAGCAGGGGCACGTGTGCCCCTGCTAAACCGCCGCTATAGCGCGGCTTAACGGGGGTCCCTTCACCCCCAAAACGACCACTGCGACACTTGGTCGCAGATTTGGTCGTGATTTATTGCTTCCTGGAGGCAGGGCTAACGGCTGCAGCCCTGCCTCCAGTCGCGTCTGTCAGCGGCGCATCGCCGCCTCTCCCCCGCCCCTCTCAGTGAAGGAAGACTGAGAGGGGCGGGGGAGAGGCGGAGATACGCGCTGACAGACGCGCGTGGGGCAGGGCTGCGGCGGCTAGCCCTGCCCCAACCAGGAAGCACTCCCCGGGTGTATCGAGGGGGATTTGGGGGTGAAGGGACCCCCGTTAAGCCGCGCTATAGTGGCGTTTTAGCAGGGGCACACGTGCCCCTGCTATTTATGAGGTCTGAAGCGAGATTTATTCTCGCTTCAGACTCTCTTTAAGTAGGCAAAATGATATTATATTGCTTTTTAGTAAGAGGGCTTTTTGGTCTCTTTTAGACCCTTACTTACTCTCCTAGTGGTTTTGGGTCACTATGAGCCATCTGTGTACTCTGTAGCAGAATCATCGCAAATACCTTCTGTTTTAAGAAGGCAAGACTATATTCAGCATAAGCTTCCTTTATATTAGCATTTAAAGATAAGCATGACAATCATTTAGACGCTAGATTTAGTATAATGTAGCCACTGTTTAATCAGAAAAATAATTATTTATGCAGATCTGCAAGGCCGGTTCTCTCATGAAGCAAGGTGAAACACTTGCATCAGGCGCAGAGATTACAGGGGCAACATGTTTGTACTGTGTGTTTACACTTACAGCATGCAGTCAGAGTATGAGGAGAAGCGAGCAAGTCATCATTAGGGAAAAGCAGCTTGTTGTGCAATGTGAGGAGCCTGACAGTGAGAGGAGGGAGGAGGCAGGAGACAGGCGCGTAGCAATAGGGGTTGCAGAGGTAGCGACCGCATCGGGGCCCTTGGGCCAGAGGGGCCCCATGGGGCCCTTTCAAAACCAAAGTATAAGCTGTTTATTAGTCCTGTGGTGGTAATATTCACTTCTATAGAAGCTTTGAATGGTAGTAATCATTAACACACTGTTCCCCATCCCCTTCTTGCACCTCTAATACTGTAGATTTTGTTACGCCGTATCAAGTGTTTTGTATAGAGTGCCTTGGGGGGCCCAATGTAAAACGCGCACCGGGGCCCCGAGCTCCATAGCTACGCCACTGGCAGGAGAGCAGTAGTGTTTCATTTGACTTGCACTGCAGAAGAGAGGAGGTGGCACCAGTGTCCTGACTCAGAAGGAATGGAGGACGGCCGACTGGCTGAGGGTGAGCAGTTTGTTTGTCACAGACCAGCAGCCAGCAAGCCAGTGTCTTATTGTGATGAGCTGCAGCATGTAATGCTTCAAGTCGTTGCATAGGCTCCCTTGCTGACTGAAAACATTATTAAGTGAAGCACAGTAAATTGTTGGGTGCTGTGCGATCACTCTATATGAAGGGGAGGTGGGGGGAACATCCTCACAAGTTTGCCTCAGGCAGCAAAAAGTTTAGAACCGGCCCTGCTGATCTGTACATCATGCCAAAAGAGAGACACAAAAACAAAGAAAAAGGTACAGAGGGATTAGGTTTCAAATGGAGTCAGTTGTGAGCTGTGTACAAGTGAGATGGAAGAAAAGGAGGGAGAACAGCATGGAGGTGTCAGAACTCCTCTTTACTGAGCTGTCAGTGCTGGAGGAGATAAGGGGGAAATTGATCAGTCATTCACAGATGCAAATAGCAACCTTTATGTGAGCAAATGTGTGAGACTATTCATGTCCATTTATCTTTATGATCAGTGCTGAAAGCAGACTGTCAGAAAGGAGGAAGAACTTCGGAAATCAGAATATGCCTTCATTAACCATCTAGACCTTGTTTCCCACTTATGGACCAGAGCAGTTTTGACATATTAGCTATATCCTTATTTAATCAGAACGAACTTCATCACTAATTATGACACAGAAATTAAATATATATTGTTTTTTTTCAAGACAAACTAGGCTTTCATTGCGTGCCATTTTTTCCCTCAAACAATTTTGTTTTCTATGAATTTTAATAGGAAAAACAAGAAAAAAAAATAGACAAAACAAATTATTTCTCAGTTTTACCGATTTCAGTTTAAAAATAAAAAGTGCTACTGTAGATAAAAAAACACAAATTTTGTTTGGCTAATCTTACCGCTCATCACAGATTATGCACTTAGATTATGTTCCTGTCACAATTTATGGTGAAGATATTTGATTCTGAAATAATGCATTTTTCACTATGAACTGAGAAAAAAAAGTATTTTTAATGGTAAAAATCAATCTCATTAGCTCAGGGAACATATATTCCCGATCATAGTGCCAGAAATGTGCACAGGAGTATAATGGATAGCGGAGATGCCGCCGCGTGGACAAGCGACATGGCGGCTATCTCCGCGTTCCAGCCGGCGGCTTCTGCCGGATCAGGTGTCTTTCCTGGATACTTTGGTGTACAGGTCTGGTGATCGGTTACTCACTGACCTGTACACCAAACCAACTGATCGTAATTCTTTACTTGAATACGGTAGTTTTCACCCTAGGCACATTAGGGACAACATACCTGCTGGCAGGGCCGGATTTGTACTTTTTACCGCCCTAGGCCCATTGTCACCAACCGCCCCCCCCCAACCATATCAATACACAAATGCAAAACACAACAACCCCCCTCTTATATCCCACCACTTAGCAGTGGGTCCCTCTCTGGTCGAATAGGTTTCTTTATTGTGCAAGCGTGGCTGAGGACAAGTATGTCCGCACTGGGTATGCGTGAGTTCGGTGCATGCCCAGTAGAACTAAGGCACGTAGCTGTTTTCCTCCATGCACAAGCATTTTACTGGGCATGTGCGGACCTTATTTGCACATGCCCAGTACAGATACGGTCTCGCTTGTGTACTGAAGATACCTATTCGTCCAGAGAGGGATACAGCACTAGAATAGTGGGGTATAGGGAGGTATGGCTCTAGAGAATGTCCAGAGGCTCCCCACTACTAAGGGGAGTTTACAGGGAAGATGTCTGCCAGGGTAGGGTAAGAGTAAATGGTCTAGCCAGGGTCAGTGTCTCCATAGGGGCAAACTGCAAACAGCCCCCAGCATGCCCCCCCCCTAATAGAGACACTTTAGCTTCCAGCATGTCCCCTCTATAGGAGGTACCACAACTCCCAGCATGCCCCTACCCCTCCATAAAGGCATTACCGTTCTCATCATACGCCTCCCCTCCATATAGGCACCACAGCTCCCAGCATGCTCCTCCCCTTCCAGAGGCACCACAGTTCCTAGCATGCCCCTCCGTCTCCTTATAGTATCAGGTTGTCCCCCAGGGCCCCGGAGCTGGCTGCCAGGCCTCCTCCAATGTGAATTGAGACTAGGGGGTTACGCCAGTCAGCCCTAGGGGACAAGCCAATACTACATGGAGGAGGAGCATGCTTGGAACTGCAGTACCTCTATTTGGGGGGGGGGGGGGGGGGAAGCACAGTGGTGCCTAAATGGAGTGAAGGGTGAAGCATGATGGGAACAGTGGTACCTCTTTGGAGAGGAGGAGCATGCTGGGAGCAAAGGTACCTCTACAGGGGGGGACATGCTGGAAGTAGTGGTGCCTCTATGGAGTGGGGGCATGCTGGTAGGAGTGGTGCCTCTATGGAGTGGGGGCATGCTGGAACCACTGGTGCCTCTATGGAGTGGGGAGGGGGGGAATGCTGGGAGCAGTGGTGCCTCTATGGAGTGTGGGTGGGTATGCTGGAACCACTGGTGCCTCTATGGAGTGGGGAGGGGGGGGGGAACGCTGGGAGCAGTGGTGCCTCTATGGAGTGGGGGTGGGTATGCTGGGAGCACTGGTGCCTCTGTGGAGTGGGGAGGGGGGCATGCTGGGAGCAGTGGTGCCTCTATGGAGTGAGGGTGGGTATGCTGGGAGCAGTGGTGCCTCTGTGGAGTGGGGGGGACATGCTGGGAGCAGTGGTGCCTTTGTGGAGTGGGGGGACATGCTGGGAGCAGTGGTGCCTCTGTGGAGTGGGGGGACATGCTGGGAGCAGCGGTGCCTTTGTGGAGTGGGGGAGGGGGCTTTCTGGGCACAGTAGTGCCTCTATGGAGTATGGGGGAGCATGATAGGAGTACTGGTGCCTCTATGGAGTGGGGGTGGGCATGCTTGAACCACTGTAGCCTCTAAGGAGTTGGAGGGCATGCTGGGAACAGTGGTGACTCTGTAGAGTGGGAGGGGGGGGGGCATGATGGGAGCATGATATGGAGTGGTGCTGGGAGCAGTGGTTAGAGGGGTATGGGACAAGCATGCAGTCACAGAAGCTACTTACAAGCAAGGCCGGATTTGTACTTTTTACAACCCAAGGTCCACTTTCACCAACTGCCCCTCCCGCGTCGCAATAGAGCCTGTACATGTAAAATAGCCCCGTATATGATTATCTACAACACAGAACAAAAAATGGTCATATGGTGGGTTGGGGTATTTATATATTTCTCCATGTATCTGTGTGGGTTTCCTCCAGGCATTCTGAGTCCTCACACGCCCCCCAAAAAAACATACAGATAAGTAAATTGGCTCCCCCTAAATTGGCCCTAGACTATGATACATGCACTACACAATACATACTGTACATAGACATATGACTATGGTAGGGATTAGATTGTGAGCTCCTCTGAGGGACAGTACAGTGACCAGACAATATACTCTGTACATCGCCGCGGAAGATGTTGGCGCTATATAAATACTAAATAATAATTTATTATTAGTATCTGTAAATCGCTATATCAATTCAGAGGATAGAAACAAATTTCAAGTCTCATAAACCCATTCCAGTAGAAGGGTACATACTGTATATTGTCAGTAAATAGATCAGTACATCAGTCCCAAGGTGAAAAGGGACGAAGGAATTTGGCACCAAAAGACCTGTGCCTCTGTAAAAAGAGCTAGTACCCAGTTTTTACAAACCTTTTAAAGTGATACAAAGGGCTCATTCTTCACACTAGGCAAAGCATGCATGAACGCGATTTCATACATGCATCGCAGTGTGCTAAATTGCATAGTTCGGCGGCTTCCATTCTATTTTTAAAAAAATGAATGCGTCATGTGCTAGGATATTCCCAGCTACGTTACAACGCAGCACATAGGAACGAAAACTGTAGTGTAAATGGCAACATGAAAGTCTATAGACTTTCACGCTACTTGCATTGCAGGCATTATGTGTGGTGCTGTCCGTCATAATGCACCGCACATGGGGCTTGATTCACAAAGCTGTGATAACTGTTATCACAGCCGCGCTATGAACTTGCGCTCGTTTTGCCAATTTTTCGCATGGAAACGTTTGCACACGCAAAATTTAATGTTCACAAAGGTTAACACGCAATAAACCTCGCGTTAGCGTGGGAAAGCAAAATTTTGCACACGCAAACCTTTACGTGCGAAAAAAACAGCAAAACTTGCCAAAGCTCATAGCGCGGCTGTGATAACAGTTATCACAGCTTTGTGAATCAAGCCCACGGTGTGAATGAGCCCTAAAGCAATAGCAACTGCCATCTAAATAGTATATTCAGCAATAAATGTACAAACAAACCACTGCAACTACCTTTACACAGCATAGAAAGAAAACATATGTCCACATTTAATGTTCATGTGCTTAGTGTGCTTAATAGCAGCACAGACGACCACTAATCAACTCTGCAAGTTTCTGCAGACACAGTCAGCTCTCACTTTCCTTCCCCCGCGCTTTACATTACACATTACACTGCAATGATGGGCAATGTTTCTGCTCTCTGCTATCCTTGCTAGCCTGCTAAGGAATTCCGAGTATGCAGGAGGGAGACACTTTGCAGGGCAAGGTTCTGCTGAAAATGATTATACCATTCAGGGATGTCTGGACGGACTGACACTAGCACAAAGTGTGAAGAGGAACTCGGCAAAACTAGCACAGAAGCTGGAAGCAGATGCGCCATTGTATAATTACCAGTCTGTCTGAACAGCCCTGTCCTCCTTCATCTCCAATTTCCCGGGTGCCCTCCAGTGGCGTAGCTAAGGAGCTGTGGGCCCCGATGCAAGTTTTACATGGGGCCCCCCAAACACTCTATACATAACAATTGATACGGCATGCCAAAACCTGCCAATGGCAACTACAGTGTCAGAGGTGCAAGAAGAGGCTGGGAAACAGTTTGTTAGTGATTACTACTATTCACAGCATCTATAGAAATGATTATTATGAGCACAGGACCAATAGAGAGGTAATAATGTAGATGAGGGAGAGCCCTTCGGGGCCCCTCTGGCCCAAGGGCCCCGATGCGGTCGCTACCTCTGCACCCCCTATTGCTACGCCCCTGGTGCCCTCTGACTTGCTCAGCCACTCCCTTCAGTGTCAAAATGAAGGGGAGGGGCGGGAGGGGAGAGAGTTCAGTGCGTGCATGGGAGATGCAAGTAGGAAGAAAAATCTCCATTCAGAGAAGCAATTACGGAACAACTGATCTACGGATAGTTGCCGGTAACTCCGCCCCAGCCCTTGCCCCGCCCTAGTCCTCAGCCTCTGTGGCCTGCCCACAAATCCGGCCCTGCCTGCTGGGCCAATAGCCAGAGTAGAAAGACTAGTGGCGGATCCTCAGAAACGAATAGAGAGGGTTGAACAAATGCAGGCTAAGTTTGAAAGGAGAGGTTATCCAAGGGAGGTGCTCACTAGGCCGAAACGAGTTGGAAATAGGGGTTCAGTTGGATCTAGAATTCCTTTAGTGACCACATATAATAGCTGGAGTGATCGCATTTGGATAGCTGTTAGGAAACACTGGAAAATCCTACAGGAGGCCTTCCCCTATGTGGAGGAGTTTAGATATCCACCTTTGTTGTCATATAGACGACCACCCACGATCAGGGATAAAGTTGTGAGTATCTATAAATGTAGTAAAGAGAAGAGTGTCAGGAGGGGCACCTACCCGTGTTTGCATTGCCACATGTGTGGGTCGGTTAATAAAGGGGACTGCTTTACTCATCCTTCTAGTGGAAATTTTTTTTTCATTAACGGTTATTATAGTTGCAAATCTTCTTTTGTTGTCTATTTTCTCAAGTGCCCTTGTGGTTTAGGGTACGTGGGACAGACAACACAACCCCTTAGGGATCGGATATCGTCACATAAAAGTGCAATAAGAAAGGGGGATGAGGATCAGGCAGTCTCCTGTCATTTTAAACAGTACAATCATTCAATTGCCCAATTGAGGGTGCAAGTAATTGATCATGTCCCTTTAAGTCCTAGGAGAGGTGACCGCCAGAGAATGTTACTTATGAAGGAGGCGGAATGGATTCATAGATTGGGAACTTTGGGGAGGGGTGGCTTGAATAGGGAATACAATTTACTGCCATGTATATGATTATAATGACATGATTTAGTGGGAGGTGTCCTCTTCTGTTAATGGGGTGGGTTTTATTTTAATATTGTGGCTGAACTGTTTGTTTTTATTTTTACTTTCAGATGTACAAAATGCCTGTAGCCGGAGGACGCAGAGGCAGCTTTATCCCTATCCCCGTTGGTTGAACAGTGTGTGCGGACTGGTGAGTGAACAACTGCGGCTGCTTCTTTTGATGTTACGTGGCGCTGGTTTAGTTACCAGGGTCACGTTTATGTTATTTTGAAGTGAGCAATGTGCACGCCCCTCTGTTATTGTTATGGGGCCATGCGCATTAGATCAATAGGTGAGCGATGTTTAAGCTCCCTGTGAGGCGCATGACCATGCGTTGTGATGACTGCTTCTATCTAGGAGGCAGTCGTTGCTATGCACGCATGGCCACGCTGATCAGGTTGCTAAGAGAGGAGCGTTGTATAAGCCCTTCTGGCACAAGGGTCACGTAACTGCTTGTCATGGTGACGTAGCACTTTCAGGAAGCGGCCTCCGTTGAGCTCACACGCTGCCATACGCTGCGGGGAAAGTTAGGTGAGAGAATGCACAGATGCGCATATGATTTGCATAAGATATGAGCGGTTTTCTTCTAAGTCCGCTTGTGAGGGACGGGCCAGCGTGACGCTGTGGATAGCATTATGGGATGTCCGAATTTGAATACTAGAGGTTGTAGTCTTCCTTCTGGTCCACATAGCTGCCTGGGCGCTCCGATTGGCTGCAGGTACTTGACTCTGATTGGTGAAGGTGTATTGAGAGGGCTATTTAAAGGCATGTTGGTGCTGATTTAGTGTGACATAACTTTGTACAGCTTGAGAAAGATCTGTTGATCGAAACAGCGCTGCTGTCGCTGTGGAAGAAGCTTGTCATGCTTTTTAAAGAATAAAGAGCTTTAAATACTACAGATGGTGCTGGCTTGACTGTGGAGGGGCTTCTGCCGAGCAGCAACATGCTGCTGGTTCGCCTGGTCCTTCTAGTGCACACAGATTAAGAGCTGCGTGCGCGCGCGCCAGGTGACAGGACCTATATGCTAGTAGAAGGGGAGTCAGCTGATCAAGCCGATCAGCTGACTCCAGCTATGCTCCGGATTGGCTGAGTGACTGGGGCGGCGCTGTGGAGCGCTCTGAGTATTTATAGGACTTGCCTGTCAGTTGCAAGTTGTCTGCTGTTGCGAATGCTTACGTGTGAGCCTAGTCAGATCTTACAGTGTGTTAGAACCAGCCGGAGCTGGGAATTCACACTTAGTCAGATTCCGTTGATAGCCTTAAAGCATAATTGTATTGTAGACTTGTGTACCATCTGTTAGTCTAGTTCCCAGGTGTTGGAACCAAGGACTCCAGACCTAGACTAGGATATTACTACTGTTCACCTGTTAGTCTAGTTCCCAGGTGTTGGAACCAAGGACTCCACACCTAGACTAGGATATTACTACTGTTCACCTGTTAGTCTAGTTCCCAGGTGTTGGAACCAAGGACTCCACACCTAGACTAGGATATTACTACTGTTCATCTGTCAGTCTAGTTCCCAGGTGTTGGAACCAAGGACTCCACACCTAGACTAGGATTGTTATATATTACTGTTTACCTGTTATGATCTCTGGCTTTCCTGACCACTCTCCTGCTTACTGATTCGGTACTTCCGCCTATCTGATAAACTGTTGCCGACACTGCCTGTACCTGGATACCGAATCAGTCTTTTGTTTCTGTACTTTATCTGTCCGTATGTTGCTGACCTTGCTTGTCTGACCTTTCTGGCTGTCACCTAACCCTTAGGTGTTCAGCCTTACTGTACTGTCTGTGACACTTGCTCCTCAGGTGTTCATTAGCTGCAAACTCAGTCTTATGGTCACCAGCTCCTCAGGAGATCATCTTGCAGCACAGTCAGTGGTCCCTGCCCCTCAGGGGTCCACTGGCTGCAGTACAGTCTGATTCCCTGCTCCTCAGGGAATCCTCGGCTGCAGTACAGTCTGATTCCCTATTTCTCAGGGAATCCTTGGCTGCAGTACAATCATAATCTCTCATTCCACCAGTTATCACTCTTGCAGCCCAGTCAGTGGTCCCTGCTCCTCAGGTGTCCACTGGCTGCAGTTCAATCTGAATTCCCTGCTCCTCAGGGAATTCTTGGCTGCAGTACAATCTGTATTTCCTTCTCCTCAGGACATCATCCTGCAGCGCAGTCAGTGGTCCCTGCCCCTCCGGGGTCCACTGGCTGCAGTACAGTCTGATTACCTGCTCCTCAGGGAATCCTTGGCTGCAGTAGTGTCTGTATCTCCCGTTTCTCGGGAGATAACTTCTCCTATTACTGTTGCACCAAACACAATACCACATTGAGTGTCCGATGTCTAGCTATACTAGTATTATTGGTGATTCTACAGATCACCACATAATCAGGTATAGCATCTGTATTGTTGGTGATACTGCAGATCACCAATAATCAGAAAAATTCTGTGTTGCTGACACCAATCGTTACAGAACAGCAGACCAAAACATTATGGACGCACTGCGCAGCCAAGTTGAAGGAGTAGCCACTTCGGTGGACAACCTCATCAGGGTGCTTGATGCCCAACAGACGCAGATTACAGCTCTGTCTGGGTCAGTACAGATCCTTCAAACGGCTGTGAATACAGTGCGATCCCCTCCAGTTACAGACCTACGCATGTCTGTACCTGAAAAGTTTTCTGGACATAGATCTGACTTTCAGAATTTCAGAAATCGAGTGCTATCATATTTTGAGTTGAGGCCTACCCTGTCAGGAACTGAGCCTCAGAGAGTTACGTTCATAAAGACCCTTTTATCAGGGGATTCACAAACATGGGCATATAGTCTTCATGCAGAACATGAGGCATTGTCATCAGTTCAGGAATTTTTTAAGGCCATGGCCATCATATATAATGATCCGGATATTGCTTCCACCGCTGAACGGAAGCTAAAGACCCTGCGGCAGGGTCGGGATCCGGTAGAGGTTTACGCAGCAGAGTTCAGGAAGTGGGCTGTATCAGCTAGATGGGGAACATATGCACTATTGGACTGTTTTCTGTCAGGTTTATCTGATGCAGTTTCAGATTTGATGTTAGGACATCCTGAGCCCGATGTGCTCCAGTTGCTACTGCTTCTCCCGCTCCTGCTGCCGCAGCTCCACCTCCTTTACTTCTGGAACCAGCACCAATGGCTGTTTCTATGATACCTGAACCCAGAGTACCAATGCCTGAACGCTTTTCAGGGGATCGCTCTAAATACCGCTCCTTCCAGCATTCATGTGAACTTAATTTTGCTCTCCAGCCTTGTACCTTTGCTAATGAGGAAGTTAAAGTGGGATTCATTATCTCATTATTACAAGGAGAACCACAGTCCTGGGCGCATAAACTGATGGAACAAAAGGATCTATTGTCTAAGTTCGTCAGAAAGTTTTTTTTACCAGTACGGCCATTTTGTATGATGACCCACAGAGGGGTGCCACGGCTGAGATCTCTCTTCACAACCTCAAACAAGGCCGGAAACCAGTAGAGGAATATAGCTCTGAATTCAGGCGATGGGTATCAGACACTGATTGGAATGAGGGTGCTCTAAAACATCAGCATCGGCTTCAATTATCTGAATACATCAAGGATGAGTTAGCTCGAACAGGCATACCAGCAACTCTGGATGATTTCATACTGTCAGCTATTCAGATCGACCATCGTTTTCAGGAACGCCAATTAGAGAAGTCCAGTGCATATGTCTTCCGTAGCTCTTGGACACCCTCGAACCAGTCACCCTCTCCGGTATCTGCTTCTTCTAACAATCAACCGGAACTAATGCAACTTGGGGTAATGCGTTCTCCCTTAACTGAGGAAGAAAGAACGCGAAGACGACAAGGAAACCTCTGCTTTTACTGTGGAAACCCCGGTCATTATTTAAGGAATTGTCCTGTCCGCCCAACGGGTAAGAATGATAACTCTCAGTTTCAAACATCCGTTCCTGTAACCAGTCCCAGCAAATCTAATTATTCCTATTCTTTTCCAGCTACCAAGGAAAATCCTTAGAACATCAGCCATCATCGATTAAGGAGCCTGCAGTTGCTTTATGGACAGCTCTTTTGCTACAACACATCAATTTCCTGTTCGTTCCCGGAAAAAAACACTTCACATCCATCTGGCAGATGGTTCCTTTATCAGTTCTGGGTAAGTAAACATGGAGACTATTCCAGTACCTACTAGTATTTCAGATAATCATTAAGAACTGCTTAATTTTGATCTGGTGTCATCTCCTTTATATCCTGTTATTCTAGGACTACCATGGCTCCGTGCTCACAATCCAATTATAAACTGGTCTACTGAAGAAATAACCTTTAATTCTCTTTACTGTGGAAACTGATACTCCAATCAAGATTCAACGTCCTCTGGTTCTTTGTTGTGTACCTCTTCTTTAACTAAAACCATTCCTGTGCAGTATCACGATTATCTAGATGTTTATGATAAAAAAAGAGCCGATCAGCTTTCTCCACATCGATCATACGACTGTCCAATTGATCTTCTGCCAGGTACAGCCATTCTGTTTGGCAGAATGTTCCCTCTTTCTGAACCAGAACAGGCAGTTTTAAAGGACTACATTGAGGATAACCTATAGAAAAGGGTTCATCCGTCCTTCCACTTCTCCAGCTGGTGCCGGTATATTTTTTGTTCAGAAGAAAGACAAGACATTGAGACCATGTATCGATTACTGAGCACTGAATAAGGTTACAATAAAAAACCTTTATCCTCTTCCATTGATGCCTGAATTATTTAAAAAACTACGTGAAGCAAGAATCTTCACCAAACTGGATTTAGAGGAGCTTACAACTTGATCAGAATAAGGAGGGGAGATGAATGGAAAACTGCCTTCAGATCTTGTTATGGACACTGAGTACCTAGTGATGCCATTTGGACTTTGCAACGCTCCAGCTACTTTTCAGCATTACATTAATGATATACTCCAAGATTGTATTGATCAATTTATTATTGTGTACTTAGATGACATCCTTATCTTCTCTTCCTCTTTGGAGATCCACCGGCATCAAGTTTGTCAAGTACTTGCCCGTTTAAGGCTTCATAAACTGTATGTAAAATCAGAAACATGTGAATTTGAAAGAGAATCAATCCAGTTTCTCTGACTCATTATTTCTGCAGAGGGACTCACTATGGATCCACAGAAGGTTCAAGCTATCCTCGATTGGCCACCACCTAGTAATAAGAAGGCAGTTCAAAGATTTGTGGGCTTTGCTAACTTTTATCGAAAATGTATCAAAAAATGTTCCGCTATAATTCTTCCTATTACGCAACTCACCCGTCAACAGAATCGATTTTTCTAGACTCCGGAGGCCCAGTTGGCATTCAATAAACTTAAAAAACATTTTACTACTGCTCCTGTTCTGAGACATCCAGACCCTGCTTTAGCCTTCATCATGGAAGTAGATGCTTCTGAAACAGCTGTCGGGGCGATTCTTTCTCAAAGTCAAGATGCGAAAGCTGTTCTCCATCCTGTGGCTTTTTTTTCCAGGAAACTTTCTGATACGGAAAGAAACTCTGTTGTAGGTGACAGAGAACTGTTGGCCATTAAGGATGCGTTAGAGGAATGTCGATACTTGTTTAAAGGTGTGGCTCACCCTATACTTATTTACACGGATCACAGAAATCTTGAATATCTGAAGACCGCAAAACGATTGAATCTCAGACAAGCCAGATGGGCATTATCCTTTTCCAGATTTACTTTTCATATTACATACCGTCCTGGATCAAAGAACACAAAACCTGATGCTCTTTCCCGTATGTTTCCTGATGATGAGGTACAAACCAATCTATATGCGATTTTGAGCATTCCTGTGACGTGATCCTTGATCTGCCTGTTTTCCTGTCCATGCTGTTGCTGACCCTGGCCCGTCCGACTGCCCGACCTGTTGATAACCTCTGCTTAATACGATTACCCGATTTGTTGCCGACCTCTGCCTGTCTGAGAACCCGATCTGTTGCCGACCTCTGCTTAGTACGATTACCCGATTTGTTGCCGACCTCTGCCTGGCCAAGAACTCAATCTGTTACTGATCAGCACATCGGTCTCCAGTCTACCAGGTACGTTACAAGCTTCAGGTAAGTGGAGAGTTCTGGAGGGAACTGGCAAAGGGAAACCCGGGAAGCTGCAGGGGACTGTAGAGCACCCAGAGGCTACTGGCAGGCTGAGGGAAACCCAGGGAAGCTGCAGGTGACTGGAGAGCTTCTGGAGGGAACTGGCAGGCTGAGGGAATCCTAGGGAAGCTGCAGGTGACTGGAGAACATCCGGAGGGAACTGTCAGGCTGAGGGAATCCCAGGGAAGCTTCAGGTGACTGAAAAGCTTCCAGAGGGAACTGGCAGGCTGAGGGAAACCCCGGGAAGCTGCAGGTGACTGTAGAGTTCCCAGAGGGGAACTGGCAGGCTGAGGGAATTCCAGGAGGCTGTGGGTGACTGGAGAGTTCCTGGTGGGAACCGGCAAACTGGGGGGAATCCCCAGGGTGCAGCAGACAGAGAGATGACAGGGAGATCCCAGGAAGGGGTTCGGATAGGCAGGGATACAGGCAAAGAAATGACTGGCAGGTTAGGACTGACAGGCAGGGATAATGGCAGGAATCCTGTGTTAGTGTAACGATTGGTGTCGGCACGCAGAGAGAATCTGATTATTGGTGATCTGCAGTATCACCAAGAATGCAGATTTATACCTGATTATTAATGATCTGCAGAATCACAGATAATACAGATATATTGCTAACCTCTGGACACCTATAGGAATGAAAGTGTTTGGTGTAACAGTAGTACTTTGAGAAACACACCTGCTGGGCAGGTGATATTAGGCAGTAAAGGAACACTGCTCTGAGAGTACAGGAACCTTCCAGCAGCCTGAGACTCTCCAAGGGGTGGAGTCAGGCTGGAGACAGGAAGGGCCAGAGAGTGAGTGACACCTGAAGGTGGATGTCACTATCTGGTCTGGAGACTATCTCTTAAGAGGAGAGATAGCTCTCAAGAATGGACACGCCTGGTCGGTAACACACGGACAGATAAAGTACAAAGACAGAAGGCTGATTCGGTATCCAAGGCAAGCAGGGTCTGGCAACGGAATATCAGATATGCGAGGTACCGAATCAGAAGACAGAAGAGTAGTCAAGAAAGCAAATCCCTCCATGTAAATCTTGGTTTTACCAAAGGTTACTTTCGCTAGACAATGATGATAGCAATGAGCAGACCAGCTTGTTAGCTGACCCGTAGCCCAATTGATCTAAGGGCGAGTGAATTTGTAACCATGGCATGCCAAGAATGATTGTGGAGGTTGCCATTCGTAACACAAAAATGGTAAACTTTCTTTATGTAACACCCCTATTGTGACCCCCAAGTCTGGGGTCTGGGAGAGAGGGTGATTACTCTGCAGAGGGGAATCATCCACTGCAGTGACCCAAATCTGTTGTTTTAGTGGGGAGATCGGAATCCCCAATCTCTTAGCAAATTCATAGTCCATAAAATTAGCTGTTGAGCTAGAATCAATGAAGGCCTCAGTGGTCTCTGTCTTATCCTTCCACGATATAGTACAAGGAAGAAGGAGATGTTTATCATCTAGAGGAAACAACCGTTTGGGACAACTCTGAACTTTATGACCCTCCTCTGCACAGTATAGACAGAGCTGTTTTGTCTCTCTGCGCTTCTGCTCCACCTAGGACAACTTCGACCGCCCAATCTGCATTGGTTCTGGTGGAGGTGAGTCGGGTGGTGATGTATCAGATGGAAATGAATCAGGTTGAGGCGCGGTGTGGGAAACATATCTCACATCGTTCCTACCCCGATAATATACGTCTCTGATAACGTAGGCGACGATCAATTCTGATGGCTAATGAAATGGCCTCATCAATAGACTTCGGCTCGGGGTGACCCAACATCAGATCAGAGAACGCGTCTGACAACCCTGATAAAAAACAGTCCAGAAGTGCGAATGAGTCCCATCTAGCTGAAACTGCCCACTTCCTGAACTCAGCTGCATAATTTTCCACCGGACCCTTGCCCTGCCGTAATGTCTTGAGCTTCCGCTCAGCGGTAGAGGCAGGGTCCGGGTCATCATAAATTATAGCCATAGCTTTAAAAAATGCCTCAACCGAGGCCAAAGCACTATCACCTGGCTGGAGATTATATGCCCACGTCTGGGAATCCCCTGACAATAGTGTCTTGATAAATGTAATTCTTTGTGCTACAGTTCCTGAAGAATTAGGTCTCAACTCAAAGTGTGATAACACTCGGTTTTTAAAGTTCTGAAAGTCAGATCTGTGGCCAGAAAACCTTTCAGGTACAGACATGCGTATGTCTGTGCTAGGAGGAGATCGCACTGCGTCCACAGCCGTCTGATAAACTTGCACCGTCCCACACAAAGCGTTGATTTGAGTCTGGTGACTGTCTAGCACTCGGATGAAAGTTTCCACCAAGGTGGTGAGTGCATTAAGACGGCTGTGAAGTGCGTCCATTTGGGTTTGGTCTGCCGTTCTGTAACGATTGGTGTCGGCACGCAGAGAGAATCTGATTATTGGTGATCTGCAGTATCACCAAGAATGCAGATATATACCTGATTATTGATGATCTGCAGAATCACAGATAATACAGATATATTGCTAACCTCTGGACACCTATAGGAATGAAAGTGTTTGGTGTAACAGTAGTACTGTGAGTAACACACCTGCTGGGCAGGTGATATTAGGCAGCAAAGGAACACTGCTCTGAGAGTACAGGAACCTTCCAGCAGCCTGAGACTCTCCAAGGGGTGGAGTCAGGCTGGAGACAGGAAGGGCCAGAGAGTGAGTGACACCTGAAGGTGGATGTCACTATCTGGTCTGGAGACTATCTCTTAAGAGGAGAGATAGCTCTCAAGGTCGGACACGCCTGGTCGGTAACACACGGACAGATAAAGTACAAAGACAGAAGGCTGATTCGGTATCCAAGGCAAGCAGGGTCTGGCAACGGAATATCAGATATGCGAGGTACCAAATCAGAAGACAGAAGAGTAGTCAAGAAAGCAATAAGTCATAACAGATATCAAACAATGCCCAGTCTGGGTGCGAGGTCCGTGGTCTCAGCACCCTGGAACTAGTCTGATGTATAACACAAATTATAATACAGTTCCCTAGTCTGGGTGCGAGGTCCGTGGTCTCAGCACCCTGGAACTAGTCTGGAGTATAACACAAATGATAATACAGTTCCCTAGTCTGGGTGTGAGGTCCTTGGTCTCTACACCCTGGAACTAGCTTAAGCATAAACAGAATAACAGTTCAAGTAATCTGGCTCAGTGTGAATTCCCAGGTCCACCTGGTTCAAACACACTGTTGGATCTGACTAAGGTTTGAGTGCTTCCACGTAGTGTTCGCAACGGCAGACAACTTGCAACTGGCCAGCAGTAACTATATATGGAGTAGTGCTCTCCAGCACCACCCCTAATTGATCAACCAATAGTATCCTGCTCTGGAGTCAGCTGATCGGCGTGATCAGCTGACTCTCTCTGCCCAGTATAAGAATTCTGCCTCTCAGCGCGCACGCGCGTATTCCTAAGCCTGTGTGCACTAACAGACTCAGCCACACCAGACACACGCCGCCGCGTGCAAACCGCCGCGCTGGACGCGGAACCAGCCGCCTTACTGTCGTTGCATGCGGCGGCTTTTCCGCGTTCTGCCCTGCTACCAGACACACGCTTCCGTATGCAAACCACCGCATTGGACACGAAATCAGCCGCCTCCTCAGTAGCACACGCGGCGGCTTTTCCGCGTTCTCTCACAGTTAGGCTGCTGAAAGAAAGGTGACTGACAGCCAGGCAGGTTTAGCAATAGGGATATGTGAGCAGGGTATCCAGAAGGGGAGTGCCTGGTTGAGGGAATGCCAAAAAGGGGGGAAATCCAGGAAAGTGAAAGGGGGAAAGGTGGCTGTGACCAGGGATGCAACAGCATCCTAACAGTGAGAGTGCAGGGTTTTTATACCCTACCTATCAATTAGTGACAGGTGTAGACACTGCATAAGAGGGTAGCAGCCTAGCAACAGAGGCAGAGACGCTGAACCCAGAGGGCTGTCGGGTCGGCGTCTCTCCACCATTACAGAAAAGTATCTGTGTTTGAGACAAGAAGAGACAGAGCACACTCAGGGGAACAGTACAGCAGTAGATTTGGTGAATTCAGAATAATCTCACCTCTAGAAGTTGCTGGCGAACCTGTACAGGAGCAGCCAGCGTGCAGGCTTCTATCCCTCTAGCCAGGGATCAGGCACAAAGGAAGCTGGATTCCTCTTTCACTCGGATGGTTGTTGGCGAGCGGCTCTGAGGTTGTACACCCTGTCTGTGTGCGAGTCCGCTATATGAGGTTGTACAAACAGATTGTGGAGGATTTCAAAGCATCAGCTCCAGGAGTGAGGGATCTAAAAGCAAAGCTCCACGCTGCTCCATGAGTCTTGCACAGGCAGTTCACAGGCAGTTGGAGTGGTGGTCTAATTGTAATGCAGCAATGCGTGTAGGAAGGAAGAAACGATGGCTGCCGTATAGTGTTGATTAAGATTTATTAAAATATATTGCAACGCGTTTCAGGAGACCAAGTCCTCCTTTCATCAGGCAAACATGAAACGAGTGAAAGAGGAATCCAGCTGCCTTTGTGCCTGATCCCTGGCTAGAGGGATAGAAGCCTGCACGCTGGCTGCTCCTGTACAGGTTCGCCAGCAACTTCTAGAGGTGAGATTATTCTGAATTCACCCAATCTACTGCTGTACTGTTCCCCTGATTGCGCTCTGTCTCTTCTTGTCTCAAACACAGATACTTTTGCCACCAAGGTGGATACCAAGAGCAGCACCTTTATCCTTCCCCTTTTCCAACCTGCCACACTGATCGCTCCTTCTGTTTGCCAGAAGTAAACCGCCTGCTTCTTTTCCAAATATATTACAGAAAAGGAGACGGAGAAAGGAGCTGCGTGGGCCTTAGCGGTTGGAGTGTAATGAGCGATCGTTACATTCTGCCACCCTAGCAGGAGCCAGTGCAGGAGCGAGGAAAGGTAAGTGGCACGAGCAATCATGACAGGTGCTAATTTGTATACAGACTGGAGACTGCGAGAAAATCTGCATCGATCTGGCAAAATTAGCATCTCATTGATGTCTAGCAGTCAATAATAATGATGCTGCTGCTATACCTATAAATCCTTATTTAATAGTAGACTTTGTGCTATTTTTAATATCATATTTTGCTGTAATGTCAATACACATTTCATCAGGTAGCGTAAACATAGCAGCATGAGTTTACAGAGGTAAAAACTTATCTTCATTCTGGCTCCTTAGAGCCTCTTCTCATTTCATCATGGTAAGTTACAGGCAAAAATTGCATGAAAAAAAAAATCAAACCACTTTTTACAAAGAAATCCAGCAGAGATGGTTAGCCAGCAGTGCAGGACTAGTAAAGTATTTCTTTCTGGACACCGTAGACCTGATTTTCTAATGTTCTCTGAGCTGGAGATGATTGCAGAATATACTTTGCAGACTACATTTAGTCTGAAATTGCCACTAAAAAGTTGCTTAGAGCAATCAGCCTTGATATCGGTTTACCCTTGCAATGGCAAAGAGTTAATGTAAATGAAACCCCCTCACTAGCGATGAGCGAGCAACATTTGCAAGTTCGGTCACATGACGAATCGGCCCCAATCTCATCATGAAAGGCAACAACATGGATTTTCCATAAAAATAATTGTAAATAAAGTAAAAAAAAAGTTCATACAATCTTTAGATCGATTTTATCCCTTAATAGCGATCAAAAGATTGCTAGCAGATTCTAAATATGGCTCACTAAATGTATTCTTACCCATAGGTATTTAAAGCAGTGAATTTGCAAAGTTTCAATGTTTTGCCGGATATCTCTGTACAGCTGCAATAGGACTGTATTGTATAGGGATACCTGCCGAAAGTGCTACAATGCTTTCCTGTAAAAACAATGGTAAATATAAAATAATAAATATAGGTAAGTAGCAGTAAGATAATTATAGTATAATCTTTTCAATTTTTAGCCCTCATTAATAGCAGTCAAAAGACGTGATTTATCGATCCTTTCACTTCAACTTACGAACGTTTCACTTTTCATTACAACTGATTTTCTCTAATCGAACGTGCCACACAAACCTAAATTGTGAGATTCTCGTAAATCGATCAGATCGTCCAATAAAAATCTCACAAATCTGCCAGCGACTATTTAACTCATTCCTACCCCTCACAAGAAGAAATGAAATTGCCAGGGACTACTTCCCACCAATAACCTTTTGGCTGGTTCAGACGGACGTTTGGAGGCGTCGCGTTTGTTGGCGTCGCGGTTGCGGGCTTTCAGCAGCGTTTGTGTTGCGTTCGGATGCAGTCGCGTTTTTTCTTCCCCTAGAGGGACATTAGCCATCCAGGGACTCCTTGAACGCCAGGGAAAATCGGGACCCGAACGCCGCGTTCGTGCAAACGCGCTTGAAAGCTTGGTACAAACGCTCCCATTCACTTGAATGGGAGCGTTTAACACCAAGCCCCGAACGCTGGCTGTGAACGCTCTGCAAGCGTCCGTCTGAACCAGCATACTCTGTTTGTTACATAGTTACATATGTCTATTAAGTTCAGCCAAAAAATATGGTACAACACTAACCTGCACCCTAACATATCTCAGTTAATCCAGAGGAAGGCAAAACACCTTTACAAGCAATATCAACTGTGCAAAAGTCTCCCAGCTCCACTACTAGAAGCTGCCATTGCATGGATAACCACCAGCAAGCAAACAAATACTCGAAATATTTTGGACAGTACTTTTTCATCTACTTTGTGGTACTTTTTCCATTGCAAAGTGCTAAAAAGTTAATGTAAATTGAAGATGAAAATGTATCTCCTAGGAGAAAAATCAGGAGAAAAAGTGAATTACATATGGCCCAATATGTCAGACATCTTAGATGGATGAAACCAAAGTGGAGATGTTTAGCCATAATGCACAATGCCACATTGACAAAAGCCAACATATCATCAAAAATACCTCATACCAACTTTGAAGCATGGTGGCAGAGTGGTAATGGTTTGGGCATGATTTTCAGTCACAGGGCACTTCGCAGTAATTGATTTGCCCATGAACTCTTGTTCATGCTCTGTATACCAAAGTATACAAATGTGTGTGGGGGACAGCAATACCACACAAAGCAATATGTGGCACAACACATTGCGAATGAGACCGATGCAGCCAGTGAAGGATCTTACCGTTTATTTTTATTATTTTATTATTAGGATACAAAGATTTTAAACCAGACTGTGTTTGAAGTTACACTTTGTAACACTGTAAGGATAAGAAATAGAAACTGACAGATATTAAAGGACAGTTGTAACCTTTTAGAGGCTACCATTCATAAAGCATTACCGCATTACAGCTGACTTTACCGAGCACTTAGCAAAATGTAAATGCATAGAAGCTGTTACCACATGAAAAGTTCAAATTACCGAGCAGTGAGGTAAATTGTGCGGTGATTATCTCAACACATGCCACTAAATGTCAATTCATAAAGATTAGAGCAGGAGGTATTGGGACAGAGAATACCGCTTGCTTGGCGGAGGCGATAAGCATGCGGATAAGAGCAAAGTAGGCTGTGCAGGGAGCCAAAGTTTCTGCGAATCTGTGCAGGGAGCCAAAGTCTGTGTGAGTCAGTCTGTTCGAGTCTGTGCAGGGAGCCGAAGTCTGTGTGAGTCAGTCTCTTCGAGTCTGTGCAGGGAGCCGAAGTCTGTGTGAGTCAGTCTGTTTGAGTCTGTGCAGGGAGCCGAAGTCTGTGTGAGTCAGTCTATTCGAGTCTGTGCAGGGAGCCGAAGTCTGTGTGAATCAGCCTTTTCGAGTCTGTGCAGGGAACCGAAGTCTGTGTGAGTCAGTCTGTTCGAGTCTGTGCAGGGAGCCGAAGTCTGTGTGAGTCTGTGCAGGGAACCATAATTACAGCTTGTAACAAAAGTGAGATAACCACACATCTGCTGTACCACTCAATGGGCTGCGGTAATTTACCGAACTTCAAAGGCAGCTGTGAAAATGTTTATGAATTAGCACACAAAGGTCTAAAATACCGAATGTGGTATTTTCCGCCCAGAATTTTTTAAGAACACACTTTTGTGAATGATAGCCAAAGAGGCCCTGAACTCAGAACTTATTCTCTGCTCTCAAAGATACACAACAGCATAATAACCTTTAAATAAAAACATTTCTTATGCAGCGGTCATAGGTGTCCCCCAATATCCACCAGCATTAATAAATGACCCACAATAAATGCAGCAGTCATACGATACGTGTCACCCAGTATTCACTAGGATTAATAAGTGTTCCCCAATATCCACTACCAGTCATAGGTGGACCCCAATATATTCCTGCAGGCACAGATGGCCCCAACACATACCAACACCCATAGTTGGTCCCCAATCTCATTTGACACCGACATACGAGGTTTCCAAAAACGCAAATTTCACATTTTTGTGTAATTATGAGTAATTGTAAAATTATAGATTATAATTTTCATTATGAGTGAAATTGATTACACATTTTCTTGAAATATTGCATTAGAATTTCACAATTCTGATGCAAAATTTCAATGTGTGCGAATTTCAAGCTCAACACTATTGTACATCCCCACTCCTCATTTTTGTTGTTGAAGTGGAGTTACACTTTAAGATCTAGTGTATAATATAAGATAATAATGCATCAGTATGCTGCAGTGTTACTCACATTATGACAGAGGATTCCCATTCCCACACCATCCACCCTTTAAGGGTACTTTATAGATTCTACAGTTAAGCATTTGCAATTTTTTTTTTTTTGGGGGGGGGGGGGGGGGGGGCTCCATCTTTTGATATGTACCTGTCCACACTTCATCCCTCTTTTGTTATTGTCTTGTCAATCATAGTTGACGATTTGCTTTCAGCTGCAATACCAAACACTGACATGTTCCAGGAATAGCTATTTATGCTGTACTAATCAAAATGATTATAGTTGATCACAGGTGAAAGCCAGTTAGCTGGTTGTGCGATGGAAAGGTGATTAGTTATCTTTGATTGAGATTACATTTTTTTTAAAGAGGGTTTTTTATATTGTGTTCTGATCTGTTGCTTTTATAGCTTTCTCTTTGTTGTTATAAGTACAGAGTAAATACAGCTAGAAAGGGGTAATTCTTTCCTATACACTGCTACATATTATGAAAGGAATTTTATTTAACATGAATTGTATTTAATAATTACCTGTAATATGATATTTTCTTTATTTGCAAAATATGCAGTTTTCCTGAGAGTGGCTTAAAATGGTAAATAAAATAAAGATGCAAACATAATGCAACTGCCACATGGCTCCTTGGGGCACAATGAACTCTAGGGTCATTTCGTACAAATGTGCTCATCCCAAGTATCCTATGCTCCATGTCATAAAAAAGGCGCTCACAGCTGCAAATCCCCCATGTTAGAACTTGTCTGGAATGCACGTTTCTGCTCTTTCCTGTTACATTACAACATCTGCAGGTGCAGTGCTGACTAGTGAATAAGAATACATTAACAATAACAATTAAAAGGACTGATAAGCCTCAAAATAAATGTGTGCTTGTTAATTGTTTAGTGAAGAGAAAAATTAAATTGATAAAATTCAGCTTTGATGTGGTTTCAGTTGCTCAGTTCACTGTTTTGATGTCCCAGAAGTCCAATAAGTACCTATTGCTGAGATAATGAAACTTTACAACAATGTACTCCAAGCATTATACAACCAGTAAGTATTCCATTTGAATCTAAGCCCTTTTCTCTAATGCCGGGCATACACAGCTCGTTTTTTTTTTTTATCAATCGAGCCGCTGATGGCTGGATTGATAATTTCCGACAGGCCCGATCACCGCGCGGATCGATTCCCCGCTCGATACCCGCGGGCGGACAATAGCAAAAACCGAAAAGATAAGGAGCGCCCGCGGGGACGAGCATGAAACGATCCGGGTGGCCGCAGGGACGAGTGGGGATGCGCCCGCATCGAGCCGCTGGCTCGATTCCGGCGCATATTCTAGCCGTGTATGCCTGGCATTAGGGCTAGTTTACAGTGCTCAGTTGTGTTGCAGAATAATTCTGCATGTCAACTCATTGCCCATACAATGCTATGGGCCTGTTCACAGTACTGCGTTGTAATGGATCACATTATTCTAACTGCCTGCATGCAGGCTTTGTATTAAAGTCTATGTCCAGTTTCCATTGCAATTCACATTCATTATAACGTGTGATACGATCCTTATCAGGGATGCCGGTTCTTTCTTCAGTAGATCCCAACAAAAGTAAATAATTATTGACAGCCTATCTATCTCATCTCATAAGTTGCTTTGAATGAGTACAGGTGAAGGTCACTGGTTTTACTTTATTTATTATTTATTTATTGTATTTATAAAGCGCCAACATATTACGCAGCGCTGGACATTAGTTTAGGTTACAGTCAATATTTAAGGGTGACATACAGCAAAATGACAATACATGAATACAAGAAAGACCAGATCATGCAGCACAGTATGAGTACAAGGTAATGCTTAGTCAGTCACGGGATGGGAGCATGGAGGTTAGGTTCACTCAGATGCATAGCATGGGTTCACAGTAATGGAGGTGCATGATAAGGTAGGACACAAAAGGAGGAGGACCCTGCCCAAAGGCTTACAATCTAGAGGCAGAGGTAAGGACACGAAAGGTAGGGCACCAGAGTTCAGCTGTGGGTTTAGAGCACTTGTGAGGGGTAGTAGGCCAGAGTGAAAAGGTGAGTTTTGAGGGCTTTCTTGAAGATGTTGAAGGAAACGGCTGCCCTAATGGGTGGAGGTAGGAAGTTCCATAGTGTTGGAGCAGCTCTTGAGAAGTACTTTAATGTTTTATCTTTTTTTGTCACTGAAATCAGTCCTGTATTCTTCTTTCACCTGATGGTCTGTAAAGTAACAGGCAATAGGCTAATAGGCTAGACTCAGAACACCTCATATCCTTTCGGTAATGATGATATATTTAGGCCCTGTGATTACAAAATAAACAAAGTGGACACTAATAATTATTCTACATGTTGTGCATGCAAACATGAATTTACAAAGTTATGTGACTATGGTATTAAATGACCAGCTACTGGCTGATTGATTGGCAGCTGGTGGCTTTCATTTGCTAGCTCAGCTTCCACTTGCCAGACAAGAACAACTGCATTTTAGGAGAAATCTATTAACAGAGGAGATCCTTGTTATTTTAATATTACGAAAACTAAAAAAGGCTTTAACACTTAGACTCCCACCATCATAGGAGTTTTTGTGTTTCCACATCCATATGTCATGGTCTTCTAAAAGCATTTTAGTACAAATCTACTTCCGCCAACTATAGATGTTTTTGTTTCCCCATGTTCCTGTGCCACAAATTTAACTAAATATATTTAGTTCAAAGTTTTGTCTCAGTGCCAACTCTCTATTTGGCTTAAAGGGACTCAGAGCTGGAAAATTAAAAAGATTTTATACATACCTGGGGCTTCCTCCAGCGCCTTAAGCTCCGATCGCTTCCATGCTGCCGTCCTCCGCTGCTCGCAGCTTTGGGAACTGGGTCCTGTCACTGACGTCAGTTACGGCCAGCTACGCAGGAGAAGCGCACCCCCTATGTATCTTTCCAGCAGCTGCTGGAGAGATATGCAAATGGCGCACTTCTCTTACACCAGACTGGCTCCGACTGACGGAAGTGATGGGACCCGGTTCCCGAAGCTGCGAGCAGAGGAGGACAGCGGTGTGGGAGAGATTGGAGTTTATGGGTGTAACGATCAGTGTAACACAGAGAGGGTCTGATTATTGGTGATCTGCAGTATCACCAATAATACAGATATATACCTGATTATTGACGATCTGCAGTATCACCAATAATCAGATATATTACTAACCTCTGGACACCTGAGAGATATGAGTGTTTGGTGCAACAGTAATACTTTGAGAACAATATCAGGAGGACAGGTACAAAGGCAGTAAGGAATACTGCTAGAGTATGAGTACCTTTCAGCAGCCTGAGAATCTCCCGCAGGGAGGAGTCAGACTGGGAGAGGAAGGACCAGGGCGTGAGTGACACCAATAGGAGGATGTCACTGACTGGTCTGTGAACTATCTCTTAACTGAGGAGATAGCTCTCAAGGTCGGACAAGCCAGGTCGGCAACACACGGACATACAAAGTACAAAGACAGGAGGCTGATTCGGTAATCCTAAGGCAAGCAGGGTTTGGCAACAGAGTATCAGATATAGCAAAGTACCAAATCAGTGAACAGAAGAGTGGTCAGGAAAGCAGAAGGTCATAACAGATAATAAACAATGCCTAGTCTTGGGTGTGAGCTCCGTGATCATCAACACCCTGGAACTAGTCTGAAGTATAACAGAATGGTAACACAAGTCCCTAATCTTTGGGTGTGAGATCCTTGATCATCAACACCCTGGAACTAGTCTGAGGTATAACAGAATGATAACACAGATTCCTAATCTTTGGGTGTGAGGTCCTAGATCATCAACACCCTGGAACTAGTCTGAGGTATAACAGAATGATAACACAGATTCCTAATGTTTGGGTGTGAGGTCCTTGATCATCAACACCCTGGGACTAGTCTGAAGTATAACAGAATGATAACACAGATTCTGACAATAAGGTCTGAGTGCTTCCACGTAGTGATCGCAACGACAGACAACCAGAGAATGACCAGCACCCAGTATATATAGCCCAGCGCTCTCCAGCGCCTCCCCTAAGTGCTGGACCAATGGGAACTGGTACAATCGTCAGCTGACTGGCTTGGTCAGCTGACTCCCTTCTGGCTGTCATAAAAGTTCTGCCTCTCATCGCGCGCGCGCCCTTCTGAACCTGTGTGGACTATCAGTCCCAGCCACACCAGACATGTCTTGCATACCACCCGCCACGCTGGACGCGGAAACCGCCGCACCGCTATCAAGGCATGCGGCGGTTTCTCCGCGTTCGGCCATACTAGCAGATGTAGGCCCACGCGTGCAGACCGCCGCGTTGGACGCGGAAACAGCCGCCTTACTCTGAGCGCACGCGGCGGCTTTTCCGCGTTTTTTCACAGTGGGGCTGGAGGAAGCCCCAGGTATGTATAAAATCTTTTTAACTTTCGGCTCTGGTACACTTTAAGATCTGCAAAAAATTCCAAGCTAATGCAGAGTCATGTACATTTTACTGCAAATCTATGCAGCTAGAAAATAGACCAATAAAATGTCTACACTGCAATAGTCATTTAGTCCATTTACAATAGATATTTTATAATAATTATAATTCTGTATCATAATAATAAGCATAATTATCAATCATCTCAAATGTATTGGCTTCTCAATTACAATCTCTACTGTCTAATGTGGGCTTTATTACATGTCGATGCGGGCAATGCATTTAATAAACAAAATTTAAACATATCTGGTACTGGCATGTACTTTTTTTAAACAAAATGCTGGTTTATTAAAGTAACAAAACAAAAAAAAAACCCTGCAAAATGAATTGCTGGTACAAAATATTTAGGGATAATTTGTAGACATAAAAATCATCTAAAGTATTAAATTATAAAAACACCACTGTATGTACCAAATGCAACATAAAATGATTTTTTATCTGTGGGTAGGGTACGTAACACTTCCATTTTCAGATTGCATACAGTAATGATGGATTCCAGTTAATTTTGAGCTAGCTTTAGGGATATATACAGAACATGCTTATAAAGCAATTACCTAGACTTTCCCTTGAGATATTACAGGCAACCTAAACAACCCATAGGCTAGTATATCTAAAAGTTAGTGTATCTCATTGGATTAAAGACCAAACTCATGCCAGTTTTATAACTAAACTTCATGGAAATGTAAAAAGAAAAAAAGTGTGCATTTAAAATTACAAAACATTTTCTATGCAATAAAAATAATCTTCTAGCGTCTTGATTACAAGATGCCAGTATTCAACTCAACTGCTTCAGCATCTCTCCCTTCCAGAGTCAGACTGGGACACTGAGGGACCACCAGTGAATTTTCAGCCTGGGGCCCACTCACCCCATAATTTGAAGCTCACATACCTATGTATTCTGTCAAGTACTGCTGAAGATGTAAGTGGTACATAATAATATGATAGAAATTAGACTACTGTATGGATTAGATTGTGAACTCCTCTGAGGATAGTCAGCAACATGACTATGCAGGGGCGGTTCCAGGAATATTTTGGTGTGGGTAGTGTACAGGTGATGGATCCACTCCAGTGCAGTTTCTAGGCTAAAATGCACCCAGGGCGAGGGTGTAAAAATTGCGCCCCCCCCCCAGTATAGGTAGCCAGCTATAGGTCCCCCCCCCCCGAGTATAGGTGGCCAGGCATAGGTGAGCCAGTAAAGTTGCCCCCCGTATAGGTTAGGCAGGTAGTTGCCTCCAGTATAGGTAGCCAGTATAGTTGCCCCCAGTATATGTTAGATAGGCAGGCACCCCTCCCCCCGGTATAAGTTAGATAAGTAGGTGCCCCCAGTACAGGTTAGCTAGGTAGGTGCCTCCAATATAGGTTGCCAGTATAGTTGCCCCCAGCATAGGTTAGATAGGTAGGTACCCCCAGTATAGGTTAGTTAGGTAGGTAGGTGCCCTCAGTATAGGTAGCCAGTAGTTGACACCTGTAGAGGCTAGCTAAGTAGGTAGGTGCCCCCAATACAGGTTAGATAAGTGCCCCAGTATAGGTTAGATAGTTAGCTGCCCCCCAGTATAGGTTAGATTAGGTATGTGCCCCCAGTATAGATTAGATAGGTAGCTGCCCCCCAGCATAGGTTAGACAGGTAGCTGCCCCCCAGCATAGGTTAGATAGGTAGCTGCCCCCCAGTATAGGTTAGATAGGTAGCTTAGGTTAGATTAGGTAGGTGCCCCCCAGTATAGGATAGATAGGTAGCTGCCCCCAGTACAGGTTAGATTAGGTAGGTGCCCCCCAGTATAGGTTAGATAGGTAGCTACCCCCAGTACAGGTTAGATTAGGTAAGTGCCCCCCAGTATAGGATAGATAGGTAGGTGCCCCCCAGTATAGGATAGATAGGTAGCTGCCCCCGAGTACAGGTTACATTAGGTAGGTGCCCCCCAGTATAGGATAGATAGGTAGCTTGCCCAGTCTAGGTTAAGTAGGTAGGTGCCCCCTCAATGGCGGGGGGATCCAGAGCCGCGGGGAGGGCAGCCCGACCTCTTCCTCCCTCTCCTCTACCGGCCGCCCTCCGGGCTCCCCCCTTGGACTGCAGCAGAGTTAGCGCACAGGGAAGCTGGGGGCATCTAAGCATCTAAGCTATACTGGGGGGCATATACCTATCTAATCTATACTGGTGGGCATATACCTATCTAATCTATACTGGGGGGCATATACCTATCTAACCTATACTGGGGACATATACCTATCTAACCTATACTGGGGCATATGCCTATCTAAGCTATACTGAGGGGCATATACCTATCTAAGCTATACTGAGGGGCATATACCTAGCTAATCTGTAAAGGGGCATATACCTATCTAACCTATACTGGGGCATATACCTATCTAATCTATACTGGGGCATATACCTATCTAAGCTATACTGAGGGGCATATACCCATCTAATCTATACTGGGGGCATATACCTATCTAACATATACTGGGGGGCATATACCTATCTAAAATATACTGGGGGGCATATACCTATCTAAAATATACTGGGGGGCATATACCTATCTAACCTATACTGGGGGACATATACCTATCTAATCTATACTGGGGGGTATATACCTGTCTAACGTATACTGGAGCCATATACCTATCTAACCTATACTGGAGCCATATACCTATCTAACCTATACTGGAGGCATATACCTATCTAATCTATACTGGGGCATATACCTAGCTAATCTATACTGGGGCATATACCTAACTAACCTATACTAGGGGACATATACCTATCTAACCTATACTGGAGCCATATACCTATCTAACCTATACTGGGGGCAACTATATGGGCTACCTATACTCGGCTGGCTACCTATACTGTGGGCACCTATACCTGTCTCCACATTGGGGCACATTTTACGCCCTCGCCCTGGGTGCAATTTAGCCTAGAAACTGCTAATATTTGGCTCCACGCACATCATGTTTTGGCCACGCCCACATGCCGCTTTCAGGAATCCCCCCTTGAAAATCCTGGATTTGCCCCTGCACTAGGTGGGGAAGCTGGTTAGTTAAAAAAGGGGTTTGGTAATGCACTGGAAAATGGGCATGGTCAGGATGGGTCATAGGCATGGCCAAATGTACATAAAATAAGTAGTGGTGTTATTCAAAGACAATGGTCCTAATGCTAGGTACATACCATACAATATTCTGGCAGATTTACCTGCCAGATCGATTTTTTCCAACACGTTTGATTTATTTTCTGCTCAATGTCCATAGAAGTGAACGGAAATCGTTTATAAAATCGCTCGAAATTCAGATCGGACATGTTAGAAAAAATCAATCTGGAAGGTAAGTCTACCAAAAAATTGTATGGTATGCACCTAGCATAATTGAAAAATTTTGGATGAAGCCCCCTCTCCTTTAATAAGAAGTAATGCCTTGGTTAGCATACATATGGTAGGGATTAGATTAGTGCTGCAGAAGATGCCAGTGCTATATAAATACATAATAGCAATATGGTAGGGCATAAGACTATGACTGTGGTAGGATTAGATTGTGAGCTCCTCTGGGGGCAGTCAATGACATGAATATGTACTCTGTAAAGTGCTGCAGAAGATGTCAGTGCTATATAAATACATAATAATATGGTAAAACATAAGACTATAACTATGGTAGGAATAGATTGTGAGCTCCTCTGAGGACAGTCAGTGACATGACTATGCATGCTATTAAGTGCTGCAGAAGATGTCAGTGCAATATAAATACATAATAATAATATGGTAGGGCATAAAACTATGGCTGTGGTAGGATTAGATTGTAAGCTCCTCTGGGGACAGTCAGTGACAGGACTATGTACTCTGTAATGCTACTGAAGATGTGAGTGCTATATAAATACATAATATTATTATTAATAATAATAATAATAATAATATGGTAGGGAATTGGACTAGGATTATGGTAGGGATTAGATTGTGACTTGGGCAACTAGGGGGAGGACACTGGGGCTAATGGAGAGAGGGAGGTCACTGAAGCTAGTGGGGAGAGGGAGGAGGTCATTAGAGCTAGTAGGGGGGGAAGGTTACTGAAGCTAGTGGGGGGGGGGGGGGGGGGGAGAAGGTCACTGGGGTTAGTGGGCGGACGGAGAAGGTAACTGGAGCTAGTGGGGGAAGCAGAAGGTCACTGGAGCTAGTGGGGAGAGGGAGGAGATCACTGAAGGCAGTGGGGAGAGGGAGGAGTTCATTAGAGCTAGTGGAGGAGGCAGGTCACTGAAGCTAGTGGAAGGGGAGAGAGAGAAGGTCACTGGGGCTAGTGGGTGGGCGGAGAAGGTAACTGGGGCTAGTGGTGGGGGGGCAGAGGGTCACTGGGGCTAGTGGGTAGAGGGAGGACGTCACTGGAGCTAGTGGGGAGAGGGAGGAGGTCATTAGAGCTAGTGGGAGAGACAGACGGTCACTGAAGCTAGTGGAGGGGGGGGGGAGGGAGGAGGTCATTGGGGCTAGTGGGGAGAGGGAGGAGGTCATTAGAGCTAGTGGGGGAGGCTGGTCACTGAAGCTAGTGGGGTGAGGGAGAAAGTCATTGGGGCTAGTGGGTGGGCGGAGAAGGTCACAGGGGCTAGTGGGGGAGGCAGAAGGCCACTGGAGCTAGTGGGAGGGGAGGAAGAAGGTCACTGGGGCTAGTGAAGGTAACTGGAGCTAGTGGTGGGCAGAGGGTCACTGGGGCTAGTGGGTGAGGCAGAAGGCCACTAGGGCTAGTGGGTGGGCGGAGAAGGTAACTGGAGCTAGTGGGGAAGGCAGAAAGCCACTGAAGCTAGTGGGGAGGGAGAAGGTCACTGTAGGTAGTGGAGGGAGGTAGATGGATACTTAGTGAATTGGGAGACTTGCTCCAGCCTGTCTTTCACGTGCCAGACACACACCCTCCTTATTCTCCACCAGGCTGGGGGCGACCTTTCCTCTGTCGAGGGGCGGGGCTTCCTCCAGGCAGGGCTCACCTGCCGGACATATGCTCCTTAGTGAGCAACCACGGGGCTAGATACCACACTTTCTGTGTGTGAGTGGCAGGGATCACACTAGCCAGCCAACCTATCCTCCGTGTCTGTGTCGGGGTTGAGCTTCCGCTATCAGGGTCGGGGTTTATACTGCCTGCAACTCTCTTTTAAGTGTCCCAGATGGTGACAGCTGCGGGGAGCTATGATGGACTGCAACCCCTGTGAGCAGTGAGACATGCACATACCACACACATGCTGCTCACAGGCATAGCAAAGTAGCAGCCTCAGCTGCCTGTTGGCTCTTTTTCTCCCCAATCCCACCATGTACAGGAACACAAAAGTGGGCGGGGCATACCAGCAACAGGACCTACCGGGGAAAACCAGAGTTCCTGCTGGATCAGTCCAACCCTCCTCCCTTCTCATCTTTTTCTCAGAAAACACAATTCATTGCATGAAAAGTGTAATGTCATGGCTGGTCAACTGGGCAGCACTGTGGCCTAGTGGTTATACACAGACATGATATGGTAGGGATTCGATTGTGAGCCTTTCTGAGGGACAGTTAAGTGACAAGACAATATATACCCTGTAAAGCACTGCAGAAGATGTCAGCACTAGATAAATACTAAATACTGTAATAATAAATAAATAACTTTGATTCCCACTGTAGCCATGTCCCCCACATTACTGACAGAAACTCCATTGCTTCCATTGTCGCCAGAGGAGCAGAACTGAGGCAGAAATAGCCCATCCCCACCCCCACATGGTCAAATTTGTCACTGGTGGTTGCTTACAGGCAGAACGATACATTTTTTTATGCTGCAATAGCAGTATTTTTGCAATAGTTTTACAAAAACCTATAAATAAATGCATTTTTATGAAAAGCAATTTTAAAAACCTGCCTGAAAAAAGCATGTTGGAAATTAAGGCTACTTTTTTTTATCTCTTGCGTTGTGTTGGAAATAAATAAAAAAAACAGACAGGGTTTTTCTTACTGTGGTCCAATTAGAGAGGCTTCCTCACATACTGTTCTTATGATATGTAGATATTGCTTTGGGAGGCTGGGGCTTATTGCTAGAAGAGTGACATTTTCTTTCTCTTGCTTTACTTAAATACACATTTTCAGAATATTACTGTTATGTTTTAGCCATGGAAATCCTCAACTTCAAGGTTCATTCGTCACCACCTTTGACAAAGACTGAGTGGCTCTTACTTGCCATAACACTGCAGGGAAACTTAGAGCTCTTTTTCTTAACCTTTACAGTGAGAAAAAAAGAAAAAAAAGGAACACAACCTAATTCTAAATAGAATAGAGATGATACATGCAAACATGCACGTTTTCTTTATTTATCTATAAAAAGGCTGATTTACAAAATCAGGTACCTAGAAAACTAAAGCAAAAAACTGAACACTTTGCCACAACAACCAGTCCTAGTTTGAAACATGAGTAGATGCTATGGGCGGCCACTTTTGCACCATTCTTGATAAGGCCCGGTTCACACTTGCGGTTGTTTGCCAAACGGACCGGATGACCTGACCGGATCCGGACCGGAACCGTACGGTTCTGATCCGGATCCGATCCGGATCCGGTCAGGTTGCATCAGGTGTTCATCAGGATGCGATCCGGATCCGTTTGGCAAAAGTAACGTAAAAACAAAAAAAAAGTTGGGGTCTGGGAGGTCAGCAGAAGGGGGACCTGTGGAATCAGGCCCTCTGCTGTTTAGCACTCACCTCCACCTGCGACATGCTGCCAACATCTCCGGATTCGGATCCAGCTGTGCTGCTCCACTCCAAAATGCTTGCCCATGTGTCCCCATCCAATATCGCCGCAACAATCCGCATAGGAAGTGGGGTAGAACATCCGGATTTCTCAGCCAGTGTGTTGTGCGCTCTCCGGTCCCCATTGGTTTGTATTGGCCGGATGGTGCAGTCCGGCTCCGCCCCGGATACGGCTGCCGGAGGAGCCGGATCAAAAAATAGCGCATGTTGGAACGGAGGCCGGAGTCCGGATCCGGCCCGGATCCGGTCCGGCAGAACGGACGCATGTGAACGGACGCATAGGCTTTCATTGCTATGCCGTGCGTCCGTTCCGTCCGTTCTGCAAGCGGTGCGGCTCCGGCACGGCGATTCCGGACGGCCACCGCTAATGTGAACCGGGCCTAAATCTCCCTCTTAATACATATTCCTTTGAGGGTCTTTTTACACTTGGGCCCATATGCAATTCACTTTTTCACCTGAGTTTTCTCCTAGGAGAGAATCTTTCATCATCTGTATAAAATAACTTTTTAGCACTCTGCAATTGAACAATACCATAAGCAGGCGTAAAAGTACCATCAAAAGTATTCTGAGTATTTTCATGCTTGCCTCTGGCTTAAAAGGCATTTTATTAATAAGGTATGAAAATATCCCCTTGGAGAAAACGCAGGAGAAAAAGTGAATTGCATATGGGCCTTGGTGCGTTTTGTTTTTTTTAAACAATTGCACCACACCGCAGTCAAAAAGACTCACCACACGTTATTGCTGTGGTGCAACCAGGAAAACAATTAGTGATGCATACTTTGCCTCACTTCGGGGGTGAACGCACCATCGCAAATGTTACTGTTGTGGTGGCGCGACAGGACCCACCACAAGTCGCCGCACCACATACAGTGTGAATGCACCATTGGGATATCATTTCTTTTGCAACGGGTTGTGGCGGTTGATGCAATGCAACACAGTAAGTATAAAAGGGACCTCAAAGAAACATCTAATTATGTGCTGGAATAGAATCCGCAAGCTAGAATTTAAAGAGCAGATTTGCAGAGGAATCTTCTGTCACACTGTTTAACATGTTTACATAGGATGTTCCTTTATTAGGGGTCACATGCTTAGAGTTTGGTACATTTACAACACTTTTTCCTGAAGACAGAGTAATATATAGTAGACTATAGTAGACATAGTAAATTTGACCAGCCTCCAGCATTTTTTTTATTTACACAGTGCTACTAGCAAACTGACAATCTTTTTACTATAGTTATATTTTTGCACATTTAATATGTTGTTGTGCTAAACAATATCAACCTACTGCTAAATAAAGCCATTGCTCTCCAACACTTTTTGTCTTTTTCTCAGTGTCTTTGTACGGTAGGGATGGGAACATTTCATCCCTCATTATTTTTAATGGATTTATTCCTATACTATTAGACAGCTCTATGGATTGACACATACACAGGGACACCGTGCTTTACTACATGAATTCCCCACAAGCTAAGCCACCCATACCTCCACCGAGCCACACAGCATCTGCACTGAGCATGACCCGCATGTGGCACAGGGAGAAACCGTTCTGACAGCTGACATCTCCGGGAACAACTGGCTCCTGCTCAACCACTGTGCGCCGACAGTGTGCAGGAGCTGAACGTGGTCTGGGAAGGGAGCAGAAGGAGCCCATGCAATATCATCAACCTGGTGGGTGGATATCAATTTTATGATGTGCTTGGTTATTAAAGCTATTCATTATTATGCAACTGGTTATGTTATGGTTTAACCCCCTTGCTGTTCCAATTCTGCCGGCAAGGGGGCGGCGCAGCACTTTTTTTTTAATTATAATTTTTTTTTAATTCATGTAGCTAGCCTAGCGCTAGCTACATTATAGCCACTGACAATCTCCTATATACTTCGATCGCCGCTGGCGATCTTTGCAGCGGGTAGCGGCGAATTGGCGGCGATCGGGATATGCACGCAGCTAGCAAAGTGCTAGCTGTGTGCAATAAAAAAAATTTGTGAAAATCGGCCCAGCGGGGCCTGGAGAAATCCTCCTGCGCAGGTTACCCCGAGCTGAGCTCGGGATATCCGTCAAGAAGGTCAATACAGAGTTTTAAAAAAATGAGCTGTTGTTCAAAGAAAAAAAATAATTAAAACCTTAATAAAGCAGGCAACGGTCTATTATCATGCATTATTTTGGTAGGTCTTTATTCCATAGATGTGTTTTTTTTCTCACCTGGGGTTTCTTCCAGCCCCTCAAAGTCTATCTATCAGGTCCCATGCTCAGGGTCTGTACTCCTCTAAGCTGCTTTCAGCTTCGGAAGCTCGCCAACCCAGGCCAGGTTGTGAACTTCTGCGCATGCGCCTGCCACAATCGCAGAAGCTCATGAACCGACCTGTTTTGCTGAGCTTCCAAAACTGAAAGCAGCAAGAGAAGGGAGCCTCAGTGTGGGATTTTTGTTCTTACCTTGGAATTCCTTAAAGTTTCATTCAGGCCTGAAACCCACCAGCAGCTCTTTTCTAAGCGCTTGTGATGTGAATTTGCTAATGTAATGCTATGCGGAATTTTTTGAAAATCACATCCCTCAAGTGGGATCACACACATAGCATTACATAAGCAAGAGCTGTTTAAATCACAAGCACTTAGAAAAGACTTAGAAAAGCGCTGTTAGTGGGTTCTAGGCCTTAATGTTGGGTAGTGCATTACCACGATTATCATTCTCATAGTCACCTCCACCCACACTATTATATGGTGCTGGGAGGAGATCACAATGACACTGGTGTTTAAATTATAAAGCTTGGCAAAGTGAGGATGGGATGCTTAACCAAATGAATATTAATTCCGCAGTGCCTCATTTTTCTTTCCTAGATGACTGTGCCTGCCCAGATATGCAGATGTCAGTAGGACATCCAATGAATATGAATAAACCCTCTGCTAACATCAGTGGAGAGTGATGTAGCCATAAGAGGAGATGGTAGAGGTTTGCTGAATCTCAATGAAGTATAACATATAAAAGAATGCACCATTTCTAAGTGGTTTTAACTAATTTTGTAAAAGCAGTCTCTGGCCCCTTAAAGGGAACCTAAACAGAGGGATATGGATGTTTCCTTTTAAACAATACCAGTTGCTTGGCAGTCCTGCCAACGTAAACGATTTATACATAGCTGGGGCTTCCTCCAGCCCCATCTGCACGGATCGGTCCCGTGCTGCCCTCCTCAGCCTTCTCCAGTACTGGGTCCCGTAACTTCGGCCAGTCTGAGCATGCGCAGTGTGCTCTCTCTGTCTCTCTCCGGCGGAGAATAGTACTGCACAGTTCTATTCTACGCCGGAGAGGGACGGAGAGAACTCACTGCGCATGCTCAGACTGGCCGCAACTGTCCGAAATTACGGGACCTGGCAATAGGTGCAAACTCCATGATCAAGAATTTAACTCCTTTGACATTCACTTTGCTTCAGGCTAAGCAGAACAGGAAAGCCTTACCACACCCCGTCACTGTCCTTTTAGACCCACAGTAATAGGTCAATTAGCACTTTTGAAAATGTTTAATAGGATTCTGCCCTTATGGTCTTGGTTGTACTTTGACTCCACAGATCTTAGATTATAAGTAGACCACTACAGCACTTGCATGGTAGCTGATGTCCAGGGATCGAAGTTGATGTGTGTTTAAAGAACACCTGAAGTAAGAGGCATATGGTGGCTGTCATATTTGTTACAAGAAAAACAGATCAAGTAGATGTACTGTACATCTAATGCATGTAGACTTTGCAGTTATTGTTAGCTAGCAATTATTGATAATTTTGGAATTTTTTTAATCGAACAATTCTTGGATACGCTGCCTAATTTATCACAGTGACATGCTGCTATTCTATAATTGTTCCATGTTTGGTTCACATTTTCTTTGCTCTGTTGTTCCTTTTATCTGTAAGTTGCATGCAGAGAGACTTCAATTGCACCCACTTTTTTCTCCCTTACCAAGCTGCTCCCATTGGCCAACTTCAACCACCTGCAGTCATGTGAAATTGGTGACTAACTAAGCTGGCATTGGCAGTACTCTGAAGTGCTACCACTACAGTTGTCTGTATTGCATTTTATGCCCTCAACCTGCAGCCTACAAAATGTCTTCATCAACATAGTAAAAACTATACATACAGCACATCAGTAGTTTGATGTAGGTGCATTCTCCTCTGTGCTCCAACTGGAGAAATCCAGAATTTCATAAGTGGCCACAACAATCACCCAGCACCAAAATATCTTCCTTTAGACTCCAGTAAGTCTTCTATGAACCTGGGTTAGCGCTTTTTAACCGACATAAATGGC
Source organism: Hyperolius riggenbachi (assembly GCF_040937935.1). Lineage (NCBI taxonomy): Eukaryota > Metazoa > Chordata > Amphibia > Anura > Hyperoliidae > Hyperolius > Hyperolius riggenbachi. Next base: position 161,441,718 of record NC_090651.1, read on the forward strand.
AAGGGTCGGTTTATAGTGAGTGCGCTGCATCATCGCATTAGTTGCCAGGGAGATACCGCACTGTTATCAATGTTACAGCAATATGCATGCGCTGAAGATGCATGCATAATGTGATTTGCACTGCAATGTATGCATTATCATTGCATTGTATTGGAACCACATCTGGGCGGCAATTGATGCATTCACTGTAACCCTGGCCACAGTGACTTATATGTACAGTGGGATGCGAAAGTTTGGGCAATCTTGTTATTCGTCATGATTTTCCTGTATAAATCATTTGTTGCTACGATAAAAAATGTAAATTAAATATATCATATAGGAGACACACACAGTGATATTTGAAAAGTGAAATGAAGTTTATTGGATTTACAGAAAGTGTACAATAATTGCATAAATAAAATTAGGCAGGTGCATACATTTGGGCACTGTTGTCATTTTATTGATTCAAAAACCTTTAGAACTAATTATTAGAACACAAATTGGCTTGGTAAGCTCAGTGACCCCTGACCTACATACACAGGTGAATCTAGTTATGAGAAAGAGTATTTAAGGGGGTCAATTGTAAGTTTCCCTCCTCTTAATTTTCTATGAAGAGTAGCAACATGGGGGTCTCAAAACAACTCTCAAATGACCTGAAGACAAAGATTGTGCACCATCATGGTTAAGGGGAAAGATACAGAAAGCTGTCTCAAAGATTTCAGCTGTCTGTTTCCACATTTAGGAACATATTGAGGAAATGGAAGACCGCAGGCTAAGTTCAAGATAAGGCTCAAATTGGAAGACCAAGAAAAATCTCGTATAAACAGATTCGATGAATGGTGAGAACAGTCAAAATCAACCCAAAGACGAGCACCAAATACCTACAACATCATTTTGCTGCAGATGGAGTCACTGTGCATCGTTCAACCATTCGGCACACTTTACACAAGGAGATGCTGTATGTGAGATTGATGCAGAGGAAGCCTTTTCTCCACCCACAGCACAAACAGAGCCACTTGAGGTATGCTAAAGCACATTTGGACAAGGCAGCTTCATTTTCAAATAAGGTGCTGTGGACTGATGAAACTAAAATTGAGTTATTTGGACAGAACAGTACCTACAGTAAAATATGGTGGTTGTTCTATCTTGATGTGGGGCTGTGTGGCCAGTGCAGGGACTTGGGATCTTGTCAAAGTTGAGGGATGCATGGATTCCACTCAGTATCAGCAGATTCTGGATACCGATGTCCAGGAATCAGTGACAAAGCTGAAGATGTGCCGGGGCTGGATCTTTCAACAAGACAACGAACCTAAACACTGCTCAAAATCCACTAAGGCATTCATGCAGAGGAACAAATACAGCGTTCTGGAATGGCCATCTCAGTCCCCAGACCTGACTATAATTGAAAATCTGTGGTCTGAGTTAAAGAGAGCTGTCCATGCTCGGAAGCCATCAAACCTGAATGAATTAGAGATGTTTTGTAAGGAGGAATAGTCCAAAATACTTTCAACCAGAATCCAGACTCTCATTGGAACCTACAGGAAGCATTTAGAGGCTGTATTTTCTGCAAAAGTAGGATCTACTAAATATTGATTTCACTTCTTTTTTGTGGTGCCCAAATTTATGCACCTGCCTAATTCTGTTTAAACAATTATTGCACACTTTCTGTAAATCCAATAAACTTCATTTCACTTCTCAAATATCACTGTGTGTGTCTCCTATATGATATATTTCACTGACATTTTTTATTGTAACAACCAAAGATTTATACAGGAAAATCATGACGATTAACAAGGTTGCCCAAAATTACGCATCCCACTGTAGAAACCATTTGTTCTTGTTGTCCATAGGAATCAGTCATATTTCTAATTTCAATTTCTGACCATGTCACAGGACACAAACAGGCATTTTAAATATATTTACTGCAAAACGTACAGATGTGCAATGTGCACAACATTCTGAATTGCAAAGTAATGTATATTTATTATCATGCATCAGCATGTGGCACTTAGCTGTTTCAGAACAAGTGATCAAATATTTAATGCAAGGATTTTTAGCTGCACAAGCCTTGTTTTCCATGCAATGAAAACACTTCAGTAATCTGGTCACTAAGCTATTAAATGGTGAATTTAGATTTTTGCCTGGAGATGGGCTTGAACTATTTACAACACAAAAGTACACTCCTTCTCTCCCATACTTGTTAGTAAAAGCAAGAAGTTTTTAATCAGGATGATACTATTTATTGGCTAACTTAGAGATGGATAAACAGTGAGCTTTCGACTTATAAAAAGCCTTCGTCGGACTGGTTCCTGACCAAAACTGAAAAACACAGCTTATATACACTGACATACAGAGGAGAAATATTCTTTAGCAAACATAAATGTAATTAGATGCCTTAACTGTTACTGAGGAGGCAAGTAGACTTGCAAATTGCAATATTAAGTCTGTTTCAAAGCCGAATTCCAGGAAGAATTAGATAGCACTCTGTCATGTACTCATGACTGACAATAATAGAGACTGAAAAAAACGATATTATCAGCATTTCTTTTTTATTAGCAGCTGTGATTGCAGTTGTTTGATTAAAATGTCAGGAGATTTAGGACATGTTGCCACGCTGGTTTTGAAGGTTGGATTGGGGAATTGTGTCACTTTTCCATCATGCAGGGCAGCCATATTCCTGCCAAGCAGAACAGTGGGAGATGGTTGGCTCAGTCAAGATGCAGCCATAGCTTACAAACATACTTACTCTGGTTTATTTATAATTATATAATTGAATTCTGTATCATTAGTAGGTAGGAGTTACACGGTATATAATTTACTTTCTTGAATTATGCTATATGCTCTAATCATAATTACAATTATCTCAATTTATTTATAGTAACATGATACTTACAAATACAAAGTGGAAGGAAGAGAAAAATACATTGTGAATTAAGCCCATAGTGGGCTCGATAACTTGCTGCTGACATTCCTCATGCTGATCTTTGTCTTTGGGGTCAACTCAAGTTCCCTGTTCCCAACCTCGTAATACTCAACTGGCCCCAAAGTCGAATATTTTCCAGGAAACGCCCATGACCACGTACAATTGCTTTGGAATTGGGCATGCACTTGTGCACCACGCATGCTTACTAGAAGTGAACGCTTGTGAACAAGAAACTTAGCGCACTTCAAGAGTGCTGTAAATACTCCGGGCCAGATGCCTCACTAGGCACAATAGGCATGTTAAAAGAGATGCTAGCGCTGCAAAGGCTCCTGGTACCCACTAGCGTCCATACTCTCCCTCTCACTGAGATCTGTCACAGCTCTAGTCATTCTTCTTTTCTAGGGCTGTTGCCTTTGTTATGACTGTGTGGAAACATGAGTGATCAGGTGCACTTGGTGTGGCTTGATTTGAAGGGGTAGTTTAGGGCACAGGAATTTTTGTGAACCCTGTTCATAGTTTTGTATACTAAAATGGACACATTGGAGATGGAGAGAACATTTTTATGCCTCCCTCTTTCAAGGGAGCCTGAAGCGAAAGGAATATAAAAGGCTGCCATATTTATTTCCTTTTAAACAATACCAATTGCCTGGCAGTACTGCTAATCATTCTGACATCAGAAGTGTCTTAATCACACACCAGAAACAAGCATGCAGCTAATCCAGTCAGACTTCAGTCAGAAACACATGATCTGCATGCTTGTTCAGGGTCTACGGCTAAAAGTATTAAAGGCAGAGAATCAGAAGGACAGCCTGACAATTTGTATTGTTTAAAAGGAAATAAATGTCAGCCTCCATATCCTTTCTCACTTCAGGTTCCCTTCAACTTGATGTAGATGAAAACTAGTACTAACGTTTCCCCATATATTCTGCACATATTCACAGAGTGTCCATGAGATAGCAAACCACAAAGTTCAGAAAGAAATCAGTAATACCACATTGAAGGCTGCTAAGCCAAGTCTTGCTTTAAAAATATGGTAATATAGCCAGTTCTTCAGTCACTGATTCTGATGACTGAGGCATGAGTTCATCCCCTCAATAGCAAAGAAAAAAAAAAACACATCTTCCTTTTTCCATTAAAGAGTCTGATGCGAGAATAGATCTCGCTTCAGACCTCATAGCTAGCAGGGGCATGCGTGCCCCTGCTAAAACGCAGCTATAGCGCGGCTTAACGGGGGTCCCTGTCCCCCCAAACCCCCTCCGTGCAGCGGGGGAGCGCTTCCTGGTTGGGGCAGGGCTAACCGCCGCAGCCCTGCCCCATGCGCGTCTGTCAGACGCGTATCTCCGCCTCTACCCCGCCCCTCTCAGTCTTCCTTCACTGAGAGGGGCGGGGGAGAGGCGGCGATGCGCGTCAGGGCTGCAGCCGTTAGCCCTGCCTCCAGGAAGAAGATTACCAGCGACCATTTTACGACCAACTTTTGCGGGGGGTGGGTTGGGGGTGAAGGGACCCCCGTTAAGCCGCGGGATAGCGGCGTTTTAGCAGGGGCACACGTGCCCCTGCTATATATAAGACCTGAAGCGAGATTTAGTCTCGCTTCAGTGTCTCTTTAAGGCTACTATAAAATAGTATTCCTGAATATGCTGGAAACCATAAAAAGAATTTTCAGACATCTGTCCAAGTAGGCATTCAAAACTCAATTTACCAGTTACTCCAATGATGAGCATAATTAAGCCTTGATTGTGTTCTCTGGCTACCTCAGAGATCTCATTTTGTTCTTTTTCCAGCGTTTATTGTCAATGTCCTCTGCAAAATCTGGAGGATCCGGGACCACAAAGCCGTCTGTCAGTTTGTAATAAACAATTGTTGAATCAGATTCTACAATAGCTAAAAGACATGAACTTGACACAGTTTCTCCTGTCTGATGAAGTTTCATATACTGTTGGATCCTGGAATACAGAAAAAAGTTACTTAATAAAACCGAATGTGTATCATGTTTTAAATGTGCTAAAAATAACAAAGGGATTAAGAAATATTATTTAAAGAATGAATCAAGTCCTAGGTTTTCTAAACACTCTCCATTAACCACAACATCAACAACAACAACAACAATTATAACCTTCAGGCTGGGAGCACACCTGTCTGGTTTCTGCAATGTGTGTTCCTGCCATGTGTGTTTCTGCATTTTTTTTCAGCGTTTGGATTTGCGCTTTTGAACGCGTTTGTGTGTTTTGGCCTTTTTAACATTTGAAAAAATACAGTATTCAATCTACTTTGTACAAGCATGCATTTTGTATGCCCCGTAGGAAAGCATTGTAGGTGGGAAGAAGCAACACGTTATTTGATTTAAAAATGTGCGTTGTGAATTGTTAAGAAAAACAAAAGTTTGCTTTCCTAAAACAGAAAGAATTTGCGATAATTCAGGTTGGAGTGAGCTTGAGATGTCTCCCAGAGCAACACTGCTGAATATATGCAAATTAACCATTGTACCCTTAGAAGCTAAACACACCTCCAGAACCGCTGTAATGCAATGATGTGTCAGCTTGTTAATTTGTACAGAGCCATAATAATCCAACATGCATACAGGCTGTTTCGGATTGTTTGATCCTCATCAGTGCATGGCATGGATTAATTTGGCTCTATGGAGTAGTGCTTGTGAATCCGAGAGGCACAGACTTTGAAGTGTTAAGAGATGCAATTCAGACTTTCATTAAATGTAATTTCACAACTGTTTTCTGCTGTGCAGGAAAATGCATGCGATTCAAACAAGTGTGTAGAGATGGCCCGAACATCGGTGGTTCGCGTTTTCCCAAAAAGTTTGGGTTCGCATTTTTTCCATAGACTTTAATGCGCACCGACTTTAGCGGTTAATAGCATAGTAAAAACACTAAATTTGCAGGGTATGTAGCGGGGGACAGTGACTACAAGGGGAATTTTTTTTTCAAAAATACCTTATACTTTTTGAGAAAATCGATTTTAAAGTTTCAAAGTAAATTCTCCTTCTGACCGTGGGAAAATTAACCCCCGCCGTCCTTTAGCGGTTAATAGCAAAGCCCCCTTAAAAGCTAAAAACACCAACATTGCTGGAAATGTTAAGAACAGTGGGAACAAGAGGAAAAATAAAAAATTTACAAAAAGACCTTATACTTTTTGAGAAAATCTATTTTAAAGTTTCAAAGCAAAAAGGGGATTCATTTGATTCATTAAAAAGAGCCGATTCATTAAAAAGAACCGGCTCATTCATGAACCAGTTAGTATAGCTTAGAATGCGACGTATAGCTGCCGGCTCCCGCTGTCTCTCCCCACCTTCCTTTACCTGTCACTCTCACCTAGGCTGGCACCCGGTGAACCCATCGGTGCCCCAGGTGCCAGCCTAGGTGAGGATGAGAGGTGAGGAGGCAGGGAGGACAGCGGGAGCCGGCAGCTATGCTTCCCACAGGACGCATTCTCTGCTATGTGGGGGGCAGCAGAGATTTTCAATCAACTTAAAGAGACACTGAAGCAAAAAAAAAATTATGATATTATGATTTGTATGTGTAGTACAGCTAAGAAATAAAACATTAAGATCAGATACATCAGTCTAATTGTTTCCAGTACAGGAAGAGTTGAGAAACTCCAGTTGTTATCTCTATGCAAACAAGCCATTAAGCTCTCTGACTAAAAGTTAGTCCTGGAGAAGGCTGTTATCTGACTTTTATTATCTCAACTGTTCCTGGACTATTTACTTTTCCTCTGCCAGAGGAGATGTCATTACTTCACAGACTGCTCTGAAAGAATCATTTTGAATGCTGAGTGTTGTGTAATCTGCACATATTATAGAATAATGCAATGTTAGAAAAAACACTATATACCTGAAAATAAAAGTATGAGAATATTTTCTTTGCTGCTAATCTTCTAGTAATTATTCATAGTACACAACCAATTCATTATATCATTTTTTTTCCGCTTCAGTGTCTCTTTAATTGAAGCTCGCAAGATAAGAGGAGACTGTACTCGTTGGATCATTTACCGAGGATATTGGCGTGGAATTTTTTTTTTAAAGGTACTGGCAAGTATTTCTAGTTAATTAAGAAAATTAAAGGACTTTTCGTCATTGTGTTTTTATTTCATTTAACCCTTTGTGGAAATGGGTAAGGGGTACTTTGTACCCCTATACTCATTTCTCCTGGGAGAAGGGTGGGTATCTGGGGTCCCCTTCTTAAAGGGGACTCCCAGATGCCACCATGAACCCCCCCACGGAGTCGTCGCCCCCACCTCCTCCTGGGGCACCGGAGGTGGGGAAGAGCCCCTTGTCCATGGATTAGACAAGGGCTCGGGGGGAGTGGGGAAGGCTTGGCCGCCCCACTCCACCGGAGCCCCCCCCATACCATGCGGGCTGGTATAGCTCAGGGTGTGAAGCCCCACACGGCCGGGGATCTGCATTCTGTCTATCCCAACCTGCATGGGGGACAAGGGGTTACAGAGAGCTCGGTAGGGGGGACACCACTTTTTTTTCAGATTTCCCACACTCAGAAATAATAAAAAATGTTTTTAAATTTTTTTTTAAATATTGTTTCCTGCTATCTTTTTAACATATTCTGCGAATTTGGTGTTGCTAGGATGTAAGGGGCCTTTGCTATTAACCTCCTTAGTGGTATATGCCCGACACTGTGTCGGGCATACCGCTTCCTGGCCCCAGGAGTCCCCCATGTAAAATTAATGTGATCCAATGGCTGAAACCCCTTTAGCTAGCACTAGGCTAGCTAGTACAAGTCACAAAAACCTCATTAGAGGATTATAAACACACATATAACACATATAAATTATCCTATACAAAGGACTAAAACTTAACCTTTATTGCGAGTCTTTAAAAGCCAATATTGGCTGCTATACGAGTAGACCAAGACTGAATTAACAATGTGGGGCTCATACAGGTAAGTATTAAGGCTATAAGAGGATTAGTATCCTCATGTGCCCTCCAACATTGACACGATATATTTACACACTACCCCCACCAAAACCCATTGGCTGCTACTATATAGCCATATTGCTATACCATGCACTGATTTTATTTATGTATTAGATGTACTTATGCACCTTACCACTATGATTAGCACTCTTGCACTTTTTATTGTCTTCCCTTGAAAAAGCTTCCCTTAAGGAAGTGAAACATGTTGGGTTTTGGTGGGGGGTAGTGTGTAAATATATCGTGAACAATGTTGGAGGGCACATCCCTTATATCCTTAATACTTACCTGTATGAGCCCCACATTATTAATTCAGTCTTGGTCTACTCGTATAGCATTCAATATTGGCTTTTAAAGACTCACAATAAAGGTTAAGTTTTAGTCCTTTGTATAGGATAATAGCTAGTACAAGTCCCAGGAACCACCCGATCCCCCCGTTAATACATTACACCCCGTGGAACCAGAGATTGCACAGCCTCCCTGCACAGCTTTGGACTCTCTATGGGGAGGATCGGGTTTGCGCATGACATGACGTCGGCGACGTCACGTGCGATCCTCCCCATAGAGAAGACCAGAGCTGTACGGGGAGGCTGCGCCGATCGCTGGATCCAAACTGGGTAATGTATTAACGGGGGAGCGGCGGAGATCGGGGGGTGCCAGGCATTTATACTAGCTAGCCTAGTGCTAGGTATAGGGGTTTCAGCCATTGGATCTCTGGGGGGGACTGAGGGCACAAATTGGTAAAACCTCCTGAGCGGTGTAACGCTCAGGAGGTTAACTGCTAAAGTCGGCGGGTGATAAGGAAACAGAGTTATGGGGTGCAAAATTGCTCAATTTTGCCATTGGCTTTCATTGGGCTTCCTATTTCACTTTCAAAAATCTCCAATCTTTTCAAAAGATGACGGCTCAGCAATTGCAAATTTTCTAGCATTGTAGGGACTTTTAGGGGGCTCAGGACAGGTGAGTTTCGGGCTCCTAGGCCAAAGAAGTCATAGCCTAGGGTCTGAAAAGCTTTTTTTTCTTAGCAATGATGCCGGTGACGAATATAAATCGCACCCATGGCCGTCAGCAAAGTCTGAAGCTCACGACATGTCGCATGCAGGTAGAAGGCATATTGTTGTACTTGCACTCCAACGTTGGCTTCCCTACTTCTCTGCAAACCAGAGTTATGGGGGTGCAAATGTGCTAAAATCTCCCATAGGCTTTCATTGGGGCCTGGGTTTTGAGGGTACAAAAGCGCAGGTTTCTGCCGAATGGTACGGCTGAGCAGCCCCAAATTTTCAGGCTTTGTACGGAGTTTAAGGGGGCTCAGGGCTGGTGAGTTTCGGGCCTCTAACCCAAAGTGATCATATCCTAGGGTCACAAAAACCTGTTTATTTTTGCAATGGTACTGGTGACGAACGTAAATCCCCGCCATTGCCGATAGCAAAGACTGAAGCTCAAGACATGTCGCATACAGGTAGAAGGCATATTGTTGTACTTGCACTCCAACGTTGGGTTCCCTACATCTCTGCAAACCAGAGTTATGGGTGTGCAAAAGTGCTGAATTTTGCCATTGGCTTTCATTGGGCTCCCTATTTCACTTTCAAAAATCTCAAATCTTTTTAAAAGGATGATGGCTCAGAAGTGGCAAATTTTCTAGAATTGTATGGACTTTTAGGGGGCTTAGGACTGGTGAGTTTGGGGCCCCTAGGCCAAAGAGGTCATAGCCTAGGGTCACAAAAGCTTGTTTTTTTGGCAATGATGCCAGTGACAAACGTAAATCTCAGCCATTGCCGATAGCAAAGTCTGAAGCTCATGACATGTCGCATGCAGGTAGAAGGCATATTGTTGTACTTGCACTCCAACGTTGGGTTCCCTACATCTCTGCAAACCAGGGTTATGGGGGTGCAAAAGTGCTAAAATCTCCCATAGGCTTTCATTGGGGCCTAGGTTTTGAGGGTACAAAAGCGCAGGTTGCTGACAACAGCTGATAGTTAGCAGGCAGCTGGTTAATTAGCCAGCAGGTAGAGGTTATAAAAAAGGTGGATTTAATTCTCTTCCTGCACTAGTGGAAATTAGCATGTTAGGATTTGTATGAATGAACTACATACACCTTTTGACCTTACACGTATTTTTTTCCCTATATTTGATGTCATAATATTTAAATTACAGAATAAAAAACATGTAGGGTGGTCATAGAACCTCTAACCACCCAACACAAAATTGGATGTGTGAGCCAGGCTTAAAGCGGATCCGAGATGAAAAACTAACTATAACAAGTAACTTGTCTATATATCTTATCTAAAGTTTAGATAGTTTACACAGCAAATCTAGCTGCAAACAGCTTTAATAGAATATGATCCTTTCTTCCTGTGATACAATGAGAGCAGCCATGTGGTTTGTAAACATTACACAGAGGCAGGCTTATCTGCATCTTGAGCAAAAAAACCTAATCCTCCCTCCTCCCCTCTGCCTCTGGCTAGTAATACCTCACCCTCCTCCTGCCCAGACTGAGCTCCCATGAGCCCTTGCTACTGTCTGAAAGTGCCTTGGCTCTCTGACTGTGGGCGTGGCTTGTTTAGTTTATAGGGAAGTAGAGTATTAAAACAAAAACAAAAAAGTATTTGGCTTGAAGAATGCCCTATAAACAATAGGAAAGGAACACAATTATGCAATTAGAGCTGCTCAAATCCGGAACAGGGAGATACCCAGATAGTTGCTATCCAGATATCTCCCAGTAAACCTGTGCGGGGTTGGCGGGGGGGCCAATCTTACTTGTCTGACGTCTTCTTCGTCCGTCCCTCGGCGTCACGTGATTACAAACGCTTCCTCCTTTAACCCGGCCGCTTGGACCGCATCGTGGGAGGTGCCGAGGGACGGACCGAAGAAGATGTCAGACAGGTAAGATTGACCCCCCGCCCACCCCGCACAGGTAACTGGGATAAATCCGGATAGAACTATCCGGATGTCTCCCGGATCCGGATTTGAGCAGCTCTGTATGCAATGAGTAAAAGTTCATCTCGGATCCACTTTAAGGCTAGGGCCACACTAGCTCCCGGTGCGGGACGCATCCGCGGTCCGGGCTCCGATTTTCAAAACCCGGAACGCAAACGGATCCGTGCTGCCTTTTTTGCAGCACACGTTTTGGATCCGCTTGCGTGTTTTTTGTTTTTTTTTTGCTAGAGGGGGTAGCAGCCAGGACGGGGGGCTGCGGGCAAAGCGGCGGCCAGGGGGGTCACATCCCCCCCCCCTTGCTCACCTGGGTGCCCCCCGTCCCCGCTCCCCCTCCAGCTCGCATATAATGTAATAATTTGTACCTAATGAAGTTCGGCGAGCCGGGCACTTCCGCCCACACCGCTCGCCGTCACTTCCTGCAATGTCGCCCTCTGTATTTCAGTGGGCGGCATCGCAGGAAGTGACGGCGAGCGGTGTGGGCGGAAGTGCCCGGCTCGCCGAACTTCCTTAGGTACAAATTATTACATTATATGCGAGCTGGAGGGGGAGCGGGGACGGGGGGCACCCAGGTGAGCAAGGGGGGGGATGTGACCCCCCCTGGCCGCCGCTTTGCCCGCAGCCCCCTGTCCTGGCTGCTACCCCCTCCAGCATGGCGGCCCCCTCCTTCACCATGGGACACTGGAAACTGATCCGTTTCCAGTGTCCCAAAATGTCAGTGAAGAGGGAGGCCCGTTTCCCCATTGATTTTCACTACCCGTACGTGTATACGGGTCCGTGAAAAATGCTGCAAGTCCGGACTCAGCGTTCCGGGTTTAAAAACGTATTCCGCGGATCGCACGCGGATACGTTTTTAACTTGAGTGAGTACTGTTCCTATTTTTAACATTGGTATCCGTGGCTACGTTTTTCGTCCGGGACAAAAAACGTAGCTACGGATACGTTTTTAAATCAAGTGTGAACTAGCCCTAAGTGTTTGGGTGGTCGGGCAAACACCCAGCTGTGGAAATTCCGTATATTGTAATGAAAAGGTTTACACAGGATTTTTGGGGTAACATTTACCTAACTGCATGTGTAAGCATTACCTTTGCTTTTTTAAAACAATATTAGAACTGCATTTATGGCAGATGTTTACAAGCCTTTGGCAACCATTTTAAGTAAAAAGCACAAAGCTGCAACAAACCCTGGAAAATGCCCACAATTTATAAAATGCTCATTGAAATGCATCTGACATAAATAGCAGTGCTATCCAAAATTAAAAATTCTATTCAACAAGAAGTACAATTATAAAGAAATCTGTAACATAGAGTTTCACTTCAAGTCATTGTCTCACTGGCTTACATGTTTCAGCACAGCACTTAGATGTAAATCATAGGATTAAAGTAAGGCTATAGTCAGTCACATGTGGAAACAATCATTTCCATCATGTCCAATCTGCTTCCGATCAATAACAAGATCGATTGTTAGTGGAGTTCCAGATAAACAGGACTCTACTACAGTAAAATCTAATTATAGTAAACTCTGGTATAGTAAATCTTATAGTAAACTCAGTCCCAAGGTCCTGATCATGCGCCTGTACATATACACAATGTATAACGGATCTCCCTGATATAGTAAACAACTTGGCCAGGTCCCTGGGAGTTTACTTTAAGGGGATTCTACTGTATATAGAGATAAACTTAAAGGGACTCCGAGCAGTGCAGAAACTATAGAAATATGCATATCATTTTAAAGTTCCGCCCTACGCCTTTTAGTTTTCGCTATTTTCGCGATTGAAATTGCAGCGGCCGCGATTTCAATCGCAAAAATAGAGAAAACTAAAAGGCGTAGGGCGACGATTTAGGTGTCGCCAGAAAGAGGAGAAAGAGAGCTTTAAAATGATATCCATCTTTCCATAGTTACTTGTATTACACAGGACGACTTTTTCCTAAAGTCAGCAGCTCCATCCTGCTGAAAATAGCGAAAACTAAAAGGCGTAGGGCGACGATTTATATATCATTGGAAAGAGGAGAAAGAGAGCTTTAAAATGATATGCATCTTTCCATAGTTTCTGCACTGCTCGGAGTCCCTTTAAAGCGGACCCAAACCAAACATTTTTTTAATTCAACATATTTAGTTGCACCACTCTGACATATACAGGATCTTCTCAAAAAATTAGCATATTGTGATAAAGTTCATTATTTTCTGTAATGTACTGATAAACATTAGACTTTCATATATTTTAGATTCAAATACACACGACTGAAGTAGTTCAAGCCTTTTATTGTTTTAACCACTTTCGGATTTCCCAGACGCATAACTACGCCCCTATTGACTTAATGAGCGGATCAGGGGCGTTGATAAACGCCCCTGCCGCTATTGTGCTGTGCGGACACGATCGCGCGGGTGCGCGCCCCCGTGCGTGCTTATGCGCGTGCACCAGCTTCATTTATCTCTGGGTGGGATTGATGAATGGGAGTAATTACTCCCATCACCAATCAGATGCCTGTAACCATGAATGAGCACTGCTATAAGCCAATAGCAGTGCTCATTCATTTGTGAGGTTTACAAACAATGTTGCCAGCACTTAAAGAGGAACTCCAGTGAAAATAATGTAATAAAAAAAGTGCTTCATTTTTACAATAATTATGTATACATGATTTAGTCAGTGTTTGCTCATTGTAAAATCTTTCCTCTCCCAAATTCACATTCTGACATGTATTACATGGTGACATTGTTACTGTGGGCAGATTATGGAGCTGGTCTGGCTTTAACAGACAGCTGTAAGCAGCTATTTCCTGTCTGAACATTGTTACATTGTGGCAGTTTGCCCAGAGTACCGTACGGTACCAGAGCCTCTTGTGGGAGGGGTTTCAGCACAAAATCAGTCATACAGCGCCCCCTGATGGTCTGTTTGTGAAAATCATTATTTTTCTCATGTAAAAGTGGGTATCAGCTACTGATTGGGATAAAGTTCAATTCTTGGTCGGAGTTTCTCTTTAAGAAGATACAGTTACCTTGTAATCACTCCTGAGAGGATTACAAGGTAACTGGATCTTCTTTTCTTGTATTCTGACTGCCACCTAGAGGATTTTATAAATATACCAGGACTTATAAATAAATATACCAGGACTATATACCCCTGATCAACCCTGATTAACCCTGATCAACCCTGATCTAATCCTAGCCTCCCTTGCTTTTTTTTTATGGTTGGAAATATAGAAATAGTGTATCTTTTCATTTTTTTCTCTTTTTTCTTTTTAAAATGCATAGAGAATAACATTATTACTAAAATAAAATATCACCCTTGAAAAGCCTAATTTGTGGCGAAAAAAACAACCTATAGATCATTCACATGTGATGAGTAGCAATAAAGTTATCAGTGAATGAATGGGAGGAGCGCTGAAATGTAAAAGTTGTTTTGGTTTTAAGGGAAGAAAACCTGTGATCCTGAAGTGGTTAATATTGATGATTTTGGCATACAGCTCATGAAAACGCAAATTTCCTATCTCAAAAAATTAGCATATTTTATCCGACCAATAAAAGAAAAGTGTTTTTAAAACAAAAAAAGTCAACCTTCAAATAATTATGTTCAGTTCTGCACTCAATACTTGGTCGGGAATCTTTTTGCAGAAATGACTGCTTCAATGCGGCGTGGCATGGAGGCAATCAGCCTGTGGCACTGCTCAGGTGTTATGGAGGCCCAGGATGCTTCGATAGCGGCCTTAAAGAGACTCCGTAACAAAAATTGCATCCTGTTTTTTATCATCCTACAAGTTCCAAAAGCTATTCTAATGTGTTCTGGCTTACTGCAGCACTTTCTGCTATCACAGTCTCTGTAATAAATCAATGTATCTTTCCCTTGTCAGACTTGTCAGCCTGTGTCTGGAAGGCTGCCAAGTTCTTCAGTGTTGTGGTTCTGCTATGAATTCCCCATTCCAGGCCCATCTATGCACACTGCCTGTGTATTATTTAGATTAGAGCAGCTTCTCTCTTCTCTCTTATCTTTTACAAGCTGGATAAATCGTCCTCTGAGCTGGCTGGGCTTTCACATACTGAAGAATTACAGACAACGGAAAAGCTGTTTGCAGGAGAAAAAAGAGCAGCCTGAAACTTCAGTGCATGAGAACTGCAGGGAGACAGGTATACAGCCTGCTTGTGTATGGTTGTATTTTCTATGTGTGGACATACAGTACATCAACCTACTTCCTGTTTTGGTGGCCATTTTGTTTGTTTATAAACAAACTTTTTAAAACTGTTTTTAACCACTTTTAATGCGGCGAGGAGCGGCGAAATTGTGACAGAGGGTAATAGGAGATGTCCCCTAACGCACTGGTATGTTTACTTTTGTGCGATTTTAACAATACAGATTCTCTTTAAGCTCATCCAGAGTGTCGGGTCTTGCGTCTCTCAACTGTCTCTTCACAATATCCCACAGATTCTCTATGGGGTTCAGGTCAGGAGAGTTGGCAGGCCAATTGAGCACAGTAATACCATGGTCATTAAACCATTTACCAGTGGTTTTGGCACTGTGAGCAGGTGCCAGGTTGTGCTGAAAAATGAAATCTTCATCTCCATAAAGCTTTTCAGCAGATGGAAGCATGAACCCACTTTTGAACCAGAAACAGCGGTAGAAGCGCCTGACCTGGGCTACAGAGAAGCAGCACTGGACTGTTGCTCAGTGGTCCAAAGTACTTTTTTCGGATGAAAGCAACTTTTACATGTCATTCGGAAATCAAGGTGCCAGAGTCTGGAGGAAGACTGGGGAGAGGGAAATGCCAAAATGCCTGAAGTCCAGTGTCAAGTACCCACAGTCAGTGATGGTCTGGGATGCCATGTCAGCTGCTGGTGTTGGTCCACTGTGTTTTATCAAGGGCAGGGTCAATGCAGCTAGCTATCAGGAGATTTTGGAGCACTTCATGCTTCCATCTGCTGAAAAGCTTTATGGAGATGAAGATTTCATTTTTCAGCACGACCTGGCACCTGCTCACAGTGCCAAAACCACTGGTAAATGGTTTACTGACCATGGTATTACTGTGCTCAATTGGCCTGCCAACTCTTCTGACCTTAACCCCATAGAGAATCTGTGGGATATTGTGAAGAGACAGTTGAGAGACGCAAGACTCAACACTCTGGATGAGCTTAAGGCCGCTATCGAAGCATCCTGGGCCTCCATAACACTGAGCAGTGCCACAGGCTGATTGCCTCCATGCCACGTCGCATTAAAGCACTAATTTCTGCAAAAGGATTCCCGACCAAGTATTGAGTGCATAACTGAACATAATTATTTGAAGGTTGACTTTTTTTGTTTTAAAAACACTTTTCTTTTATTGGTCGGATGAAATATGCTAATTTTTTGAGATAGGAATTTTGAGTTTTCATGAGCTGTATGCCAAAATCATCAATATTAAAACAATTAAAGGCTTGAACTACTTCAGTTGTAGTGTAATGAATCTAAAATATATGAAAGTCTAATGTTTATTAGTACATTACAGAAAATAATGAACTTTATCACAATATGCTAATTTTTTGAGAAGATCCTGTACAAAGATAAATAAACACTCCTTCAAGCCTATGAGCATTTCAGTACATGCTTTTCACCTTTCTCTTTTCTTAACTAGGGTTATACAGATGGCAGCCATTAGCAATTCCTTCTTTGCTGGACACCATCTACTCCACCAGGCTGCCGGATTCTGTCCCGGCAATATGAAAGGACGGAGGGGTTCTTTCAATAAATGTAAAAAAAATTGTATTGGTCATCATGCAGCTGAAAAAAGGCTGCTATCTATTATTATAATTTAGAAAATAGATTTTATTTCTGAAATCTTGTATTTTTAATTTGGGTCCACTTTAAGACAGCATGAATTGCCTTGCTGGGAATTATCTAATCTTTTCTTTAAAGCTGCGCTATGGTGAATTACTGTTTAAATTAATGCAGCATAAAATTAAGCCATTATGGAAAAGAAGCTGCAATAAAAAAGCTTTACTTTTAGAAAAATAAACAGAGCTGCTTGCTCAATCACTTTAGCTTTCAGTAGCCCGTCATTTGCATGTTATGCGTCGGACTAAACAGACCAGTACATGAATCGCAGGCAGGGCCGGCCCTAGACTTTTTGCCGCCTGAGGCAAATTTTTTTTTTCTGCCGCCGCAGAATTTTTTTTTTCTGCCGGGGGGGGGGGGGGGGGGGGCGCTCTGGGGGGCCGCCGAGCTGGAGGGGTAGCTGGCAGGACGGGGGTATTGGGCCTAGCGGCGGGGAGGGGGTCGTACCCCCCTCCCTCGCCTGGGTCCCCCGAACTGCGCTCCCCTCCAGCCTTACATAGAAGAAGCAGCCGCTATTTGTAAGACGCACGGGCGGGGAGGACTCACCTCTTCCCAGCGTGCGCTCCACTGACATCACTTCCTGCAGCGTTGCAGGAAGTGACGTCAGTGGAGCGCATGCTGGATCGAGGAAGAGGTGAGTCCTCCCCGCCCGTGCCTCTTACAAATAGCGGCTGCTTCTATGTAAGGCTGGAGGGGAGCGGAGGACGGGGGACCCAGGCGAGGGAGGGGGGGGTCCGACCCCCCCTCCCCGCCGCTAGGCCCAATACCCCCGTCCTGCCAGCTACCCCTCCAGCTCGGCGGCCGGCTCCCCGCACGGACGGGCGGATGCCGCCCCTGGAAATTTGCCGCCTGAGGCAAAAGTTTCACCCCGCCTCATGAGCGGGCCGGCCCTGATCGCAGGGGAACATCTGGTATGACTGTTTATTTTTTTTCAGATCTCACCTCCCTGTCACCTGGTTGTTTTTAGTTTGTCCGCACTCACGAGCTGAGCTGCCCGCTATAAACAGTTGTAAAGCTGCGCTTCATCACAGCGTATACTGAAGCCATGAAGGACCCCTGCGATCTGTCAGGCAATAAATCAGCCACCTTATCTCGGCTATCTATCTGCCCCCTTCCCCCTGTGTTGTTAGCAAACTTGCGTAGTATCTGCTGTACAGATCAAAGGTGGCAGATTTGTATATTGCACAGCACTAGTGCCTCAATGTAATAGAAACAATGTAGACTGTCTATTAGGCTCAGGTAAATGTAGAAGTCCTGGAAAACATATGTAATGAGTATGTGTGTGTATATGTGTGTGCGTGCGTGTGTGCGTGTGTGTGTGTGTGTGTGTGTGTGTGTGTGTGTGTGTGTGTGTGTGTGTGTGTGTGTGTGTGTGTGTGTGTGTGTGTGTGTGTGTGTGTGTGTGTGTGTGTGTGTATATATATATATACATACTCATTACATATGTTTTCCAAGACTTCTACAATTACCTCTTCCTAATAGACAGTCTACATTGTTTCTATTACATTGAGGCACTAGTGCTGTACAATATACAAATCTGCCACCTTTGATCTGTACAGCAGATACTAAGCAAGTTTGCTAACAACACAGGGGGAGGGGGGCAGATAGATAGCAGAGATAAGGTGGCTGATTTATTGCCTGACAGATCGCAGGGGTCCTTCATGGCTTCAGTATACGCTGTGATGAAGCGCAGCTTTACAACTGTTTATAGCGGGCAGCTCAGCTCGTGAGTGCGGACAAACTAAAAACAACCAGGTGACAGGGAGGTGAGATCTGAAAAAAATAAACAGTCATACCAGATGTTCCCCTGTGATTCATGTACTGGTCTGTTTAGTCCGACGCATAACATGCAAATGACGGGCTACTGAAAGCTAAAGTGATTGAGAAGCAGCTCTGTTTATTTTTCTGAAAGTAAAGGTTTTTTATTGCAGCTTCTTTTCCATAATGGCTTAATTTTATGCTGCATTAAATTTAAACAGTAATTCGCCATAGCGCCCCTTTAAATCAGAAACTTAGCAAATTCTGATCTCAGAGAAATTATTTGCTTTGCATGAATATGTATTTTCCTTCCTCTGTTGGTAATAACATTGCTGCCCATTACAAAACTGTAATGATTTTTAAGCAATCTGTGATGAGAGCTTGTTTTTAAATCAATATTCAATATTACAGACTATATACCTTTAGACACTGATGACATTAGGTAAATACAGCAGACAATCATCATTATTAATAATAATAAAAACAACTAGGTTGGCAGGGTCCGTTACAGAATGTAATAAACTATTGCACCTTTAAAGGATAACCATGTGACATGTGACATGATGAGATAAACATGTGTATGTATAGTGCCAAGCACACAAATACAGCAGGATGCGAAAGTTTGGGCAACCTTGTTAATCGTCATGATTTTTTTCCAGTACAAATTGTTGGTTGTTACAATAAAAAAATGTCAGTCAAATATATCATATATGAGACACACACAGCGATATTTGAGAAGTGAAATGAAGTTTATTGGATTTACAGAAAGTGTGCAATATTTGTTTAATTAAAATTAGGCAGGTGCATACATTTGTTGTCATTTTATTGATTCCAAAACCTTTAAAACTAATTATTGGAACTCAAATTGGCTTGGTAAACTCAGTGACCCCTGACCTACATACACAGGTGACTCCAATCATGGGAAAGAGGATTTAAGGGGGGTCAATTGTAAGTTTCCCTCCTCTCTTAATTTTCTCTGAAGAGTAGCAACATTGTGATCTCAAAACAAATCTCAATTGACCTGAAGATAAAAATTGTTCACCATCATGGTTTAGGGAAAAGATACAGAAAGTGGTCTCAGAGATTTCAGCTGTCTGTTTCCACAGTTAGGAACATATTGAGGAAATGGAAGGCCACAGGCTCAGTTCAAGTTAAGGCTTGAAGTGGCAGACCAAGAAAAATCTCGGATAGACGGAAGCGACAAATGGTGAGAACAGTCAGAGTCATCCCACAGACCAGTACCAAATATCTACAACATCATCTTGCTGCAGATGGAGTCACTGTGCATTGTTCAACCATTTGGCACACTTTATACAAGGAGATGCTGAATGTGAGAGTGATGCAGAGGAAGTCTTTTCTCCGCCCACAGCACAAAAAGAGCCACTTAAAGTATGCAAAAGCACATTTGGACAAGCCAGCTTCATTTTGGAATAAGGTGCTGTGAACTGATGAAATTAAAATTGAGTTATTTGGACATAACAAGGGGCGTTATGCATGGAGGAAACAGAACACAGCATTCCAAGAAAAACACCTGCTACCTACAGTAAGATATGGTGGTGGTTCCATCATGCTGTGGGGCTGTGTGGCCAGTGCAGGGACTGGGAATCTTGTCAAAGTTAAGGGACGCATGGATTCCACTCAGTATCAGCAGATTCTGGAGACCAATGTCCAGGAATCAGTGACAAAGCTAAAGCTGAGCCAGGGCTGGATCTTTCAACAAGACAACAACCCTAAACACTACTCAAAATCCACTAAGGCATTCATGCAGAGGAACAAGGACAATGTTCTGGAATGGTCATCTCAGTACCCAGACCTGAATATAATTGAAAATCTGTGGTGCGAGTTAAAGAGAGCTGTCCATTCTTGGAAGCCATCAAACCTGAATGAACTAGAGATGTTTTGTAAAGAGGAATGGCTCAAAATACCTTCAACCAAAATCCAGACTTTCATTGGAACCTACAGGAAGTTTTTAGAGGCTGTAATTTCTGTAAAAGGAGGATCTACTAAATATTGATTTCATTTCTTTTTGTGGTGCCCAAATTTATGCACCTGCCTAATTTAGTTTAAACAATTATTGCACACTTTCTGTAAATCCAACAAACTTAATTTCACTTCTCTGTGTGTGTTTCCCATATGATATATTTAACTGACATTTTTTATCGTAACAACGATTAACTGCTATCAATGTATGCTTTGCTATGTTTTTGTATTTACGTTCAATGTACGTGTATGCTGTAACGCTCTGTTTTTGCTTTTTATTTTTGCTTTTATATTTTATACGTATGACCCATGCTTGACTGCATGTGACGCTGCACTCTGCTTAATTGTACGCACAAGCTGTAATGTTGTCCTATGTATGCTTGTCTCACGTCTATGTATGTGCCATGCTTAACTGTATGCTATTTCTTGTCTCTTCACCAACGACCCTGTATGTGCCAAAACCAATTCCGGGTACAACCCACCGGCTGTACTTGGCGATAATAAATTCTGATTCTCTCTGATTCTCTGATTCTCTAATACAGGAAAATCATGACGATTAACAAGGTTGCCCAAACTTTTGCATCCCACTGTAACTAGGTTGTGTTTCTTTTTTTCTTTCTCTGCCTGAAAGAGTTAATCAGGTATGCAAGTGACAGTTTATGTCCGGGCCGGGACCGGGTCGGACTGGGTCAGACTATAGCATAACCCTCACTGATAAGTAATTACAGCCCCCCCCCCCCAAAAAAAAATTCCTGTCAGTAAATGGCTTCTGAGAACAGGAAAGGGGCCAATAATTCATAGATTTGAGCTCTAGCATACTTCAGTGAAGGTGTCATTGAGCAGAGACAATGAAACAGTAAAAGCGTTAAATCTAGATTGAAATATAAAATAAAACTGTGGGATATCTAAAAAAGATATTTTTAGGAGGAGGAGGATATATACAATTGTTTTTGTCAGTTTATTTTCACCTCCGATGTCCATTAAGCCCATTGTCCCCATTCTCTGACAGTGCTTCATGTTGATACAAAAAACATGACCAAGGCCATCATTGTTGCTGGTCTAATGATATTATTATTATTATTATTTTGTATTTATATAGCGCCGACATATTACGCAGCGCTGTACAGTGTATATATATATATATATATATATATCTTGTCACTAACTGTCCCTCAAAGGAGCTCACAATCTAATCCCTACCATTGCCATATGTCTATATTATGTAGTGTAAGTACTGTAGTCTAGGGCCAATTTTTAGGGGGAGCCAATTAACTTATCCGTATGTTTTTGGAATGTGGGAGGAAACCGGAGTGCCCGGAGGAAACCCACGCAGACACGGAGAGAACATACAAACTCTTTGCAGATAGTGCCCTGGCTGGGATTCTAACCGGGGGCCCAGCGCTGCAAGGCGAGAGAGCTAACCACTACGCCACCGTGCTGATAGTTGTATTCCTATTAGAGGGCACACCTCAGCTCGATCTTCAATCCGTCCAATCTGCCCAACACTGACAGATTCAATCGATCCAGGAGACAGCACAAGGACCAGCACTGGAAGACTTTCACGTTGGTCTTTTATTCACATAGACAGTGAACAAAATACAGCCAACATCCGTCTCAAAGTATGGATGTAATTATAGCTCAGAGTATTAAGCCCCTTGGCATTTTTTAATTCTTTCCGGATTTTAAGGTTCTAAAAGCGGTGCAATTTTTTTGCACTCTTTCAGACCTTAAAACCTGGAAAAAAATCATGCTGCCAGGGATATCTGCACCAGTTCCAGCAATCACTCACCTCCCTGGCTCCAGCTCTGCAGTCTTCCCTCCATCATTCAGGTGGCGTTGCAACCATCAAGTGAGATTGCTGGCTGTCGTCTCTGCCGGCGATCTCACCAGGGGGAAGCAGAGCTTCACAGGAGCAGAAGAAGAATGGCGGCCGACGTCGGAATCCCCTGGGAGGAGAGTTGAAACACCCGCTGCGCACATTGCTCTGCATACAGCCTCCGGCGGCTACCCCGAGCAGAGGTCGGGATTACTGCTCTGAGCTGCGGTTTTCCGCCCCGCCACTAGCTTGGGATTACTGCCAAGGAGGTTAAAGCTCATGCTGCCATGCAATTGAACAACCACACGATGGTGGATGTGGAGTCACATTGCGGCAAAGTTCCGATGGACTGCTGCTGTTTAAGACGATATGACGTTGCATTACCACTTGACAAAGGACGTCATAACGCCCGAAACAGCAGCAGGCCGTTGGAACTTTGCCACAATGTGTCTCCACATCCACCATCATGTGGTTGTTCCATTGCAAGGCAGCATCCATACATTGAGATAGATGTTGGCTGTATTTTATTCACTGTCTAAGACTCCAACGTGAAAGTCTTCCAGTGTTGGTCCTTGTGGTGTCTTCTGGCTGGTCTAATGATAGGTACACATGATACAATTTCCCATCATATCATCAGGTCAAATCGATTTCTGACCTGTCCGAACTGCTCCCAATTGATAATGGGATAGGGAAAACAAAATTGATCCCTTTATTGATCGGAAGCAGATTGGACATGTTGGAAATTATGGTTTCCATTTTTCGATCTGACGGGAAATTGCATAGTGTGTACCTAGCATTACGCAGACAGAAGCAAGCATACAATACCCACTTTCAATTGCCCTGCTTTATTTAAAGATACTGTCTTTAATACCATCTGTAGTGCAGAGAGTACAGCCATTTACCTCTGCATACTTCAGGTTCAGCAACTGAAATACATTTAGTTCCTGTAGAACAAAACATTTCCACTTGATGTCAGGCTCATCAATATTCCTTAGTGCAAAACTACTACTGAGACTCTAGTCCCCTGCTTTCCTCCTGTCTAATATGGTGCAATGATGGTACCATGCTGGACAAACTATAACACAGCCTCTCAGTAACTGATGTATGATTCAAACTATGAGGCCTGAGTAAGTGGAAGGAGACTTAATTTTTTAAGCGTATAATACAAATATAGTAATTTTACAGATTTTATTTAAAGCACAGCATTATTATTTAATAGTTACTGTAAAGTGCTGTGGAAAATGCGTCAGTGCTATAGAAATGCACAAAATGAAAAGTAAATGAACTGCAGAACTTTGATGTATTGCAGAGTAAAGCTTTTTTTTGAGAAAAAAACTAAGATAAGAGAAAATTTCAGTAGTGGAGATTGGAAATGATAAAGATATCTACTAGAAGTTTGCTACTCTTGAGACAGGAAATTACATATTTTTAATAGGTAGCACAGATGAAAATGATGGGATGCTCTGGGCGTCAACAGTGAGGGAAGAAGGGGGCGGAGCCGGATATGGTGCTGTAAAGACGCATGTTAGCAGAGCTTCGAGCCTTTAGTACTTATCTTTGGCAAAATGAACAAAAATCCTCCACCAAGCACTACTGCTGATGCTGGAGCACCGAAGACTACAAAAAGGGGACATTGGCAGAACCAAACAGCGACCCAGGGAGCTGCAGTGAACTCTGTCTCTAAGTATATCACCGGCCCGCTTACTCGCACAGCTGTGGACAAGATGGCGGCGCAGTTGGCCTCATCTGGAGTCTCGAGTGATTGGCAGCCTAAGCTAGCCTTGTCTACAGCGAAGAGTCTAGGGGTATCTGGGACTTCCTAAAAGGCCTGCAGACAAAGGCGGACATGCTGCATCAAACAGATACGATACTCACTACCACTACCACGGTTGGAGATCGCAGCCCTGAAAGACGACATCATAGGCCTCATAGAATCAATACTGTAGAAACGGACATCTGCAAACTGTAGAGGGAGCTTCGCACTCTCAAGGAGGCAGGTGATCGCCAGAACTTGCTGAACTCTATATTCCGCTCCCACATTGAGGATCTACAGAACCAGAGCAGGCAAATAATGTACACATTTGAGGCCTGCCTGAAGCTATGCAGCAGGAGGATCTACTAGACACGGTAAGAGCTATCTTTGACAAAATCCTTAATCAGGTCCATGCTCCCCTGATCCTCATTGACAGGGTGCATGGTGCCCTCCATCACTTGCCCGAGGTGATGCACCAGCCAGAGACATTATATGTCGGGTTCACCATTTTTAAATCAAATATGCTATTATGGCCGCTGCTAGATGCTGTGGCACAATTGACTTTGATTGAGCCGCAATCATGCTATACCAAGATCTTGTCCCATTTACATTGGCCCAGCGTAAAGCCATGTGCCCTCTGCTGCAACAACTACATGAAGACGGTGTTGTATATCGATGGGGATTCCTGTTTCAACTCCATGCCAAGAAAGGTTCGCGAGTTGCGATCCTTCGCTGCCCGGCGGATCTCCCTGACATTTGCTCGACTCTGGACATGCCGCTAGTTGCGTTACCTGACTGGAATCCTAATTTAATGCTCCTCAGAGGCTTGCTGCGACCTTGTCGAGGTGGACCTTGGGGCCCTATTGATCCGTGAGTACTGTGATGAACTTTCTTAAACGGCCATGGTTGGGGTGCTGGCCCTGATGCCTCGGGCCTTTGATGTGGAGACTTTGCTTGCCAACTAACTTGACCACTGGCCCAGGCCTACAGGAGTTGCTTTTATTTTTATTTCACCCTTATCTTCATCATGTACTTTCCTTGATGCCGGGCTGTGTTGAGCCCTTACGTGACCTTCAATCCTTTACACTACGTACACTACCCAGGGATGTGACTTTGCTATCCTCACATTATATTGGAGTTTTCATCCCCTTTTTTAGAAAAAATGCTGCTGCTGATATATGAGAATATATCACTGGTGTTCTCGGGTGGCATACCCCTCGAGGATATGACAGACCCTCACTTTGGTCCCCCCTTTTCTGGAAATTTTTTCATTGGTTTTTTTAATATATAGTTTTATTCGGATCAGTTCATTTCGGCGTGTGGCTCTGAGAGCCAAGTGCCGAAACTAGGTGCCGTCATAGCAGCAATGCTATGATGCGCGCCCCGGGTAGACCCCGAATTACATCTCCCTCCGAGTTGCAACAACTCGGAGGGGGAATAGTATTTAACGCCTCCTCGGAGTTTAGCGCCAGAGGGGAAAGCAGTCATTCGGCTCTCCCCACGCTGAACTGAGCGGCGCCCATATAATATGCACCCAGTTTTATTTGTTATATGCTAATTGCTATGACGTATATTCCTTCTGCTCTGTTTAAAGTTTGTAATGGAGTGACACACTTTTTATTGATATCTCATCTGATTACGACATGAGCCTTGAACGCCCATTACTGATGCTTGATCTACAGGAGGCTGTTTTTTCTTGGCTGAGTCCAGTTTGCACTTTAGCGCAGGTTATGGGATCTTCAGGCTCATGAGCTCTGTAATCAGTGCCATATCGCTGCCGTTTCCTGACCATCATAGCCCAACAGGCTGTAAATTGTATTCTAGGAATCTATGTAATACATAATGATCATTATGTGCCCCTTGTCCCCACTTATACTCGCCTTAACAATATAACCTTGCCTGCGCACAATTCGTAAAAAACAAGCAGTGAAGGGACTCCTTTTACTTTCCTCAGGGCACAAGGTGGCGGCCTATGCTGAGGATCTTCTTTCTTACAGATCCCCATATGTTCCTTCCCAATCTAATGCACGATTTGGACATTTATCAAAACATAGCTAATTATAAAATCAATCCCAACAAATGTCAGGCTCTGGGTGTAGCTCTGACAGAGTCGCAGCAGATTACTGTCCAAAGTAACTTTCCCTTCAGATGGGTACCTCACTCTATTACTTACCTTGGGATTCAACTTACTTCCACAGTTTCTGCTATCTACAAATGAAATTTCCCCCCCTTAGTTCAAATTATTAAATGGGATCTTCAACGCTGAGATCAACCACACTTCTCCTGGCTTGGTCATATAAACATCATTAAAATGATCATACTCCCTAGGTTGTTTTATCTATACTAGTCTCTCCCAATATTACCCCCCCCCCCCTCTCCCCCCGCTGTACATTTTAAAAACTTGAAGAAATGCTTTACCCAATTTATATGGAATGGGAGGTCTCCTCGAGTTAGATATACTGCTTTGACCTTAGCTAAAACTCAGGGAGGTCTCGCAGTACCGGATTTCAAAAAATACCATACTGCAGCCTCTTTGGTGTGACTAATTGGATCTTATGATCTTTCTCTGGTCATGTTGATTTAATTTCACCTAAAACCACCCTAACAGCCCTTCCTAGAGATTGCCATACATCAACAATTTCACCATGGCCACCCCGCTTATCCCACTTTTGGATAACCCATTATTACAACCAGTGTGTAACCAGAGAGGTTATGTTCCTTGGAGAATGGGATGCTCTTTGAGAGCTGAAGACCTGATCTCTAATGGCACTTGGATCCCTTTAACTACTCTGCAGTCCTTGAGGGATAATCTCTTCCTAGACTTGTGGAGTCTTTTGCAGTTCCAAAATTTCCTGTGCTCCTTTGGCACAAGGGAACAGCTAGCTCGGGATCTTACGCCTCTAGAAATGCTTTGTATGGGAAATGGTCTGGTTAAGAGGTCTCTCTCCCAAATCTATCAGCTGTTGATCTCTAATGATTTCTGGGATTCTCAGTTTAAAGAAAAGTGGGAATCTGAACTTGGTTCCACTTTAAACAGATGAACAATGGCAGAAAGTCTTTTTGCTTAATGAGAAATCCTCTATTTTGCCTAGGGTCCAGGAATTTAATTATAAGATCCTTAGCAGGTGGTATGTTACCCCAGTGCGCCTCCACCATATGTACCCGGCTGCTGATCCCTTGTGCTGGAGATGTGGCTTGAAACAGGGCACATTGCTCCATATATTCTGGTCTTGCTCTCGGATTGTTCCTTTTTTGGGAAGCAGTGCAAAAATACATCAAAATATGCACAGATGGGGACCCTAATCCTGATCCTTATTTGCTAGATCACACAACAAAGCCCATCAAAAGATTAAAAAAAATCATTAGGGCCCTTTCACACTAGAGGGCTTTTTCGGCGTTTTAACGCCACGGCCGAAGTTGGCGTTTTCCTAGGTAAAAGAAAGTCCATAGACTTTCATTTTACCATTCACACTAAACGCTGCGTTTTGGAGCGTTGCGTTTCAACGCTCCCAGG
The DNA here is from genome assembly GCF_040937935.1 of Hyperolius riggenbachi. Taxonomy (NCBI): domain Eukaryota; kingdom Metazoa; phylum Chordata; class Amphibia; order Anura; family Hyperoliidae; genus Hyperolius; species Hyperolius riggenbachi. The sequence goes on from NC_090651.1 coordinate 161,469,113, forward strand.
CGCTTTTTCTGGGCCTACCGCGGCGTTTCTCATTACAATTGATTGTAATGTATAGGCGTTAAAACGCCTTCAAAACGCCTTGAAAACGCCTGCAGCCAAAATGCAGCGTTTTAGCCTTTCACCGCTGCCTGTAATGTGAAAGAGCCCTTAGCTAAACATCTCATTCAGGCTGCATGTATCCTCATTGCATGACATTGGAAATCCATGGAGGTACCTACAATTCCAGAATGGCTTATTGAAGTGCAGTTGATTAGCCTTGATGGAGTCTATGACACATGCTGTACATGGTAGAGAGGAAGCTTGCAGTCGGACTTGAATACATTGGAATATCTTTGTGGAGTTTCAAGATTATAGGGATGCAATGGCCACTACCTGATCTTGATTTTTTTTCCTTTCTCTTTTTCCCTTAAAGTAACCTCTAGGTGTTCATACATAGGACTCACAAATAGCATGTACTCTTTAGTCCATTGGGGTATGGATTGTGGAGGTCATGGCAGGGTCTTCCCCTGATGCGGATGGGGGTTTCACCCTTTTTTTCCTTATTATTATTTATTGTATTTATAAAGCGCCAACATATTACGCAGCGCTGCACAATAGATAAAAGGGATAACATACAAGGTAGGACATACAGGAAACTCACAACAAAACAAGATCATGCAAATGATTTGACAACAGTACAGTGTCAAAATAGAGATTGTTCTAGTCCACAAAAGGGGTGATTGTCAGTAAGATTGCATAATCAAGCTGGAAACCCTAAGGGAGAGGGCCCTGCCAGAGGCTTACATTCTAAAGGGTGGGGGTGGAGACAATAGGTGCATCTGTTGAGAGGGTGTCTAACACAACATATTATGGTGCTGGTGTAGGGGGGTATGCGAGCATGAAAGGGTCAGTCTTAAGAGCTTGTGTGAAGGTATTAAAGGTGGGGGCGAGTCTGGTGGCTGGAGGGAGCGAGTTCCAGAGAGTAGGGGCAGCCCTGGTGAAGTCCTGCAATCGTGCATGTTTGTTTTTATTTGGTGGGGTGGCTTGTGGGCTGTGCAGTTCAAATTCAAAGGCAGAGATGATCTAGTTAGACAGAAATAGTGTTCAGCAATACAAGTAAATCACAACAAAGATAATGTTACCTCGATGTGGTGCTTATTTCTGCTGAATTACTGGTGAATTCGTTTTTTTCGACCTTTGAAAGCTGCCCTTAGAAAGCGAACCTATTTGTCGGCGAACCGACAAAATAATGGGCTCTACTTATATACACAGAGCTAGAGCAATGTGTAATCAGGAAGGCCTGGTCAGCTGGCAGACAATATGCTAATTAAGTAATAGGGGTGGGCTTGTCTCCTTCAAGTTCAAACAGATCTGTATGTGATACAGGCTTTGATGGAAATTGCAGACCAGGAAGTAAAGTGTGAACAAACAAAGCCAGAATTCAATAGCAATTACAATAATGTCTGTAATGTTACTCAGGTGCTAACACTATTACAGAGGAAGATCAAGAAAGCAAAAGTGATTAAATACAAAAGATGAAAATTATCAGACATACTGTACATAGGCAATGCAGGATGGGGGCGAGTCTGGTGGCTGCCCCGTTTGGACAGTTCTCTTTTCTTTCTTTCTCTCTATGTTCTAACTATTCCTTTCTTTTTTCTCTGAAGAATGACTCTTTCGCCTCTTATTATTCTCTCCTCCTTGGGTGGGAGCTTTATAGTGTTCCGTCTTGATATAGGTCTTTGTTATATTTTGACTTGTATCAATATTGAACCGGTGGAGCAATGCGTGCTTCTCACTACATTTTTGCTTGCCTTCTTTTACCCTTCAATCACATTGGAGAGTCTCTGGTACAATGCGCTCCAGAGCTCTCTGGAAGCTTGTTTTGCGCTTCTGGGGTGGATGGACATTTGAAATATCACCAGTTGTTTAGATGTGTCTTTTTGGTGGGGAGGCTCGCCTTGCTCTACCTGGTTTGGTGGGTTATTTTTAATCTTGGAGGTTGGTGGCGCTGGATTGCCATCACATAGCATCGTACTTAATTTGTTGCTGACAGATACGCTCTTTTGTCAAAGACTGCATATTACATAATTGTCTGTTTATCTTTTTATTCTGTTGTATTCTTTTTTTTATTCTAAAAATAATCTCAAACAAAAAAAACCAAACAAACAAACAAACAAAAAACAGTGAGAGAAGCAGCTCAGTAAAAGGGCATACCAAAGCAGCACATTTGTGTGGTGGGGGAAATGACCATACACACAGTTCATGCACAGAGGCATATCAGGGGTTGCTTTACAAGGTGAAATGGGGGGGGGGGGGGATGATCAATTTTTGACTTGGATATGTTTAAGGTACCTCAGATATCCATGATGAAGTGACTGATAGAGCATCAACATTACAGCCAGTCAGCTATGATTTTCAGAAGGAGGCAGAGCCCTTAACCATTGCGCTGTCCAGCCACTAAATAGTTTTTTAATCTGATCATCCTTTATTATATTCAATGTGTATTGATTTGGGTTATAGTCGCTCTCCTAGTAGAGTCTGATCTATACTCTATTGGAGGTGCCTTGAATGTTGGTGTTCACAGTTTACATACCCTCTTTCCCTGAAAATAAGCCCTACCCTGAAAATAAGCCCTAGCTGGAATTTTGAGCATGCTTGAAATATAAGCCCTACCTCTAAAATAAGCCCTAGCGGAAGTTAAAGAGGAGGAAGAGGCGGCCAGCAAATGGGGACACAGTGGTGCAGTGTTGATCGGGCACCGGTCCTGTCATCCCAGCATACAGCAAGGTAATCAGCTGTGTGCAGGGACAGGGCAGGTGCCTGATCAGTACAGTAGCATACCTTCAAATCCAGGAACAGCACAGTGCAAAGGAACAGGAAATGTTGTGCTGAAAGACACTTCCTTATAGAAATATAAGACATTACCTGAAAATAAGCCCTAGCACATATTTTAGACCAAACATTTAAATAAGACTGTCTTATTTTCAGGGTAACACGGTATTTGGTGCCCGCCGCTTGTATCCTTAATCCCCTGATGACGCTAGTTTGCAAAACCGGTCAGGAAGGAGACAGGTGGCACCTTTATACTGTCTTATACTGCTGACCCATACACGCATGCAACTTTCTCGGGGTTCCCATTGCATGGGCCCCGTATGTAAGTTTTGTTTTAATGCTATTTTTTACACTGTTTTTACTATGTAAACACTATATTAAGTGGTTTACACTTAGCGTTGCCATTTGTTTGTTTTTTATGATGTTTACTGATATCCATTCGTGAGATGAATCATTGCTGAATTGGTGGATCCTGGACGGACTCTTGCTTCCTCAAGTTCTACCAAATCATTGATACAACCTTATAATGTGGTTTGTCACCAGCTGGTAAGCCTCTTTCCTTTTTCTGAGTATCCATGATTGCAAAGCTGTGCCGTAACCCCAACATTCACTGTGGTGGAGATTTGCTGCTCTTATTCTTTGTTGAAGACTTGTCTTCTGTTTTTGGATTCTACGCTGATTATATATAATTTATGATTTTCAGAAGCCTGTCAGATGGCTAGATTTCTATCAACACATGTTGACATTAAGTGCTCAGTGTAATGAAACTGAAAAAGTGCAAACAATGCATTTGAAGAGAAATAGGCTATGTTAAACATTTTTCTTATTTGTCTTATAGGGCAATAAACCATTGTCTCAAATTACACAACATCACATGTATGTATTTGTATTAGTGTACAGAGAGTTTGGAACATATCATGTATCTATGCTCCCCACTATTTGTTTTGTACTGTGTACAGCACTATGGAAGATGTTGGTGCTATATAATTAAATATTCGTAACCATTACGTACAAAAGTTATAACAAATGCATTGGATTATGTGTTTGTGGCAGAGAATAAAAACAAACAAAAAGTCAGTTGCATCTATGCATCAAAGTAACAAATCGTGTCCCATGGAATGTGTACAGAGTAGTAAATTGTATTCCATGGAATGTTTAACAACCTTTTAAAATAGTCATAGTTAAAATACTGTAATTTGCCAACAAATCTGAATTCCAAATCTGAGGCTGTAGTGTCATTTGACATTTCCCTAATCCTTACTGCTTTCTACACTGGTACACTCCACCCTCCAGCAGGCCCAAACCTGACTTCTTTCGGATGTGCTATTCATTTTCAGGACAGTTTAGATGAGCAATGCAAAATTTTAATTTTATATTGATTATAAAGTGTGATGCATTTCATGGTCAGTGCCAGAGTGTGTTTTGTACTTATGTTACAGAACCTACAGCAAGAGGAGTACCGAGGCTGCCCTCTCTATATCCTGTTCAAAACTAAATCAAAATAGCCTGGTTGCCATGCAGATTGTCCCAATAGCTGTGTGGTTTAGAATACCTAATCTGCCGTGCTTGCTGGGTCAGATCCCCATGAGGATAAAGTGTGAGAGGATCAGGAAAATAGACTTATAAAAGAAGGCCAGCAATGGCAACGTCCATAGGCCTTTCACAACAAAACCATCCATAGTCTCCTCAGCCAAACATGTATCACAGAAAGGAAAATCATACTATTTCAGCTGGTTTAGCAGAGCAGATTGACTTGTTTTTTTTTTAATTTCACACACACACACACACACACACACACACACGCACGCGCACACACACGCACGCACTTATTTACAATAAAAATCCTGTATAGTTTACTTGAAGTGTAGTTCACTGTATCAGATATTTACTAGATCAGGATTGGTCACACAAATTGGGGTTCATTCACAAAGCTGTGCTATCTCATAGCACGGCCGCGCTATGCTCCACGCGTGGTTTACCGCACATAAAACTTTATGCGCGCTATAACCAACGTTTGCACATGCTTACGCGGCACAACATGCGCAAAAGAAGGCATGAACGTGTGCAAACATTTGTTATCTCGCGCATAAAGTTTTATGCGAAGCATAGCGTGGCCGTGCTATGGGATAGCCCGGCTTTGTGAATCAACCCCTATATGTTCATACAGGCACATGGCCAAGGCCTGGAGACAGAGTTTACTATATCTAGACTCTAGATTCTAGAGGTTTACTATATCAGAGTTTACTATAACAAGATTCTATTTTATATATTAAAAAGTATGGCTGGGTTCACACATAAATCTGTATAGTTTCATTCCAGTCCTATCTTGTCAGTTTTGCATAAGGTTTTTATCAGTTTTACCTGCAAGGAACTGTACACTTTACATGTGTGAACTTAGCCATACAAAACTGTGACAGGACTGGAACCGAACTGTACACATTGTATGTGTGAGCCCTGCCACAGAAAAAAAAACGGGTACAAAACTGATGCAAACAGATACAAAACTGACAGGACTGAAACGGAACTGCACACATTTTATGTGTGAACCCAGCCTAACAGTTGTTTGTTTACAGTTTCCTTTTGAATTATGACTTCTTACACAATATGTAGATTGAATTAGTAACTATAACATTAATTTATTCTCTCTCTTTACGAGTATTTCCTTTAAAAACACAGCATGCTTGAGTATTTGCCTACTTGATGTAGTTTATCATATTTGTTTGGGTATTTACCTATAAACAGTGGGGTGGCCACCTGGTTACTCTTTTTAATTAGATGTTTAGTCTGTATTTTTGTTTGCTTAAGAATAACATTTTTGATACTTTTATAAAACCTTTTTGGTCGTTTGCCTCAAATCCCCTCATTGCTTATCCTAAACGTTTTTTGATAGACCTATAATCATAGCAAACATGATAAACTACAACGTAACAGAATAACTCAAGGAGAATGGAGATATTGGTTGTTCATAGAGGAAATGGGGCTACATTGCCAGATCATTTGATTCAAAATTTTTACTGGATGAGACAATTTCATCATTTTCATTTTATTTAAGAACGAGTGACCTTAGCCCGTTTAAAAACAGGCTCTAGGTCTGTCATCTCCACCGCATGCGCGCACCCTTACACCCGCACACCAGCACACCCGGCTGGCCCCCAGGTCCGTCCTGCTCCTGTCTCAACAGCTGTCTGTGCGGCACATGCGCAGTAGCGCAAATGCACGGACACACACAGGGACAGGACGCAGAGACACTTAGGTTTTATTAGGTAGGATGTTATCTTGCCATGTCAATTAGCATCCAGCTATGGCCAATTACTCCCCTCCCCCCCCCCACCAAAAAAAAAAGTCACTGTAATGTATGTGATAGTATTTTTATTTGCACTAGCACAGTTTCTTTAAGAGTCTAAACTAAACATGTTAAGCGTGGGGTTCTTCTAAAAATGTATATTAGTGTTTGAAGTCTAACTCATTTTCAGACTCCCCTTTTGCACCCACTTCCGGTGCTTAGCCCCGCCCCTTTCAGCCGAGTGCTGCAGTGCTTCTGTATAATTTTTAAGAAGAACCACATACATAACAATCGATTGTCAATTTCCCAAACAATTGATTGTCCGATCTGATTGTTGTGATCAATGGCAAATGATCGTTTGGGCCCACAAACAGAGGGAAAAATGATAAGGAATCCAAATAGACAGATCAATCGATAAAGTGATTGCTTGTCATTGATCTGCACCATTAGGGTTCAGGAATATGCTTATTAGATGCTAGAGAACAACTTGCCTCCCATTTTAGCTGACAAAAAGGCTTTACCATTTTAAACTCTATACATTATTTTTGCCTTTCCTCATAACAAATTTCAACAAGGTGTATAAATGAAAGACATTCAGAGTTACTAACGTGTCTCCAGGTCTGTTGTACAGAGCACCTGAGCCTCCAGTATAACCTTGTTCCCCTTAAGACACTTGAATATTCAAGAACAGACAAGGGGCACATTAGCTTCCACAACGAAATACATTTGTACGAGGAACTGCAAGAAATGAAAGCAGCGTGGTCTCTGGGGAGGAAACAGAACAATCAAGTACTTGTGCTGCTGGCATGCGGACTTTAGGCTCAAAAGTACTCAGAGCTTTCTCTGTGACATAAGAATTTTCTACTCACTGGTAACATTAAAGATCTATTACTTGTAGTGCTCTAGCTTTTGCTGATTAGTTGCAGCAGCTACTGAGTCTACAAATGCTTTCATTGTAAAGTGATGGGAGATCTATGTGCAAGTAACAGCTACATCATCAGCTACACTGAAAAGACACCTCCACTAAATTTAGCCTCTCACCAGCTCCAGCTGTGCTGCTCCAGGCAAACCAAATCCTCCTGAGCCACATTAAAATGTCTGTGATCTGTAAATGGCTTTCAGCTAAATGGCCATGATTAGTTGCATTTTGTTAAATACACATATGGACACACATACGCAGGGCCGGCCTTAGGTTTCACAGCGCCCTGAGCGAAACCTGATTTTTGTGCCCCCCCCCCCCTCTTTATCATCTTCGCGTATGCGTGCACACCCACGCACACACACACAGAGGCCCATATGCAATTCCTTTTGTCCTGAGATATCGCCTAGGACAGTGGTTCCCAACCTATTTTGACGTTGTTACACATCACGCCAAATGCTCATATCTCTGCGATACGTCACATATGTATAATAGAAAAAAAAATACTATTAATAACCACAAATGGATGGAAAGAGTGCATTATCTTAAATACACTTAAAAATGAAGGCTAGAACCTTTCAGGAATATTAATAAAAACAAACAATCAGTGGGACAGTTAGCCGCCCCCCCCCCCTTCCATTTAAAATGACAAAGAAAGACAATTTGCATCACGTTATAGCCGCAGTATCATCCCCAAAAAAAAAATAAATGCCCTCAGACTCAGTATAGGTAGGTAGCCAGGTATAGGTGCCATAGTATAGGATCTCATGTGTAGGTGCCCTCAATATAGGTTGCCAAGCATAGGTGCCCCCAGTACAGGAAGTCAGTTGAAGCTCTCCATCCCCCCCCCCCCCCCCATAGGTAGCCAGGTGCCTCCAGTACAGGTAGCCAGGTGTTGGTGCTCTCAGTATAGGAAATCAGGTGTAGGTGTCCTCAGTATAGGTAACCAGCTATAGGCGCCCCCTTGGAAGCCGGCGCCCTGAGCGACCGCTCCAGTCGCTCCTATCAAAGGCCGGTTATGCACATACGGTAAATTAAATTTGTTAAGCTGCTCAAATCATAGCAGGTTAGGAAAACAGTCAATTATTTTCCTGGCCTACCACCTTGCACTGCATCATTATAGATCAGAATTCAGCAGGAATCTGATTAGACTATAGCACCACCAGCGCTGCAGTGGGTCAAGCAGTGCAAAGCTATGCAGCAGTTGATTGTGTACTGTTCCTGTCCATGCCTCCCACTCCTGCCCACTGAGTTGCTACAAAAACTGCATTTCCTGATCACAATTGACTAGTCTATGGGTACCTGTAGGTTATACATTTATTAGTAGAGACATCATAGTAGTGGTTGTTATAGTTATTTTCTGATCTAGCAGATCAAATACGAACCTGCGGTCAGCTTAAAGCACACAAAACCAGATAACAACCCCTTAGCACTACAAAAGAAAACTGTATTGTGCCAAACAGGGAATTATTATTTGGCAATAAGTCTTCGGTGTAAAGTATTTACGGGCGGTAAAAGACAGTCTCTCTATGTGGGCATTTTTGTTACATTTAACAGTGTCGGATTTTATTGGATCATCAATTTAAAGGCTCTTCCATAAAGGCAGTGAAAAGGCAGTAAAGTCACTGGTGGTAGACAAGCAGCTCCTGCATGGAGTCACATCTTAGTGAGGCCGCCGGTGTGCTCAGAAGCAACATGTTTGGGTTCTCTGTCACAGGGTAACGCCACCATATGTCAAGTACGGGCACATGTGGGGTTACAAACGCTGCAAGCGCACAGTTCAGCCACCCATCTGAAAGAGGCCTTAAAGTTGCAGTTTTTAATGCATATTGGATGAAACATACCTTAAATGAGTCATCAATCACAAAAAGATCCCCCCCACTCTACTTTCCGGGGCTTCCTCCATTTTCTTGCAGCTGACATGTCCCATGCTGCCAGCTCTGCTCGCAGCCTCCGGCCCGGGGTCCCCGGCGGGGCAGAGGCCCACCTCCTCTAGTGCACCTGCAGTCAAGTCCACGTTGTCCACAGTGTACTGGACAACGTGGGCTTGATTGACAGCGGCATTCGTGCAGGTGCAGTAGAGACAACCTCGAGGTCGCCCTCTGCACCGGTGGGGACCTCGGGCAAACGGCTGAGCGCGGAGCTGCAGCGTGGGACATGCCAGCTGCAAGGGGCTGGAGGAAGCCCCAGGTAAGTAGAGCGGGCGGGAGCTTTTTTATCCTGATATTTCCTTTAATTTGAAACTTCCAAGAGCCTGAATATGCAACAACCTGCAGTATCTCCCTGGAGAAGAAGGCAAAGCCCATACGGATTGGGGGGAGGGGGGGGGGGGGCAGGGGTAGAGGTGTAGCCCCTATAGGTAAGTAATGCAGTTCACCCCAACCCCTGCCCCTCCCCCTCCCTATGACACACAAACCTTTTATGTATTTTAATTTTATATATTTTCATACTTAGATGCCGAGTTGCCTTTAACAACAGTCTGTGATCTGTCCATACACCTCTTCCTGTCCCACTATTATTCACAAGTCATAGTCAGGGAAGAACGAAGAGAGGAGACCAGCCAGTCTTTTCTTGTAATAAAAAAAAAAAGATCCTGGCCACCTCCTCCGTGCTTTCCCCAGGAAGGCGCAGGTGTGCGAGGTTAGAAGATTAGTATTGCGCAGAGGGAGAAATTCCCTTACTGACAGGCATTGTTCTAGGTATATGCTAGCAGAGACCAGCACTTTATGGTGGCACCTGTCCAACAAGGTAGCCTTCATGCTTTAGCTAACTTTAGGTTCCCTTAAATCTCTGTGACTACAGTGTAAATGCTGTGGAATGGTGTGGAAGAGGAGTGTCATTTGAAAATGCCTTTTTTCTGTAATTTCAAGGTATTAACAATGTGGCAGGTAAACCTGCTTTAAGATTATGCCTACTTAGTTTACTACAACTTGACAAGTTTCATGTAACATTGCCCAACCAGACATACCTAAATAAACCACACAAACTGTATTCATTTATAGCGGAGCTAAATGATATGTTGAAATCCTGGAAGAATGCAGCATTAGTGTCTGGGGAGCAATGTTTAGTAATGACTTGTTACATTATCAGCTGGCAGAGAATGGCAGCATTACATAACAAGCACACAAGAAGACCTTGTGTCATCAGTAATAAATTTAACAGGGCTGCATGGAATAGACAACACAATTAATAGGAGGCTGCTGACATACATTAAGTTAGTTTTAAATAAATCAATTGAAGTGTGTAATATGGTAGAGAGGCCCACAGAGGCCAATTCCAACAGACTGTTTATTTACTGCTCATCCAACACTGCTGTGTGAAAGTGTTGCTGTTCCCACGGTCTAAGCTTATTGTTAAGGTATACAGTAAAGGTATCCATACATCTAGCAATGATAGGCAGATTCGACTAAAAGACAAATCTCTCTCTAATCGAATCGAAGATCTGTCGGCTGCCCATACACCGCAGGCCGATTCCCAATCAATTTCATGCTGAAATTGATCCGGAATCGGCCTCGTGCGCCGCATCCACTGCCTCGCTGTCCCCCCCTAATGTGTGATGAGGCACTCTCCCCTCCCCCATGAAAAATGCTCAGTGCTCTATACATTACCTGTCTACTGCTTGTCCTCCGCTGGCCCCGGGCGCACTCCTTGCTGACATCACACACACGTCCCGCTACTCCAGCAACCACATGGGGTGCGTGTATGGAGCAAGGAGTGCGCCCAGGGCCAATGAAGGACACGCGGCAGCCACAGACAGGTAATGTATAAGTGCACCTGGAGTTATATTACACAGTAGGGGAGGGACGGCACCAGGGGTCTCATCGAGTTTGCCGCTCGTCTCGATATTGCACGCCTTTACTACCACGCACATGATCGGGAATTCCACTGTCATTAGCTACAACATGGCTGCCTTGATTGTGACGTACAAAAAGAGAGTGACCGCCACTCAAGAACTCAAGAACTATAAATGTGAAAAACTTTATTAATCAGATAGTCAATCTTAATCAAAAGATTTCCCCTGTTCAAGAACCCTCCCCCCATAAAATTCTGCTTGAGGTCTCAACGGGAGCGCTACCCCACACACACACCACCAACCATACAATCAAGATCGGCCGATCTTTCTAGGATGGCACTTGTGTGGATACTTGTGAATGGGAATGCTTGTCCAAAAAGTTCCCAAAATAGCCTCCTGAAATCTGCTTCTAAGTACTTCCTTCAACGGATAAAGCAACCTCTAATGCCTGACCAATTTAGAAAGCAACAGTGTATACACTTGTGTCAATGTCCCGTATAAGCTGAGCAATGGATAGTCTTCAATAAAAGCCCAAGTGTGCAACAATTCTACTCCGCTCAGCAGCGGCGACCACAATACTTCAAGTGATAACGATTCTTCACTGATCCGCTCGGCGGCGGTAACAGATATTACCTTCTCAGGTGAGTTCCTGTGTCAGAGTGCATATACCTTCACTGCGGCATCCCGCAGTACCGGGTACCCAGTTCAGGCGGTAGTGGGAAGGACGTCAAACTCTCAACCCACGTGTGCGGTGGAGAAGCGTCCCGTTCGCCTCAAGCAGCTGTCCACGCCCACATATGCGTTATGCCCACATCACGTGGGCTTCTTCAGTGTGATGACGCTGTGGATCTAAGGTGGTGGGCATTCTTACTCTCTCTTAAATGTGTGCGCAGCAACCAAGCCTCATTGTGGCCACTCCCTGGGAACCAGACCTCATTTTCGTTCCAGCATCTCTCCAGCATCCAAGCCTCCTTTTCATTTGGAAACAAAAGCCACTATCTCATGGCAACCTTCCACTGTTCACATAATAAAGAAAACTTTGTTCCTCATTTCATCTTCTCCAAATCACTTAATTTCTACACAAGTGCAGCACAGTTATCAAGTATGCGACTCCAATCCCAGATTAGTATGATTTTCTCTCTGATTTGGACGTGTCGTCGGGCAATCACGTGACAGAACATTCACCTCCATACTTTCTTAAAGGAAAACATACATCTTTTATACATTCTGTCACTTTCCCTGCATTCACACACTGTCCCTCCTCCTATTAATCACTTTTATTCACTTTTTATATTCTGGTAAAAAATGGACCAAACTTAAATCTGAATTAAGCCTATTTGGGATTAAAGCGGAATATAACCCTGCATTTCAACTTTGCTCTAAAACATTATTTACAGTATATTATATGCAACCAGCATTTTTTTTTTACTAGACCAGCATTGGAAGGGTTACACAGGGCTTTAAAGTCCCTGGAGATTTTTGCAGACGCATCCGAACTTCAGTTAGATACTTTTTGTTTACAAATAAGTATCTAAGTGTTTATTGTGACTCATCTCTCTCACTGAGAAGGAGCTTGGAGGACAGCCAAAGAGTGTGTAACTGTTTATCAATAGATACATCTAACTAAATAGAATGTAACTATCTGAACGTCTGCACGGAACTTAAAACCTCTGTGTTTAACCCTTCCAATGCTGGTCTACTAAAAAAAAATGCTTTTTGCATATAATATGCTGTAAATAATGTTTTAGAGCAAAGTTGAAATGCAGGGTTATATTCTGCTTTAAGGTCCCCAAACTGTAGATTCATCTATTATCCACTTGGTACAACAATTTTTCATGATCACCTCCTCTTCTGTTCCTTTTTGGTTTCAGAATCCCCTTAAATTTCATACAATCAGGGTTGATAGCATGGAACAGGGCGAAGTGTGCTCCTAAGGGGCTCTTTTCATCTGCCTCCCTTATATTTATTACATGTTCTCCTATACGTTTTTTTAGTTTCCTTTTTGTTTTCCCCACATATTTGAGCCCACAGGGGCACGTGATCATATAAATAACACCCTCTGACTTACAGTTGATGAAGCTCCGTATTTCGTACTCTCTATTTTCTCTGGCATTCTTAAAGGTCTTAGTTTTTTTCCACTAATTTACAGTGTATGCATGAACCACGGGGGAACATCCCATTAGGGATAGGGCCCAAAGAAAACCTCCCATCACTCTTTTTGGGCCTGCTGGAGTAAACCTTAGCCCTCACTAGTGTAGCTTTTAAATTAGGAGCTCTCCTGGGGGGTCACAAGCGGATAGGGACCAACAGCTTTAAGTACATCAGGGTCAAGACTCAGCACAGAGAGGTTCGAGTGTAGTGAGGGACATCTCCCAAGCGGAGGGGAGATGGATATTTAATATGCGATCACTGTCCCCGAGGGGACTCAATGTAGATTTTGATTTAAATTGTTTTATTACAAATGATGTATGAATTTTTGAACACTGAGAATCCTGTGGCTCCTTTGTATATCTAAAGTGGGGGTCACACACTTGTTTACAATACCACACCAGCTAAGGGGAGGGGACATAGAGGCCAATTAAGGGCACAGTATATGATGGGGAGGAGATACACAGCATTCTCACTCAGTAGGCGGGTGCCAATGGAGGCACTGCAGCATGTAAACTGAGGAGGTGTTGATATTTGGGCCTAAAGGAATCTTTTTGTGACTGTTGTCTGTAATTAGAGGGCAAGGTATTGCAGCCCAGGAATAAACAGCTATTGCCCAATTAAACAACAAGGTGCCTCAAGTAGAAGATCCTTAATGGAAACATGTAAGTAATAGAAGCAAAGATATTGAGCTCCTTGTGCAAAGCCCCCTTTCATCTGGGCTTTGTCGACCCCTTGAGTATCATAGGGATGGTGATAGTGGCCACCTTTAACCAGTCCCCCATGTTGAAATTAATAGGCAGGATGGAGGAGTTGATTTCTATTAAATCTTAAATGTGTTCTTTTTAGTTTTTAGTTTTTGGTTTTTATTAACAAGATTTTTTATTCCGAATGAAAAAGATAATGAAAATCATTGAACCAGAAAAAACAAGAAAAAACTGGAACATTGGGACTTTTTAAAATATAAAATATATTCTTAAACAAGGGTGTTCCACCCTTATGTTCAATCATGAGTTGATATACTGGCAAACCTAGCTTTAATAAGTTAGCTAAATGGCCACAAGATGGCACTGTTTTAGACTGTAAGATTTTCCTGAGCCAAAAGGGTGGAAGTTAGTAATCTGGCCACAAGATGGCATTAACCCTCATCACAGGTTTTAGTCATCAGATAGGGCCGGGACATCAGTGTTCCAGACGGCCACTGATGACGTCATAATAAGGAAGTAGTGGATGCCTAGGCACCCATAGACTACACAATAGAGCTAGCCCTCAGTATAAAAGACGTCAGCGCCCTAGTGACGTCAGCCCCTGATGAGTCCATTGGACGAAACGCGTCGGGCGTGACCAGGAGCGCTGACGTCACTGGGATCTGGAAGGTCAGGAGACAGGCTGCCACGTGGAGCGGGGAAGTTCGGGACGCCGACACCGCCAGCAGAGAAGCTTTATTGCTAGGCTGCAATGCCTGAAATGCCTGTTATCTTCCTACACAAGTGAGTGCGCTGATATTGCGCAGGCCATAACTTTTAGCCCAACGGTTTTATGCTATGTGTGTTCTTATATGTTTTTCATGTGGAACTTGTCATTAAATATGGATCATCCAATTGTGAACTAAACTATCGTGGAAGTGTCATTGGAGTTGGCCGCTCTATAGGCTAAGCGCTAGACCCACCTGGACTGTGAGGTGGTGTCAATCTGGTGAGCTGCTAGTGTGGAGGGGCTGTAGAGACCACGAGTGATGCACAATTGAGCACTTATGCACGTGTGGGGAACTGTACTTTGCGATTCACAGTAATGCACTATGTGCGATTGTTTTTTCTATGTTTAAATTGTAGAAAAGAAGAGGAGCGCTGTCACAGCACTATAGACTGATATTCAAGGACTTGTGATAGCGAACACTCGATTGAAGCATATGCTATTGCACCCGTTTGTACTTTGGCAGGCGCAGTTTGTGTTTATTATAAGACTCAGCACATGCCAGTGCTTTTGCAATATTTTCCTCAATTGTGGCCAATGCGACCCATAGGTGGTGACACGTCTAACCCTGTCATCACCTTTTCTCTTTATCTTTTTCTTTAAGCATTCCTCTCTATCCAGAGTGGAAGCCCTTTCAAAAGCTTCCTCCAGAACCTGCTCAGGATATTTTCTGTTCCTAAAACGTTCACACATTTTCGTCACCTCCTCTCGGAATGAGGACATCCTTCGAGCAATTCCTTCGAGTTCGCACCAATTGACCATATGGGATCCCCCACTTCTGACATCCAGGATGGAAACTCGTACCATGCAAATAAGTATTGCCTGCTGTTTCTTTTCTATATAACACAGTTTCTAGCTTTTTTTCTCCTTTCCTTATCAGCAAATCTAAAAAAGATATTTCATTTTCGCTGATGGTGTAGGTAACCCTTAGATTTCGTGTATTTATATTCAGCCCCTCCAGGAACCCAACCAAGGCATCTCGGGGACCTCTCTTCTGCCAAATCGGTCCTTTTTTTAGAGGACAAGGAGGAAACAGAAGAGGAAGGAGAAGAAGAAAAAGGAGGTAGCAAAAGAGAAAAACAAGAAAATCAAAAGGAACAAGAAAACAAGGGAAGAGAGCCACAGAAACCAGAAAAAGAACAGGGACCCCCACCCCATATTTAAGAAGAGAGTCCAGCCCCCCCGGAAGGGGAAAATATACAGGGAATAAAAGTGTCTGAAGCAGCCAGGTGTAATGGAGAGGAGAGTAATAACATTTTTAACTTGAGTGATTTTTCATTATCAAAGCATAATGTATCGGTGCTCAATAAGGGATTGTCCTTTTCCCTGGTATGTGGGGGGGACTGTTTTGATACGTATAGAGATATTAAATTTTTCTTACGTCGGGTTTTATTTAAAAAGATGTTTGCAAAGAGAAATGAAAAGTCCCCACCATTTGAGCAGTTGGCTGAAGAAGACTCTAATTTGAGATCTTTAGAAGAAAGAGTGACCCTGAGAGATTTGGAAATTCTCTTAGATGATGGCGGAGGGGGGTGTCCGGAGGTTTATTACCCCGGTGATAGTGTTGTCCATACAAGTTTAAAAAGAATATCCAGATATATGCCACCTCTCTCCCTGAACAAGAATATACAGGTCTTTGCTGATTTGGTTAGTAAGGACCTCGGTAAGATGTACTGGGGTAGTCGCTTTGACAATCTTTCCCCAGAGGAGAGACAGGCATTACTGGAGTTAAAAGAAGCAGACGACATAGTCATCAGGGGGAGTGACAAAGGAGGTAACATTGTTTTATGGAGTAAAGAGGCTTATTTCAGAGAAATGAACAGGCAGCTCAGTTGCACCGAGACATATATCAAATTGAGGGAGAATCCCTTTCCCGATATTGTCAAAAACCGGAACATAATTCTCGGCAAGTGAGTATCAGTTTATGAAATTTGATCATTATAAAATACCAGTGCTCTATCTAATCCCAAAAATACACAAAAATAAAAAGAGTGTCCCCCAGGCCGCCCCATTGTGGCAGCGGTAGATGGCCCGCTGGAAAAAATTGTAACCTTTATAGATGAAAATCTGAAAGGGTTGGTGGAAGAATTACCCTCATTTGTGAGAGACACCAGGGAATTGCTTAATTTGATTAAAGATTTCGAAGTTGTGGACTCTGACTACCTGGTGGGGATTGACATAGAGTCACTGTATACCTCCATACCCCACAAGGTAGGTGTGGAGGCGGTGGAATATTTCCTAAACCAATACAGGGGCTGAATGAAGGATAAAAACCAGGTGGTCATCAGTCTTCTACAGTTGGTTTTGACTAGTAACTGTTTTCTGGCAGATGGGGTGATGTATCGACAGGCGAGGGGGACGTCGATGGGGGCTGCATGCGCTCCGGCCTATGCATGTTTGCATCTTGGGGCGAGGGAAAGGCAGGAGGTTTACCGCCAGAGTTCCTTCGGGGCGCATGCGGCCCTATGGCTTAGATACATAGACGACGTCCTCCTCGTTGGTTGGGTTCCTGGAGGGGCTGAATATAATTACACGAAATCTAAGGGTTACCTACACCATCAGCAAAAATGAAATATCTTTTTTAGATTCGCTGATAAGGAATGGAGAAAAAAAAGCTAGAAACAGTGTTATATAGAAAGGAAACAGCAGGCAATACTTATTTGCATGGTACGAGTTTCCATCCTGGATGTCAGAAGTGGGGGATCCCATATGGTCAATTGGTGCGAACTCGAAGGAATTGCTCGAAGGATGAGGAATTCCGAGACGAGGCGATGAAAATGTGCGAACGTTTTAGGAAGAGAAAATATCCTGAGCAGGTTCTGGAGGAAGCTTTTGAAAGGGCTTCCACTCTGGATAGAGAGGAATGCCTAAAGAAAAAGATAAAGAGAAAAGGTGATGACAGGGTTAGACTTGTCACCACCTATGGATCGCATTGGCCACAATTGAGGAAAATATTGCAAAAGCACTGGCATGTGCTGAGTCGTGACCCTGATGTACTTAAAGCTGTTGGTCCCTATCCGCTTCTGACCCCCAGGAGAGCTCCTAATTTAAAAGATACACTAGTGAGGGCTAAGGTTTACTCCACCAGGCCCAAAAAGAGTGATGAGAGGTTTTTTTTGGGCCCTATCCCTAATGGGATGTTCCCCTGTGGTTCATGCATACACTGTAAATTAGTTGAAAAAACTAAGACCTTTAAGAATGCCAGAGAAAATAGAGAGTACGAAATACAGAGCTTCATCAACTGTAAGTCAGAGGGTGTTATTTATATGATCACGTGCCCCTGTGGGCTCAAATATGTGGGGAAAACAAAAAGGAAACTAAAAAAACGTATAGGAGAACATGTAATAAATATAAGGGAGGCAGATGAAAAGAGCCCCTTAGGAGCACACTTCGCCCTGTTCCATGCTAGTAACCCTGATTGTATGAAATTTAAGGGGATTCTGAAACCAAAAAGGAACAGAAGAGGAGGTGATCATGAAAAATTGTTGTACCAAGTGGAGAATAGATGGATCTCCAGTTTGGGGACCTTAATCCCAAATGGGCTAAATTCAGATTTAAGTTTAGTCCATTTTTTACCAGAATATAAAAAGTGAATAAAAGTGATGAATAGGAGGAGGGGCAGTGTGTGAATGCAGGGAAAGTGACAGAATGTATAAAAGATGTATGTTTTCCTTTAAGAAAGTATGGAGGTGAATGTTCTGTCACGTGATTGCCCGACGTCACGTCCAAATCAGAGAGAAAATCATGCTAATCTGGGATTGGGGTCGGATACTTGATAACTGTGTTCTTCACTTGTGTAGAAATTAGGTGATTTGGAGAAGATGAAATGAGGAACAAAGTTTTCTTTATTATGTGAACAGTGGAAGGTTGCCATGAGATAGTGGTTTTTGTTTCCAAATGAAAAGGAGGCTTGGATGCTGGAGAGATGCTGGAACGAAAATTAGGTCTGGTTCCCAGGGAGTGGCCACAATGAGGCTTGGTTGCTGTGCACACATTTAAGAGAGAGTAAGATCGCCCACCACCTTAGATCCACAGCGTCATCACACTGAAGAAGCCGACGTGATGTGGGCGTAACGCGTATGTGGGTGTAGACGGCTGCTTGAGCGAACGGGATGCTTCTCCACCGCACACGTGGGTAGAGTCTGACGTCCTTCCCACTGCCGCCTGAACTGGGTACCCGGTACTGCGGGATGCCGCAGTGAAGGTATATGCACTCTGACACAGGAACTCACCTGAGAAGGTAATATCTGTTACCGCCGCCGAGCGGATCAGTGAAGAATCGTTATCACTTGAAGTATTGTGGTCGCCGCTGCTGAGCGGAGTAGAATTGTTGCACAACTTGGGCTGTTATTGAAGACTATCCATTGCTCAGCTTATATACGGGACATTGACACATGTGTATACACTATTGCCTTCTAAATTGGTCAGGCATTAGAGGTTGCTTTATCCGTTGAAGGAAGTACTTAGAAGCGGATTTCAGGTGGCTATTTTGGAAACTTTTTGGACAAGCATTCTCATTCACAAGTATCCACACAAGTGCAATCCTAGAAAGATCG
The DNA here is from genome assembly GCF_040937935.1 of Hyperolius riggenbachi. Lineage (NCBI taxonomy): Eukaryota > Metazoa > Chordata > Amphibia > Anura > Hyperoliidae > Hyperolius > Hyperolius riggenbachi. The sequence continues at coordinate 161,488,099 of NC_090651.1, forward strand.
GCCGATCTTGTTTGCATGGTTGGTGGTGTGTGTGTGTGGGGGGGGGGCGCTCCCGTTGAGACCTCAAGCAGAATTTTATGGTCTGATTAATAAAGTTTTTCACATTTATAGTTCTTGAGTGGCGGTCACTCTCTTTTTGTGCGTTCTATTGTTGTATAGTGTACCTGCCTTCCTCAACAAAATATGGTTGGGTGAACTAATATTCAAAGGACTTGTGCACCGGATTTACTTAATTTTGCCTTGATTGTGACGTACTGAATCCTATGTAAAATTACTTTAGCTGTAGGACTCATTTCCTTCTCAAGGGATGGGTCACTGCATACACAACCATATCATAAGTCTAATATCACACTCTTGTGTAAGGAAACTCCCTAATTACTACATCTCTGGAACGAGTTACATGACTAGCCAAGTAGCTTTCGGGGAAAACAGAGGGGGAAGAGCTGGCTCTTTTACCTCATAAAATATATTTAATTAGGTCGTAAATTCTCAAAAATTATATATAACACTTATGTATCTGTATCGTGCAGACCTTTCTTTAAATTTGGTGTGGAAAGTTGCAGGTTTTGGAACAATTTTAGTTTACTTCTCAAATATGGCTGTCATGTGCATTATAAAAAGAACAATCTTAGCCTCTGAATTGCTACAGTTAAGTAAAAATGTGAGGAAAATGGTTAGACAGCAGTGTTTCTGTTAGCCAAGAGAATAATGTAATTGCAGAGTTATTATTTATCTGCAGTTGTCTCAGAGTATGATATTTTTAGATTAAACAATTATCTGCATGGTATACTTTTGGGCTCAGCCATTTGATTAATCAACTAACATTAACCCATTCAGTATGCCTCACACCAGTCTTCAAAGTATGCATACCACTACAGGTATATACTAGTAGTGCATTTCAATAAATTAGAATATCAGCTAACAATTTATTTCAGCAATTCAATTCAAAAATTAATCTCATAAACCATGTAGATTAATCACACACAGAGTGATATATTTCAAGTGTTTATTTCTTTTCATTTTGCTGATTATGGCATATGGGTAATTAAAACCCAAAACTCAGTATTATTCATTATCATTCCAGTTAGCTAATACATCCAAACTATCTGCAAGTGTCCTAAGCCTTTAAAGGGTACCTGAAGTGCCCTGAAGTCTGGTTCCTAAAAAGGAAATAGAAGCTAAGGCAGCTGAGAAACTTTTAGATAGGGCTTTTAATAAGGTTTAAAGGCTCACACACATGTCCCAACAATCTGCCCAACTATCTTCTAAACTTGGTCTGTTGGGCGTGTGTACGATTAACGGCTGGCAAACAACCAGACGACCAACTTATAACAGGTTGTTTGCCAGATCCAACCTGTGGATCAACCTGCTCAACCATCATGCAGGTTGGTATGTGTGTACAAGTCTTTTGAACAATGTTGTTGTTTTTGAATGCAGACATGTTATGCAGTCTGTCGTTTAGCTTGCACAGTATTTAACTACTTCACCTCCAAGGGTTTTTCCCCTTAAAAAAACCAGAGCAATTTTCACTTGTCATCGCTCCTTCCATTAATTTGCCTATAACTTTATTACTACTTATCACAGCGAAACAATCTATATGTTGGGTTTTTTTGCCACCAATTAGGCTTTTTTGGGGGAGTACTTTTTGCTAAGAATTATCTTATTGTAACTGCATTTTAACAAAAGAAGAAAAAAAATGGAAAAAAATATTATTTCTCAGTTTTCGGCCATTATAGAATTAAAATAATACATGCTACACATTTTATTTGCCCATTTGTCCCAGTTATTGCAACATTTACAATTTTTCCCTAGTACAATGTATGACACCAATATTTTATTTGAAAATAAATGTGCATTTTTCAAGTTTTGCGTCCATCCCTGATGACAAGTTCATACAAGTTCAACAGTAATATACCCTCTTGACATACAGATTAAAAAAAAGTTCAGTCCCTAAGGTAAATATTTATTTTTTTATTGTAAAGGTTTTTGTTTTTCAAAAAAAAAAAATTGGGGGGCAAGGATTGGCTAGTGTGGGAGGTAAGGGGTTAATTTAAAAAGTAAAAATAGGTCTTTTTAAGTAAAAAAAAATTTTGGGATGTAATTTTACTATTTGGCCACAAGATGTCCTCGTGCATAACTTCCAGACTGCTGGCAGTGTAAAATACCACAATTTGTAGCTGTATTTTACATTGTGGGTGTCCCCAGCACCCAATACTTATTGTTGCTGCGGCACACACATATCCCCTCAATATTTGAATTGGCACCTATTCAAATTTCAAATGCAAGTGTATGCATGTATAAAATGTAAATGCATTTATAAAAAAAAATTCAAATGCATGTATAGAATGTACATACAGTATCTCACAAAAGTGAGTAAACTTCTTACATTTTTGTAAATATTTTATTATAGCTTTTCATGGGACAACAGGGAAGATATGACATTGATACAATGTAAAGTACTCAGTATACAGTGTATAACAGTTTACATTTGCTGTCCCACAAAAAAAAAAAAAAAAAAAAAACCTCACACACAGCCATTGATGGCTTAACCGCTGGCAACAAATGTGAGTACATCCCCTAAGCGAAGAATGTCAAAATTCTGCCCAATTAGACGTTGTTACTCATAAATGTCACAAGGTCTCAGGTTGAATAGAGAGCAGGAGTGTTTAATTTGGTGTTATGGCTTTCACTCACTTTCATACTGACCACATTGCACCTCATAGCAGAGAACTCTCTGAGGATATTTCAATACAAATCTTTGTTGCTCAACAAAAGATGGCCTAAGCTTTAACCACTTCCACACCATGTTATTTTATGCTGATCTGTGCAGCGTGGGCTCTCCAGCCCACAGCACAGATCAGCTAGCAGCCAGGGCGATCAGACTTCCCCCCTTTTTTCCCCACTAGGGGGATGTCCTGCTGGGGGGGTCTGATCGCCGCCGGCTGCTTGCGCTTGCGGGGGGGGGGCTCTTCAAAGCCCCCCTCCGCAGCGCTTCCTGGCCTCCTTCCCCTTCCCTCCCTCTCCCTCCCCCTGTGAGCGGCGCAGGACGGATTTCCGTCCTGCGCCAGATGGGATAGGCTTTAGCCTATCAGATGCCGGTGACCCCCGGCCAATCAGAGACCGGGGATCGCCGATCTCCTCTACGGCGCTGCTGCGCAGCAGCGCCGTATACATGTAAACACCGGGGAAGATCTTCCCCGTGTGTTTACATTTACCCTGCGAGCCGCCGATCGGCTCGCAGGGTGTTCACGGAGACACCCTCCGTGAACTGACATGGAACGGCCGCTCATACGAGCGGCCGTTTCCATGGTATACACTTCTGGATTCAGGGGCGTGTATATACGCTCCGAGAATCCGGAAGTGGTTAAAGAGAATCTGTACTCTAAAATTCTTACAATAAAAAGCATACCATTCTATTCATTATGTTCTCCTGGGCCCCTCTGTGCTGTTTCTGCCACTCCCTGCTGCAATCCTGGCTTGTAATTGCCAGTTTTAGGCAGTGTTTACAAACAAAAGACATGGCTGCTAACCAAAGTGTGATAGGCTGAGAGGAGAGCTTGGAGAGGGTGTGTAAAGCTTCTGCCTTTCACAAGCAGTGCTGCACATTCCACACATTCCAGCCTGAGCCCGACAGAGCCGACAGAGGAAAGAAGATAAGATTTATTACAGAGACAGTGCAACTAGAAAAGGCTGCAGTATGCCAGAGCACATTAGAACAGGTATAGGAACTTATAGGATAGAAGTAAGGCTCAAAATTTTGTTACAGAGTCCCTTTAAGAAGATGGCAAACATCCTGAAACTAAGCTGCAATGTGGCAGACAAGAACATACAGCAGTTTAGCAGGCCTGGTTCCACTCTTTTGCAAACAAGATGCCCGAGTGCTGGCAGCACTGCGGCAGAGGTTGAATGGGAAGGGGGGGGGGGGGGGTGTCAGCCTGTTAGTGCTCAGACCATATGCCACACACTGCATCACACTGTTCTGCATGACGGATGTCCCCGGAGAAAGCCTCTTCTAAAGATAATGCACAAGAAGGCCCACAAACAGTTTGCTGAAGACAAATAAACTAAGGACATGGATTACTGAAACCATGTTTTATGGTCTGTTGAGACAAAGATACATTTAATTTGTTCAGATGGTGTCAAGCGTGTGTGGCGGCACCCAGGTGAGGAGTGCAAAGAGAAGTACGTCTTGCTTACAACCAAGCATGGTGGTGGTGGAAGTGTCATGGTTTGGGGCTGCCTGAGTGGACTGGGGAGCTATAGTTCATTGAGGGAACCATGAATGCCATGATCCCCTCCCTTCAGAAACTTAGCTGCAGGGCAGTATTGCAACATGATAACGTCCACACCTCCAAGACAACCACTGCCAAGACAACCACAAAGACAGTGAGGGTAAGAGTGCTGGACTGGCCAATTATATCACCAGACCTAAACCCTATTGAGCATGTGTGAGCTATCCTCAAACGGAAAGTGAAGGAGCACAAGGAAAATACACCAGTTTCATGTCAGTCTCTAGTGAACTCCATGTCCAAAAGAAGTTACGGCAGTGTTGGAAAATGATAGTGGGCACACAAAATATTGACACTTTGGGCTTGATACACTAAGACAAATAGCACGCCTTATCAAAGTTAACATGCCTTATCAGAGTAGCATGGCGAGCGCTACAAACTTATGACAATGATGAGAGCTCCACTCGTCCTGCCCTGAGCCCCTGCGGGTTCGTAGTGCTCGCTATGCTACTCTGATAAGGGGTGTTAGCTTGGATAAGGTTAGCTATTTGTCTTAGTGAATCAATCTCCAAGCGCTATTTTTACATTATTCACTTAGGGATCTGCTCACTGTTTAGACATTGATGACTGTGTTGAAAATTGCGCTTCAAGGTGCATTTGTAGTTCCTGGGGGGGCACAGTGCATCTCTGATGGAGGCCATTCGGAGGTGGCCTGGTGTTGCGCTGATCCACCTTTTGCGCAATTTTCGATTTTTACTTTATTAGCCGCACCCAGGCTATGCATATACATAGGTTAGGATTTAGTTAGTGTTAGGCCCCTCCCATGGAGGATTGACTTCTTCGCAGTGGGAGGGACGAGTACTTAATAGGTTGCATGCAAGCTGTTACAGGAAACCAACATCCTCCAGTGGTAGACAGGTCATGTGTATGCTCGGTGTGAATTATATCCCACAAGTGGGGCTTGCACTCTTTTGCAGGTAGGCACTTGCTTGTTTTTAAGTAGCGCTGTTCATTTCCTTGCTATTGATGACTGTGTGTTGAGTTATTTACACTCTACAAGCTGTACACTGTTACATTGTATCAAAGTGTCATATCGTCAGTGTTGTCCCATGAAAAGATAAATAAAAATGTGAGGAGGCGTACTCACATTTGTGAGATACTGTAAGTTTCACCAGCGGCGTAGCTAAGAAGCCGTGGGCCCTGGTGCAAGTTTAGTATTGCCCCCCCCCCATGCTATACATAACAATTGATACAGTACACCAAAACCAATCAAGGACAACCACAGTGCCTCTTACTATCGGCGGGTTAAAGTGTGAGGTCACGCGACATGCACAGCAGCGCGAGCCAGACTTCCGTGGTGTCGTCAGGGATCTCAAAGATCCGATTTGCCGTGTCGGTCCGTCGCCATCGGCGCGACGCTAGGCAACGTTCACAATTGTGCACCTGTACCCGTCTCGTGACGTTATTTGAAAATTGCCGGTCGTTGGGAAAAGTCGCCAGGTGGGTACGAGGCTTAATTCAGCCATGCTGCAACCTGGAAGGCTCACTTTTACAGTGTTTAGGAAGCACCAAATGTCAGTTCAGTAAGACAGGTTCAGTTCACAGTTGCCGGAAAGGTAAACACTGTACTGCTCTGAGGAATGTTGCAGTGTCTTACGGTGGCCACTAATGATTTAATCTTTTTCATTCAATTTTACCAAATCTGTGTAGTATATAAGGGTAAATTGAGTAAATATGTTAAATGGATAATGTAGGCAGTTCTATTATATTACATAGAAATGGTAAGCTTGGATGAAAAAGATCTGCTCATTAGTGGCCACCATTACGTATTCGGTAGCAGATGCATGATATTCTGTCAGATGAATGGAAACACTTCTGCTTTCTGAAGAAAAACTGCAGCTGTTGGTTTGTTTGTGTGGTAACAGGATGGACAAAACTGGACACTTCAATTTTATAATACAGGGAGTGCAGAATTATTAGGCAAATGGGTATTTTCACCACATCATCCTCTTTATGCATGCTGTCTTACTCCAAGCTGTATAGGCTCGAAAGCCTACTACCAATTAAGCATATTAGGTGATGTGCATCTCTGTAATGAGAAGGGGTGTGGTCTAATGACATCAACACCCTATACCAGGTGTGCATAATTATTAGGCAACTTCCTTTCCTTTGGCAAAATGGGTCAAAAGAAGGACTTGACAGGCTCAGAAAAGTCAAAAATAGTGAGACATCTTGCAGAGGGATGCAGCACTCTTAAAATTGCAAAGCTTCTGAAGCGTGATCATCGAACAATCAAGCGTTTCATTTGAAAATAGTCAACAGGGTCGCAAGAAGCGTGTGGAAAAACCAAGGCGCAAAATAACTGCCCATGAACTGAGAAAAGTCAAGCATGCAGCTGCCAAGATGCCACTTGCCACCAGATTGGCAACATCACTGGAGTGCCCAAAAGCACAAGGTGTGCAATACTCAGAGACATGGCCAAGGTAAGAAAGGCTGAAAGACGACCACCACTGAACAAGACACACAAGCTGAAAACGTCAAGACTGGGCCAAGAAATATCTCAAGACTGATTTTTCTAAGGTTTTATGGACTGATGAAATGAGAGTGAGTCTTGATGGGCCAGATGGATGGGCCCGTGGCTGGATTGGTAAAGGGCAGAGAGCTCCAGTCCAACTCAGACGCTAGCAAGGTGGAGGTGGAGTACTGGTTTGGGCTGGTATCATCAAAGATGACCTTGTGGGGCCTTTTCGGGTTGAGGATGGAGTCAAGCTCAACTCCCAGTCCTACTGCCAGTTTATGGAAGACACCTTCTTCAAGCAGTGGTACAGGAAGAAATCTGCATCCTTCAAGAAAAACATGATTTTCATGCAGGACAATGCTCCATCACACGCATCCAAGTACTCCACAGCGTGGCTGGCAAGAAAGGGTATCTGGGCTGGTGCACACCGAGCGGCTTTTTCAGCGTTTCTGCAGCCGCTTGCGGCTGCGGATACGCTTGGTCAATGTATCTCAATGGGGTGGTTCACACCAGAGCGGGAGGCGTTTTGCAGAAACGCATACTCCCGGGGTGAGGCGTTTTTTGGATTGCGGATGCGTTTCTGCCTCAATGTTAAGTATAGGAAAAACGCAAACCGCTCTGAAAAACGCCTGTTCAGAGTGGTTTTGCCGGCGTTTTTGTTACAGAAGCTGTTCAGTAACAGCTTTACTGTAACATATGAAATCTACTACACCAAAACCGCTATACAAAACGCTAGCTGAAACGCTACAGAAAAATAAGAAAAAGCGTTTCAAAATCTGCTAGCATTTTGTGGATCTGCTAGCGGGTTTTGGTGTGCACCAGGCCTAAAAGAAGAAAAACTAATGACATGGCCTCCTTGTTCACCTGATTTGAAGCCCATAGAGAACCTGTGGTCCATCATAAAATGTGAGATTTACAAGGAGGGAAAACAGTACACCTCTCTGAACAGTGTCTGGGAGGCTGTGGTTGCTGCTGCACGCAATGTTGATGGTGAACAGATCAAAACACTGACAGAATCCATGGATGACAGGCTTTTGAGTGTCCTTGCAAAGAAAGGTGGCTATATTGGTCACGGATTTGTTTTCGTTTTGTTTTTGAATGTCACAAATGTATATTTGTGAATGTTGAGATGTTATATTGGTTTCACTGATAAAAATAAATAATTGAAATGGGTATATATTTGTTTTTTGTTAAGTTGCCTAATAATTATGCACAGTAATAGTCACCTGCACACACAGATATTCCCCTAAAATAGCTAAAACTAAAAACAAACTAAAAACTACTTTCAAAAATATTCAGCTTTGATATGAATGCGTTTTTTTGGGTTCATTGAGAACATGGTTGTTGTTCAATAATAAAATTATTCCTCAAAAATACAACTTGCCTACCAATTCTGCACTCCCTGTATGAAAGCATAGGCCCTTTCAACATGTCTTTCGGGCTGCTCCAGGAAAACCTCTGGCAGAGGACCCAATATGAACTGAAAACAGATTGTGATTTAACAGGGGTTGGCATACTGTATTATTTATTTGACTTGTAAACTAGGAATTTGATCTTGCTTTACACTTCTATCAAGTGGTAATATTCTGAAAAAGTTTCCCAGGAAACTGCCATTGCTCTAAATCTGTTAGGAGATGATTTCTCTATCTAAAGAGTATGTCTTGTCACTGAACTGCCCCTCAGAGGGGCTCACAATCGAATCCTTACCATAGTCATATGTCTATGTATGCATCGGTGTAGTATATGTATTGTAGTCTACGGACAATTTAGGGGGAAGCCAATTAACTTATCTGTATGTTTTGGGGATGTGAGAGGAAACCCACGCAGACACGGGGGGAGCATACAAACTCTGCATCTCTAGTGCCCTGGCTGGGATTCAAACCAGGGACCCAGCACTGCAAGGCAAGAGAGCTAACCACTACACCACCATACTGCCCTATGCTAGCTATGGCAGAGGTTCTCAAACTGGGTGCCATGGCACCTTGGTACCCCGTAATGGGATGCCTTTCCAGTCACTGTTCTGATCTTCTTCTGCAGGACTTCACAATCCTGCTGTGCACTATTCAATCACACAGATGCAAGCTGGTTGTGCCTGCATGCAGCGACATAAGTGAATCCCTCCCCGCCCCCTGTACTTTGACAGCACAGTGGGAGGCAAGGGGAGAGAATTTATATCTCATTGCCTGGCCATCCGACTAGTCCTGCCTCCCTACGGAGAACAGCTAAAGATGCAAGGCAGGAGTGTATGAATCAAGAGGGGAACTAAGCCCACCTTTCCTGCACCACGCCAGGGATTGCAGGGACAAAGCTAGAGCAAGGTATAATGTGTGAAGTGACATACTGCATAATCCTCACTGCCAGCCCACGCTGTCTGCCCTTCCCCCACATCCTCAGTATATGCACAATCTCTGCTTGCTCCATCTGTCTTTTTCCCATTAGCACCCTCAATGTGCCCTCATTCTGCTCCCAGCACCTGTTACTCTGCTCCTAGCACCCCTCACTCCGCTTTTTTTCTCCCCAGCACCCTCAATGCATTTCTTAGGGGGGAACTCTGCCTAAATATGTTTCAGGGGCTATGCTTAATTGTGTTTGGTATTTGAAAGGGGGTGCGCTGCATAATTATGTCTACAAGTTTAGGGGACTCTCCCGTCAAAATTCTCAAACAATTAGTCAGAGGACCTTCCATAGATCCCCAAGCATAATAAAGCAGAGCCCTCCTTTAATCCGCAAGCATAATTAGGCATAGCCCTCCTAAATCGGTAAACATAACGAGACAGAGTCTGGAGGGGATGCTTCCTAAAGGAAGGCTCCCTATGCTGAAGTAATTTTTTCATTTGGCACTGCAATTGGCCTGATGAAGCGGGCTGTGACCCGTGAAACGCGTTGCCGCTTGTGCTAATAAAAATCTTTTGTAATACTTTACAGAGATTTCGTCATTGAGGTAAGCTACCTCATAATATCTACTGTTTTTAGCTTTTTAAACGCTTTTATTATCCCAGGGCGCCTCTTTTCTCTGTTGTGCTAAGTAGACCCCCGAACAGAATCTGCTCGAGGGGAGGTGATACACCACTAGTGGGGCTCCACAGTGGTGGTCCCAACCTTTTCCATTAAGAGAGCGACCATTCTTCTGGTCCTGGCTAGGACCGCCCCGAGTGGAGTCGGGTTTATTGTCTCCACCTGCTTTCTGTGGTTGGTTGCCCCCAGCAACCCTCCTTTGTGAGTAGTGCTTTTATTCATTTCCTCACATTGTGGTTTTAAACATATTGCACTACTGGGCTCCCGCTTTTGTCTCCTGTGTCTTTTTCTATAGGGTGCTGCATCACCCCTACCATTTTTGACTTCCTAAAGGAAGGCAGGGGAATTAAAAGGGCCTGCCTGCCTAAAAGGGGTTGTCACCCATATAAATGGGGCTACTGCCTACCTAATGAAGTTTGCTGTTTACCTAGAGGGCAACACTGACCACCTAGTAGGTGCACTAATGGGGGCCACTATAAGTCTAACGGGGATAAAGTCTATTTAAAGGTGGACATTTCCTAACTTAAGCTTTACATTAACTACCTTAAGGGGGGGGGGGGGGGGGGGCACTGCCTGTCTACCAGGGGTGCTATGTAACTAGAGGGGGAATGTTTCATATGGTGTTTGTAATGCATATTCTTGGGCCATATTTGATGCCTAATATGGCCACTGTAAGGCAGAGGACACACATGTCTTCCAGTTTTCTGTGCATGTTTTTTCACAGCAGCTAATGTTCTCAGATTTGCATTATTATTTAATAGCTTCAAGACTGTGTAAAGCCCACTTGAGCATTTTCGATTTTTAAAGTAACTCATACGTTCTCTTTTTTTTAGCTGAGAATGCATATGAAGATGGCATACAGCTTGTAGCAGAAGGGATAAAACAGTCCTGAAGATAACAATATTCTAAAGAATAGATGGAAAACTGCTTCTAAAAAAGTAGGGACAGTAACTTTACAATACAATTTGCAAAAATAATTGCTACAAAAATATATTTTGAATTTCTGCTTCATCAATAAGTTAAAGTGACCCTGAGCCAGTGGCGTTCCTACCGTCAAGCGGCAGGGGCGGCCCGCACCGGGTGTCTTGATGCTTAGGGGGTGACACCCGGAGTCCTGTGTTGCCGCCCCTGCCGCCAGTGCACATGTTGTGCAAATTTGGGATTTTACACCCCCCCCCCCGTGTCCGTCCCCGCTGACAACCTATGTGTGTCGCCCCCCCCCCCCCCCCCCCCCCCCCCCCGGGGCCTTCCCCGGTGACAGGCAGGACTCAGGAGCAGCCCAGCTTCAGACCTCCGACCAGCCGGCGACCAGTATGCGGGCGCTAGGACCCAGCGGACACCGCACTGATATGCGGAAGTGACATCACTTCCGCATATACGGCGTGGTGTTCACTGAGTTCGGTGCGCCCGCATACTGGTCGCCAGCTGATACTGAGGTCTGAAGCTGGGCTGCTCCTGCCTGTCACCGGGGAAGGCCTGTGAGGTGAGGGGGGGGTAGGTTGTCAGCGGGGACGGCCACGGGGGGTGTAAAATCCCAAATTTGCACAACGAGTGAAGGGCACCTGTCACTATCTAACCTGGGGGGGATCCCTATTACTATCTAACCTAGGGGGTCCCTGTCACTAACTGGGGGTCGCTGTCACTATCTTACCTGGGGCAGTGGGGGGTCCCTGTCACTATCTAACCTGGGGTGTCCCTGTCACTATCTAACCTGGGGGGTCCCTGTCACTAACCTGGGGGTTGCTGTCACTATCTAACCTGGGGGGGTCCCTGTCACTCTCTAACCTGGGGGGGTCCCTGTCACTATCTAACCTGGGGGGGTCCCAGTCACTAACTAACCTGGGGGTCGCTGTCACTATCTAACCTGGGGGGTCACTGTCACTATCTAACCTGGGGGTCACAGTCACTATCTAACCTGGGGGTCGCTGTCACTATCTAACCTGGGGGGTCCCTGTCACTATCTAACTGGGGGTCGCTGTCACTAACTAACCTGGGGGTCGCTGTCACTATCTAACCTGGGGGTTCGCTGTCACTATCTAACCTGGGGGGTCGCTGTCACTATCTAACCTGGGGGGTCGCTGTCACTATCTAACCTGGGGGGTCGCTGTCACTATCTAACCTGGGGGGTCCCTGTCACTATCTAACCTGGGGGGTCCCTGTCACTATCTAACCTGGGGGGTCCCTGTCACTATCTAACCTGGGGGGTCCCTTTCACTAACCTGGGGGGTCGCTGTCACTATCTAACCTGGGGGGTCCCTGTCACTATCTAAACGGGGTCGCTGTCACTAACCTGGGGGTCGCTGTCACTAACCTGGGGGGTCCCTGTCACTGCCTAACCTGGGGGGTCCCTGTCACTGCCTAACCTGGGGGGTCCCTGTCACTGCCTAACCTGGGAGGTCCCTGTCACTGCCTAACCGGGGGTTGCTGTCACTAACCTGGGGGTCGCTGTCACTATCTAACCTGGGGGGTCCCTGTCACTATCTAACCTGGGGTCGCTGTCACTAACCTGGGGGTCCCTGTCACTATCTAACTGGGGGTTGCTGTCACTATCTAACCTGGGGGGTCCCTGTCACTATCTAACCTGGGGGGTCCCTGTCACTATCTAACCGGGGGTCGCTGTCACTAACCTGGGGGTCGCTGTCACTAACCTGGGGGGTCCCTGTCACTATCTAACCTGGGGGGTCGCTGTCACTATCTAACCTGGGGGGTCCCTGTCACTATCTAACCGGGGGTCGCTGTCACTATCTAACCTGGGGGTCCCTGTCACTATCTAACCTGGGGGGTCCTTGTCACTATCTAACCGGGGGTCGCTGTCACTATCTAACCTGGGGGGTCCCTGTCACTATCTAACCTGGGGTCGCTGTCACTAACCTGGGGGTCCCTGTCACTATCTAACTGGGGGTTGCTGTCACTATCTAACCTGGGGGGTCCCTGTCACTATCTAACCTGGGGGGTCCCTGTCACTATCTAACCGGGGGTCGCTGTCACTAACCTGGGGGTCGCTGTCACTAACCTGGGGGGTCCCTGTCACTATCTAACCTGGGGGGTCGCTGTCACTATCTAACCTGGGGGGTCCCTGTCACTATCTAACCGAGGGTCGCTGTCACTATCTAACCTGGGGGGTCCCTGTCACTATCTAACCTGGGGGGTCCCTGTCACTATCTAACCGGGGGTCGCTGTCACTATCTAACCTGGGGGGTCCCTGTCACTATCTAACCTGGGGGGGTCCCTGTCACTATCTAACCTGGGGGGGTCGCTGTCACTATCTAACCTGGGGGTCGCTGTCACTATCTAACCTGGGGGATCCCTGTCACTATCTAACTGGGGGTCGCTGTCACTATCTAACCTGGGGGGTCCCTGTCACTATCTAACCTGGGGGTCGCTGTCACTATCTAACCTGGGGGGTCGCTGTCACTACCTAACCTGGGGTTTCCTGTCACTATCTAACCTGGGGGTCGCTGTCACTATCTAACCTGGGGGTCACTGTCACTATCTAACCTGGGGGTCACTGTCACTATCTAACCTGGGGGTCACTGTCACTATGTAACCTGGGGGTCACTGTCACTATGTAACCTGGGGGGTCCCTGTCACTATCTAACCTGGGGGGTCCCTGTCACTATCTAACCTGGGGGGTCCCTGTCACTATCTAACCTGGGGGGGGGGGTCGCTGTCTAACCTGGGGGGGGTCGCTGTCTAACCTGGGGGGGGGTCGCTGTCTAACCTGGGGGGGGTCGCTGTCTAACCTGGGGGGTCGCTGTCGCTATCTAAACTGGGGGTCCCTGTCACTATCTAGAATTCAAATATACCAGCACTCCAGCTTTCTCAAAGAATCACGCTCTTTTATTGATATTGGTAACCACACACGCCTTGAGAAAGGGGGACCCTGCGAGGCCCCGAAACAATTGTCGGTCATTTCTGTGGATATGTTAGCTCAATAAAAGAGCGTGATTCTTTGAGAAAGCTGGAGTGCTGGTATATTTGAATTCTGGACTTATACTTTGGTGGTTTGCCTATACCACAATACCAAGCACCCTACCTAAGATGGTGTGCCCAGTCACAACTTTTCCTGTTCCTGTCACTATCTGAACTGGGGGGCACCAGTCACTAGCTGAACTGGGGGGCACCAGTCACTAGCTGAACTGGGGGGCACCAGTCACTAGCTGAACTGGGGGGCACCAGTCACTAGCTAAACTGGGGGGCACCTGTCACTAGCTGAACTGGGGGGCACCTGTCACTAGCTGAACTGGGGGGCACCTGTCACTACCTAAACTGGGGGGTACCTGTCACTACCTAAACTGGGGGGTACCTGTCACTACCTAAACTGGGGGGTACCTGTCACTAACTGAACTGGGGGGCTCCAGTCACTAATTGAGCTGGGGGGCTCCTGTAACTACTTAAACTGGGGGGCTCCTGGCACTACCTAAACTGTGGGGCACCTCTCACTACCTAAACTATCTAGGCCAGCCAGCCCAGCATAACCACCAGCCAACCAGCCCAGAATCACTGGCAAAAAGGCCACAGCATCACCACCAGTCAGGCCAGCATTTACTTCAACCAGCCAGTCCAGCCACAGCATCACCGCCAGCCAGCCCAGCCACAGCATCACCGCCAGTCAGGCCACAGTATCACTGCCAGGCCTTTCAGCTCACACATCATCGCCAATCCAGACAAAAATAGTATTGCCAGCCAGGCACAGCAGCCAGTAGAGGAGAATTCAGAAGCCAGGTGAGAGGTGTCTACCATATTAATGGGGCATTTTGCCTATTTATTTGAAATGCTGTCTATTTATGTGCCTCATGACTGCTGAATTTGTCTTGTTGGTGGCCTCATGGTTACTGGATTTGTCTTTTTGGGGGCCTCATGATTTGTTGTGGGCCTCAAGATTGCTGAATTTGTCTTGCTGGGGGCCTCATGATTGCTGAATTTGTCTTGTTGGGGAACTCATAATTTATTGGGGGCCTCATGATTGCTGAATTTGACTTGTTGGGGGCCTCAAGATTGCTGAATTTGTCTTGTTGGGGGCCTCATGATTTGTTGGGGGCCTCAAGATTGCTGAATTTGTCTTGTTGGGGGCCTCATGATTGCTAACTGCGAGACTATGGGAAAAGCGGAATCAACCTCATATGAGACAATAGCATTGAGGCCTGGAACCCACTGAAAACCGCAAACGCAAAACGCAACCGCTAGCGTTTTGTCTGAGCGGTTTGCAAGCGGATTCATGCGCGTTTTTGGTCGTGTTTTGCAACATTGTATTTTTTTCCCCAGCGGGTGCCTAGCGTTTCGCGTTTTTATCCTGATTGGTCCTGTGAATTATTTTTCATTTTGTTACAGTGTGCTGAACCGCAAAACGCTAGCAAAACCGCTCAGTTCAGGTTTTGCTGAGCGTTTCCGCTAGCGGTTCAATACTTTACATTGAAGCGCTAACGCTCCCAAAATGCTGCACGTCCTGCGTTTGCGTTTCTGAGAAACGCAAATGCTCCTGTGGAAGTTGCCCCATCCATTAACATCAGCCCAGCGTTTTGGCAAACTGCTAGCGTATCGCAGTGCTGCCAAAACGCTGCCAAAAGCGCTCCTGTGGGTTCCAGCCCTAAAGGAGTTATCCGGGCAGTTTTAATAAAATTAACCGGGGGCTTCCTCCAGCCCCAAGCTCCCAGGACATCCCTCGCCGCATCTCTGCTCTCAGCCGTTCGCCGGAGCTCCGACCCGGTCCCCGGCGATGATGTCAGAGCGACCTGGAAGTTGCTCTGTACTGCGCCTGCGCGATCGGCGCTGTCAATCACCGCCACGTGGGCCGGAGCGGACTGCGCAGGTGGTAGTAGTTCTTAGCCTCCGGCGAACGGCTGAGAGCAGAGATGCGGCGAGGGAGGTCCTGGGAGCTTGGGGCGTTCATTTTATTAAAACTGCCCGGATAACTCCTTTAAACCTACTTTTTTTTTTTTTTTTTTTTTTTTTAGCTTTTTAAAACAGAAAATAAAACTGGGGGGGTTTTAAAAAAAAAAAAATACATTTTTCAGGAGTAGGATGGATGAAATTGTTTATCTTCACAGTTTATTTTCAACTTGGATTTTCCATAATGTTCATGTATGAGTTAAAATGTTTGTATTTAGTTTAAATTGCTGTTGGCACTTTGCGATAGATAAGTGACTTTTCGCCACCACTGTCCTAATCTAATGTCCCACCATTGCTAAGTTCATGTAAACTAGTCTCCACCCGTGACCACACCCACATTTTGGTATATGACCACACACATTTTTTGCGCAACGTAGCCCCAATTACGGGGGGGCAGGGCTGTGGAGTCTGAGTCGAAGAGTCGGAGTCTGGGCAATTTTGGGCACCTGGAGTTGGAGTTGGAGTCGGAGTCGTTGATTTCATAAACTGAGGAGTCGGGTGATTTTGGTACAAAATCCACAGCCCTGTTAAGTATTAAGACTAAGGAGTCGGAGTTGAAGCTATTTTGGGTACCCGGAGTCGGAGTCGTGGTTTCATAAACTGAGGAGTCGGAAGATTTTTGTACCGACTCCACAGCCGGGGGGGGGGGGGGTGACTGTGGATAACCAGCACCGGGTGCCAAATACCCTAGGTACGCCACTGCCCTGAGCAGATGCTGTGGGAATGCATATAAGCATACCCACGGTTATTTAGTTAAAAGGAAACACTCACCGGCCCCTTAGGTAAGTGCTCCTGCTTCCGGGCTGGCTGCTATCAATTATATGGGATCCTGGGAGCAGCAGCACTTACCTAAGGGGCCGGTACATACCCATGGCATCTGCTCAGGGTCATCACTAAACATAATCGCTCACCTGCTATTTTGGCTAGATTTCTACTTTAACCTATTAGCAGCCCTGCATGTATTATCTCTAGATAGATAATGCGTGCCAGGGTGTCTTCTAATGGCATATGCCATTTAGCTGCCTAATGCAGCTATGCAGAGCAGCGCAGGGAGCTTCTTTACCGGTTCAGGGCAGCTGGATCGGTGTCTCCTCTTCATCCACCGGCGGCGCATGTGATCATAACCCAGGGGATGTTTTCAGCGTTACAGCACCGCCCGGTGGTGGAAGTGGGGTTATGGAAGAGACTCCTCCATCACCCCCTTCCACCATCATGTGATCAGAACTAGAAAGTGGATGTCGGCATTGAAGCGCCGCCGGTGGAGGAGAGGAGAAGTCTATCCAGGAACTGGTAAATATGAACGCTCCCCGTGCCACTCTGCATACCCCGCCAGGCTGGGGAAAGCACACGTCACCAGTGGCAAAAGAAAAAAAAAATTGGCCCTGCAGTGCACATATAGCTTTGCTGCTAATGGGTTAAGAGGCGTGTCAGTCATAATTCTGTACATGTACACTAGTAAGTGAGTGAGGGGGGGGGGGGAGATGGGCAAAGACACCCGCCTGGGTTTGTGTTCTAAGCAATAGGTTGTAATCTCTCAAATGTAGTGTATATTATAATAAACTTCAATACAGTGTTTTAGACTTACGATACTAATGTGTCGAGATCTGCGACACTACCTAAGTACAATTGAGGAATTTTGAGCCAATATTGACTCCCGTGCTGCATTAATTCTTTTCCTGTACGATTGTCGGCATTGTTTGTTGTAACTTATAATCTCACAGACAAGCCTAAAAGTGGCCACTAACGGTCTAATTTCTAACGAAAAATCGTTTGAAAGATCAGACATTCTGATATAGGATTGGTTGTAAATAATCTCTGTTGATGGGCACAATCAATTACGAACGATTACAAAAAATAGTCATCCTATTAGATTTTCGTCAAACCAAAATTTGGATTTTCTTGTTGGTTGTGATAGATAGGAAGCAAAGATTGGTTCGTTGATGGTGTAGTGAACAATTTTTCTTCCGATCAGAATTATCTGATCGCTCGAACGATTTTTCGCTAGAAAATGTATCGTTAGTGGCCACCTTAAATTGAATAGCACTATACGCAAAAAACAAAAACACAACAAAAACATTTTTAACCTTCAAGAGATCCTAGAAAACATCTGTAAACAATAACGGCAGCAACTGTATTTGAAACATGCACACAGAAATTTGCCCTGTCTTGTTTTTGTCTTGACCTTCATGGATATTTCCTTCTGGGTATTTTGCAACCTTTGACATTATAGTGCTGAACCTTAGATCTCATTTTAAGGAGGTTGTGTAAGGAACAAAAAAAAACATCTCTAACTTGCCTCTGTCCATCTCAGAAACCACAAACTTCTATTTCACAACATAAAAACATAACTGAATAAATGACATACTTGAAAGAGCTGATCAGATCACATACCTCCCATGACTGCATGACCTGGTAACTGGAGTGGGGATAATGACTTCTGGCGTGAGGTCAGCTTTCTCCTGTCCAAGCAGGTAGACGAGCTGAAGTTCAGAGGAGCCAAATATCAGCACATCGTGCCAGTTTCTCACTAAGGAAACAAAGTAAGAATTACTTCAGCCTAGCTGCTCAGTAGATTTGATGGTTGGTAAATGTCTTAGTAAATCGTGGACTAGTAACAATATTGTGCCAGGACAGTTGAGTGCAGTTTTATGCATTTTTTAACTACCTTTCCCTCATACTCTAATTTTAATAATAAAACAACACAAAAGAGTTAAATGCATAGTTACATAGATATTTGGGTTGAAAAAAAGACATACGTCCATCGACTTCAACCATAGTTTCATTCATACAAAATGGTGCACACATGATCGTAAATAAAAGTTATTGAAGCATAATACAGTAAGTAATTAGTGTCGCTGCGTCCAGCAGTTTTGTCCCTGTGTCCCAGGATTTTTGTTACTGCGCATGTGCGCAGTAATGGACAGCTGGGACCAGGGAGCTGGACGGGCGAGCGAGGTGGGAGGGTGCGGGCGAGCTAGGTGGGTGGGTGTGGGCGGGCTAGGGCGCATGCCTGCGTCGGGCGCGCGGCGGTTGCGTGCGCGCTCATGCGCACTGGCAGAGGCAGCCGTAGACCTAGAGCCCGTTTTTAAACGGGCTGGGTCTACTAGTTAGTTAGATATTTTACTGCTACAAAACAAATAGTTCTAGTCAGCCATCATGCAGCTTCTTTTTGCACAGGACAGAAGAAAAACATATAGAAATGCACCCTGTATGTATTTATATTTAGCCTTTCTAATTACCCCTCATTTGTGACTAAGCACAAGTTGTAATTTGATCCCTTTACTGTGTCAGCTGCCATGACAGAGAGCTAATTCGTAAACACAGGATGTTAACAGTATGCTTGCTTCTATGACTACAGAAAGTAGACACACTGCAGATTTATTGCAGGCTTTGTATCAGCTGAAACAAAGAAATGTTTTTTTTAAAGGTTATTATGCTGTTGCGTATCTTTTAGAGCAGAGAGGAAGTTCTGAGTTCAGGTCCTGGGCAGTATGCCCAACAAAATTTAGCTGAAATTGGTGTTGGGCATGCCGCTCAGGAGGTTTTCTGAGGGATAGGCGTCCCCAAGCATAGGTTAGCCAGGCTTAGGTGCCTCAGTATACGTTAGTCAGCAATAGGAGCTCTAGTATAGGTGCCACCGACCCCCCATCCCTGGTGCTGTTGCTTGCTGTGTCTCCCTCCAGCGATCGCAGCACCCCCATCGCACAGCTCCATTATTCTCTAGGCGAAGCATCAGGACTTGACGTCATGATGCTGAGAATCCTCCGCATAGAGAACGGAACCGCGCGGTGGGGGCACAGTAAGTAACAGCGCCAGGGAACAGGGGGCAACTATACTAGGGCACCTATTGCTGGCTAAATTATTCTGATGGACACCTGTCCCTGGCTGACCTATACTGTGGGACACCTGTAACTGACTTAAGGCGCATACACACACACGACATACTTTTTCAAATTACGGGTCCGTCAGACCGTCCCGCCGGGCGGTCGTTATGACGACAGTTGCACGTGAGTACAAGCTGTCGGCAGACTGATAAAACTGTTTTTGTCTTGTCAGTCTGCCGACAGCTTGTACTCACGTGCAACTGTCGCCAAAACGACAGCCCCACAGGAGGGTCTGACGGACCCGCAGTTTGAAAAAGTGTGGCGTGTGTACGCGCCTTAACCTATACTGCAAAACACCTGTAACTGGCTAACCTATACTGGGGGAGACCTGTACATGGCTAACCTATACAGTTACACCTGTACATGGCTAACCTATACTGGGGGAACACCTGTAGCTGGCTAACCTTTACTGGGGGGACACCTGTACCTACCTAACCTATACTGGGGGACACCTGCAATTTTCACAACCTCACCCTAGGAGCAATTTGGCCTAAAAACTGGCTGATTGGAAGTTAAAGCTTAGCTTCCAATGCACACTCTGCATCACGCACATGGGGGAGACATGGGGGGGGGGGGGATCTTACACTGGATCAGCTTATACTCACCATTGGTGTGCTGATCCCTCGTTGTGTACCCCCGATAGTGACATATTCCCCGGCGACTGGTGTTGATGATACCAGGGTCACACAGCGTCATCAACATCTGGCGGCAAAGTAGTACAATACAATAACCTGCGGGGGATTACGAAGATAAACGGGCACAGTGAGGTGGGTGACACAGGTCAGGTAATGTATTAATGCACACATGGGGAGTACATTTATACATTAGGGGACAGTGGCGAGGCAGCGGACACAGCCAATTCCCAAGAGATTTGATGCTGAAATCGATGGGGAAATCGGCCTGCGGTGTAGGGGCAGCAGAAAGATCTTGTATCAGATTCAGATCTTGTATCAGATCCGATCAGAGAGAAATTTGTCTCTTGGTTGAATCTGCCCATCATCACTAGATGTGTGGCTACCTTTTACATCAGTATTAGTGCAGGTTGAGCAGCTGCAGCTCGGATATGTAAAGGATCAGAGATTTGGGGGGAGTAATTTTGAAATTTAGTTTTGATTTTGTGTTTCAAGCTTTTATTATACTCAAAATATAAACTAGACCTTTGATCTACACATTTTGGTAGGTTACAGGAAAAAAAGTTATGGAAATCAATTGGATCACTTTTTGCACAGAAATACAACAGAAACTGAATCCCCACGAGGTTAAGGATCTTCCTTGCTTCCATGTCCAAGAGGAGATTAATATTGCAATGAGAATGGCTTATGGTGCTATCTGAACATTTGTTCAGTCATAATAGCACACCATCTTTTCCTTTACAACCTTGGTACAGTCATACACTAAAAGTACAGCTATCATGCCATGTCCCAGTAGGAACCAGTATAGCTTGAACAAGTGCAATCAACTCCTCCCTCCAAAAATGTGCAACAGTTATGCCATCATACCCCAAAAACAGCCATTATGCTCCTCCCCCCTCAAAAAAATGCAGCAAAAACAACCCTAAACATTTTTTTGCAAATGTACTAAAAATATTTGTAATGGGTTTCCTAATGAAAGATTACTATGCTTGAACTTACCTTCTACAAGATCCATGTATACTAGAAATGCAGAGTAAACCTGGGAAGGGTCTGCTACATCCAATGATTTCATTTCCTTAAACTAAAAAAGAAAATTGAAAATAAATAAATAAAATAATTCAGTTTGACTTTGTTCAAATCATGTCACCAGCAGAACCCTCACCATGCTCGATTCAAGTAACTTTTCTCCCAAGTTTTCTCATAGCAGAGGTATTCTCATCTTATTTATACAATATATGTAATTAAGTAAGTGATATCAAACTTAAAGAGGTACTGTTGCGAAAATCTTAAAATTTAAATCACATACAAATAAGAAGTACATTTCTCCCAGAGTAAAATGAGCCATAAATGACTTTTCTCCTACGTAACTGTCACTTACAGTAAGTAGTAAAAAAGTTGAAATTACTGACAAATTTTGGACTAGCCCATCTTCTCATAGGGGGGTTGTCAGGGTTTTCTTTATTTTTAAAAGCACTTAGTGAATGGCAGTTGCTCCGTCCAACTACCAAAATAGTGTGCAGCGAGCAGGGAGGCTGGCCAGCATCTTTGTGTTAATCATTTTCAGGGAATGTCTTGAAGGATGAATGAAGGCCATGCTGAGAATCCCCCATGAAGAGATGGACTACCCCAAAACCTGTTGGTTCTGTCAGATTTCTACTACCTACTGTAAGTGACAGCAACATAGGAGAAAAGTAATTTATGGCTCATTTTACTCTGGGAGAAATGTACTTCTTATTTGTATGTGTTTTAAATTTTAAGATTTTCATGACGGTTCCTCTGTACCTGAAGACCGCTCAACGCCGACAGTTTGCAGGAGATCGTGCACAGGCTGCGCGTGCATCTCCTGCTTGGGGGGGAAGCTCCACCCCGCCTTCAGTCTCCGATCGGCAATCGCCGCTCGGGAGACTGTTAGACGGCGAAACCACAGTCTTTCCTGTAAGTACAGCGCTGACATGGCTGTCCCCCTGGGGCACTTGGGAGCGATCGGCAGTGATAGGCTGAAGCGTATCACAGCCGATCGCTGTGATAGGCTGGCTGGGGGAGGGAGCCTGGCTGGGGGAGGCAGCAAAAAACTTTTTTTTTTTTAAATAAAAAAAGACTATAAATATATATATTAAAAAAAAAATAAACAACTGGGGGGGCCATCAGACTCCACCAACAGAGAGCTCTGTTGGTGGGGAGAAAAGGGGGGGGGGGAAATCACCAGTGTGCTGTGTTGTGCGGCCCTGCAGCTTGGCCTTCCTCCCCCAGAGCCCTCATTCCATGGACCATGTGGGCTGGAATAGCTCAGGGTGCGAAGCCCCACGTGGCCGGGGCTCCGCATGTTGGCTATCCCAGCCTACATTGGGGACAAGGGGTTAAAGAGGCTCGGGAGAGGTGGGATCCCACTTTTTTTTATATTTCCCACACTCTGAGCATATATAAATACATTTATATACATGTTAATAATATCTTATTCTCATTTTACCACACTAACTTTGCTACTTTTTTCCTCCAACTTTAACATCGATTTTCTCAACAAACTATAAGGTCTTTTTGACATTTTTTTCCTCTTGTGCCAATGACTTTAATGTAAAAAATGTGTTGCGTTAAATGTGGACGAACAGCCGAAGTTCACCAGGAACTGTCCGCTAGCGAACTGTTCGGGCCATCTCTATTCACTAGTGAAACAACTATGCACTAGGATTTATTGTTACAGCTCAGATGTACTTTGTTATAATTACAATCTGTGAAATAGGACAATTTAACGTATTGCACTTTTTATTTCAACTGAAATTTAATAAGAGTCGGTACCTTTTTGATGGCTGCAACTCCTGGCACACAGTAACTGTTACTAAAGCCCCATACACACTCTCAACAGCGGTCTTTTATGCAGCACAATTATCAAACAACTTTTGTTGTAAAACAAGTTGAAACAACCCAAAAAAAGTTGTTTGCTATTGTTTAAACAACAGATAAGATGTCAATCCAACTGCTGAACTGACGTTTTATCAGTTGTTTGAACAATAGCAACAACTTTTTTTGTGTTGTTTCAACTTGTTTCACAAAAAAAGTTGTTTGATCATTTTGCTGCATAAAGACCGCTGTTGAGCGTTTGTATGGGGCTTAACTCCTGATTCTGTGACCAGCTTATCAAGAGAAAGGACTCATCATGCATCTCACAGTATTGACTATGTGCTGGTGGTGAAGTTTTTTTTTAAAGTTGACACTCACTTTAAGCTGGAGAAGTAAAAGTCACAGCTAAGTAAGGCAGCAAGCCATGTAAGTTACACTTCTGACCTATCAGCATCTTATATTTCATTCCTTATCCCCCTTTGAGCCTTTTACTTCATTACTATCAGTGCATCCTCCTCAGGGCTCTCTGTAACTCACATACTATACTTCAGACCTTTTTGTGCCACACAGTTCAGTACACTCTATGGCTTATGATTCCTTCTCCCAATTCTTTCCATTTGACATTCCGTTCTGAACGGGATTTCCTGTTTGCTCTAAAAAATTATGTGCTGCGTTGCCCCCTGGCGGTTTTAATAGACCGCCAGGGAGGTTAACAGGAAATAAATATAGCAGCCTTCATATACTGTACCTCTCACTTCAGTTGCCCTTTTACCAGGACTGTGGAGTTGGAGCAATTTTGGGTACCTGGAGTCGGAGGTTTTATTAACTTGAGGAGTCAGATGAATTTTGTACCAACTCCATAGCCCTGGTATTAGACTAAGGAGTCGGAGCAATGTTGTGTACCTGGAGTCGGTGGTTTCATAAACTGAGAAGTCGGATACAGACTGCACAGCCCTGGACTTAACCTCCACTGATTTGGCTATTGTACTCCATCCATGTAATAAGTGCCACCAGCCTTATGGCATCTACACACCATTTTCAGAGACACACTATTAGTCTCCAGATTTAGCAACTTTCAGTCACATCAGACGCAGGGCAGGGTTTGAAATTAGGCACTGTAATCTCGTGTCTACAGACGGCCCTTGTGTGAGAGGTGGCTTACTGGCCAGCCAAAGTGTCCCCCACTCAGAGCAGAGTGTCACAACACAAGAGATTCATGGCTTCTGACCTGCCAGATGATGACCTCTGTCCTCAGCAGCACCATGTGCCCATCACCCACTCCTTGACTACAGTGGAGTCATGTTATGCGCCGGTACGTGTGTCACATGACAAGTGCCGCTGTAGCCAAGGAGAGAAAGCTGGGTGCGGCACTGCTGAGGAGAGGTGACAAGTAAGTCTCCTGTGCTGTAATGCTCAGCTTGCAATCCAGCTGGGAACCCCCGCTATCTATAGACGTGGAAGAAGGGTTACATCTGACTACCTATGGGGAAGGGTACTACATCTGACTATCTATGCGTGGCAAAATGATGCAGTTTTTAACCACAACATGTAAGCGCGGGGAGATAAACACAGCATTTAATTGCAGCTAGAACTGCTCAGCTGTAATGCCCCCCCCCCCCCCCCCCAGTTTCACTTACCTGGGGCCTCTGCCAGCCCCCTGTTGCGCCATCTCTGAACAATCCTCTGGTCCCCCGAGCGGCTCAGTTCTGTTACCGCAAATCGACGTCCACTGTGCTTGCACAGCATGATGTTTTCTCACCTGCGCAGGACACTTCTGGTGATGAGAGTGCAAACAAGGCCAGGGCCATGCAGGCGCAGTGGCCATTGACTTGCAAATAACTGAGCTGCGGCAGCACACCGGAGGATCGTTCAGAGATGGTGCAGGCACAGGGAGACTGCAGGGGGTGGCAGATGCCCCAGACAAGTTAAACCTTTTTTTTTGGGGGGGGGGGGGGGGGGGAGACATTGGAGGTTTCCTTTAACAAAACTTTTGTTTGTAAGAGCTTTCGTTCTATACACACACGAGAAGAACAAGCCTTTTTTTTGTATAGTGCTTTGAAAATTGTGTTTAAAAAACAAAACAAAAAAACTTATGTTAGGAAATGAACAACACGGCAAATCTCTTCTTTTACTTCACCTCGAGCAATCTACAATGTACTACTGTAGGTAACGTAAATGGCTGCAGCAAAAATATCCACAGTACACGTGTCCCTATGAATCTAAGCTCCTCCTCCTTACCCTGGGATGCTTCAGTATCCAAGGCTCCTCCTCCTCCATGCCGGGTCTCAGCTCTACAGCGACTCCTACTCCTTCCGTGTCCATGGCAACCGAATCGGTAGTGCCTTACTTTACTCTGTTCAGAAATAGCTGCGCTTGGATAAAGGACCTGGATGACGACGTCATGATCACGTGGCTTACTTTTTCACGTGACCTATGCGAGCATCTCTGGTTTTGTGGAGTGGAATATCGCCGCTCAGTTAGTATAGATAGAGGGACCTGTAGTTACTTACTGGGAGAGAAGCAGACGGAGAAAAGTAGGCGGAGCTTATGGACAGATGATGATGGGTGTAATTGAGGATAGCATAGTGAGAAGTGTGGTGAATGAGATACTGTTTTTTTCTGTATTGCATGGAAATCTATTGCGGTTCAGAAAATGGAAGTGCTTTTCATTGGTCCCATTCCAAGCTGCAAACAATATATTGCGTTTAAATGCACGTCAGAATAATAAGCATGACCATTTGTGATGGCAATAAGGTGACCATTCCATACTAACCTCACAGTCAGTTTCTCTCAGAAACTCACCATTTTCTACTTACAGTGATCCCTTACAGTTCTGACAGAAATATACTAGTTGCTGTCAGTTATACATCAGCTGCTGTCAGTTACAACTGAATGTGCAAGGTAATGTCCATGTTTCCCTATCCCTCAAGTGGGCAATGTTACGGTTTAACAGTGTGCTGACCAGGAAGCTGTTATGGGGTAATGGCCATTTTCAATATGGAGGATGGATAATTCAATTGATCACAGTGGACAAACAGGACGCAGGAGAGGAGAAAGGGATTGATGAAGGGACTACATAGGAGGTAAGTATAACGTGTATATGTTTATTTTGACTTTTAATTTTCAGTTCAGGTTCTCTTTAAGTATTTATATAGCCAGTGGTGGGCTCACAAGTCCGTAAAGACTCAAATTCGTGATTTAAATGAGGCTTCATTGCCTCAGGTGTGCGGCTGGGAGAGAGGGGTCTATATGGGTAACATAAGTCCACTGTCTTCTATGCATTTCAAACGTCTTGCACACGTCCTATTGGACGCGTTGCAAGACTCACTACTGCACTTCCTCCTTCAGGCCGGAAGGAGGAATTGTGCGGTAGTGAGTCTTGCAACGTGTCCAATAGGACGCGTGCTAGACGTTTGAAACGCATAGAAGACAGCGGACTTATGGGTAAGTAACCCCCTCTTTCCCAACTGCACACCTGAGGCAATTAAGCCTCATTTAAATCACAAATGCCCATGCCTGTATATAGCGCTGACATATTACGCAGCGCTGTACAGAGTACCGGTATATTGTCATGTGCAGAAAGATGAGGAGGCACACCATCCAAAAGTGGCAGGTAGGATTTGCCAAGGCTATCCGGTCACCAGACAGACTCTATCAGACTAGGCTGGCACCATCCATATGTATTGTATGTTCCAGGTCGGAACCTCGGGTCGGGTTATGCCGTGCAGGAGGATTTCTCAGGCCCTGCCGGGCCGATTTGCGTAATTACAAACCGGTCGCCGCCGATTCGCCGCTACCCGCCGCCCCCCCCCCCCCGACCCCTTGTACAGCCTGGCCTATTAGCGCCAGGCAGCGCTGAGGGGTGGATCGGGACACCCGATGATGTCGATGACGATCATCGCCATGGCGACGGGGAAGCCAAACAGGAAATGAATGGGATTTCCTGTTTGCGCTGATCCCCGGTCGATCGGAGGGGGTGGGGGGATGCCGCTGCACAGTGGCTATCATGTAGCTAGCGCTATGCTAGCTACATTATTTAAAAAAAAAAAATGTAGTGTTGCGCTGCCCCCTGGCGGTTTTAATAGACCGCCAGGGAGGTTAATTATGTTATAACAACAGACTATCACAAATAGATAACGATGTTTCAAGGCATCCCAGCCCTTTCCCAAGTTAGTGGATATTATCTTGTCACTAACTGCCCCTCAGAGGGGCTCACAATGTAGTCCCTACCATAGTTATATGTCTATGTATGTATCGTGTAGTGCATATATCATAATCTAGGGCCAACACGGAGGACACCCCCACAGACACGGGGAGAACATACAAACACCTTGCAGATGTTGACCTGACGGATTCAAACTGGGGACGCAGTGCTGCAAGGCGAAGAGTGCAAACCACTACGCCATCGTGCAGACTTTAGTCTGTTGGACGAAAGTCAGGCATGTGTACTCGTGCAAACAACTTGACGAGCAACTGATAACAGACGGTTTGCCCGATCCAACTGTCAGATCTATGTTGGTCTGATAATATGCAGTTGGTGCGTGAGTACAAGTCGTTTGAATAACTTGCACTTATTTTGAATGTGTAGTCCATCATTCCGTTTGCGTGCACACTATGTAAATGAGTTGGTCGTTTAGCCTTCTAGATGTGTGGACATACAGGTGCATGTTGGACTTGTGTACGTGCCTTTACATGGGGCCCCAAGAACTCTTTTGAAATGGAGCCTCAAAATTTACCAAGAACAGCTGCAGTGTCAGAGAGGTGAATAAGAAGCTGGATTACTACTATACTATTCAATGCACACATATAGAGGTGTTTATTATCAATATAGCACCAATGCAAAGCCAATAAGATGGATTAAGGTGGGCCCCTCTGGTCCATGGGCCCTGGTGCAGTCGCAACCTCTGCATCCCATATTGGTATGGCACTGGTCAGCTGTTTCTTCCCTGCAGATAAAGCAGACCTGAACTATGAACTTCCTCTCTGCTCTAAAAGATAACCAACAGCATAATAAGTAAAGAAAGAGGTTCCACTCGACCGGTGAAATAAAAAGTCCAATCTTTATTGAAAACAAAGCATGCTGGACATAACAAAATAGCTCACGCGTATCGGAGCCTCACAATCGCTCCTTAGTCATAGAGCTATGACTAAGGAGCGATTGTGAGGCTATTTTGCTATGTCCAGCATGCTTTGTTTTCAATAAAGATTGCACCTTTTATTCCACTGGTCTAGCGGAACCTCTTTCTTTACTTGACATTCCTGGATGTGGAGTGGCTTTCTGTGGTCCTGCTCCTGGTTGGAATGGCGGTGTGGTGAGCGGTGTTTACTTCTATATACAGCAACAGCATAATAACCTTTAAAGAAAAACATTTGTTTCAGCTGATACAAATCCTGAAATAAATTTGCACTTTCAGTTTCTACTTCCTGCTTTCATGGAAGCAGACATTTCAAATGAGCTTGTCTGCCGTGGCAGTCAGGTGACACTGGAGAGATTATAAAATTACAACTTGTGATTAGACACAAATGAGGGGGAATTAGACAGGTGAAACTCTCTAAATGCATACAGGGTGCATTCTCCTGTGCAAGACTTCAGGTCCACTTTAAAAGGAACCTGAGGTTACATAGTTATTTGAGTTGAAAAAAAGACATACGTCCATCGAATTCAACCAGAAAATAAAGTACAACACCATAAATGTGCAATTACAGCCTAAATGCTGTTTATAGCCTTGCGCTCAAATATTCACGGATCACCTTGATCCAAACTTTATGGAATATGAATTAAATCACCATTTACATTACCATACATAAACCAACAACAATTTTATAATGACCTGGCAGTTACCTGGACCTGCCACATATCATTAAAATTACCAGTCCAGTTAAATATCATGTAAACACTATCCTGGTACTAAAAGACAAATTAAAAAGTCCAAATATCCTCTGGCTTTTTTGGAGCTTCGCTGAAATCAATTTAGGCGAGTGTGTCCTTTCAATCATGTATATCAAAAAAGATTTGACCAGCGCTGCAAAGTTTTCACTTATGTCACTCCCACCACCAACACCACGTGGAGAGCGACTCTCTGATTCCGTTGGACCACAGATTATAATGGTCTAATGCGCATGCGGGGCATTCAGGCTCCCCTCGCCTATACTGTACTCTGCTCTTGCTGCAGCCACCATCAATCGTTACGTTTTTCAAGCAAACGTCTCCAACATATACAGCTTTTCCTCAAGATATAATATTGAGAAACTCACATAGCGCAACACTGTATAAAATTGCATATATTTATTCCTCTTTATGCACTTACAGATTCGCAGTAGGTTTGGCACATAGAGTTTTTCCCACGGGCTCTCCCCCGCTCAGCCTCCCGGTATGGCTGAATGGAATCCTCAATCCTCCTCGTATGGGTCCGCCCTGGCCTCCCACCGTCTATCTGGAAGTGCGGAAGACGCTGTCTGCAGGTCCGCCCTCAATATTATATCTTGAGGAAAAGCTGTATATGTTGGAGACGTTTGCTTGAAAAACGTAACGATTGATGGTGGCTGCAGCAAGAGCGGAGTACAGTATAGGCGAGGGGAGCCTGAATGCCCCGCATGCGCATTAGACCATTATTATCTGTGGTCCAACGGAATCGGTGAGTCGCTCTCCACGTGGTGTTGGTGGTGGGAGTGACATAAGTGAAAACTTTGCAGCGCTGGTCAAATCTTTTTTGATATAAAGTACAACACCAGCCTGCTTCCTCACATATCCCTGTTGATCCAGAGGAAGGCAAAAAAAAACCTTTACAAGGCATGGTCCAAAAAAGGAAAAAAAAAATACTTCCCGACTCCAGATAGCAATTAGATAAAATCCCTGGACCAACACCAGCTGGCATTACCTAGTAATTATAGCCATGGATGTCTTTCAACGCAAGGAAAGCATTAGCCCCCTTTAAATGCAGATATAACATTTGCCATAACTACCTTCTGTGGCAATGCATTCCACATTTTGATCACTCTAAGGGCCCATTCACACTTGCTGATCGCAAAACGCTAGTGATTTCGCTAGCGTTTTGCTCTGACGTTTTTTGGAGATTTTAACGCCAAAAAATCACCATTCACACCTGCCGATTTTTTTAGTGATTGCGTTTTGTGCTTCTATAGCACTAAAATGCAATCGCTGGAATAATCGGCTGAAAATGGTGCAGGCTACGCATTTGCGTTTAGCATTTTTGGGCAATTCGCGACGATTAGCGCAAATCTCCCAAATGAGAACGGGCCCACAGACTTTGCGATCCGCTTTGAAAAGCGGTACTTGGGCTATTTCTGAGGCGATTTGCCTCAATGGAAGGTATAGGAAAAATGCAAAACGCTCACAAAATCGCTTTGGCAAGCAATTGCGTGAGTGTTTTTTTTAAAAAATACATTGTATTTATTTTTTCCAGATCAAAAGATGGAAGCGCTCTGCAAAAGCGCTTACAAAAACCAGTGCTGTGGAGTCGGAGTTGAGGAGTCGGAGTAATTTTGGGTACCCGGAGTCGGAGGTTTCATAAGCTGAGGAGTCGGGAGTCTGAGTCTGATCATTTTTGTACAAAATCCACAGCCCTGGTAAGTATTAGACTAAGGAGTTGGAGTCATAGCCATTTTGGGTACGTGGAGTCGGGGTTTCATAAACTGAGGAGTCGGAACATTTTTGTACCGACTCCACAACCCTGACAAAAACGCCCACAAAAACGAGCGAACGCGCAGAAAATCGCCGTAAAATGGTTTTAAAAAAAAAGCGGGAAAAAAACGCCCACCGCGTATGGACAAGCGAGCCGAACGCAATTTGAACAAGGCCTAAAGGTGTCCGTACACTTATAGATTTGCAGCATATTTGACTATCAGATAGATTTCTGTCGGATGCCTGTCAGGTCGATTCTGACAGGAATCTATCTGATGTGTACCACACACTAGGAACAGATTTCCAATAGATTTCAGAATGAAATCTATTGGAAATAGATCTAAATGCATTATTGGACCATTAGAGCCAATGCAACTCTATGGGCCATCAATCTGCTGCCAGCAGCATATCGACCTAGATTTTCCATCCAGTCAGATCAAATCGATTGGCTGATTCGATAGAATCGATTTCTGATCGATGGCTAAAATCGACCAGTGTATTGGTCCCTTTACTGTAAAGAACCTTTTCCTAAATAAATGGCTAAAACAAGGTGTGAGACCTGAGGAAGCTCCCATACTTCTTTCCTTTTAATACCAGTTTCCTGGTAGTCCTGCTGATCTTTCTGGTCAGCAGGGTCTAAAGGTGCCCATACATCAGGTGATCGACCATCCAATTCGATTATTATAATCGAATTGGATGAAAATCGGTGCCACCAAGTGCATGCTCGACCGACAAAGCGACCAATTTCCGGACAGAAATTCGTCACTTTGTCTATCGTGCATGCTGCAAGATGTCGGGCCGAAGTTGCTTGGTCAGGTGTAGGGCGGTACAGCAGCGATTACCAAGCGAGCGACGAGACGACGAAACCCCCGCCGCAATGTATAAATGTGCCCCTCGTGTGCATTTATACATTACCTGTCCTTTTGCAGTCTTCACGTGGTGTGCCGTAAACTCCGGGCGGTATTCCGTATGCGCTACTGGCGCATAGCATCTGAAGTCGGCGCATAGTGCCAGTAGCATATATGGATAGTCGTCCGGAGGTTACGGGACACCACGTGGAGGCTATAACAAGATAGGTAACATATAAATGCACACGGGGGGCACATTTATACATGGGGGGCAGTGGGCTCAGGCGATTCTCTGAAGATTTCATACTGAAATCGGGAATCGGGCTGAAGTGTATGGGCAGAATTGACAAGAGACAAATTTATCTCTAATCAGATTCGATTAGAGATAAAAATGTTCTCCTTGTCGAAGCAGACAGCTGATCTGTATGCTTTTGTTCATGGTCTATGGCTTTAAAGGACATCCGAAGTGAAAATAAACTGATAAGATAAACAATCGTATTTATCCTCCTTCTCCTAAAAATTACTTTTTAAGACATCCCATGGTTTAATTTTAAATTTCAATCCACTTTTTAAGTTATTACTGTTTCATTGTCTCTGCTGAATGACACATTCATTGAAGTATGCCAGAGCTAAAATCTATGAACTATTGACCCATTTTTCTCTTTCCTGCTATCAGAAGCCATTTACTGCCAGGAAAATGTTTTATGGCTATAATTCTTCATCAGTGATGGTTGTGCTATAGTCCAACCCAGTCCCAACCCAAACAGAAACTGTCACTTGCATACCCCATTTTTAACTCTTTCAGGCAAAAAGAAAAAATGAACACAGAATAGTTATTTGTGTGTTTAGCACTGTACATACACGTCTATCTCATTATATCACTTCACCTTGGATGTCCTTAAATGCTGGGTGAGTTAATTTAAACTCTGCTCAGGACTCTGCATAGGGAGTAAGGGAGAGACACTCTTGGGGAGGGGAGTTAGCCGCCTTTCCATCATCAGGCGCCCGTAGGCACAAACCTACAGGGCCTTATGGTAAATCCAGCCCTGCGATGAAATAATCATATAGCAAATACAATACAGTTATATTGTAATGGTACATTCACATTGGTACACACGTTGCAACTTTTCCTCTTCGTAGCATACCCTGTGAAAACAGAATCAAAATGCATCATTTAGCTCATACAGCTCAGCACCACTGCTACCGGTGGTAGAGTATGGAGGGACACAGGTCCATTCAATACAAGTAAATGGGGCGGCCTGTGTCCACCACTCAATAATGTGTCTATAATGCACAGCTAATATCCATTACTTCGAAAATGAAAAGAAAAAGACGATTTAACTCAAAGCAGGTAAACAATTAAAAGGGAAATGACACTTACCGCAGCACGTCTGAGAACAGGATGGGGTCCAGTGTATAGTATTCTCTTGGCTGCCCTTCTTTTCCAGTACTGCATTAAAAGAACAAAAGAAAGATTACTTTTTCCTATAAGTTCCAAA
Organism: Hyperolius riggenbachi; assembly: GCF_040937935.1. NCBI lineage: Eukaryota > Metazoa > Chordata > Amphibia > Anura > Hyperoliidae > Hyperolius > Hyperolius riggenbachi. The sequence continues at coordinate 161,521,090 of NC_090651.1, forward strand.
CTGTTCAATTAAGTTACAGCGTATCCCAGTTACAGGCGCAATATACAAAACCAACATCAAAAAGCCAAGTAACCACTTCAGTACTGACATATAAAGATCCCTTAAAGGATAACCAAGCTGAAGCAGTGTGATTAAAAGGAGGCAGTGTTCTCCCCAGGATTAATTAGGTGGGTGGGCCGCCTGGTGTTTAGAAACTCTGCCCGGCTGTTGGTATGCACCTGCCTAGCAGATGAGAGACCAAGGCAAGATCCTCTCTCCATTTCAATGATAGCTTATTCAAACTGACAGAAATTGGATTGCAATATGAGTGGGTCTCCTCTTCTACACTGAAGGACAGATTACAGTAAATCCTTGGCTTAAAGAGACACTGAAGGGAAAAAAAAGAAATTATGATATGATGAATTGGTTGTGTAGTATGGATAATAACAAGGGCATTAGTAGCAAAGAAATATACTTTTGTTTTTAGTTATATAGTGTTTTTTTATAACATTGCATCATTCTCTAATATTTGCAGTTTACACACTACTCAGCATTCTAAATGATTTTACTGAGCAGCCCAGTGAACTATTGACCTGTCCTCTGGAGAGAGAAAGAAAATACAGTGACTGACAGCTGAGATAACAAGCTTCAGAAGACAGAGCTATCTGCGACTTTGAAAGTCGTGGAACTCAATGGCTCTTTTGCATAAATAACAACTGGAGTTTCTTAACTCTTCCTGTACTGGAAACAATATTAGACTTATGTCTCTGCTGCTAATGTTTTATTTCTTAGCTGTACTACACATACAAATCATTGTATCATAATTTTTTTCTTCGCTTCAGTGTCTCTTTAAGAGTAACTTGGTTTAAGAGCGCCTTGCAATACAAGAAAAAAATGTGTGACATTTTAACTTGATATGCACGCTGCTCACCTCAATCATAGTTGAACTTGGCTGATCACCATAGGAGAGGCCAATAGTGATGTACTCATGCTTGATCTCCACCAAAGATGTTATTATTATTATTATTTTTTTTATTATTATTATTTAGTATTTATATAGCGCCGACATATTACGCAGCGCTGTACAGTGTATATATATATCTTGTCATGTGTCATCTTGTCATGTTCCTGTATTTTATCTCTGAGACAAAATTGTATGAGTTTAATCGGTTCTGATAGGAATATCCTAATTTTTCTTAATTTATGGTATATTTTTGTCAATCTTTTTAATTGATCAAAGTTGTTACTGCACCAATGGTCTCTGTATGATGCAATGAATTTCTCAAGATCCGCACCATCAAAATTCCAACTTTATTTATAGCTCAATTCATATAAAAAACATGGTAAAAAAAGTATGTGTACATATACAGATCCAAAACGCCTGTGCGTCATCTGTATATGTACCCATACTTTTACCATGTTTTTTATATGAATTGAGCTATAAATAAAGTTGGAAGTTTGATGGTGCGGATCTTGAGAAAATCTTTTTAATTGAAGCAGGAGATATTTTGCTTTGCAAAATACTTGTTATTTTTTTCTTTGGGAAAGGTGTGTCTGTTCCATAATGAGAGGCTAATCAGTAATACAATTGCATTTCAATTTTGATTTTCCTCTTCTTCTTTTTTGACTTTACACTGTAGGCTCTGTGTGGCTCTGTGTGTTCAAAGCCAGCTTCCAGGCTCAGTCCTACTGCAGATGAGAGAGACCAAGGCAAGGTCCTCTCTCCATTTCAATGATAGTTTATTCAAACTAACAGAAATTGGATTGCAATCTGAGTAGGTCTCCTCCTCTACACTGCAGGACAGATTACAGTAAAACCTTAAAGTAACTTGGCTTGAGAGCGCTTTGCAATACCAGCAAAAAATGTGTGAAATTTTAACTTGATATACAAGCAACGTCTTGGTATACCAGCTATAAAACGTATACTTGGGTCACGTCATCACAACTGAGCTGATGGTTCTTCTTCCTTTGACGCTGCAGGATTGTACTTCATTTTACTTAATCTGAGTATAGTGATTGTACAATGTCACATTCCCATGAATCCCTCAAAAGTAGGCAAAATCAACTGTCATTGGATAATCCTGGATAAATTACTTACAAAAAAAAGGTTGGGTTGAGCCAACAGATAACAAAGATTCTGTTAGTTATAGTGAAATTCTTCTTTACATTTTTACTTTAAACAGTACAGTACTTTGTAATAAATATTTTAAATCTATAACTGTTTTTGCATTGTGGAACAAATCACTTGGGTTTTCATTATTCCTTATGGGGACATTCCCTTTGATATACAGTAAGTGTTTTGGATTACAAGCATGTCTCTGGAACAAACTATGCTCCACTGTACTTTATGAGCTTTATCTATTCTATTTGTTCACTAATTCCTTTTCTAGGAGTACATCTGTTCATTTGTTCTGCAGTCGGCAATGATCAGCTTCAGTGAGGTACAAACATGCATTAAAAAAACATCAAAGCAGTCTCATAATGTTTCACGTTCATTTTTTACATTAAACAATACTGTGTTTAATGTTTTAGAGGAAAAACAAAACGTTGATGACAATACCAAAGGGCAATCTTCTTAATGGGCACATGGGTATTAGTAATATAATATTGTAAAAGATTCTTGCTCTATTCCTTGACCAAGTTATGTAACTTAGAAAACGCTCCCTGAAAGAGCACTTTCTTGTTTTTTTTGTATGTAAAATATAATAATTGTTCTTCCCTGCAACAGCCCATACTGAAGAGATTGCTCTCTTCACCTCTGAGACAGAGAGTATAGAGCTTGCAGAAAAGCATTTGACCGACATGCCAAGCAGACGCCCGTTTGAATCGGCCCTAAAGCTTAATTCATCTTCCCTGTGTTTTTCAGAGAAAAGGGTCTGGTAAGCAGGGAATCTCCCTGGACTATTGGGTGGATTTGTGGAAACTTAGTTACTGGTAAGAAAAAGTATTTCCATTTTATCCTCCACAACAGCTCATAAATAGGAAACTTTACAGAAAACTTCTCATTCCCTAGAGAAGGTGTGGAAGCTGCAATACCAAACATGCACATACAATCTTGGATGAGAGTAAATAAACTTCTTTTGAAAAGGACATTAGCTGTATAATTTATCAGTTGCCTATCACTAGATGTTAAAGTACACTTATTATGTGTAAACCTAATAATACATCAGCTGATTCTGGAAATAAAATATAAATTATTGTCAAATTATTTATGAAAATGAAAATACTGAGGGGACAAAAGCATTCTGCAAAAGCAGAAAAAAGCTGCTGAAGTAGCGTGCCAAAAAATAGTGCCGGAACACTAGCAAATGGACAGAAGCTTGGAAGAAAAATAAATATACTAATGGCCCATACTCACGGGCGGCAAAAGTGGCCTGTCGCCAGCACACGTGAGCGTGTGTGCGACAGGCCGGCGACAGCTCCCCGCCAGGTCCCTCCGCGCACACACGCGGAAGAGGGACCAGCGGCGCGACGGAAGCTATCGCCGACGTTCCTCCTCCCCCCGCCGGAAGCTCCGCATACCTTAATGGAGGTTGCTGTCGCTAGTCCGCGTACTCACGCGGACTAGCGACAGTTGCGGCGGAGGTGCGGCGGCGACTGTCGGCAGGCGATTGAAACTTTCAATCGCCTGGCGACGGGCGACAGTTCGGGGTGCGCGCCCGTGCGACGGCCCATACTCACGGGCGACCTGTCGCTGCAACACGCGCGCGCCGCGTGTTGCGGCGACAATTGTAGCCCGTGAGTATGGGCCATAAGAAACTCTGGTTGGCCTTAAAAAGAATACAAAAACTGTTCGTAGACATGCAAACTACAAGGAGGGTAGGTGGCACCCAAGGATAGCAGGGAAGTGGATCTATATTCTCTAAAAAAAAAAATTCAAGTTTATTATGCAACCTGAATTTTTTAGAGAATATCACATTGTCAAAATGACTTCTTGAAGGTAAGATTTTTTTACCACCTCTTTTTTTTGCCACCTAAAGATCCACTTTCCTACTATCCTTGGACGACTCCTACCCTCCTTGTAGTCTTGATGAGTAATCCCCTTCTCAGGGAAATCATTGACCGCCCTCCTTTTTTGTTCAAAGCAGCGACCACCACAACCGGGTCCACAAGGCTGAGTGGCTGAGTATATCGTACTATATTGCGCAATATTGGGCTTCCTGTGCCCCTGTTTTTTTTTCTTTTCTCTACAAGTCTCCACTCATACACATGCAAAGTTAGTCATTTATGTAGACTCAACCTCTCTTGGGGCATTCTGTTTGCTGGTAAATTAAGAGACACAAGTTATTGTCTCAGTTAACTGACCCCCATTTCCTTCCTGATTGATTCTCTCCTGATTAAATTCAGGAAGCCTAGAAATAAAAGGATTGGCAACTGTTATCTTATATCCATGAAACTGGTGTAGAGCTGCAATTTTTGATATAGGTACCCCCAGTATAGGTAGCCATCTATAAGTTTCTTCAGTTTAGATAGCCAGGCATAGATATCCCCAGTACAGTGGGATGAAAAAGTTTGGGCAACCTTGTTAATCGTCATGATTTTCTTGTATAAATGGTTGGTTGTTACAAAAAATGTCATTTAAATGTATCATATAGGAGACACACACAGTGATATTGTGTGTCACTTGTGAAAGTGAAATTAAGTTTATTGGATTTACAGAAAGTGTGCAATAATTGTTTAAACAAAATTAGGCAGGTGCACAAATTTGGGCACTACAAAAAATAAATTAAATCAATATTTAGTAGATCCTCCTTTAGCAGAAATTACAGCCTCTAAACGCTTTCTGTAGGTTCCAATGAGAGCCTGGATTCTGCTGGAAGGTATTTTGGACCATTCCTCTTTACAAAACATCTCATGTTCATTCAGGTTTGATGGCTTTCTAGCATGGACAGCTCTCTTTAACTCACAGCACAGATTTTCAATTATATTCAGGTCTGGGGACTGAGATGGCCATTCCAGAACGTTGTACTTGTTCCTCTGCATGAATGCCTTAGTGGATTTTGAGCAGTGTTTAGGGTCGTTGTCTTGTTGAAACATCCAGCCCTTGCGCAGCTTCAGCTTTGCCACTGATTCCTGGACATTGGTCTCCAGAATCTGCTGATACTGAGTGGAATCCATGCATCCCTCAACTTTGACAAGATTCCCAGTCCCTGCACTGGCCACACAGCCTCACAGCATGCTGGAACCACCACCATATTTTACTGTAGGTAGCAAGTGTTTTTCTTGGAATGCTGTGTTCTTTTTCCTCCATGCATAACACCCCTTGTTATGCCCAAATAACTCAATTTTAGTTTCATCAGTCCACAGCACCTTATTCCAAAATGAAGCTGGCTTGTCCAAATGTGCTTTAGCATACCTCAAGTGGCTCTGTTTGTGCTGTGGGCAGAGAAAGGGCTTCCTCTGCATCACTCTCGCATACAGCATCTCCTTGTGTAAAGTGTGCCGAATGGTTGAAAGATACACAGTGACTCCATATGCATCAAGATGATGTTGTAAGTCTTTGCTTCTGGTCTGTGGGTTGACTCTGACTGTTTTCACCATTTGCCGCTTCTGTTTAACCGAGAATTTTCTTGGTCTGCCACTTCAAGCCTTAACTTGAACTGAGCCTGTGGTCTTCTATTTCCTCAATATGTTCCTAACTGTGGAAACAGCTGAAATCTCCGAGACAGCTTTATGTATCCTTTCCCTAAACCATGATGGTGAACAATCTTCGTCTTCAGGTCATTTGAGAGTTATGTTGAGACCCCATGTTGATCCTCTTCAGAGAAAATTAAAAGAGGAGGAAAACTTACAATTGACTACCTTAAAGTGAACCTCCGGACTAAAAATCGACTCAGCAGCACTGAAAAGGCCTGGTGTTTCTTTAAAGAGACTCCGTAACAAAAATTGCATCCTGTTTTTTATCATCCTACATGTTCCAAAAGCTATTCTAATGTGTTCTGGCTAACTGCAGCACTTTCTATTATGACAGTCTCTGTAATAAATCAATGTATCTTTCCCCTGTCAGACTTGTCGGCCTGTGTCTGGAAGGCTGCCAAGTTCTTCAGTGTTGTGGTTCTGCTATGAACTCACCCTTTCTGGCCCCTCTATGCACACTGCCTGTGTGTTATTTAGATAAGAGAGAAGAGAGAAGCTGCTCTAATCAGCTGGATAAATCGTCCTCTGAGCTGGCTGGGCTTTCACATACTGAGGAATTACAAACAAGGGCAAAGCTGTTTGCAGGAAGAAAAGAGCAGCCTGAAACTTCAGTGCATGGGGGAAAGAAACACACAAATGATCTCTTGAGATTCAAATGGAATGCTGTATACAGCCTGCTTATGTATGGATGTATTTTCTATGTGTGGACATACTGTACATCAACCTACTTCCTGTTTTGGTGGCCATTTTGTTTGTTTACAAACAAACTTTTTAAAACTGTTTTTAACCACTTTTAATGCGGCGAGGAGCGGCGAAATTGTGACAGAGGGTAATAGGAGATGTCCCCTAACGCACTGGTATGTTTACTTTTGAGCGATTTTAACCATACAGATTCTCTTTAACAGTTTTACAGCATCAGAACTTTGTTTCTCTTATCCAAGCCTAATTTTTAGCTGCACAGAAGAAAACTGCCCGGGCTTTTTTCCCCTGATGCTGTGCAAAGCATGATGGGATTTCTGATGTTGTTGCTCTCGTTCTGCTGTTTTGATGCAAATTTTTTTTTTTTTTTACATTTTGAATTTGACATTTGAAGCCTAGCGTGTGCAGCTGGGAGGGGTTATCAGGATACAGGACAGTTGGAACTGTGTCTCCTGCTCCTTGTCACCTCCTTTCAACCAAAAAGATGACTGCCCCCATGACAAAGATGGCAGCCCCCATAAATCACAAACATTTGCCACTTCTTTTAAAACAGGGTTGGTAAAAAATTATATTACCCATCTATTCTAATTAACATAACTAATGAAACTTAATGACAGTATGTTTGTTTAGGCTGAAGTTCCCCTTTATATACTCTTTCTCATAATTGGATTTACCTGTGTATGTAGGTCAGGGGTCACTGAGCTTACTAAGCCAATTTGAGTTCCAATAATTAGTTCTAAAGGTTTTGGAATCAATAAAATGACAACAGTGCCCACATTTATGCACCTGCCTAATTTTATTTAAACAATTATTGCACACTTTCTGTAAATCCAATAAACTGGAAATGGGGCTGACTATGACATATGGTTCTGCTCATGCTCTGTACCAGAAATGGTGAGATTGCAGCACATCATCCGATAAGCAAAAAGAATGATGGGCTGTAGGTTACCTTCCTAGCAGGATCTTTATGCTAGCAGGTGCATAAAGAGAGCAACCAAGATTGCCTCTGACCCCTCACAACATCTTCTAACTTATGTCTTCAGGAGTCAGATACCGGTTAGTTGCAACAAAAACTTCCAGGCACAGGAGCAGCTTCTTCCCATGGGCAGTAGCCATGCTTAATGTAGAAACACGCCAGAGCTGCTAGGACTTGAAAGCGTTACAACGCAGAACTAAAAATAAACACTTCTCACCCTGTTTACTACCACTTTAACTTACTTTATATATTGTCCTTGACTTGTAATATCTATACTGTCTGTCATTTTATTGTTTTGTCTGTGTCCGTTAACTTAATTGGCCCCTCGAAAAAATTGACTGTGATTCTGTAAGCGGTGTGGCGGATTTCAGGAATCTGTTGTGTTGCCTGGCACTGTAACAGCGAGTGTGTCTTGAGCAATGTCAGGTGATAAGAAGCTTACATCTGGGTGTGTCTTATCACCTCAAATTGCATATGGCCCAAAGAGGTTGATCCACTATGGTTCAGTAAGGTTGCTGTAATCAGCACACAATTCTCTACAGGTAATTTCACCTTTGTGGAACTTTGATTCACTAAGTTATATGTATCTCATGTGTGCTTTCAAATTTTTTATATGTACCCAAGAGTAGTTACTGCAATTTTAGTTTTGGAAGTATAATCCTACTTTTAAGCTGGGTACACACGGGGGACCGTTGTAGCTGTTGCTAGCACACAGGAGACATGTGCACAACAGCTCGGCGACAGCTCCGCCTGAGCGACAGCTGTCTACATGACAGGCAGAGACGCGGCGGAAGCTGTCGCCGAAGGTTCGGCCCCCCGCCGGAAGCTCCCTTCCAGCTGTGGGTAGCTATCGCTAGTCCGCACATACACACGCAGTACGCGTGGCGGACTAGCGACAGTTGCTGTGACAGCTGTTGCCGGCGATTGGCCAACTCAATCGCCTGGCCACAGCTCTCAGTAGCGAAAGTTCGTGGCGCGCGCCTCAAACACACGAGGACCTGTTGCCGCAACATGCCCGTGCCACATGTTTGTGGCGACAGTTGTGCCCCGTGTGTATGGGCCTTAATTCTGGAGACTCTGCAGGCCATGCCATTATTTGAAGTCTGTCATATAAGATACTGGTGACAGAGACTACAGGTACATTTATGATCATTACAGTGCTGTAAAGTAAGTTACTTACCTAAAGGGAACTTGAAGTAAGAGGTATATTACCTTTTAAAGTGAATCTGGAGCCTTTAAAAAACATAAAAAACAAAACACAGATACTTACCTAAGGAGAGGGAAGGCTCTGAGCTCTACAGAGCCCACCCCGTTCCTCTCATTCTCCTCTGTTTTAATCTCCCACCACGGGAGGCTTTGGAAGTCATCAGGAGCTCGTATGCTTCCGAAGATAGATGGCTCTGTACTGCGCACGCCCGAGTGCGTGAGAGAGGTCAATCACACATGCACACTCTGGAGCGGCCTGCCTTCGGGAGCCCGAGTGTTCTCAGAGACTTCCGAAGCCCACCCAAAGCAGAAGAGAGCAGTCTCCGACTGATCTGTCGAAGACTGCTTATGAGGGAGCCAGGGCAGGAACGACAGGATGAGGAGAGGAACGGGAAGGCTCTATAGGACCCAGAGCCTTCCCTCTCCTTAGGTAAGTTAGGTAAGTATCTGTTTTTGTTTTAATTTTCTCTTCAGACTCCCTTAAAGGATACCCGAACTGAAATGTGACATAATAACAATAACAATAATATTTATATAGCGCTTTTCTCCCTGGGGACTCAAAGCGCTGTAATGAGATAGACATGGGTATGTACAGTGCCTAGCACACAAATAACTATGCTGTGTTCCTTTTTTTTCTTTCTCTGCCTGAAAGAGTTAAATATCAGGTATGTAAGTGGCTGACTCAGTCCTGACTCAGACAGGAAGTGACTACAGTGTGACCCTCACTGATAATAAATTCCTCTTTTTATCTCATTCTTGCTTTCAGAAGCCACTTTCTGCTAGGAAAGTGTTTTATAGTTGGAATTTCTTATCAGGGAGGGTCACACTGTAGTCACTTCCTGTCTGAGTCAGGACTGAGTCAGCCACTTGCATACCGGATATTTAACTCTTTCAGGCAGAGAAAGAAAAAAAGGAACACAGCATAGGTATTTGTGAGCTAGGCACTGTACATACACATGACTATCTCATCATGTCACATGTCAGTTGAGGTATCCTTTAAAACAATACCACTTGCCTTGCAGTCCCACTGATCTCTTTGGCTGCAGTAGTTTCTGAATCACACACCTGGTCCAAGCATGTGGGTAATGTAGTCATATTTTTGTCAAAAACAAATAATCTGCATGCTTGTTCTGGGACTATGGAAAGAGTATTAGAGGCAGATGATCAGCAGGACAGCCAGGACACTGGTATTGTTTAAAAGGAAACAATTATGGTAGCCTTCATATGTTCCTCACTTCTTGCTCCCTTTAATAAGCATATAACTGATGGTATTGCATGGCCCTGTACATTTCTGCGGTAGGCCTTCTAGTTTACACACCCTCTGTGTCACCTCATTGCAAGGCCTTGTGACTTATGGTGCCAGCCGCTCACTGCATATCGCAGGCTCTAGATCCAGCGAAGAGCCAGGAGATAACATCTTCGAAGAAGGACGGTAGTCTGGAACGTATGAGCGGGGACGTGTTTGCAAGCCTCATTGTGCGGTTGTGCCTTATATCCCCCGGAAAGCAGCATTCCTTGTGTGTACTTATGGGCTATCTTTATTGATTCATTTGGTCCTCACAGCGGTTGTGCTGCAGCCTTCATAATGGTGTTATATATTAGGACCTTTGCTCCCAGTGTTTCTACAGGGTGGGCATTTATATGGATACACCTTAATAAAATGGGAATGGTTGGTGATATTAACTTCCTGTTTGTGGCACATTAGTATATGTGAGGGGGGAAACTTTTCAAGATGGGTGGTGACGATGACGGCCACTTTGAAGTCGGCCATTTGAATCCAACTTTTGTTTTTTCAATAGGAAGAGGGTCATGTGACACATCAAACTTATTGGGAATTTCACAAGAAAAACAATGGTGTGCTTGGTTTTAATATAACTTTATTCTTTCATGAGTTATTTACAAGTTTCTGACCCCTTATAAAATGTGTTCAATGTGCTGCCCATTGTGTTGGATTGTCAATGCAACCCTCTTCTCCCACTCTTCATACACTGATAGCAACACTGCAGGAGAAATGCTAGCACAGGCTTCCAGTATCTGTAGTTTCAGGTGCTGCACATCTCGTATCTTCACAGCATAGACAATTGCCTTCAGATGACCCCAAAGATAAAAGTCTAAGGAGTTCAGATTGGGAGACCTTGGGGGCCATTCAACTGGCCCACGACGACTAATCCACTTATCATCATCATGTAGCAATTTTGCATCTCCAGTGGCCTTGAGGTTTCCATTGATGAAGAATGGCCCCACTATCTTTGTACCACATATACCACACCATACCATACATTTTTTTGTTCCAACAGTCTTGGAGGGATCTATCCAATGTGGGTTAGTGTCAGACCAATAGCGGTGGTTTGTTTGTTAACTTTACCATTCACATAAATGTTTGCCTCATCACTGAACAAAATCTTCTGTGTAAACTGAGGGTCATGTTCCAATTTTTGTTTTGCCCATTCTGCAAATTCAGTGCGCCGATCTGGGTCATCCTCGTCGAGATGCTGCAGTAGCTGGAGTTTGTAAGGGTGCCATTTGGGAGTAGCTAATATCCACCAAAGGGATGTTCGACTAATGCTACTCTCCAGTGACATGCGGCGAGTGCTACACTGTGCGCTCTTGCTGAATGAAGCTAGGACAGCCACTGATGTTTCTTCATTAGTGACAGATTTCATGAATCCACATTTTTGGCAAATCCAACACTGAACCAGTTTCACGAAACTTAGCAAGCAGTTTGCTAACTGTAGCATGGGAGATAGGTGGTCTCTTAGGATGTCTTGCATTGAAATCTGCTGCATTGACCCGGTTACTGCATTCACCAGACATCAACACAATTTCTATCCACTCCTAACGTGTTAATCTCGGCAACATGTCAATGGCTGTAAGCAAAGAGAAACTTGTCAATAACCCATGAAAGAATAAAGTTACGTTTAAAACCAAGCACACCATTGTTTTTCTTGTGAAATTCCCAATAAGTTTGATGCGTCATATGACCCTCTTCCTATTGAAAAAACAAAAGTTGGATTCAAAATGGCCGACTTCAAAATGGCCACCATGGTTACCACCGATCTTGAAACGTTTCCCCTCACACATATACTAATGTGCCAAAAACAGGAAGTTAATATCACCAACCATTCCCATTTTATTAAGGTGTATCCATATAAATGGCCCACCCTGGGGTGGCGCCTAACCTCCGTGCAGGGCAGACGGATGGCGGAGTAGCTCCGACAGACTTGGCCACAATTAGCATGCCCTGACCCCGCTTCTTTCCCTCCTCCACGGTGATTATCATCCCTCAGCCTTCTGGAGCTTACCGGCATGGGTCCGAAGAAAAATCAGGCGGTTACAGACCCGGGAATCCCGGAGTTGTTCTCCAACAAGCAGAAAGGGCCTCCTTCCAAAGATGGCGCCCGGACCTCCGGTGAGAGCAGCTCACAGGCTGGTAAGCACGCTGATCCCGACCGAGCTACCAAAGCAGACTTGCAGTCTTTATATTTGAACTTAGAAAGACTCATTGTAAGGAAACGCGGAAAGGCCGCTGTCTCTTGAGGTGAGGCGGCCGTTTCCGCGTCCAGCATGGCGTCACAACGCGGAAAAAACGCCGCATAGGCAGTACGGCGGAATCCGCATCAGAGGCGGCCCCCGCACTAGATACATTGCATGACAGTACTGGTGTGGCTGGGACTGATAGTCCACCAAGATTCAGACTTACACGCGCGCGAGCACAGAGGCAGAGTTTAAATAGCAGTTAGAAGGGAGTCGGCTGACCAGCTGGGTCAGCTGACAAATTCCACTGCTCTCATTGGACCAGCAATTAGGGAGGTCCTGGAAAGGTCCTAGAGTATATATACTGCTGGTTGTTCACTTGCTCTTTGTCTGGCGTGCGATCACATATGTGGGAGCACCCAGATCCGTAGTCAGATCCGCAAGTGTGCCGGGACCAGCTGGAGCTGTAATCCTACACTTAGCTAGATTCTGTTGATAGCTAAAGTACTAGTTTTATTGTAATTATCTGTTATGACTTTTGCCTGCCTTGACTATCCTCCTGAACTCTGATCTTGTACTTCGATATATCTGATACCCCGTTGCTGAACCCTGCCTGTACTTTGACTCCGTCTTTGCCTCCTGATCTTGTACTTTATCTGTCCGTGTGTGTACGACCTGGCTTGTCCGACCTCGAGAACCGACCTTACCGTTAGAGGCGGTTCCTCGCTCTGTTAGCGACCCTTCCTCCTGAGGGTCACTTTCAGACTATCCTTCCTACTGTCAGTCTGACTCCTCCCGTCTTGGAGAGCTCAGGTCTGCGGAAGGAATCTGTGCAGTACTCCTTGCTGCACTGAGGCCTAGTCCTCAAAGTGTTACTGTTACACCAAACACTACACTCTACTCAGGTGAACAGAGGTCAGCTAGTATATCGGATTATCAGTGATACTGCAGATCACGTATAATCTGGTATACATCTGTATTCCCAGTGATTCTGCAGATCACTGGTAATCAGATCCTCTCTGTGCTTCACCGATCGTTACAGAACGCCAGACCAAAAAATGCAAATGGACGCACACACTGACCGTCTGGGCGCACTTGCCACTTCGGTGGAAAACATCAACCAAGTGCTGGGTAGCCACAAGACTATGATTGATGTCTTATCAGGCTCTGTGCGAACTCTCCAGACGTCAGTTGATTCAGTGCGATCCCCTCCTAGTGCTGACATACGTATGCCCGTACCAGATAAATTTTCCGGCCACAAGTCTGACTTCCGGAATTTTAAGAGAAGAGTGTTATCGTACTTCGAGTTGAGACCCCGATCCTCGGGGACTGAGACCCAACGGGTCACCTTTATTAAAACTTTGCTGACTGGTGACTCCCAGTCATGGGCATACAACCTGCCTCCTACCGATACTGCTCTGACCTCGGTAGAGGAATTCTTTAAGTCCATGGCCGTAATTTACGACGACCCTGACCTTGCGGCAACCTCTGAGCGGAAGCTCAAACTTTTGCGGCAAGACGGGGGTTTAGTCGAGGATTACGCGGCAGAATTTCGCAGATGGTCAGTCACGGCCAGATTTGATAATTTTGCCCTCATGGATTACTTCTTGTCTGGGTTATCGGAGGAGGTCTCCGATTTAATGCTAACCTTGCCCGAGCCCAGGACAGTCGATGAGGCCATCACATCGGCCATTCGAGTCGACCGTCGATTACGCCATCAGAGGCAGATTCGGGGCAGTCACCGTGCCAGGGTAACATCATATGTGGCACCCTCCGCTGCACCCTTAGTAACACCATCTCCATCTGTCTCATCTCCTCTGGCCTTGCCTCCACCCGAACCAATGCAGATTGGTTGTTCGAAATTGACCCAGGTGGAGCGAAGGCGGAGAATGGCGGATCAACTGCCCGAACAAGTCGGGAAACGAATTTGCCTAGGAGTAGTGGGGGGTGACACCCTAGGCACGCCACTTGCACCCCTTAAAGAAAAGAAATTGCTTCTCCCTTGTACAGTTACATGGGAGAAGAAATCTGTGGCTACTGAGGCTTTCATTGACTCAGGCTCAGCGGCCAATTTTATGAACTTTTTGTTTGCTCAGGAGTTAGGTATTCCGCTCACTCCTGTGACACCCCCCATTCAGGTCACGGCAGTAGACGATTCCCCTCTGCAACGGGATCGTCCCCTGTCACAGACTCCGCAGGTGAAGGTCACGATAGGGGTACTGCATGGGGAACAATTACAGTTTTTCGTTTTACATATGTCAACCTCCACTATTATCCTAGGCATGCCTTGGTTACAAGCCCACTCTCCACAAATCGACTGGGCTACGGGCCAGGTAACCAGATGGTCCGATCATTGTCATCAGCAGTGTCTGGGGAAGGTGACATTGGGTCAGACCAAGGTTTACGTGGAGGGTGTTCCCGACTCCCGAGATATATTCCGATTTTTCTGATGTTTTTTGTCCCAAGTCTGCTGATCAATTACCTCCTCATCGCCCGTTCGATTGCCCCATTGATCTCCGTGCTGGTTGTATGCCCCCTAGGAGTCACCTGTATAACTTGTCCGGTCCCGAGAAGTTGGCTATGCAGGAATACATTTGTGACAACTTGGCCAAGGGGTTTATTCGGCCCTCTCGGTCACCTGCTGGGGCCGGCTTTTTTTTCGTTAAGAAGAAAGACGGGGGTCTTCGACCTTGTATCGATTACCGAGGTCTCAATAAAATCACGGTGAAGAATCGCTATCCGTTACCATTGATAGACGACTTATTCACGCAGGTCACTACTGCTAAGATCTTTTCTAAGTTAGATCTGAGGGGGGCATACAACCTAATCCGCATTAGAAGGGGCGATGAATGGAAGACGGCCTTTAACACACCCGACGGGCATTACGAGTACTTAGTGATGCCCTTCGGGTTGTGCAATGCGCCAGCCGTCTTCCAGGAACTAATCAATGAGGTATTCCGGGAGGTATTGGGTAAATTCGTACTGGTATACCTCGATGATATACTAATTTACTCCAATAACCTCTCCGAACACAGGGTCCACGTGAAATTTGTCCTAAACAAATTAAGACAGAATAGGCTCTACGCTAAGGTGGAAAAGTGTATATTTGAAGTGACCACGGTCACGTTTCTGGGATACGTAATTTCCACCTCGGGCCTCTCAATGGATCCTGCCAAGGTCACAGCCGTGTTGGAGTGGCCACAGCCAGTGGGGTTGAAGGCCCTGCAGAGATTTTTAGGGTTCGCGAACTATTACAGGAGGTTCATTAAGGGATACTCCACGTTAGTTGCCCCCCTTACCAGTCTCACGAAAAAAGGGGCGAATACCAACCACTGGTCTCCTGAAGCCGTGGCGGCATTTGCTCTATTGAAAAAATTATTTTGCTCAGCACCAATTTTGAGGCATGTTGACACGTCCTTTCCCTTCATTGTGGAGGTTGATGCCTCAGAAGTTGGGGTGGGGGCGGTGCTGTCTCAACGGTCTGGGTTGCAGGGCAGATTACACCTATGTGCTTATTTTTCCCGCAGGTTTTCACCTGCAGAAAAAATTATGATATAGGCAACCGGGAACTTCTGGCTATTAAGTTGGCATTTGAGGAGTGGCGCCACTGGTTAGAGGGGGCAGAGCACACGATCACTGTTTACGCGGACCACAAGAACTTGGAATACATCGAGGGGGCTAAGAGGCTGAGTCCCCGTCAGGCCCGGTGGTCCTTATTTTTTACGAGATTCAGGTTCATAATCACGTACACTCCAGGCAGCAAAAACGTCAAAGCAGATGCCCTCTCCAGGTGTTTTGAACCTGAGACAGCACAGCCCCCCGCTCCTGAATCCATCATCCCGCAGAAACTGGTGTTAGCCGCCACGGAGACTTGGGAGGATTGGACAGAGATTTTGGGTCCCTTTCAGCGGGATGTTCCTGAGGGGAAACCCAAAGGGGTCTGTTTATCCCACTGCCATTCCGGTTACAAGTTCTGCAACTCTTTCACACCCACAAGAATGCTGGTCATCCTGGAGCGGCCAGAACGCAGGATCTGATTGCCAGGTGTGCTTGGTGGCCTTCCTTGGCAACAGATTGCAAGGAGTTTGTTAAGGAGTGTGCGGTATGTGCCAGGAGTAAACCCTCCCGGCTGGCACCTGTAGGAAGGTTGCAGCCTTTGCCCACCCCGAGTGAGCCATGGACCCACCTGTCCATGGATTTTGTGGGGGAATTGCCCAGGTCTGAAGGCATGTCTGTTATTTAGGTGGTAGTCGACCGGTTTAGCAAGATGGCCCATTTTGTGCCCCTGAAAGGACTCCCCTCGGCTCAAGAATTAGCCGAATTGTTTATCATTCATGTCTTCCGGCTGCATGGCATTCCGGAAGACATTGTGTCTGATAGGGGAGTCCAGTTTGTGTCTGGATTCTGGAGGGCATTTTGTCACCAAATGGGCATGAAATTGTCGTTCTCGTCAGGCTACCACCCACAGACGAATGGGCAGACAGAACGCATTAACCAATCTCTGGAGCAATTCCTGAGATGTTACGTTGCAGAGGCACAAAGTGACTGGGTGAAATTTTTGCCCTTCGCGGAATTCGCCCAAAATAATTTAAAGAATTCCTCGTCTGGGTTTTCCCCATTCCAGATTGTAACAGGGAGGTCACCCAAATTCTCCCCTTTTCCAGTTGTCTCGTCCCCATTTCCTGCACTGGAGGATTGGCAGAGGTCACTCAGGGACAATTGGGGAATTGTTAAGGGGAATTTGCAGAAGGCGTTCCAGAGTCAGAAGGGTCAAGCAGATAAGAGACGGTCCGCGGAATGGAAGTTTCAGCCAGGAGATCTAGTCTGGGTGTCCACACGTCACTTGACCCTGAAGCAGCCATCTGCCAAACTGGGTCCCAGGTTTGTGGGCCCATTTTCCGTGACTAAAAGGATTAACAATGTTACGTATACCATTGACCTTCCCACCAGCATGCGGGGGGTGAAGTCCTTCCACGTGTCCCTTCTTAAGCCTGCAGTCCAGGTGGGCCCTACTCCTCCTCCTCCCGTGTTGGTAGATACCCAACCCGAATATGAAGTGGAAAAAATATTAGATGCTCGCAAGGTACAAAACTCGGTACAGTACCTCGTACATTGGAAAGGGTATGGCATCGAGGAGAGGCAATGGGTACCTGGGAACCGTATGCATGCGGATTAGTTGGTGAGAGAGTTTCATGCCTTACACCCCGAGAAACCTGGTGGGAGTTGTCCGGAGTCCACTCCTTGGGGGGGGGGGGGTACTGTAAGGAAACGCGGAAAGGCCGCTGTCTCTCGAGGTGAGGCGGCCGTTTCCGCGTCCAGCATGGCGTCACAACGCGGAAAAAACGCCGCATGCCGCATAGGCAGTACGGCGGAATCCGCATCAGAGGCGGCCCCCGCACTAGATACATTGCATGACAGTACTGGTGTGGCTGGGACTGATAGTCCACCAAGATTCAGACTTACACGCGCGCGAGCACAGAGGCAGAGTTTAAATAGCAGTTAGAAGGGAGTCGGCTGACCAGCTGGGTCAGCTGACAAATTCCACTGCTCTCATTGGACCAGCAATTAGGGAGGTCCTGGAAAGGTCCTAGAGTATATATACTGCTGGTTGTTCACTTGCTCTTTGTCTGGCGTGCGATCACATATGTGGGAGCACCCAGATCCGTAGTCAGATCCGCAAGTGTGCCGGGACCAGCTGGAGCTGTAATCCTACACTTAGCTAGATTCTGTTGATAGCTAAAGTACTAGTTTTATTGTAATTATCTGTTATGACTTTTGCCTGCCTTGACTATCCTCCTGAACTCTGATCTTGTACTTCGATATATCTGATACCCCGTTGCTGAACCCTGCCTGTACTTTGACTCCGTCTTTGCCTCCTGATCTTGTACTGTATCTGTCCGTGTGTGTACGACCTGGCTTGTCCGACCTCGAGAACCGACCTTACCGTTAGAGGCGGTTCCTCGCTCTGTTAGCGACCCTTCCTCCTGAGGGTCACTTTCAGACTATCCTTCCTACTGTCAGTCTGACTCCTCCCGTCTTGGAGAGCTCAGGTCTGCGGAAGGAATCTGTGCAGTACTCCTTGCTGCACTGAGGCCTAGTCCTCAAAGTGTTACTGTTACACCAAACACTACACTCTACTCAGGTGAACAGAGGTCAGCTAGTATATCGGATTATCAGTGATACTGCAGATCACGTATAATCTGGTATACATCTGTATTCCCAGTGATTCTGCAGATCACTGGTAATCAGATCCTCTCTGTGCTTCACCGATCGTTACACTCATCAATGCTTCCAAGGCTGACACTGTTAAAGAAATCAGTGATGAGATATCAGCCCTAGATGAGCATGTCCACGAGATCGAGGAGGGTCTGGAGGGGGTTAGGGCCTACTGTAAACAGACGGACACAGACATCCAGGAGATGCGCTCCGATATAGCCACCCTGTTTGAAGCCCGAGAGGATCAGGAGAACAGGGATAGGAGAAGCAACTTAAGAATCCGGGGCGTCCCGGAGACGGTTTTAGACCAGGACTTTCTGCTGGCGCTTTTACGCCATCTTATCCCAGACCTCCCTGACTAAGAGCTGAGGATGGACCGAGCCCACAGGGCCTTGAAGCCTCTGCCTAAAGATGGGAGCCCCCCTCGGGACATCGTCACCAGACTCCACTACTTTAGCACCAAAGAGGCCATCATCGTGGCCTCCCGCAACCTTCCATATGTGGATTTCCAGGAGTGTAAGATCTCGATCTACCCGGATCTCTCCCCTATTATGCTGAATAAACGCTGGGAGATGAAGCCTCTTATTAACATTCTGATCAAGCAGGGGATAAAGTACAGATGGGGCTTTCCCTTCAAGCTTATTATACCACATAATGGCAGACAAATTTCCATCTCTGACCCTGGTCACATTCCTGAAGTTCTACAGAGACTAGGCTTCACTTATGATAAAGGGTCCCGCACTGCCGGCGCAGTAAGGAGACTCTTCCCACCAAAGTCTTCATGGGTTAAAGTTTAAGGGAGGCCCCCAACGGATCTGGACCAACCGAATGTCCCCTCAAGCAGCCCGGCGAGCCCCGCTTTCCAGGGTTCTGATGCATAACTTTTCTTAAACTCAGGCTGTAAATTTACACCGACCTTGATGCCTGACGCCGCCATTTTGAGCCTACATAGGGCGGCCTACAATCGGAGCCTCTGGACTTCTGCCTCAGCACCTTAGTGGGTGCTACAGCCCCGAACTGATCTGCAGCTCCAGACTGCAGTCTCACGATGTACACTCGGGTCACTTGGACAAGTGTCCCTCTCTTTAGCTTTACGCTTAGTTTACTGATGCTCTTACATTTCACAGCTGTTTTGTCTAAACATATCCAACCCATTGTGAATATAACTAATAGAGGTTCTCTTCTGTGCCAGCCTGTTGTCACCTTAGTTAACTGTGCTGTATATGCTTTTATTTTTACCTTCTCTTTAATTTTATTTTCTTTTTGTCGGACCGCCGTAGTTTTTAAATATGTAGGACCGACTATGTATATTTTTGGGGGATTTGTGGGTAATGCTTGTGTTCTTTTGCTTTGTGCTACTTGGGCGGGGTCATGGCCACGCCACATGTAACGGATAACAGGTCCCCACCCACTGGGGTCTCCTTACTCCTCTGCCCAGGAAATGACTGCTCCTCTGTCAGCCATCACTCACAATGTTAAAGACCTTAACGCCCCCCAGAAGAGGCGCCTAGCATGTCAGTACTACAAAAGTGCCAAAGCAGATATTGTCTTATAAGAGACACACTATGTACATAATAAAGAACCTAAATTCTGGCATAAGCGCTACCCCCAGGCCTATTATGCTTCTGCCCATCAGAAGAGATGTGGTGTGGCCGTGATTCTCCACAAGAGACTTAATTTTACTGTACACAAGTGCATACGGGATCCTGATGGTCGTTATATTATATTGGTGGGGGAATCAAATGGTTTGATGCTTACCCTGGTATCGGTCTATGCCTCTTCTGAGGGCCTACGCCCCTTTCTCTCCACCTTATCGTCTAAAGTTTTAACCAATAGGTCTGCTAAACTTATAATGGCTAATGACTTCAATGCCTCCTTAGATGGTGGGAATGGTCGTTCTAGGGCACCCCCCAAATGCCTCCTCAAAT
This sequence comes from Hyperolius riggenbachi, assembly GCF_040937935.1. Lineage (NCBI taxonomy): Eukaryota > Metazoa > Chordata > Amphibia > Anura > Hyperoliidae > Hyperolius > Hyperolius riggenbachi. The sequence continues at coordinate 161,541,205 of NC_090651.1, forward strand.
TACTACTCGATACTGGCACCTGGGACGTCTGGAGAGCTCTTCACCCTGGGAAGAGAGGGCACACCTTCTATTCCAACCCACACAACACATATTCACGTATTGATTTTATATTTATGGATGCTACCCTTTTAGCCGAGGTGACTAAAGCCGATCACTCTGAGATCTCATGGTCAGACCATGCCTCCGTGGTAGTACAGTTCTCTTCCTCAACCCCTAGGCCTAAAAGTACTTGGCGCATAAACAAATCTCTTCTTGTAGATCAGGAAATTAAACTAAAGGTCGCCTCAGAAATCACATCTTTTTTTACACTCAACCGTGAGGAGGATACCTCCCAGGGTATACGCTGGGCGGCCCACAAAGCTACCATCAGAGGTGAGCTGATGAAAATTTCCTCAATTAAACGTAAAATGGCTATGGCCAGGATCTCGGAACTGAAAAGAGAGATTAGGCGCATGGAAGTTCTGCATGCTAAAAGTTCACCGCATATATCCCTTACACAGCTTAATGCACTAAGAGCAGAGCTCAAATCCCTTCTCTTCCAGAAGGCTGATAGGGCCATGCGCCTGACCTCTCAGAAATTTTATGAGAAAGGCGACAAACCAGACACAATGTTAGCTAGGAAATTGAGTAACAGACTGACTCTGAACAGACTCCACCCTATTAGAACCAGCTCGGGGACTTTGACCCATGACCCATCCTCTATAGTGCAGGAATTTCAGAAATACTATGCTAGTCTCTATGACGGTACTACAACAGATACAATTAATACCCCGATAGCAAACATACAGGAGTACCTCAATAGTGTTCCTATCCCTAGAATAGCTCCCAATATGGGCACTCTCTTAAATGCTCCTATTTCAGTTAAAGAGGTTACTTCGGTCATTAAAAAGCTTAAGTCCTCCAAGGCCCTTGGCCCGGACGGCTACACTGCTTCATACTACAAAGCATTTATAAAATTACTAGCTCCAGAGCTGTCATCCTTTTACAATAAAATCTTAAGGGGTGAGGTGGAATTTCCCCCTGACATGTCTAGAGCATCCATAGTAGTCATCCCAAAACCGGGCAGAGACCCAGCTGAGGTCACTAACTACAGGCCAATCTCTCTTATTAACGTGGACGTTAAAATCCTCTCCAAGATCCTGGCGAACAGATTAAACCCTATATTACCAAGTGTTATCCACCCGGACCAGACAGGCTTTGTTCTGGGTAGGCACACAACAGATAACATATGTAGGATTATTGGTCTGGTGGACAGGATCAAGCTCTGTCGGACGCCTTCTCTGCTCCTATCACTGGATGCGGAGAAGGCATTCGACAGGGTGGACTGGAGATACCTAAGGCTGGTTCTACAAAAGTTTGGCACAAGGGGTGAATTCTTAAACAGCGTCAGATGCCTTTAAACTAATCCCACAGCCTACGTTTGCAACATGGGTATCACTTCCTCCCCATTCTCAATTAAGAATGGCACGAGGCAGGGGTGCCTCTCTCCCCTTTGCTCTTTGCGTTATGCATTGAGCCATTGGCTATCAGGGTCAGGAGCTCTCTGGACGTTACTGGGGTCTCTGGACGTTACTGGGGTCTCGGTGGGCAGGCTGGAATTCAAAACCGCTCTTTTCGCGGATAATACTATTTTCACCTTATTTAACCCCCTAAACTCAGTTCCATGCCTGTTCGCCGAAATTGACCGGTTTTGTACCCATTCAGGATTTAAAATAAAAAGCACTAAATCGGAGGCAATTCCGTTTGGGCTCTCGCCCAGTGAACAGTCCTCTCTCTCGCATTCCTTTGGCTTTAAGTTAAGACCTAATGGCCTAAAATACCTAGGGGTTCTGATCTCTCATGATCTGGGCGACCTATATAAGCTTAATTATGTCCCTATGTTTAAAAAACTACACAGGTTGCTTGATGACTGGCAGCATTTCCGCATCTCTTTACAAGGCTGCATTTATGCAGTCAAAATGACATTACTACCCAAAATTCTGTACCTCTTCAGAGCTCTTCCTATTAGAATTAATAAAAGGGATGTGGATGCGCTGCAGTCTAGAATAACCAATTTTATATGGGAAGGACTTAGACCCCGCATCAAATATATCCACTTGGCCCGCCACAGACTCCAGGATGGCCTCGGTGCTCCCAATATTTTACATTATTATTTAGCAGCAAGACTGTCCCAGCTCTTCCAGTGGTCTTCTCCTAGAGGCTCAGTTAGATGGGTCGACCGGGAGCAAGAACTTGTCTTTCCTTTCCCAGTCAAGTCCCTCCTTTGGACCCCTAGACCCTGTCTGGGCACAAGTTTTACCTTCGCACCAATTATTGATTCCCTACTAATCAAAAAGATGCTGAACAAGATTTTAGCCCCAGGTGGCGTCCCATCTATTCTAGAATCTTTATTCTATAATGACAACTTTTCCCCTGGAGTCTGTGGCCTGGCCTGGGGGATATGGAGGTCCAGAGGGGTCCACACGATCAGCGACTTGGTATCTGATGGCGCCCTGCTTTCTTGGCCTCAAATTAAAGAAAAGTTTGCTCTGCCAGATTCAGAAGTATTTAGATTTCTACAGATCAGCCATTTCATCCGATCTCGCTGTGAATCTGGCCTGAAATTATCACGCTCACCACTTGAGTCTATGTTTTCTTCTTTACCTTTACCACAGGGCCTTATCTCCACCATATATTGCGAAATTTGGTATTCCAAACATACTTCCCCCTCAACGACAATGGTGAAATGGCAAGAGAGACTAAATGCTTCTAATCTGAAGAGACAGACCATTGGGAGGCAATATTGAATGCAATGGCCAGCTCCTCTAAGCACACCATTACTAAAGAAAGGAGCTACAAAATATTATATGATTGGTTCTGTATTCCGATGCAATTGGCCAAATGGGGCTTAACACCCTCTTCCCTTTGTTACAGATTTGCCAAACAACTGCTGATCAAACCCACTGCTGGTGGGCCTGCCCTTACGTTGCTGGATTCTGGGGTTCTTGTTTCCAAATTGCCTCAGAAGTCCTGGGCTTAGATATTCAACCCGACCCCTGGTCTGCCCTCTTCCATAAACCTCTTCTCCAGCTTAGTAAGGCTCAAAACAAGCTCCTTAGCCAAATCTTCAATGCTGCTAAAGCCCTTTTAGCTAAGACTTGGAAATCACTACCCCCATCTAGGCCAGAATTAATAAACAGAGTTCAGTCAACATACATCTTGGAAAAAATCACCTCCGCCATTAGAGAAACCACCCCACTTTTTGATAGAATATGGGACCCATGGGACATTTGGTTCTCCTCCCAACCCTAAAACTGACAGATTCTTTAGTCGCTCTTCCCATTATCCCCCCCCCCCCTACCTTTGCCTTTTCCTCCTTTTTAGCCACAGTTCTGGCATCAACATAGCAGCTGGCACAGTCTGAACCTCATAAAGAGACATACAGTTCCCCCTCCCCCCTACCTCCCATTTATGTTTGTCAATGTTTAGATTTCCCCCCCCTGAAATGTTTTGTTCTTTGTCAGCAATGTCTGGACTGACCTCATAAGGCCTCTACACTGTTGTTTTCCTGATATATCGATAGAGCTCCTTGTTATAATCCAGACAATATTGGCAATTGGTATTTGCTGTTTACTGTGATGTTTTTTTGTTTTGCTTGTTAAAATTTCAATAAAAACTAAATTGGAAAAAAAATAAATGGCCCACCCTGTATATTGATTATCAAGCATAGCTTATATATAATATTTCCGCACATTAGGCTTGATTTACTAAACCATGATAACTCATATCACGGCCGCGCTACCGTGTTTGCGCGTATTCTTGCGCGTAATCACGAATTTGCACGTGAAAATGCGTGCAAAAACGGTAGCGCGCCCTTGATATGAGAAGATGATTTAGTGAATCAAGCCCTTTGTGTGCATGCAAATCATGTCTGGTGTTTTGTACTGTTTCCTAATAAAGTAATTTGTTATATCATTTGGGTATCTCATTGTTTTTGTATTATATTGCCATGGATGTCTTTGATTGTAAGTAGTTTATCTCGTTCATGGTGATGGATTGTTTTGGTTATTATTTTTTGTTTTAAAGTTTAGTGTCAGTTCTTCTGTATTTTATCACTTTACCAATGGCTTTCTTATAGCCACTTGACCTTTCAACCCTACAGCTCAAAGGTTTCTCTTCATACTTGTAAGGCAGACCTGCTTACTTTGGCCATTGTTTTAGGCTGTTCTATGAGATGCCTGTGGCACAAGCTGTAGTCCCCAGTTTATAATTGCTTCTCAGTGGTGTAGTAAACAATGCTCATTGATACGTCGGCTTTCTCTGTAAAAAGGAAAGACATTTAATATTAAGGGTTCAGTTTATATGTATTTCTTTGGTAATTGCTTTTTTTATCATCATAATAAAAGCAACATTGTACTTCTTGATGTCCAATATTGTCAATATAAAGCTTCTGTTCTAGTATCAGTTTGTTACAACACTACTTTTATACAGCCCGAGGAATGAAAATCAACAAATGCTGGAACATCTGTAAGAATTGTTTGCATCATATTTCAAGGCCCAATTTTTCCATATTGTTGAAAAAAATCTGCAAGTTGTTAACTCATTTGTGTTCCCTGAATGAAGGCTGTTTTTGCCATAGCTCTGAATATTATTTTTCAGTTTCTGATCAACTTTATCTTATAACCTAGAACAACTTCATGCTTACAGTTTTAACATTTCAGGATATTCACTGGTCTGGAATGGCTTATGCTGGGAATACACAATTAGTTTTTTCGGCAGATAGATGGCTCGACAGATAATTTTACAACAGGTCTGGTTTTGATTGTTTTTCTGATCGATTTTCTCATAGAAGTGAAGAGAAATTGAACAGAAAATTGATCGGCCAGTAAATCTGCCGAAAAAAACTCATTGTGTATTCCCAGCATTACATTTTGATAGAAAATAAAGATATATACAATCAGGAATTGTCTGTTTCCCTTGAGAGGACAGATCAGGTGAGAAACAAAAAACGAATGAACCAGTCTGCTGCAGCCTGATCTGAAAGAAGGACATGGGCTGTGTGTGCTAGGCTGCAAAGTTATTGTGACCTGTACTGAAAACATTACTATATTTGAGTTTGTTAGATACATGTATTAAACTTTAAGTTTAGGTAGCATCCCTGCAATATTTTGATTGTTTTTTTTCTGTGTATCACTAGCGTTATGTGTGTGGGGGGGCAAATTGCCAGGGCAGAGGTAATGTCTGTCATGAGGGCCAGTGGGCGGTGCAGTGCCATGTCGTGGATCGACTTACTGTAATGTGTGCACTTCCGCCTGCCGCCACTCAGTTCTGGGCCCCCCTCCTCCTGATTGTCATTGGGTGACATGCATCACGCACGCACCTGGCTCTGTCTGCCACCGCCGGGACTCACGCTGGGTTGCGGAGAGTCACTCTGCCCCCGAGTTTAGTATGTGCCCACAGTGCGCCCTGATTGGTGATGCACCCGGCTGCCTGTGGTGTCACTCACAGGCAACTTTGAGTTGGCTGCCCGCTCTGTGAGTGACCGGGTATGTGTGAGTGCTGGCTGGCTGGCTGCCTGCTCAGAGGAGACGATGGATATCATTCACTCCAGCAGAAGCAGTTTGGTTATCAATGTCAATTTTTTTTTCTTTTTCACCTCACTTGGCTGTGTGTACCCTGCCCAGTGTTACCCACTACTTCCCACCCAGTGTCACCCTCCCCACGTACCCTGCCCAGTGTCACCTACCTCCCGCTCAGTGTCACCGTCCACATGTACCCTACCCAGTATCAAACACTACCAGTGTCAACATTCCAACAGACCCCACCCAGTGTCACCCACTCCCTGCCCAGTGTCAGCCTTTCCACATGCCCCGCCTTGTGTCACCTACCTCCCGCCCAGTGTCACCCTCCGCATATAACTTGCCCTGTGTCACCCACCTCCCACCCAGTGTCATCCTCCCCACGGATCCCACCAAGTGTCACCCTCCCCATGGACCCCGCCCAGTGTTACCCACCTTCCGCCCAGTGTTACCCTCTCACGGATGACACCCAGTGTCACCAACCTCCCACGCATTGGACACCTTTCTACAAACCCCATTTAGTGTTGTCCTCCCCACCCAGTGTCACCCACCTCCCACTAAATGTCACTCTCCCCAATCCATGTCACCCTCCTCCCATCAACCTCCCACCCAGTGTCGCCTTCCCAGCAGCATCCAGTGTCACCCTCTCACCCCATTAAGCAGCTCCATCCCACCCACCCCATCAGCACCAAGTGGGGGGAATGTTTGATGCTTTTATGTGAGATAACATTTGCTGTATTTTATATATGTGGGGTAATGTATGGGCATTTGGTATTTGTCAGAGATACTGTTTGCAATATTTCAATTTTCCTGTATTTCATGTGTGGGAGGTAATGTTTTCTGCATTTTAATATTTGTGGAAGGCAATGTTTGCTGCATTGCACGTTTGCTGCAATTCATGTGTCGGTGGTAACGTTAGCATCATTGCATGTGTGGGAGGTAACGTTTGCCTCATTGCTTATGACGGAGATAACATTTGCCTCATTGCATTGGCGGAGGTATCGTTTTCTGTATTTCATGTGTTGGAGGTAATGTTCTCCTTATTGTATTGTCAGAGGTATCATTTGCTGCATTTCACGTGACAAAGGTAACAGCCACTGCATTTCATGTGTCAGAGGTAACATTTGCCTCATTGCATGTGTTGGAGGTAACGTTCGCCCTCATTCCATGTGACGGAGGTAGCGTTTGCCTCATTGCATTGGCGGAGGTATTGTTTCCTGTACAGTATTTCATGTGTCAGAGGTAATGTTTGCTATATTGCATTGTCGGAGGTATAATTTGCTGCATTTCACGTGACTAAGGTAACGGCCGCTGCTTTTCATGTGTCAAAGGTAACATTTGCCTCATTGCATGTGTCAGAGGTAGCGTTTGCCTCATTGAATTGTCGGAAGTATCTTTGCTGTATTTCATATGTCGAAGGTAATGTTTTCTGCAATTCATGTATCAGAGGTAATGTTAGCCTCATTGCATGTGTGGGAGGTAAAGTTTGCTTCATTGCATTGGCGGGGGTATGGTTTTCTGTATTTCATGTGTCGGAGGTAATGTTTGCCTTATTGCGTTGTCGGAGGTAACGGCTGTTGTATTTCATGTGTCGGAGGTAACATTTGCCTCGTTGCATGTGTCGTAGGTAATGTTCGCCCTCATTGCATGTGTCAGAGGTTTGCCTCATTGCGTTGTCGGAAGTATCTTTGCTGTATCTCATGTGTCAAAGTTGATGTTTTCTGCAGTTCGCGTGTCAGAGGTACCGTCAGAGGTAACGTTTGCCTCATTGCATGTAGCGGAGGTGACATTGGCCTCATTGCATGTGTTGGAGGTAACGTTTGCCTCAATGCTTGTGTCAGAGGTAATGTATGCTGCATTTATTATTTGATGGCCATTGTGACTGCATTTGCTACTTTGGGGTTATTGTTGCAGATTTTGGCATTTTGAGGGCTCATGTTTACTAAATGGTATGTTAATAAATTAACCAAGAGAAATAGAATGGCAGGGAAAATTATTTTGCTGTCCACTTTATTAGGTACATCTTGCTAATACTGAATTTGACCCATTTTAAACTGCCTTATTCTTTATGGCATTCCTTAGAGATTTTGTTCCACAATGATATGCTAGCATCACACAGATTCTGCAGATTTGTTGTCTACACATCCATGATGCTAATCTCCCGCTTCACCATTTCATGGGAAGACAGTACTTTCTTATTTGTTTGGGGAATGTTGTCCAAATACCTTTAGGGCCCTTTTCCACTAGGGCGTTTGCGACTGCTTAATCGCAAAACCGCAAACCGCTAGTGATTTTAAAATCGCTACGGTTTGCTTTTTAACATAGGAATCGCGGTAGGTAATTTCCACTACCGCGATTCGTTTTTTACTTGATCGCGATCGCGCCGCGGAGCGACTTTTGCCGTGATTTTGCTATGCAGTGCATAGCATAGCAAAATCGCGGCCGCAAACGTCGGGAAATCGCCGGTAAATTTTTAGCTTTTTCGATTCAGCAATCGCTAGCGTTCAGCGTGAACGCTAGCGATTGCTAGTGGAAAAGGGCCCTAAGGGTAATTTTGCCTAACTGTGTTTTGGAAGGAAACTCAGGGCTCTGCTCTATAAAGAACAGCATAATAACCTTTAACTACTTCCGTAACCGCACTGCTGGTACCGCAAAATGGCGCTTACCAACAAATTGCCGCACAGACCCATCGCTCACGCCACTTTCCCATTGCCACAGGTTCCTCTCTCTGCCCTCCCTATGATGGTAGAGCTCTGTGCGCCAGTCAGGAGCTGCTTTCATTGGCTCCTGACCCTGTCCATTAATGTGAGCCAATGGGATTGACAGGGTCAGGAGCCAATTAAATCGGCTCTTGACTTGCTCACGAAGCTCTGCCGTCATATTAAGGGCAGTGTGAGTGAGTTGCGGCGATGGGAGAGCGGTGGGAGTGGCGAGTTCTGTCAGAGATGTGCAGCCAAAGCAGGACATAGATTTCAACTAGAAGCAGTTAAAGAAAAAACATTTATTTGTTACAGCTTCCACAACTCCTGCAAATCTGCAGTGTTTACTTCCTGGTTTGCTGGGAGTATAAAAAGAGTTATCCCCCTGTTTTTACATATTAGCATAGAGTCGGCACACACCTGGCACAGATCAGACAGAGCTGAGAGCTCAAATTACACTTGTGGTTATTGCAGATAGGGGAGAATTAGACAGGCTGTTCTTTCTAAATAAATGCAGGGTGTATTTCTCTGTGTTTTACTTGTCCCTTGTGTTTAGAGTTTAGGTTCACTTTAAATTTACTAAGCAATTTAGATTTTGCACTCTACAAGATACTACACTACAATTCTACAAGTTACTACACTGGCAAAATATTAACACAAGCAATTTTCATTTTGATTCATTCCTTGCTCTTATGGGTCAGGCATAATCATCTGCGATCCAATTGCAATTGTTGAAGGTTATGCTCCCATCGTTTGCTCAAGGGTCATTTACAGTGGGTTGCAAAAGTATTCAGCCCCCTTGAAGTTTTCCACATTTTGTCACATTACTGCCACAAACATGAATCAATTTTATTGGATTTCCACATGAAAGACCAACACAAAGTGGTGTACACATGAGAAGTGGAACGAAAATTATACATGATTCCAAACATTTTTTACAAATCAATAACTGCAAAGTGGTGTGTGCATAATTATCCGGCCCCCTTTGATCAGTCAGTTGCCTATAGACAGAGGCGGCCTTAAAGTATGCGGGGCCTGGGGCGAGTGTCATATGCGGGGCCTAGAGACACAGATATGTTGCAGATAAACACACACACACACACACACACAGATATGCTATATATATATATATATATATATATATATATATATATATATATATATATATATATATATACACACTTATACATTAGCAAGGAGTTTGTATGTTCTCCCCGTGTCTGTGTGGGTTTCCTACAGGCACTCAGGTTATGAATGAAAGGATTAGATTGTGAGCTCTTCTGAGGACAATCAGTGACATGACTATGTACTCTGTAATGTGCTGCAGAAGATGTCAGTGCTATATAAATACAGAATAATAATATGGGAGGACATTAGACTATGACTATGGCAGGATTACATTGTGAGCGGCTCTGAGGACAGTCAGTGACATGACTATATACTCTGTAAAGTGCTGCAGAAGATGTCAGTGCAATACAAATACATAATAATAATATGGTAGGGCATTACACTATAACGATGGTTGGATTATATTGTGAGTGGCTCTGAGGACAGTCAGTGACATGACTATGTACCCTGTAAAGTGCTGCAGAAGGTGTCAGTATTATTATGATGTATTTATATAGATAAATACATCATAATAATAATATGGTAGGACATTAGACTATGACTATGGTAGGATTAGATTGTGAGCGGCTCTGAGGACAGTCAGTGACATGACTATGTACCCTGTAAAGTGCTGCAGAAGGTGTCAGTGCTATATAAATACATAATAATAATATGGTAGGACATTACACTATGACTATGGTAGGATTAGATTGTGAGCGGCTCTCAGGACAGTCAGTGACATGACTATGTACCCTGTAAAGTGCTGCAGAAGGTGTCAGTGCTATATAAATACATAATAATAATATGGTAGGACATTAGACTATGACTATGGTAGGATTCGAGTGTGAGCTCCTCTGAGGACAGTCAGTGACATGACTGTACTCTGTAAAGTGCTGCAGAAGATGTCAGTGCTATATAAATACATAATAATAACATGGTAGTACATTAGACTATGACTATGGTAGGATTAGAGTGTGAGCTCTTCTGAGGACAGTCAGTGACATGACTGTACTCTGTAAAGTGCTGCAGAAGATGTGTGAGGAAGGAAGGGGGGTTTCGGAGTGCAATATATGATAGAAAAGATTGCACTAGATGGCAGAGAGGGGAGAGAAAAAGATAGAGAATGTGATGGGGAGGAAAGTTTAATGACAGGAGGTCTCAGCTGAACCTTTTATGTTGGACATGCTGGGGAGGAAAGACAAGTGAACAATCAGCAGCAGCCCCCATTCCCCCTCCCTCCGGTAATTGATCTTATCTTTATTGCAGCTGTCTGCAGTTATCTTTAGCATTCCTCTTACTTGCCTGTAAAAAGCTTCAAAACTTTTCAGGCAGCTCTTGAATCTCCCGCAGTGCAAGACAGGCAGCCCGGAGAGGAAGGGGGCGTGGCTGAAGGACACAGCTTCGTTACAGGGAGAGAGGAGGGGGAGGACTCCGGGAGCGACAGGCTGCAGGCATAGACGTCACTGTCTGTGAGAAGCCTGCAGCCTCATCACCTCCCTCTGCCTGACATCCCGACTGTCAGATACAGCTGCCGTGGCTGCCCGCAGCTTCCTGCAGCAATCTCTGAAGCAGGGCAGCCGCGGATGGATAGGGTCTGGCTGTCTGCACGGCCCCTCTTCAGGTGCGGGGCCCTCTTCAGGTGCGGGGCCTGGGGCGATTGCCCCACTTGCCCCCCCCCCAAAGGCCGGCTCTGCCTATAGACATTGCCTGATGAGTGCTAACGACTAAATAGAGTGCACCTGTGTGTAATCTAATGTCAGTACAAATACTGCTGCTCTGTGAGGGCCTCAGAGGTTGTCTAAGAGAATATTGGGAGCAACAACACCGTGAAGTCCAAAAAACACACAAGACAGGTCATGGATCAAGTTATTGAGAAATTTAAAGCAGGCTTAGGCTACAAAAAGATTTCCAAAGCCTTGAACATCCCACGGAGCACTGTTCAAGCGATCATTCAGAAATGGAAGGAGTATGGCACAACTGTACACCTACCAAGACAAGGCCATCCACCTAAACTCACAGGCCGAACAAGGAGAGCGCTGATCAGAAATGCAGTCAAGAGGCCCATGGTGACTCTGGACGAGCTGCAGAGATCTACAGCTCAGGTGGGAGACTCTGTCCATAGGACAACTATTAGTCATGCACTGTACAAAGTTGGCCTTTATGGAAGAGTGGCAAGAAGAAAGGCATTGTTAACAGAAAGCATAAGAAGTCCCGTTTGCAGTTTGCCACAAGCCATGTGGGGGACACTGCAACCATGTGGAAGAAGGTGCTCTAGTCAGATGAGACCAAAATGGAACTTTTTGGCCAAAATGCAAAACGCTATGTGTGGCAGAAAACTAACACTGCGCATTACTCTGAACACACCATCCCCACTGTCAAATATGGTGGTGGCAGCATCATGCTCGGGGGGTGCATCTCTTCAGCAGGGACAGGAAAGCTGGTCAGAGTTGATGGGAAGATGGATGGAGCCAAATACAGGGCAAACTTGGAAGAAAACCTCTTGGAGACTGCGAAAGACGAGACTGGGGCGGAGGTTCACCTTCCAGCAAGACAATGACCCTAAACATAAAGCCAGGGCAACAATGGAATGGTTTAAAACAAAACATATCTATGTGTTAGAATGGCCCAGTCAAAGTCCAGATCTAAATCCAATCGAGAATCTGTGGCAAGATCTGAAAACTGCTGTTCACAAATGCTGTCCATCTAATCTGACTGAGCTGGAGCTGTTTTGCAAAGAAGAATGGGCAAGGATTTCAGTCTCTAGATGTGCAAAGCTGGTAGAGACATACCCTAAAAGACTGGCAGCTGTAATTGCAGCAAAAGGTGGTTCTACAAAGTATTGACTCAGGGGACCGAATAATTACGCACACCCCACTTTGCAGTTATTTATTTGTAAAAAAATGTTTGGAATAATGTATGATTTTCGATCCACTTCTCACATGTACACCACTTTGTATTCGTCTTTCACATGGAATTCCAATAAAATTGATGCATGTTTGTGGCAGTAATGTGACAAAATGTGAAAAACTTCAAGGGGGCCGAATACTTTTGCAACCCTCTGTATATGGGTTGTATGAAAGTTAAATTTTACTTTTGAGGATATATAGTATTTGACATGGACAATATATTTTGTAAAAGTGCTGCAAAAGATGCAAACGCTGTATAAATACTAAATAATGATAATTAAAAAAAAGAATAACCAAAAAGTGACAAATGAACACCACTAAAACAAAGTACGGTAAATGAATTCCTTAGCATTTTGACATAGCATTGTTCAAAATTTTTTACAATGCTACTGAAATCTGGTTTTACAGGATGCTTCAACCTGCTTTACACTTAAAGGACTTACGAGGCCAAGAATAAAGAAAAAAAAAAAAAAAGTTAGCTACCTGCGTCAGCTTGTAAGGCACGGAGGACGCCGTCCGCGGCCTCCGTGCCGTTCTGCCGGGTTCCCGCCGCTCAATAGCCCCTCGAACGGTCCCCGACCGTGTGGCCCGGGTCGGGCTCTCCAGCCTGTACAAAGATGGCGGCCGGAGCTGGCTGCGGCTGCGCAGTCCGCATACCCGCAAGTGCGGCTGCGCAGCTCTAAGGCCAACCCCCCGATCCACGCTACAGGAAACAGCCTGTTACGTGGATCAGGGGGTTGGCCTTAGAGCTGCGCAGCCGCACTCGCGGGTATGCGGACTGCGCAGCCGCGGCCAGCTCCGGCCGCCATCTTTGTACAGGCTGGAGAGCCCGACCCGGGCCACGCGGTCGGGGACCGTTCGGGGGGATATTGAGCGGAGGGGACCAGGCGGAACGGCGCGGACGGCGTCCTCCGTACCTTTCAAGCTGACGCAGGTAGCTAACTTTTTTTTTTTTTCTCAATTCTTGGCCTTGTAAGTCCTTTAAAGATCACTATTATGTGTGTGTATTTTGTTATGTTTAAGTCCCCTATAAACAAAACATTGAGATCAACCTACACTTACATATAGTAAGTCAGAAAACATTATTCATAGATATTCTCAGCCCTTAAAGAAAGTGATCACATAAACCATAAAACAGACCTGGGTTTTAACTTTACTGGGTAAATGAATTCCTCCCATTTAGCCTGGATTGTAACACTGGGATGCCAATTTCACATGTCAGCTCTAACTCTGTGATTGATTTGTACCTCTCAGAAAAGCTGCAGAGAAGTGACATGTAGGCATAATACACACATAAAAAAAATGAAGGAATATATTCTAATCAGAAAAATACTGTCCTGTCATAAAGCATATGCTAAGGAAACACATGCTTTAAACATGTTTAATAAAAAGCTTTTTCCCCTCAAAAGTTTATATGCCACATTACTATTTCGTACAATTGGGGTTATGTCTACATATATAAACTAGGCAGTTACTGTGCTTTGTACATATTTTATCCATACAAAGTATTTTCCCTGAAGACATTTTTATCTAATATTCATAATTCGAATGTACTTGTATTATTTTGCAAGGTACACAGTTACCGGTAATTATGTTGTATATTTTTAGTAAAGCAGACAGTACCTATTTTTCAGCTTGTACAAGTTTTCTATGTGTCATCACGGAGCAGTGCTTTTCAGCGCTGCTAGATTTGGGCGCAGCCGGCGCCTCCATAGACTTCAATAGGAATCATTCCTATTGAAGCGCTCAGTGAGTAACGTCGGCTCCGTCAGAAGACGGAGCCGAAGTTGCTTAAAAACATAATAATTCGGCCTCCAGCAATCGCTGGAAGCCGAATTATTTCATTCCCCCACTATCCATGTCGGCCTGGAGGGGGAATAGTAATTAAATCGGCCCGGACTTGTGCAGAAGCAGGATCAGCTATATACCGCTGTATCCTGCACCCAAGTCTACCGGCGCCAATTTCAAATGTACTCATGTCATCATGCTGTAAAATCAATATTAAGAGCCCTTATTTACTTTTATAATTGCATCACAACCCTTTGATTTTCTAGTATAACAACACAGACAGGTGCATAATAAGACCTAGTGAACTGCTGAGGTCGGCAGCGGAAGATCTTCCAAGTGCAGCAAAGAAATCAAGAGTGATTTTGAAGCTTTTAATGAATCAGCCTCTTACATATGTGTGTATACATTCATTATTAAAAGTCCAACTCAGTTTAATATTTTCAGAATATTTTTTAAAAAGTAGCAGTCTTATGGCTGCTCTGCTCTTTTTTCCAAAACCATGTGCTAACTTGTACAGTGCTAAGTTATCTATCTATGTAGAACAATGGGGTTTGGCTAGGAGATTTGGTCACATACTGTATATAATCGCACATAAGCCTAATTTTTCAGCACAAAAAATGTGCTGTAAAGTTACCACCTCGGCTTATATGCGAGTCAGTGGAGCAGAACGGATGGTGGAGTAGGTGTTGTTACTGGCAGAGGAGCATAAGGATTATGCACTAGTAATCCTGTTCTTGCCATCTGGCTCCCTGCTGTCTCCGTGTCCCCATCCCCTGTAACATGGTGTGCAGAGTGCGCTGCTCAAGACTACCTGTGCCCCCCGGCATGTGGAGCGGAACGTGCAAGCCACTTCTCAGCGGTGCAGTGATCCAGAATTCTTCCTGTGTGGCGTCTTGAGACACAGCTGTATCATCCTTGAGCCACATCTGGCTATGGGGAGGGGAGCTGACTTTAACTGGGGGCACATCTAGCTTCTGTGGAGGGGGCTATACTGGGGAGGGGGATTATACGTGAGTCATTCACTTTTTCCTGTTTTCTTAGGGAAAAGTGGGTATCTCGGCTTATACACGGGTCAGCTTATATGCAAGTATTTACGGTATTTAACCAAGGCTGGTCTAATGGGTCCTGCAAGAACTGTCAGTGTGACCATACACAGACCTATTGTTTAATTTTTATGTTTTCACCTGTAGATCAACCGAATATTTTTTTTCTTGATCAATCATACATAGGCCTATTATTTTTAATTTTGATACCCTAAATGTTCAAAAGTATGACTAATAGTGAATCAACAATTGCTTTGAATATATATAGAGCCGATCGCTGTCTGGCCGCTCTACTGCGCAGGCACAAGTTTCCTCCACCTGCATAGTAGAGCAGCCCCGACAGAGATCGGCTATTTTCACCTATCTCCGTGCTGAGTGCCTCAACCGAGCACCCGCTGGAGCCAGGGAAGGTAAACATGTTAGCCTTGTCAAGCTTGTCAAGCCCAGATTGCGGAACACTTTGGGGGAGCTCGTGCTGGATTGCCTGCTGCTACAGCAGAGGGGGAAGCCTCATTGGGACCCTGAGGCTTCCCACTACCGAGGTGAGTACCCCCTCAGGGGACTTTTTTTTGGTACAGGTTCTCTTTAAAGGACCACCATCACACAAAAAATTTAAATACATGTAATCACATAAAAATAAGAAGTATGCTTCTTCCAGAGTAAAATGAAATATAAATTACTTTTCTTCTATGTTGCTGTCACTTACAGTAGTTAGTAGAAATCTAACAGAATTTACAGGTTTTTGACTCATCCATCTGCTCATGGGGAATTCTCAGTATTTCATTTATTTTTCACAAAAGCACTCACTGGAAAGGATCTATACAAAGAATCCTGAGGACCTCCCTACCTGTTTGCACTCTATTCTGGCAGTTGACAACTGCCATTCACTAAGTGCTTTTGAAAATAAAGAAACCCCTGAGAATCTCCCATGAGCTGATAGGCTAGTCCAAAACCTATTGGTTCTGTCAGATTTCTACTGTATTCTACTACTCTATTGTAAGTGACTGCAACATAGGAGAAAAGTAGTTTGTAGCACATTTTACTCTGGGAGAAATGTACTTTTTATTTGTGTTTTCATGAATTTTAAATATTACATTTTTTTTTTGCGATAGTAGCGAAACTGCATAAGCAAATTAATGCTATAGCGGAACAAAACATGTGGAGTTAACCACAAACAGTACCTTCCGCCGTGCGTCTTTATTAGTGATCTGCGGGACCGCTCGATCCTGGAATCCCTCACTGGCGGCTGTACCAGGAGAGTTTTAGTGTGTTGTATTGCAAGGTTTCTGTACGCTGGACTTCTGGCTTCTTCCCCAGAGCTGCAGCACTCTAGTACCTTTTATATAGTTATTTACTTGTAATAGTGTGAGGAATCACTATTGTGGTTTGGGGCTGACAAAATATATACCCTAATACAGATCCAGGTGCAACACTGATTCTCAGTGTTACCCAAGTAGTCATTCAAATTCCTTGGGACCATTATCTCCAGGATCTAAAAATGGGAAAACAACACCACTGCCATCATCATGAAAGCTCAGCAGAGCATGTACCACCTAAGACAGCTGAAGTTCAGCCTACCACAGAAAGTGATGGTGCACTTTTACATTACCATCATTGAATCCATCCTCTCATTTGAAATAATGGCTCACAATAAAAGAAGGCAAGAGTGCAGCACATTATCCAATTACCTCTGCATCAGCATGAGCTGAAAGATAGCAAATAAGACCTCTCTCACCCACCCACTCATTTTTTCAGTTTCTACCCTCAATCATGAGATACCAAACTTAAAGGGGCACTACAGCGAAAAACTGTAAAATTTAAAATATGTGCAAACATATACAAATAAGTACATTTTTTTCCAGAGTAAAATGAGCCATAGATTACATTTCTCCTATGTTGTCACTTACAATAGGCAGTAGAAATCTGACAGAAGTGACAGGTTTTGGACTAGTCCATCTCTTCATAGGGGATCCTCAGCAAGGCTTTTATTCTTTATAAAGATATTCCCAAAAAATAATTTAAACAATGATACTGGCCAGCTTCCCTGGACGCTACACAGTTTTTTGGCAGGTGGAAAGAGCAACTGCCATCACCAAGTGCTTTTGAAAATAAATATATCCCTGAGAATCCCCTATAAAGAGATGGACTAGTCCTAAACCTGTCACTTCTGTCAGATTTCTACTACCTACTGTAAGTGACAGCAACATAGAACAGAAGTAATTTATGGCTCATTTTACTCTAGAAAAAATGTACTTCTTATTTGTATATATTTGTGCACATATTTTATATTTTACAGTTTTTCGCTGTAGTGCCCCTTTAAAGGGTAAACTCTCAGGCACATAAACAGTTTCTTACCCTAGGTGGTAGCTCTGCGTGATGATGAGTCATGCAAGTCCCCCCAGCACTAACTGTTGTGCTACAACTGCTGTAGAAGGAAAGCATTACACCACAAACCCAATCACTTGGAATATGAATGTAAAAAGTATGGTTATCCATTACTTTAATCCTTATACTGTCTGTATGATTGTTCTATCTATATTTGCATATAGTCTGTGTCTCTTAAGCAACTGCCAAGTCAAATTCCTTGAAAGTGTAAACTTACATAGCCAATTAAAATATTTTTATGATGTTTTTCTAGTAGTGAAGGCTGCTTGCACAACTACAACTAAAGGTGGCCACTAACGGTACAATTTCTACTGAAAAATCATTCGATAGGAACATAAAATTAATTTGTTGATGGTGTAGTGATCGATTTCACTTCCGATCAGAATTATCTGATTTTTCAACCATTTTTTTTGCTAGAAATTGGATCATTAGTGGCCACCTTTAGTGTGGCTACAGACTGGAAAAGCTTGATAATCCCTTCATGTAAGAACCATCCAACCAACCTGGCCGGTCATCAGATAAGGATATTAACAACCGCATTTACTTGCAAAGTGTTTTCTTAGTGCACAGGGACAAGTTCCTTAGGCAACTTCATTTAAATGACATAGTAATATGTGACTATATATCTGTCCTACTTAGGATAGTTTTGTAATTGTGTATGTACATTTATTTAGCAAATAACCAGTAACTTGTTTTTTTTTTCTGATAATCAATTTTGGTGGAGAGGAGGTGGGAAAGGGAGATGTTGGGAAAGTGGGTGTGATGAGAATGCTTTTATTATGCTTTTATTACATATACTCATAAAAAATGCATTATTGTATATGTTTATGTAAATCTATATCAGTGGCATCATCAATGGCAATGAATAAAATGCAGAATCTTGGGCCTGATGCACTAACTTTTGGCAGAGTTACTGTGCTGTGGCATTTTAACTGGTAGTAATGCCAGGGCAGTAGCACATGCTATGGCATTAGCGCAACTTGCATTACCTGGGTAACACGTACATTGCTATGGAAACACAAGTTGTGCTATTTGAGTAACACACACTACTGCCCTAGCATTTGTACTGAAGTTAGGGCATTAAGTCTCATGTCACTAACTATCCCTAAAAGGAGTTCACTGTCTAATCCTTACCATTACTGAATATCTGATATGTTTAAAGTGAACCTTAAGTGACCACAGGAAAAAAGAGTTTCACTTACCTGGGACTTTGACCAGCCCCCTGCAGCTGCCCTGTGCCCGTGGCGTGCCAAACCAATACTTCGGTCCCCCGCCACAGCTTAGTTTAGTTTCTGCTGACTGAGCAGTCGGTGGGCCACTGCACCTGCACAGCCCTGGCCACGCACATAATTGTACTCGTTTACATCAGCGAGTGACTCCTGCACAGGACGCATTCGTTGAAAAAGTAAGTCACCTTCAACAAGCTGGTTTTCCTGGCTGCATGCTTGTTCCAAGTCAGAGAATAACAAGGTAGTCAAACTGGGAAGACAGCCCCATGGCATTAATTATAAAGATTAGTTTTGCAGTGACAGCCTCAATATTTCTATACTTTTTAGAAGTGTTAACATCCACTGGCAATTAAATTATTTCATTAAGCATCACTACTGAGTTCTGATGCTAATGACTTCTTTAATATTAATTGAAGTATATCCACTTATATTCCAAATATCCAGATACAACACATATGTACTGTAGGTCTAGTGTGGTTGAGTTTGATAGAAAAACACTGCTAATCTTTTAATTCTTCCAAACATCCACAGTATAAAATGCCATAGATGTCTTTGGTTTAAGTGGGAATGTGAAGAGCCAGATACCTGAGGGGTGGTATTTAAATCAACACCCAGGAATGTGGTGATGTGTCTCAACAGAAAGTCATTGTGCCACATCCATGTGCCCAGGATGTGAGAGGTGCATCCTGCAAAGTACTAGAAATAGAGCTCATCTATATGTGGAACGTGCAGTAACAGCAAATCACAGAAAACCAACCTGAATCCTTCTTTCACTGACTGGACTACTGAAAAGCACAATCTTACTGGCCCATATAGTTTACTGCAATCTGCACAACATCCTTTATCTCCTTTTTGACAGAAATGTACACTACAGCAGGGGTACCCACACTTTTTCGGGTTGCGAGCTACTTTCAAAGTTTCCAAGCCTAGGAGATCTACCAACATTTCGACGCACTCCCCCCCCCCAACATGGTCGCAGAATCGTTCACCCCCCCCCAAACACACACGCACAAACAAACACACCCTTTCGGTGCAGCAGCGAACCTCCAGCCTCTGTTCAGTCTCCTCTCCCGAGTCTCCACAAGATGGGAAACAACTTTGAAGACGCATGGGAGCTGGGGGAGGCGTGGCCAGTGACTTTGCATCACCATTCACAGAGCCTGGAGGGGGAGGAGATGCTGACCATTTGCTCCTCTCCCCTTTAGCCATGCCTCTCCCCTTTAGCTGCGCCTCTCCCATTGCATTGTATTCTCAAAGCCGCGGCTGTTAAGTAGCATTTTCTGACAGCCGCGGCTACAGCAAAAGTTTGACAGCCGCGATCATGCCGCAGCTAATTTTGACAGGACGCGGCCAAGCGATCTTCTGGTAGATTGCGATCGACCTATTGGGCACCCCTGCACTACAGCACTTATAATATATTTCAAGAACTATTACTGCAGGAGAATATTTCATATTTGCTTTCAGCTTCACCTGCAGACATATTTCCTTTGTGGGTGGTTGTATGTGTCTTTTTCAGCTTTAGATCCTTTATCAAAACACTGTAAGCTTAAGGGCCGCATCCCCCCACCAAAAACAGGCCTTCGGGGATTACTGCGTTAATATGCGGTAATCCCCTTGTGGTTCAGATCCAAACAGGAAGCGATGCTTTTTGGACAACCGGAAGAGCACAGAAGCGTACTGTAAAAATACGCTTGCACGCAGCAATGCCAACGTTTTGGCAAACTCTGTGTCGCCATAGACTTACATGACTTGCAGAGGTCATGCAGTAATGTCGGTTTGTCTGCACGGTAGATCATCAACTTCCGGTACACCGCATGCTGTATGAAAGCACCCATAGGCTTTCATTAGCATAGCGGTGAGGTGTGTTAAAATGACCCACTGCACCATACCAGTGTGAAAGGGCCCTGAGGGTTCTTTGCAGCATCTTAGCTTTTTCCTAGCACTGCACTCTTCTAGACAAGGAACTTTGATACCTCTGTTAACTTTTGGAGTCATTGCCCTGAGTCTTCTACCACCATGCTTTTTCCTGATGTTGCTCTCTGTTAACACTGCTACAGTACATCACTATTGCTATCTTCTAGTGCTTGTCTTCTACCAGGATTTCTGGTAGATTGGCCAGTGCTTGTTTTTCTGTATCTGGAAGTCCTCTTATTGTTATTCTCCTTGACTTTCTGTGGAATCTCCCATCTGGACTTGTCAGGGTTTAGCCCACATGCTGTGCAGATGTTCCAGTAAACAATGCCAACTACATGGTTAAAGTTGTGTATGCTGTTCTTGTCTGCATCTTACTCCAAGTAACGATGTGTTTCTCTGAAAACTTTCTGCACAGCTTGCATCGTTGGTTAACTCTAATGTGGTAGAGCTCTAATTCTGTCTGTGTTGTATGTGAGCACATACTTTTTTAACCATTGGTAATATTTCCCAGTACTAGTTCTCCTTTGATGGTACATCTCATGCAGGGCTTTGTTTTGCCATGACACTTCTGCTTGGCTATTCTTCCTTATCAGCTGCTCTCAAGTATTCTCTTAGCAGCAAATCTTTGGGTGGGTTTTACACATATACTCCTGGATGCTCCGGGTTTCATCCAGGACAGTGGCTTTGGAAATGATTCCAAAACTTATATCATCATTTTCTCTCCTTACTTATTTTTTTACATTATTCATAAAATCATGTTTAGCACATTCTGAGCAAACAAAATCACTCAAAAAAGTTATTCTTGATTAGATTAACTTTCATGTTACTTTTCTGGCCTGAACCTTGCTGGCGGTAAGGGGTAAGCCGCGCAGGAGGATTTCTCAGGCCCTGCTGGGCCGATTTGCATAATTTTTTTTTTTGCAACACGCAGCTAGCACTTTGCTAGCTGCGTGTGCACTCCGATCGCCACCGCTCCGCGCCGATTAGCCGCCGCTCACCCCCCAGACCCCGTGCGCTGCCTGGCCAATCAGTGCCAGGCGGCGCTGAGGGGTGGATCGGGACTCCCAATGACGTCATCCTGCCCGTCACCATGGCGTCGGGGAAGCCCTCCAGGAAATCCCGGAGGCGATCTAAGCGGGTGGGGTGATGCCCTGGGCTCGCTACATGATTTTTAAAAAAAATGCTGCGCTGCCCCCTGGCGGTTTTTAATAGACCGCCAGGAGGGTTAATGTTAATAATTTTGCTTGTTAGGCACTTTAAAAGGTTTAAAAAGATTAGGTGAAAAACAATTGAGAGATAACTCATGAGAAAAGTTATCTCCATAGACACTTACCTACCCTCTTTATGGTTGGTGTACAGTCACTAGTTGTTAGAATTAGGGAAGAAACTACTATACATTTTGGGGAGCTTCTGGGTCTTTGCATCAGCTGTCTCCATGTCCTCCTTTGGCCAGCTATTCACGCTGACAGGGTCAACATAGACCTTTTTCTCTCATAAGCTGGCTCTTCAGTACCTGCCTAGCCTTTTGGAGGTTCTTGGATGTTGCGGTCTTTCTTGCCTCCTCTTTGTAGGTCCCATGCAGCTGTGGTTTGCCAAGGTGCTTGTAGAAGGTCTGTATGTCTGTTGTGTGCCCAACTGCAGCTTCCTCACATCATTCTTGCAAAACACACAAATTTGTGTGTTTTGCAGTTAGCATTCAGTTTAGAGGCAGTGTGGGTGAATTCCCTGGGAGTGAGAGGTCTGGGGCCCGCCTGCACTTCCCTCTAGGTATCGCATTGTGGTTTGGGGGCCCCAGCCAGTGAGAGAGACTGGGGCCCCCCGGCTGTCATGCGAACCAATGTGTGTGATTTTAAATTTCTTTTTAGCAGCTTCCAGGATGCGGTTGATAGGTGAGTGGTTAGGGAGGGGACCGTGTGGGAGATGTGCCTACAAACGTCCCTGTAAAACGATGCAATCCACGATTGCGTCCAACAGAAGCCTTCCCACCTCCCACCTGAATGCTAATTTATGCAATTCCTGCTAGATTTGGTATGGCAGGCAAAGGGTGTATGACAGTACACCTGATTGGCTGACAGCCTGCTGACCAGATAAAGGCAGGAAATTGCTTTAGCTGGAAGTGAGCAAATTTGTGTTTTGCAGTTAGCATTCAGTTTAGAGGCAGTGTGGGTGAATTCCCTGGGAGTGAGAGGTCTGGGGCCCACCTGCACTTCCCTCTAGGTATCGCATGGTGGTTTGGGGCCCCTAGCCAGTGAGAGAGACTGGGGCCCCTGGCTGTCATGCGAGCCAATGTGTGTGATTTCACATCATACTTACCTGTTTTTTTTACTACCATCCAGCCACAATTCTTTAGTAAAAAAAAAGAAAGCACACCATTAATCTAAACCCATCCCATGTGAACTAGGAAGTTTATTTCTTGTCAGCATATAACTTGATGCCATCCATATATAGGCGGTAACTCATAGTTCCAATCCTGAATTTGTATCCACATCCAATCCTTGTTATAATCTGGGTAAAGAAATTCAGGTCTGTGCAGAACAGAGTAAAGGCATTGTATCAATTTGGTATATTTTGCAGGTACATAGTTACAAAATAATCACGGCTGTAAAAAGACATCCATGACGGTCTACCTCTTGGGCATCACTGTGTCTTAGTGCAGAAGAAAGAAAAAGCAACAAGGGTAGTTTGACTCAAAGCGTCACCATTACATATCTAGTAATTATACCTGTGGAGGGCCTTCGCTGTAAGAAAAGACAATCAGATTGAAAATTTGGAATAAGTACTTCCTGCAATAAGATTTTGCACATATTATCCACTCTTACTGTAAATAACCTTTAACATCTCCTTTCTTTCACAATGCATTCATAATGTAATGCTGGGGGGGCATACTTTCTGACCACCCAGCGCAACTAGGCTAAGAGCAGGATAATGGAAGAGGCCACACAGGCTGCCCAGAGCAACTGCAGCTCTGGGCTTCTGATAATACGCAATAGGAGTGCAGTGCGATGTTGCGCTACTTTTGCGATAGCAAACATTCAGACAGATATAAGACAGACTGGAGTGAGGTAGCCAATAACAGCTGCAGCAATGGCTACCTCACAAGGACAGGACTGGAAAGGTTCGCTACTCCTTCGCAGGAGATTGCGCAACCCACAAGACTAGACAGAATGAATGCTTGCTAAACTAGTCACTGCCACAGTGACAGCAAGCATCCACAGACAGGACAGACTAGAATAAAGCAGCCAATCGCGACCGCAGCGATAGCTTACTTCGCAAGAATAGGACTGGAAGGATTCGCCGCTCCTTCGCAGGAGATTGGCGCAACCCACAAAGCAGAGTACAAGAGCACAGATAATTCACACAATAATATCACAAAAAATTTACAATTACAGCTATCAATGTGATACAATATTCCGCGAACGCAATATGGAAAATAACAAACGCGCTAGTATGCGTATATATTGGCAATGAACCAATATATGACGCAGGCCTAGCAAAATAACAAACGCTGACTAAAATATGTATATATTGGTGATAAACCAATATATAACATAAATCAGGAAGACTAGCTAGATCTGAAGCAATACAGCAACTAAGCTAGGCAATACAATACTACAACTCTATACTAGAAGGAGTACGTATATATGTCCCCGTGGGAAATATATAACGTAACTCCACAAGAAACTGAACTAGAAAGTAACAATACAAGGAACTAAATTTCACAGTGTTCAGAGACCCAGTAACAGCCTAGACTGACTGAAACTATGATGGGCGGAGCACACTTGCAGGAAGCAAACCTTTATACTGAAGTCATCCAATGAGAACAGAGATGCAAATCTCCACACAGGTGAATGGTAATCAGTCACAAGCAGGATGGCTTGATTACCATTCCCTAGCTGACAGACTATCACAAGCAATGCATGCAGAACTATGCTAGCAACTGCATGTAAAGGAATCAGAACTGCTTGGCTGCAGTACCTCTGCAGCCAGCAGTACATGCTGCAGAAGCGATCATGACACATATCATCTTATCCTCTGCAGAGACCTAGGAATACAAATCTAATTTGCTTATGTTTCAAATTGACCTTGGATGCATATATACATGCTAAATAGATGATCTTAAAGTTGACTCTTTTCCAAATTAAATAAGCCAAGTTTGTCTGGCCTTTCTTTGTAAGGAAGACTGCTATGCCCTTGATCAATGATGATCACCAGATGAAATCTGAAGAGGTTTTATTCGGATTTCATCCAGGTAATTAAAGCACCTGTGCAAGTGGGCGAGGGGAGGTTAATCTTACTCGTCAGATGTTTTCTTTGATCTGGCGCGTCATGTGACTACAAACACTTCCTCCTTCAACACGGAAGGAGGAAGTGTTTGTAATCATGTGACCGTGGCTTAGAAAGCATTGTGGGAAGCGCCGAGGGTCAATCAAAAAAGACGTCTGATGGGTAAGATTAACCCCCTCGCCCACCTGCACAGGTGATTTCATTAGTAGGATGAAATCCCAATAAAACTTTTCGGATTTCATCCGAATACTTTTTTTGAGCATCCCTGCCCTTGATGAATCTAGCAATATATTTTTGTACCCATTATAAAATGTTAATGTTCTACCTTGCATGTGGTATTTAAAACTACAGTACATTTTTTCAGGGCCAGCCCACTAGCATCACATGTTATTTCACATTTTTTGCATTCTAAAATGATTTTTCCATAAGCTGCTGCTGCTGCTGCTTGGCATTGAATACAGTAGATTGATTTATTATCACCAATTCTGATGTTCCCAATACTTTCCCATTTTATATGGGGCTACATCATTGACAAGGGCAAGATGCATAACCTTACATTTATCAACATTACATTTTATCTGCCTATACAGTCCTCATATCCAGATCTATCTGTAGCATATCAATATCCTGCTGAATATTAATAAGTATATTTCATTTTGTATCATATTTACATTGTTTCCAATTTCATCTGCTAGGTCATTAAAAAATATTTAAAGAGAACTGGACCCAATGTTGCCCTTTGTAAAACACCACTGCAAGCAGTTGTCCATTTTGAACAGTTAGCCATTAGCAGTTGCTTCTTTTTCCATGTACACTAAATTTAAATTCCCCTAGTCCCTGTAGGTGGTTCAGGGAGGCCAAGACCGTTGAGCTGATTGTGGATTTCAGGAAAACGCTCCCCTACCAGTTTTCATTGGTGAGATTGAAGTCTCCACAGTACCATGTGTCCGGTTCCTAGGAGCAACCATAACCAGCAACCTAAGATGGGGGTAGAACACCACAAAACCTTCTGAAGAATACACAGCTGAGGCTATTTTTCCCACGCCAACTGAAGAAGTTTGGAATCCCAGTTAGAATCATCAGTTTTTACACCACTACTATCGATTCTCTGCTCATCCGTCATTGCCTGGTGTCAGGGGCAAGTATAAACTACAGAGAGTAATTAACACGGTGTAAAAGAACATAGGGTTGCCCCTGCCACCACTAGACCTTCTCCACACTGCCAAAATGAAGACGAGGGCCACTAGGAATTCACATGACCCCTCCCATCCAGACAGCGGCTTCTTTGAGCTCCTCCCATCAGGCTGCTGCCACAGATCTATCAACTCCAGAACAATCAGCGATAAGAGTACCTTCTTCCCCCACGCAATCCTCCTACTGAACTCCAGTGCCCTCACCCCATCCCTCCCCAACAGACATGCCCATCTAGGGCTGTCCAGTCCCTAGACAGCATAAGTCCCACTGCAAACTTTTAAGTCCCACTGTGAGCTTCTAAGTACTCCTGGGCAGGACTCGCTTCTCTGTTCTGAATTCTTGTTTGTGTACAATACATTTCTCTATGCTATGTAAATATGTCTCATGTACTACTTTATGTCTCATATACTACTTCCATTGCCATGTGTAGCGCAACCAATTCCAGGTATGTCAATCGACGTACTTGGCGAATAAAGACAATTCTGATTCTCAGTTTCTGGAACAGGCTTGATAAGGAAATGTGTCAAAAGCTTTTACAAAGTCCAAGTGCTTGTATACTGCATCTATTGATTTACCATTATTTAAAGGATAACTGTATAACAACAGATCAGGTGTTTCTGACATTATTGTCAGATCTTACAAGATTAGATGCATGCTTGACTCTGGTTATTCAAACACTACTGCAACCAAATAGACAAACGGACTGACTGCCAGGCAACTGGGATTGTTTAAAAGGAAATAAATATGACAGCCTCCTTATCGCTCTCACTTCAGTTGTCCTTTAAATTTGCATTACTACTTTATAAAAGCTGAATATGTCTTACTTCACACTCTTCCTTGTTTATATGCATATTTTTATATATTTGTTAATCTATTTTGGATTTGAGTTAATATAATTCACAACCTGTTTTTCAGCTTCTAGTTTTGACAGCCTTATTTCCTTTTCACAGTTTTTATTGCATTCCTTATAATTCTTGAATGCAGATTTAGACCTCTCTTGCTTGAGGGCATTAAGGCTGCTTACACACTAAGACGTTACAGGCGCACGTTACTGCATTTCTACACAGCTGGGAGAGCGGCCACTCTACTCTGAAAGAAGCAATCGTCAGGCCTCTACTCAAGAAACCATCCTTAGACCCAGATGCTCTAAACAGCTACAGACCTGTCTCAAACCTCCCCTTTCTGGGAAAAGTTATTGAAAAGGCTGTCTACCTCCAACTTGAAGCCAGGCTCTCCAGAAACAACATCCTTGACCCTCTTCAATCTGGTTTCAGGAAATATCACAGCTGTGAAACAGCCCTCACCCAGATTTGCAATGATCTGCTCATTGCAAGAGACAAGGGTCAATGTTCCATCCTGATTTTGCTCGACCTCTCAGCGGCTTTTGACACAGTCGATCATGAAATCTTACTCAACAGGCTACAAGAGTACTGTGGCATAGATGGCATTGTTCTCCGGTGGTTCAACTCCTTCCTGGCTGGCAGAACACAAAGGGTAGCCTTAGGGCCCTTCCTCTCCAACCCTGTACCACTAAAATACGGTGTACCTCAGGGCGCAATATTATCCCCTTTACTGTTCACCATATACATGCTGCCACTTGGAGAAATCATACAACAACATGGCCTGACATATCATTGCTATGCTGATGACACCCAGCTATATTTGTCATTCAAACCTGATGTCACAGACCCTACTCCACAAATAAACGCTTGCTTAGCTGAGCTTCAGGAGTGGATGAATAATAATTGGCTAAAACTTAATGCTGACAAAACTGAGGTTCTTGTTATCGAGGGCCAGGGCTCAACAGCAAAGCAGCTCCAGTCTCAACCAACACCGCTAAGGATAGGGAGCTCAGACCTGAACAACTCAGACTGTGTGCGCAGCCTGGGAGTACTGATTGATGGGAAATTAAGCTTCAGGAATCAAATCTCAGCTGTTGTGAAACATTCCTTCTTTCACCTAAGGAATATTACAAAGATTAAACACCTAATTCCTTCAGAGGATCTTCCAACCCTAGTTCATGCCTTCGTCACATCAAGGTTAGACCACTGCAACGTCCTCTACACAGGCCTGCATAAGAAAGACTTACGCCGCCTGCAATTAGTACAGAATGCCGCCGCAAGGCTGTTAACGAGCCAACCCCGCCATTGCCACATAACACCAACCCTGAGCTCACTCCACTGGCTACCGATAAAATGGAGAATTCTGTTTAAGATTGGCTTACTGACATTCAAATCCTTGCACAATCTGGGCCCTGGATACCTGAAGGACTTGTTGCAACTACATCACACCCCCCACAATCTTAGATCAAAAGGACGTAACACCTTGGTCACCCCCAGAGTCCACCTCAAAACCTTTGGAGACAGAGCCTTTTGTCATGCTGCCCCTACACTTTGGAACTCCCTGCCACACCCAATCAGGACAGCCCCATCCCTGGAAGCATTTAAGTCTAAACTGAAAACCTACCTTTTCAGTCTGGCATTCATGAACATCTGACTATCTCCTCTGTAACACAACCCAGCCTGAAACCCTGTATTAATCTGAGACACAGCTATGCGCTTTGAGTCCTATGGGAGAAAAGCGCTTTACAAATGTTATTGTATTGTATTGTATATCATATCCCATATGCTCTTCTTCCTGTATCAGTCAACCAATGTTGAATATGGAGCCTGTTTTATAGATTCCAGTTTTGAAAGACTGGTTTTACCTCTACTTTTATATGTAGAGGGAAAATATCAGCTGTATGCCAGTTATATGTGACTGACCCAATTCCAAATCCAAAAATCTTTATTGGCAGGACCTAATACATTTAGCATTGCCAAAGCTTAACATTAGTGTTAGCATGGAAGGGTGTGGTTGTGGGATTATAGGCTTGGGGAGGGTATAGGTGACAGTATATGGGGTATAAAGTCCGTAGGGGTGGGGAATGGTATAAGGGGTATACAATCTATGGGTATCATGTTCCTCTCAGTTGGTGACAAGCAGCGACATATCGGGCTGCTATTTGCATGGTTGTTTCCTCTTCCCCCAGTAGGATGTAGAGTTTCTTCTCCTCGTCTGTGGAGGTGAAATCCAGGATGTGGGCAGAGAGTCTCTGGAAGTGGGCAGTCCTCACAGGTGCGTATTTGCTGCAGTGTAGACACTGCAGAGTACAGAGAGTCCTTTTGCTAAGGGCTCATTCACACTATGGGCTCGATTCTCAAAAGCGTGATAACTGCTATCACAGCAGTAATCACACGAGCTTTTCACGTGAACAGCGTTAGTTCACGTGATAAGCGAATGTTTCCGCGAGTTCACGTGCGCGTTTCATGCTTTTGAGAATCGAGCCCTGTGTGGTACTGTGCTGTCAGTCATGTCGCACTGCACATAGTGTGCAATCCACAAGTTAACATGAAAGTCCATTTTCATGTTACTGTTTACAGTACAACTGTGTATTCCCACAAGTAGCAATGTAACGAGTCTGGGAACCAGAGGTGATTTGCCCATGATACCAGGTGAATGGCATGAATCAGGCGGCAGAGACAGGACGGCAACATCCCGCCCATCCCTCGCCCCCTCCCCTACTCCCTCTCTACGTCCGCCACTTGTTACCTTGAGACTGAGTTTGCGGCCGCCTCTACGAGAGTCTCCGGTCTTCCCCTCGCTAATAGACCTCAGCGTGACCCGCAGTGCTGCTGTAATGAGGAAAATGACTTACTTTATGTATATATGCCATTACCAGGGGAACTGCTCTCTCATTTCCTCATTACAGCAGTGCTGTGGGTCACGCTGATCTGAGGTCTATTATCGAGGGGAGCACCGGGGACACTTATAGAGGAGGTGGCCGCCAACTCAGTCACAAGGTAACAAGTGGAGGACAAGGGGAGGGAGGGGGGAGTAGGCTGGCTACCTACTGGGGGCACTTCCCTGGCTAACATATACTAGGGCAACTATACTTGCTGCCTATACTGGGGGCACTTCCCTGGCTAACATATACTGGGGCAACTATACTTGCTGCCTATACTGGGGGCATCTATACTGACTGCCTATAACCGGGGCAACTATACTGGCTGCCTATATTGGGGGCAGCTATACTGACTGTTTATACTGAGGGCAACTATACTGGCTGCCTATACTGGGGCAACTATACTGACTGCCTATACTGGGGGCATCTATACTGGCTACCTACTGGGGGCACCTACCTGTCTAACCTATACTTAGGGCAACTATACCTGTCTGACCTATACTGGGGGCAACTATGCCTGGCTAACCAATACTGGGGGTAATTATACCTGGCTAATCTATACTGGGACAAAAAAAGAGAGAGAAGGAGGAGCGCTCCTAGTGTGACATCGCTTTATTAAGACAATTGCGCAAATAAAAATTCACTTACTGGATGTAAGTTGAATGCAAACATGTAAAATCCTTAAAATCCTTCCTTGCTGCGTTATTACGCGTTTCGGCGTTCCACGCCTTCTCTTTTTTTGTTCCTTTGACCAAGCCTCCTTGACAGCCGGGCTCTAAGAGAAGCAGCTAAAGTGTGACTCCACTCGACCACCCCTGATCACCGCCTAGCAGCGCAAGATTGCACATCTTTCTCCGTAATCTATACTGGGGGCAACTATACCTGGCTAACCTATACTCGAGGCACCTATATCCTCAAAATTTTGCCTCAGGCAGCCAAAAACTGAACCAGCCCTGCTGGGAACATCTTATTGCACAAAGCATGCAATTTTCCAAGGGGATCTATTTTGTTGCGGCTGCTGACATCCACGCAGGATGCGTCGGGAGCGCATGCATAAAATCACATTAGTGCATGCATTGAATAATGTGAAAAAGCCAGGAAGTTACAGGGCTCGTTTCCACTGTAGCAGTGCGGAATCGCCTGGATTCCACCGCTGAAGAAATCGCATGCGGCTGCGTTTCCGCATGCAGATTTACCCGCGATTTCGCATGGCAAGGAGCCATGCGAATTTAACCATGTCACTGCCTGTGTTAAATTCCATTGGCTTTCATGCGAAATCGCATGCGAAATCGTGGGGAAATCCGCATGACAAAGCCGCATGCGATTTCCCTATGGAATACATTAGCGGCGATTCGCCCGCATTCCTTCCGCACGCGAATCTGCACGACCCTGTCGTGCAGATTTTCCCCGCAACGAAAAACGCCGCCGCCGCCGCACACATGAAAACAGCCCCATCCACTAACATTAAGTATGCGAATCCGCATGCAGTGCCCGCATGCGGATTCGCTATAGTGGAAACGAGCCCACAAGGAGCAGTTTGAGCTACTGCCAGTTTGGAAAACCTTAGTTGACTGCAGATTTAAGAGATGAATGGATGAAGATAATTTTGAATAACATGAAATCACTAGCACCCATCTATATTTATGTCTGTGTTTTTTTTTCCAATGGAAATTTAATTTTAAAAGTGTCATTCCCAGGGTAAGGGCTGCCAACAACTTCTAGCTGTGTTGGCTAATCTAGGGGATAAATTGGCTTTTTACATTCACTTATCTTTACTTCAGTTTATCACAAAGAATGTCTAGCACAATAAATAAAACGTCAGAGGCAGTCATGCTAGCTTGTCTGTTCCCATGGTAACTTTCTACTGTAAGGATTTGTAATGCCTACATGTCAGAACCTTCTGTTAAATTTACCTAACAGGCGAAAAGTTTGTTGTGGTGACATACCTGTCCGTGACCAGGATTACGGTGAATTAAACAGCACTTTCTGCATGCCTGCAACTGGCTCTACTCTATTCAAACCCGGAGCCCCCTCTGACTATCGTGCTCTCAAATTTCAGCTCCATCCCCCCTCGCAGCGCTAGTGGAGACTCGGCTCCCAGAGCACAAGCAGAGCAGTATGCTCATCAGCAGCAGGCTCAGTGTAACATGGCTCCGGTCACTGCAGCCTATACCTTTCTGCTTCTGCTTCCTTTCTACCTTTCCCTTTTATGTGTGTCAGGCGAGGAGCTGACTATTGAAGAGACAATCCTTCCTGAATCCTCCGTGCGGAAGCCAAGTGTCCTGATTGCAATCATAGCACGGAACTCAGCTCACACACTGCCCTATTTCCTGGACTGTATTGATAAACTGGATTATCCCAAGAACAGAATAGCTATCTGGTAAGTTGCCATCATTACTAAACACTGTAGACATGGGTAATGACTTCATCACTTGGCATCCAAGTACTCCTCAATCGTTGTGTTTTTCTGTGATTTTTTTTTTTTCAGAGTTGGAATGCCATTCGTACCATGAGTCATTATGCCTCATCAGACAATGACTACTTTAACATATAATATACTTTTGTATTGATCTGCTGTTTGCTTGATTGTATAGGGTTCTATCATACAGCATTGGGACTTGAGACCAGGCGCCCAGATTGCCTACTCCGCTTGAGACATCTTCCTGACATCAGTTTGCTGTAATCCTGCAGTGAGTTGAGCATTCAGTGATGCACTGAGGATGTCAGGATGATGTCAGATGCACATAGAGATTAGTTCATGTAATGGAAACCATACTGATGTCAGTAAAAGTTATGCATGTTTACATTTAAGAATTACTTTGTTCCCGCAACTTTCTGTTTATTTGAATAACTTATTTTTTGTGTAATGACCTACAAATAGCTATTGTGTTGCCTTTATTTATCTACAGAAAATGTGGCCATGTGTTACTAGAATGCTTTAATGTTCAGTCTCCATACATTTTGCACTCATATTAATAAGAAACCTATTTACATAGTAAATTAAAAAAATGTGTAGATGATGTGAACTGCCAGTAGTTAGTCAAACTTCAGACTCCTGCAGCGTGCTTTATCTATAGCATTAATTAGTGATCTTTATAGTATTAGTGTTATTATTGTTAATATTATTATTATTATTATTGATTTATTATTATTATTACTATACGCCTATACAGTGCAGACCAGAGCTGGACAAAGCATGTGAGCCTGGTAGACAGTGAAGATAGTAAGGGGGGGGGGAGCATACACTAATAGATCTAGGGATCTATTAGCTGCTCACACACTGTACACAGATTTTCAATACACTAATAGATCTAGGGATCTATTAGCTGCTCACACACTGTACACAGATTTTCAACAGATTTCAGCATGAAGTGTATTGGAAATCTGTGGAGCCACCTGCCGCCTCCCAGCCAGGTTTCCCCATCTAATGTGGTCCCTCTGGATGCTGTGAGCAGAGCTAACACTTACTTACCTATCTGCCGGTGCTCCTCCCCGTGTCTTCTCTCTATACCGAGTTCCTCCTCTCTGCCTCTGCTCTCCTTGGGTGCCTGTGTCATGTGACAAATGCTTGAGGGCAAACCCTAGGGGTCCAACGAGTATGCCGCCAGGCCTCTAGTGTTTGGCTTCTAGCGCTTGTCACAGGGCACAGGCGACCTGGGAGAGAAGACACAGGAAGGAGCACTGCGGCATCGAGAGAAGACACAGGAAATGGGAAAAGGCAGAGGCAAAGGTGAGAGTTAGCGCTGCTGCTACCGATTAAAGAGACACTGACGCGAAAAAAAAATTATGATATTATGATTTGTATGTGTAGTACAGCTAAGAAATAAAACATTAAGATCAGATACATCAGTCTAATTGTTTCCAGTACAGGAAGGGTACGTTTCCACTGTAGCGTTACGTTTTCGCCTGCAAAAAATCGTATAAGATTTTTCTGATTGGTGAAAATTCGCATGTAAATTTGTACGCGTTTTTATGCGAATTTTCGTACGCGAAAATTCGCATTAGTTACATATGCATCATCTGCCTAGTAACAGCTTAATCATGACTGCTGACAACTTCCTGTAATCATGGATCTAATGCGAATTTTCGGGCAAGTAACGCGCATTGCCTATACAAAGCATTGTACGCGAATCGTACGCGATGTCCGAAAAAATGATACAGGACCTCAGATTTTTTCACGCGTACGAACGCTAACGAAAATTCGCATAGAGTGGAAACAGCTGCATTGACTAACATTAGTTTTAAAATCTATGCAAATGTTCTGAGCAGAAAAACTGACACAAACCGCACAAGTGGAAACCTAGCCGAAGAGTTGAGAAACTCCAGTTGTTATCTCTATGCAAACAAGCCATTAAGCTCTCCGACTAAGTTAGTCGTGGAGAGGGCTGTTATCTGACTTTTATTATCTCAACTGTAAGTGAACTGTTTACTTTTTCTCTGCTAGAGGAGAGGTCATTACTTCACAGACTGCTCTTAAAGACTCATTTTGAATGCTGAGTGTAATCTGCACATATTATAGAAAGATGCAATGTTAGAAAAAACACTATATACCTGAAAATAAAAGTATGAGAATATTTTCATTGCTGCTAATCTTCTAGTAATTATTCATAGTACACAACCAATTCACTATATCATATTTTTTTTTCGCTTCAGTGTCTCTTTAAGCGATATCTTCTGTCTGGGCCAATTTGATCGAGTTCAGTCGAAAATCAAGTGGGCATCATTTTGATCACAGTGATCTAATAATTTACTGTGATGCTAATAATTCAGCTTGCATGCAAATTTAATGCAAATTGTATGCAGCTTATAATTTGACCAGTCAAATGTATTTCCAGCTTCAAAATGTATATAATTTGCACTACATTTGCATGCAATGCAAATTATTACCATTTCTTGACCATCTCTAATATCTAGGTGGGTCGCTCCTAAACATTTCCTTCTGGCTCCTGACTTGAACAGACTGGCCTATGAATTCCACATCTATTTATCCACCCCTGGAGCAAACACGGTTACCGTAGCGCTATACAGAGAACATTCATTTATTAACATTCCACACTGTATTGTAAATGTATAGAAAAAGTGCAGCAAAAATGTGTCTTTTAGCTCCAAGTTACAAATTTGTAGTGCAATTTTCCATGCCATATTGGAAACCAAAGCTTGCATTTGACAGCAAATATGTTTATTTTCAGCAGGTTTTTAAGCCATCCTCAGACAGACTATAAGGCCTGGTGCACACCAAAAACCGCTAGCAGATCCGCAAAATGCTAGCAGATTTTGAAACGCTTTTACTTCTTTTTCTGTAGCGTTTCATCTAGCATTTTGCGGTTTTTAGAAGCGTTTTTGGTGTAGTAGATTTCATGTATTGTTACAGTAAAGCTGTTACTGAACAGCTACTGTAACAAAAACCGCCTGGCAAACCGCTCTGAAGTGCCGTTTTTCAGAGCGGTTTGCGTTTTTCCTATACTTAACATTAAGGCAGACACGCCTCCGCAATCCAAAATCTGCAGCAGCCCGGGAGTATGCGTTTCTGCAAAACGCCTCCCGCTCTGGTGTGCACCAGCCCATTGAAATACATTACCCAAGCGTATCCGCAGCCACAAGCGGATCGCAAAACGCAGCCGAACCGCTCTGGTGTGCACTAGGCCTTTCTTCTTTTTCTGTAGCGTTTCAGCTAGCATTTTGCGGTTTTGTGAAGCGTTTTTGGTGTAGTAGATTTCATGTATTGTTACAGTAAAGCTGTTACTGAACAGCTACTGTAACAAAAACGCCTGGCAAACCGCTCTGAAGTGCCGTTTTTCAGAGCGGTTTGCGTTTTTCCTATACTTAACATTGAGGCAGAAACGCCTCCACAATCCAAAATCTGCATCAGACCGGGAGTATGCGTTTCTGCAAAACGCCTCCCGCTCTGGTGTGCACCAGCCCATTGAAATACATTACCCTAGCGGATCCGCACCCGCAAGTGGATCGCACACCGCAGCCGAACCGCTCTGGTGTGCACTAGGCCTAAGAAAGGATTCTACTTCTCTAGAAATCCACAAATTCTCCAAAGGGCAATTCCAGGTTAGATATAGCACCTGCCAGTCAACAGTTATGTTGATGTGGGAATCTGTGCCCCAGAAGTCTGTTTGCAGAACTTGGATGGAACCTGTGTGTAATACAATACCAGTGCTTCTGCTACTCAGGGCTGAGTTGAGATCTTGGTGGTCTGCACAAGTTCTGGTGCCCTAGACTCCGCCCTCTGCTGAACTTGCAAATTCGAAAGCAAACATAAGGGCTGGTTCACACGGACCGTGTCGTCCTATGACGTCTCGTTCAGGGGTGGCGGTACGGAGATCGCCGGCTTCCCATCGCAATCAGCGTTTCTTGTCCCCGCAAGTGGACATGAAGCCGCGGCGGCTAGGCGACCCTGGATGTCGCATGCGGCTTCTAGGGCCGGCAGAAACTACACGTTAAATCAGGATCGGAACGCTGTGTTTGCGCAATCGCCGGTAACCGCGCAATGCTAAATGCTCCCATTCACTTGAATGGGAGCATTTAGCCGATGAGTCCCGAACGCTTGGCGGTACACGCCGTCAAGTGTCGTGTAAACCAGCCCTTACCCTGCTCAGCAGGGACTGCCTATCCAGCTCTCTGTGCTCAGGGGCAGTGATGTTGTAGCAACTCCAGAATAGTGGGTTTGTGAACGTAGGACAGCCACCTCTGAGCACACTGTAGCCTCTAGTCTCATGCCTAGAGTGCCTAGTGCTAAATCCGGCACAAATGACACTGATAATTCTTGCTGCTTTGCACTACTTCATATTGGGTCAGATCTCAGCAGAGATCTAATACACTATCACTGCTGCTAGCTTATTTTCCCTGATGCAGCAAAAAGCTTATGCAGCGATGCTTGTGTACCTCTCCGCCTTTAACCCCCACCACACTCCATGTCAGCACGGTGGCATAGTGGTTAGTGCTCTTGCCTTGCAAGCGCTGGGCCCCCCGGTTCGAATCCCAGCCTGGTCAACATCTGCAAGGAGTTTGTATGTTCTCCCCGTGTCTGTGTGGGTTTCCTCTGGGTACTCCGGTTTCCTCGCACATCCCCAAAAACATACACATAGGTTAATTGACTTCCCCCAAAATTGGCCCTAGACTATGGTACATACACTACAAGATATAGACATATGACTATGGTAGGGATTAGATTGTGAGCTCCTCTGAGGGACAGTTAGTGACAAGACAATATACTCTGTACAGCGCTGCGGAAGATGTTGGCGCTATATAAATAATAATAATGATAATAATGTCAGTTTCTCAAAGAGCAGTCTCTCTCAATCAATGCTTTAAATGACAAAGTAATGGAGGGGGATGGTTTTCATTTTAGATTTTATTTTATCAAAATCTAATATTTAGTCTAGCAGATTAGACCAGCTATAGAGAGGATTTGTAGAGCTGCTGGAAACAAATGGAGGGAGCCAAGTGCCTGTGTTTTATGATATGAGATGTTAAGGTGAAGATTGAAGTCTATAATGGGAGCTGCAGATGTTCCCAGGTGAGGCACCCCGAGGAAATGCCACAGTGTGGGGGTGTAAGATTTTGTCTTTTGCCATGGGAGCTGGTTGGTGCCAGGCTGCCATTGGTTGCTAGTAGTTATCATTAACCTATGAAAGTCAGCACATAGGAAACCCCAATCAGCGGCGCTGCCAATATTTAAATGATTACATACCCAACACTAGGAAGTGTTGCAGATACCTTCTGCCAGCTTTTGTTTAAGTTCTGTTTCGTGTGGTTTGTAATGCCTTCAGTGATAACTTTCATTATATTGTTAAGTGCAGCTTTCTTGTACCGTGGTTGTCAATCAATTGCTTTATGCTAAAAAGTTGTAGTAAACGGGTTTAGTTTTAAGACTTAGAAAAAGTGCCACAGGTATTCATTTTATAGGGTGTTGTGGTTTTTTTTTTATTATTTAAAAAGTTTATGTTGATGTGTCCACATACACACAGCTGTCATCAATTCTTTGGCTACATTCAAGGTATAGTTTCCGGTGCTGATTAAAGAGTGTATTTAAAGTAAAGTGATTAAAGGCCTTCCTTTAGGCATATGTTTCCGTGTAGATCACAGATTGCCGAGCAAGCTCATGGTAAACCAGGACTCCTAGGAGGGATCAGTGTCACAGCTTGTGTTTTTCTGTGTAGAATGATCTCCTTCATTGGCTGATGTCACATTATTAGTTCTTAAAGGACTCCTAAGGTAAGCACAGAGGTATGTTTATGCTTGATGTAAGTACCTCTGTGCATTGTCCATTCATCTTCCTGTCCCTTCCACCCCACTCTCTATAGTCACTCCTTGAAAAATGTGACTTTTAGATAATGTCAAAGTTTCAGACAGAAAGAGGCAAGCTTGTTCCCTCCTACCTGCCCAATCCCTCCCCTTAAGGAGAGTTAATGAGGCGGGAAAGAGGAGGGAATGGGAGGGTGATAGGAGGAAACATTGCAGCAACCCTGTCTCTCCCTGTCTGAAAATGTCACTTTACCCAAAAGTCAAATTCTTCAAGAAGTTATTACAGGGGCCAGGGGAAACAAGTAGAGGGATGGACAACACAAAGATGTATGTGCTTAGCTTAGGTAGCTTTGCCATAGGTCAGGTGTCCTTTAAGGTCCCCATTAATGATACAATATTGATTGTGTAGTCTTACCACTTCTATGTAATATGAGGGACTACTAAAGCATCAATTCATAGTACACTCAGTGGAACCACTACAAATCGCAATCACTAGTGTTTTGTATGAGCATTTTTGGTAGTGATTTTAAAAAGTGTAAGGTTTTTGCGAGCGATTGTGTAGCGATTAATGTT
This sequence comes from Hyperolius riggenbachi, assembly GCF_040937935.1. NCBI lineage: Eukaryota > Metazoa > Chordata > Amphibia > Anura > Hyperoliidae > Hyperolius > Hyperolius riggenbachi. Next base: position 161,579,865 of record NC_090651.1, read on the forward strand.
TTTAATTCGGATTGGTCCTTTCAATTACTTTTAATTTTTTTATGAGAGATTACGCCAGGGTTTATATAATTTACACTGCAGAAATGCTAACCGCTAAAAATACTGCATTTCCTGTGTTCGCGATTTTGGTGATCTCAATTGCTCCAGTGGAATTTGGCCCATCCATTAACATTAGCTGAGCGTTAAAGAGGAACTCCAGTGAAAATAATGTAATAAAAAAAGTGCTTCATTTTTACAATAATTATATATAAATTATTTAGTCGCCGTTTGCCCATTGTAAAATCTTTTAAATCCCTGATTTACATTCTGACATTTATTACATGGTGACATTTTTACTGTGGGCAGGTGATGTAGCTGCTGCATGCTTTTTTGGCAGTTGGAAACCGCTGTAAACAGCTATTTCCCACAATGCAGCAAGGTTCACAGACAGGAAACTGCCAAGAGTACGTACTCAGAGTTTCTTGTGGGAGGGATTTCACCACAATATCAGCCATACAGCGCTCCCTGATGGTCTGTTTGTGAAAAGGAATAGATTTCTCATGTAAAAGGGAGTATCAGCTACTGATTGGGATAAAGTTCAATTCTTAGTCGGAGTTTCTCTTTAAGGGAAATCGTTAGTGTTTTGAATCGCTCCCTAAACGCTCACAAAATCGCTCTAGTGGGTTCCAGCCCTGATTCAGTTTAGACTTCTACTAAATAGATTTGGTTAGATTGTACAATCAAGATTGTGGCATTAATGGGTACTTTTAGGGTAAGTTGTACTTTAGGCCCTAGTACGGGGTGACAAGCACTAATCAAATGTCAGCAGCACATTCTCCCATTTGAATAAGTGTGAATATGCGAGGCAGGTGTGAAAGTGATTGTTAACAGCTGTGATGGACCCAGTGAGGTCATTTATCACTTCAAACCAAAATCCACAGTACACTACAGTATAATATAACCTCTTGTCAACCATTTCGTAAGGTGTTTACAGATTATATATTAGGAAGATGAGCCTTTGGTATTGTTATCCATATGTAAAAAAACAAACCAAAACAAATTTCACCTAAAAAAGGTAATATTTGGCAACTGCTAACTAAGCTACCACTAAGCTAACAGATGGTATATTTAGCTGTATGCCTTTAAGATATTTTTTTGAATAATTTAGCCTGAAAAATTCACGAGCATGAATTTCCTGCTTCTGTATCAAGCCTAGGGTGAAGAATAGGAAATGCTTTGCAGCTGCTTTCTGAGGAGGATTTTCAGGCACTATAAGAACTGTCACTTAGGGCCGGTTTCCACTATACCTAGGAGATTCTGCATAGAAAAAAAAACAATTGCGAATTCAGTGCGTTTGCGGACCCGCATGCATTTCCGTGCGTTTTTTTCCAAGTGAATTTGCATGCGTAAGCACATTTTTTTCTTCTATTTCCCTGTCGCCATTCATAAGTATAGACATTTGCAGGCCAAAGGTTTTCAGGAAAGTACGTAAAAGAACCCAGTGAAAAATGTTATAGAGGCGGCAGTTTTTTTTCTGCCTGCAGGGGGAAGTAAATTTAGCCTGTAATGGAAACATGCCCATTGAAATAAATTGCATATGCAAATTCGCTTGCAGCTAATGCGCACAAATTCTCCATAGTGGAAACAGGCCCTTATACACAAATTTTGTTCATATTTTTCCCATGTGATCTGTGGGTAAATTGCAGAAACTTTCATTGTAAGCATGGATCTCATTAGAATGAGGAGTGAGGCTTAGCAAGTAAGGGGGAGGGCATCAAAAGATAGCTCTGTTGAATCAATACACTGTCCTAAATATAATTACAGGCTTCAGGTAGAAGTGCTGCTTCTCTGATTTGGATGTTGGAATTTCATCTTTCCTCAGCCTAGTCTAGGGGCAGCAGATGCATTTTTTGTTTCTGATACTTTTTTAGCTAGGACTATGAAAAGGAAAACCATGTTTTTTACATTTTGCAAATTGACATAGCTAAACAGTTATCAGTTCTGACTTCAGGCCCACCTTACTGGCCTCCCACTAAACTGATGGTAATGAAGGCAAGTTCCAGTTGATACATATATTACATGTATATTGCATCGCTGTTGTGTAATGTGGACTACAGATCTGCATTAAGGCCAGGTGCATCTCTTGGCAGGACATCATCTTCTGGCTGTAGGTCTCATGCCTTCTGGGATGAATTTTGTGGAATGTGGTTATTCATCAGCTGTTGGATGCAATACAGCTTTTCCATGTGTTGAAGTCTGAGAAGTTTGATATACAGCAGGTGTAAGGATGTGGACAAACTTTCTGGTACCTTTACAGCTCATTTAAAAGTATTGCTTTATGTCTCCTAAAAGTGATTTAAAGAGACACCGAAGCGAAAAAAAAATTAGGAGCTGAGACATAGGTCTAATATTGTTTCCAGTACAGGAAGAGTTAATAAACTCCAGTTGTTATCTATACAAAAGAGCCACTGAGCTCCACGACTTTCAAAGTCACAGAGAGCTCTGTCTTCTGAAGCTTATTATCTCAATTGTCTGGCACTGTATTGCTATTTTATTCTGCAGAGGACAGTTCAAAAGTTCACTAGCCTGCTCTGTAAATTCACTTAGAATGCTGAGTAGTGTGTAAACGGCAAATATTAGAGAATGATGCAATGTTATAAAAAAACAAATATATAACTGAAAATAAAAATACGAGAATATTTTCTTTGCTACTAATGATCTAGTAATTATCTGTACTACACAACCAATTCATTATATCATTTTTTTGTCCCTGCTTCAGTGTCTCTAATGAAAAAGCAATTGTCATATTTATACCAATCAGCCATTGATAAGTACTTGATTAAAGCAAAGCAAGTGTGAAAAGAGGGTAAGTGTCTTATTCTACGGAGAAATTAAATATTCAGATTAGCTTTATTTTTTTATTTTTTTGCAACATGTATAATACATATTTATATGAAGTACATTTCTCTCAGAGTAAAAGTAAAATGCACCATAAATTACTTTTCTACTAAGTTGCTGTTGCCTACAGTAGGTAGTAAAAATCTGACAGGTTGTGGACTAGTCCATCTCCTCATGGGGGACAAAGAGATAGGAAATAAGTAAATTGTAGAGCATTTTACTATGGAACAAATGTACAATTTTACACTTTGCGATAGTGGTCCTTTATTGCATCTCCAATTATGTACTGTACTCAGTTGTTCAGCCTGTTCACATGGGGAAACTTAGTTAGACTGAAGAGCCTGTCGAATATTAAAAAAGAAAAGACAACGAAGACAACAACCATCATGAGGAATGTCAGCTGCAGGTAATCTAGGCCACCATGGGCTTAATTCACAATGCATTTTGGGACTGTAGCCAACTTCCTTGGATAAGACTGCAAGTGGAAAATCTACCCTAGAATGAGCAGAAGGATAGCGAGAATGATAGACAAAGGGATACAACCTGAACTGCAAGCTGAATGCTCATCAGTGTCTCACGGCACTACGCGTCACATTTTGAGTGACAAAAGACCCAGAAGGACTCCACTACTGAAAGAAAAAGAAAAACATAATGCCAGAGTGAAATTTCCAAAAATGTATGCTGGCAAGCCACTCTAGATCTTCAGAAACAAAACATGTGAAACATGGCAGGGAATGGGATTTGTCTATATATTGGTCCTGAGATGAGGCAAGATAGCCATTTTGGTGTTCCTGAACCTCTGCCACATTATTTTTGATATAGCAAGGCGCTTCTAGCAGTATTTAAAAGGGGCGCCCAGTGAAATGGGTGTGAGGAAATCCCAATAGTGGAATATTGGTAAAGAAGCAAACAAGCAGCAAACAAGCAGCTAAATCATTGACTTTGCTTTGTGCGAGGGAAGGAGCAGAGAGCTGCTGTGTGTCAAAGGAAGTAGCTAGGACCGTGGCAAAAGCATGTGTGACTGTAGCTGCTGAAAACAACTTCCCAGGTGCTCCAGCACAATATACCATGTCCGGGGCGCTCCCTCAGCTGCTCATAACAGGTAGCCGCTTCCATTATATCAATATATGGCACTCTCCGGCACGCAAAATACTCCCCTGGTGTTGCCATTGCCGCTAATAACATTGCAGCCAATAGCAGCACCCAAATTAACAGTTTCACCTCACACCCATTTTACCTGATCCAACTTCTAGTAGGTAGGAGCTTCATACCATTGGCCAGCACTAGGTTACAATACCTTGGCAGCAGTTATACTATCAGGACTTAGATGGGCTTTAAAGAGATCCAGAGACGAGATGATACTAAATTTATACATACCTGGGGTTTCCTCCAGCCCCATAAGCCTGGATCGCTCCCACGCTGCTGTCCTCCGCTGCCTCTGTCCGCCAGTAGCGGGTCCCGTAATTTCGGCCAGTCGACGCAAGCGCAGTGCGCTCCCTCCGTACTGCGCAGGTGCATGCGTACAAAGCCGGAGGGAGCCCCTGTGCATGCGTATAACTGGTCGCATCCGGCGGAAGTGACGGGACCCGGTACTGGCGATAGAGGCAGCGGAGGATGGCGGCGTAGGGGCGATGCAGGCTTATGGGGCTGGAGGAAGCCTCAGGTATGTATAACATCTTTTTCAATTTTGCAGATTGTCTTCGTTTCTGGTTCCCTTTAAAAGTGAACTAAGGAATATATATTTTTGCACAGAAGGAAGTGAAGGGACGCCTCCCCTTTGGAACATCGACAAAAGAAAAAAGATATTCTAACACCTGTTTTCATAACGAAAACAAAGTTCAATTTTATTATTACTATATTCACAATTAAATGACCTCATCCTAATGGATTGTATTATATCCTTTCATAACTAAAAGTGCATTTTGATTTAAAAAATGGAAAATCTGCTTAAAACCTGGACATATGAGATGGATCAGTTTCTGATTTTTTTAAATAGTCAAGTCACTGAAATTCAGCATCTAATTATCTTAACCATTGTAGGAATTTGAAAGAAATTGTATTGTACTTTTTAATAACTTTAATAACATATGTTCCATTCATGCTTATGGTGTCTGGAATGGAATAAATTAAAATTAAACTCCAGGATTGTAGTTTAAAGTATTATTCTCTGCACACATTTAACTACTTTGCATCCAGACCTTGTTTCCCCCTCATGGACTAGAGCAGTTTTGATGTTTTAGCTATGTCTCTCTTTAATCAGCAATAACTTTATCCCTACTCAAGATGCTTAAATGATCTGTATATTGTTTTTTTCAAGACAAACTAGGCTTTCATTGGGGGTATTTTGTCCCAAGAAAAATGTTGTTTTCTATGCATTTTAATGATAAAAAGAGGAAAAAAATGTAAAAAAAAATGCATATTTTCTCAGTTTTTACCAATTCCAGTTTAAAATCAAAAATTGCTATTGTGATAGAAACCATGCCATCAGCTTTATGTCCCTCCAGTATAGCCAGATGTGTCCCCAGTATCAGCTCCCCCACCCCCCGGTATAACCAGATGTGTCACCAATATCAGCCCCCCCCCCAGTATAGTCAGATGTGTCCCCTGTATTTGCCACCCCCCAGTATAGATAGACAGATGCGCCCCCAGGATTAGCACCCGCATTATAGCTTCAATTTCTGTCACTTTTGGGTTTTTTACAAGTGTTTTATTTTGGTACAAAGTATATGAAAATAACAGTTTTATTGCTTCTCATTCAGTTTGCTGCTAAAAAAATTCAAATGTCACAGACCTCAGATCTCAAACACCCCAAATTCTATTCTCTCGTTTGTCACGGTTAAAATGATACCCTATACACATAAACAGATATCTTTCTGGGCACACAGCAGACAATTAACCACAGGTAGCACCAACTGATTTTTCTAAGCCATTTTTTGCACCAAAAGTAATACGGTCATCTTTCTTAGCACAGGCCCTGGAGTCTCAGAACATTCGATACATGTCACAAATGTCACCATTCTGAAAACTAGAGATCCAGGGCTACTCAGATATACATATTTTGTAACATTTGGACAAATGTGGTTTTGCTGAAATTGCATGATAACTTTGAAAATAATTTTTTTTATAGTGTTTTTTCATTTTGGCCCCCCAAAAATTCACCTGATATAGGTCTCCATTCTCAAACAACCCAAATTCTATTCTCTCGCTTGTCACAGTTAAAATGATATCCTATACACATAAACAGATATCTTTCTGGGCACACAGCAGACAATTAACCACAGGTAGCACCAACTGATTTTTCAAGGCCATTTTTTTGCACCAAAAGTAATATGGTCATCATTCTTAGCAAAGGCCCTGGAGTCTCAGAACATTTTATACAGGTCACAAATGTCACCATTCTAAAAACTAGAGACCCAGCCCTACTCAGATATACATATTTTGTAATATTTGGACAAATGTGGTTTTGCTGAAATTACATGATAACTTTGAAAATGGTCTTTTTTTTACAGTTTTTTTCACTTTTCTCCCTCCAATAAATTCACCTGACATAGCCTTAAGCCCTCAAACAACCAAAATTCCATTCTCTTGCATCTCACGGTTAAAATGATACATCATATACATAATCAAATAGGTTTTTGAGCACACAGCATACTGTTAACTGCTAGTGGCACAAATTGCTTTTGCAAGGCCAGTTTTCTCACAAAAGTGTCATTCTTTTGTAAGCCTGGTACACACTTTCACTTATGATTGGCCAATCACTGACCAATTTTACCACCTCCATGTGATATGAGAGACAACAGATATTATGAATATATAATATTATGAACAATATGGAGAGGCAAAGACTGGCACTAGATGAAACAGAGGCAGTGGGTACACCGGATCCTGTACTGTATGCTAGGACGTGCTCTCAGAGGCATACATTGGCATGATGAGAAGGAGGAGAAAGAGGCACTGTAGTAGCAAAAATATATGGTACCTTTAATCCACGGTGTAATAGACAGCGGGGTACACAGTGGGGGTGAGGGGATGCCTGACAGCTGTTTCGCTAAGAAAGCTTCTTCAGAGGCAGAAAAAGCCTCTGAAGAAGCTTTCTTAGCGAAACAGCTGTCAGGCATCCCCTCACCCCCACTGTGTACCCCGCTGTCTGTTACACCGTGGATTAAAGGTACCATATATTTTTGCTACTACAGTGCCTCTTTCTCCTTCTTCTCATCATAATATTATGAACAGTTTGTGTAGGTAAACCCTCATACTTAAAGGCAGTGGTAACATCGGTCAGTGATTGGCCAATCATAATTGAAAGTGTGTACGTAAGGTTTTAGGAAAGCATACTAATGGCTTATACATTTTTTTAGGAGACAATTATTGGAATAAAACCTGGTACATACATTGAATTTTGACAGGCACATTTTACCACATCCATATAGTATGAGGGCTAACAGATTGTGAATACTATGAATAGATTGTGTAGGCAAGCTCTCATACTACATGGGAGTACAGCAAGGTCTCTAAACATAAACACAAACAGATTGGTACTCACCATTCTAGAAGCTGTAGACACATGGAATCCAAAAAGGGGTTGTAAGCCAGGCAAGAGGTCAGAGGGTGTTCGGCAGCCATGCCAGGGGTCAGATGGTGTTCAGCAACAGTGCCAGAGTTCAGAGGGTGTTCGGCAGCCATGCCAGGGGTCAGAGGGTGTTCAGCAGCAATGCCAGAGTTCAGAGGGTGTTCGACAGCCGTGTCAGGGGTCAGAGGGTGTTCAGCAGCAATGCCAGCGTTCAGAGGGTGTTCGGCATCCATGTCAAGGGTCAGATGGTGTTCAGAAGCAATGCCAGAGGTCAGAGGGTGGTCATTGGCCTTTCCAGAGGGCGGTTGTCAGACATACCAGGGTCCAGAAGCCAGAAGGTCATAAAAGTTCAAAGTGTAAAAAAACAACAACAACAAAAAAACATGTACAGTGGAAAAAAATAAAGGGAGTGGTAGTCTCTAATAATGAAGTTCTGAATGATATGCCTCAAAACAAGGTTTGAGGCAAAGTCCTGGTTTGGAGGGACACTTTGGGTAGTGGTACCGCGTGTCTCTCCGGATTCCGTGTTTTTGGCACACTTTGCATCGTTTTTGGAGGTATTTTTTGATGCTGTTTCGGGTAGTGGATCAATATAATGTTTATCACGGAGTCGGATGATGTCCCCAGAAGCAAGTGGGTCAATGTTTGCTGCAGGTTGGCCAGATTCATATATCAACGAAGTGATGATATCCTCCTGAAATAAAAGATGTGGTTTGCTGTTGACTGCCTTTTTATAGAGAACAAATGCATTGTGTATGGCCACCTTCATTAGGCTCACACCAACTTTTTTATACCAGGCCTTTCTCTTGCGGTCAATGCTGTAATGGGCAAGCATTTGGTCAGCCAGGTCAACTCCCCCCATGCCATTATTGTAGTCGGTGATGGCAATAGGTTTCACCATCACCTCTCTTGCCGACCTCACTGATGTTGTAGCCTCTGTATGGATCATAGACAAAATTAAGACATCTCTTGTCTTTGAATTTTAGGGCAAGGAGCTCATTGCTGCGCTGACTATAGGACTCCCGCTTTTGAAGTGGCTTGCGAACAACCTGTTGTGGCAGGCCTTTCCGATTTGCACACACCGTTCCACAGGCTGGAGTCTGAGCCGCAAATAAAAATTTAAAAAGGGGTATGCTGGTATAAAAATTGTCCACATATAAGTGGTACCCCTAGTGCAGCAACGGGTTAATCAAATCCATGACGATTCAATCGATATTACCCATGTAAGGTGGGCATCCGGCAGGCAGGCGGAGGCTGTCTTTCCCTCATAGACTCGAAATGAAAACGTGTACCCAGTCTTGCTCTCACATAATTTATATGCTTTAATTCCATATCTGGCTCTTTTGTTGGGTATATATTGTTTGATGGCTAGACTCCCATGGAAGGGGATTAGGGACTTGTCAACAGATGTTTCACGCTCTGGCATGTACATCTCTTGGAATTTTTCATCAAGGTGTTTTATCAGTGGCCTTAATTTGAACAAACGATCATGGGTTGGGTCCTCACGCGCCACATTTTCTTCATTGTTGACAAAATTCAGGCATGATATGGGCATTGCTGCGAAATATATAGGTGCATTACGGATGGGCTTGGTTGACCAATAATGGCGTAGCTGAGGTTTTTTAGTGATGCCCATATTAAAAGTGAGGCCCAAAAAACCTTTTAATTCTTAGGGATTTATGGGTCTCCATTTGGCAGCAAAAGGTGAAGTGGGCCTGGCTGCTCTGGCTTGTTGGCCGTCTAAATTGGTCTGCTCACAAATATATTCAATTAAGGATTCAGTTATAAACAGTTGAAAATAATCAATTGGCTTGAAACCCTCAACATTCACTAATATGCCACTTCTGGTTGTAAAAGCGGGGATGTTGGGGGCCTCCATATTTGAGGGTGACCACTGCGGGCTACAGATCTCTTGTGGCACCTCGTGTCTCTGTTGCACCATGCGCTGCCTTCGTCTGCCAACCCTCTGACCTCTCTGGCTGCTAGTACTGGCAGTAGCCTCGCCACCTGCTGTCCTCTCATATGGGTGAGGTGTTGGGCCTTCTGAATCACTGTCGCTGATTATGGCAGTGCCCCTAGCACTTGTCGGCTGAGCTGGTGGTGATTGACTGTTGAATTCAGAACTTGCGTCCCCATCGTTCCCATCGCTGTCAGTCAGGGTATCTGAACTGTCAGGTGGAAGCCATTCTGCATCTGAATCTTTCACATCCTCCTCCTCCTCACCACTGCTGTGCCTCAGAATGGCACATGCCTCCTCTGCACTGTAGAACCTTTTTGCCATCTTTGGTCAGGTATAATGTAAGCGGGTGGGTATTTTTTTTTTGGGTGGGGGGGGGAGGGAGGTTGTAAATAAAGCTTGGGGTTGAGGACGTATATGATTATATATGTAAAGTATATGCAAGTATTAGAGAGGGCAAAAAAAAAATAATGGCAAAAGCTGGAAGAGAGGGGCTTGGGGGGACGGTGGTTAATAAAAGGACAAAAGTGATCAAAAAAGAGATCATAGACTCCCAGTCCAAAGATCAATTGCTGCTGTCATCTCAGATGAGCAGAATCGCTGATCTGAGGTAAAGTAGCAATTGTAAAGATAGTATGTGTCCTTTATTTGCAAACATTTTATGAATGACAACTGCCATTGGCTTTGGCATGTGCCATTCAACAATCAGGCACTGCGATTGGTCTTGGGAAGTGTCCTACCCATATTCCCATCACTGGGCAGAGGGGTGCAAGTGCACCTGTGCGTGTGCTCCGCGATCGTGGGCGCGCACTTGTGCCGCGATCGATGCTTTATTTACATTATGCTGTGAATGGCACCTGCCATTGGTAGGTGTCATTCAGGCGATCAGCATTGCAATGGGGGTTGAGAACTTCAGTTCTCATTCCCCAATGAAGAGGGCAGTCAGGCCACTGTGTTTGCGTGCACGTGCACAGGCACGCGCAGCACGGCGATAAAAGAGGAGATGGGCACCTTCCTTTTGTTTATTACTTATGAATGACACCTCATTCAGGGGATTGGGCACTGAGATTGAGTTTGAGAATGTCCATTCCCAAACTTCAATCCCTGGGCAGATCGGCGGTAGTGTGCACACATCCATGCGCATGCATGCGCAGTAGCGGTTTTGTGAGAGATGCGTATATTTACGCCCCTAGTGCTAAAATGAAGTTTGCAGGGGCGTAGATATACTGCATCTTTTGCAACAAGTGGTTAATGTTTCCCCATTATAGCCAGATCTGCCCCCAGTATTAGATTATGACCCTTTCGGGATCACCAGATGTGCCCCATTATTAGATCCCCCCTCCCCCAGTTACTCAGATGTTCCTCAGTGATCTCAACACCCGCACCTTTAAATATCCTCCCCCCCCCCCCAAATCGGTGGCCAGATGTCTCCCCCCCCCCCTCCCCAATCAGGCAGCCCCCTCCATGCACAGAAAAAAAGCAGCAGCAAGCAGCCTGTCTTACCTCGCATGTTTCCTGCGACCATCCTGCAGCCTGAGCCTCTGTTCACCGCTCTGCAGTCAGCCCCTTCATACCTAATTCCCTTGTCCCGGCTTAATGACGTCATCAAGCCAGGACCCGGATATTCGGCAGCACAGAGCTGACTGCAGATTGGCGAACGGAAGCTCTGTCTGCATGATGGTCGCAGGAACCAAGCGAGATAAGACAGGCTGCTTGCTGCTGGATTTATTTAAGCCCTCTGCCCATGGAACGGAGAGATGAGGGATCACTGCAGTTGGATCATTCATCCATAGGGGGTGGACTAATTGGCTACAAGGGAACATGTTCCCTTTCACCAATTAGTATTGCAGCTGACAGTGCCAACTGGGCTGGAGAGGAAAATGGTATATTTTTGTCCTCATGGCTTTCGATGAAGTCACAGAGGACTTAGATATATTGTAGCAGTGGAAAAGTGGTTGAACAAAACAGGGAAGATTTACTCGCCTTCCTCTGGATCAACAGGGATATGTGAGGGAGCAGGCTGGTGTTGTACTTTGTTCTCTGGTTGAACTCGATGGACGTATGTCTTTTTTCAACCCAAATATCTATGTAACTATGTAAATTTACCAAATCTATGTAGTATAAGGGTAAATTGAGTGACTACATTGAATGGATAATTTAGGCAGTCTCTTATATTACATAGAAATGGTAAGATTGGATGAAAAAGATTGGATCATTAGTGTCCACCATCAAAAAGTGAAACCTCTGGATCCTCCAGCTTCCTACAATTCTTATGGAGACCTCCGGCGCTGCCCGGGACCCCTTTAAACACGCTGGCTGGACTGAGATACCCAACAACCCTGAAAAAGTATCTTGTCTGGCACAAGCATTTGTGACAAGTGGTTCCAGTACCAAATTATGTAAGTGGTATAAAAAATGTTTAAGAAATAGTGCTCTGAGTATGACATTAATTCTTTAACTGATGAACTTGCACACTAAAAGACATTACAAGATGTATGAAGAACTGTTAAGATGTATGAAGAACCAGAGATGTCTGCTTTTGTTTCTTTCTGAGATTAAGCAGTAGCACTGAGACAGGATGCAAGCAACATGCCAAGATGAAGATCGAAGATTACAGAAGGAATCACAAGATTTACAAGAAAGTACATAAAGCATATAAAATTAATCAACTGAAAATTTCTGGGCTTCCTCAACTGGATGAAGGATTACCAAAGATCCTGGTGACTTTCTGCAATGGGCACAGTTAAGTAGTAGAATAGGATTTGCAGTCCTCCTTCCTTTTCCAACAAAGCATCCCCAATGTGAACAGGCATACAGGCTGTTTAGCCAAAACCTCTTAGACTACAAACGACGTGGTAGAAAACCAAAGTGGATACAAAACCAACGAAGTGGTAAAAAAAAGCAAAGTCAATGTAAAAACACTAGGTTCACACATTGGAGAAAATGGCAAATAAAAGCCAAATGAGAAAACAGTGTGCGCAGTAAACTCATTATGAATACTGTATGTGCACAGAGAAAACATAACATTTATATTGCACTTTTCTCCTTGCGGACTCAAAGCACTTCATGGCTGCAGCCACTTAGTTCTTGCTCTACAGGTGCCCAAAGACTATTAACTGTTTTACTTACAGCTTGGGTTGGGATTTTAACTCTGGTCAAGGGCTCAAACCCTACATCAAAGGTAACAGCTGTAACCAGTACGCTATCAGCTTTAAAAATATACTTGTGTTAAGACTTCAGTTTTATTTTCTGATAGGCTCAATGACATGAAGCTGTCAACATGCATAATTTATTTAAAACACACTTAAAATATTTTGAAGCCTTTTGATTTGTCTGCTTAGTGTATTTTATCCTGTAGATGTCATCTTACTGCTGAAAGAGAGCGGGTTTGGTGATGTCACATGTCACAAAGGCTGTACATTTCCATGTGAAAAGAAAGCTCGCAATGAGTCACTGTTTTTAGGAGAAATGATCCATGCTGCATAAAACAAGAATGATTCAGGTCTTCAGACTGGCAGTTTCTGTTGTTTGTTCTTTTTAACTTTGGACTCAGGATTTAGTGGAACAAGCTACCAATTTTTTACAAATAGATAATTAGCTAGGAAGATACAGCTACTTTATTCCCCTGCTTGCAAGTCACAGGATTGACTGTTTCCTCTAAAAATGTGACCAGCTGAATACCTCTGATCGGCAGCCACAAACCAAAGTATTCGCTTGCAGCCAATCAGTGTGAGGTTATTTGAAATAAAGGCTGTCATTTGGCTATATGCAAGGGAGATGACTTAATGGAAAGCTCTTAACACAGTATACAACATTCTTCTTTTGAACGTCAGTTTCAGTTTGTACTTTAAAATGGCTCAAATCAAACAGAACACTAAGAGAGAATTATTAATATCCTCTCAGTATGTCACTTCACATATCATTTATACATAACAGCAATGCCTGATTTGTAAATCTCCCTCACTATTGCCTCTGTTGCCCATACAACATCCTGTACACACGGGCTACAACTGTCGCCGCAACCACGTGGCACGCGCGCGTTGCGGCGACAGGTCCCCCGTGTGTATAACGTGCACGCCATGAACCGTCGCTAGTAAGAGCTGTCGCCGCAACTTCACTGCAACTGTCGCTAGTCCGCCGTGTGTATGCGGACTTGCGACAGCAACCCACTTACCATGGACGGAGCTTCTGGCGGGGGGAGGAATCTTCAGCGACAGCTTCCGCCGCATCTCTGTCCCTCTGTGCGCCATGTGTACGGCTGCTGCACAGAGGAACCTGGCGACGAGCTGTCGCTGCTTTTTTTTTTCTCTCTTGCTACATCTGTGCCTCGTGTGTACGAGGATTTAGAGACTAAGAAGTCTCTGGTTTGTGGGGGTAAAAACAGTTACCAAGGGCCTTTGTGGTGGTATTTAGGGGTTGCAACATGCATTTAGGGCAAGTTCACTTTTTAAGTCCATTCATCCTTTAAACTGCCATACATCATTTTTCACAGTAACGCTTGAAGCTGAGGAGCACACAATATTGTATATTTCTTCCTAATGTGCAACTATTTAAGGTTTAGTTTACATTATTTGCTTTCAAATGCTTATTTATTGAGAATGAACATAAAGAAAAGGATTACACATATAATGAATCTTACATCAAACATACTATACATTAAATACGATAAAACAGACCTAATGACCTTTATTCCAATCACTTTTTTTCCTTGGTGGTATTTTCACACCTTATAAAAAATGCCTTTTAAGCCACTAGTAAGCAAGAAAATACTCAGGAAATTGTAGGTAGTACTCTGTCACATACTATTAAGGGATTTTTCAGTTGTAAAGTGCTGAAAAGTTATTATATTCAGAAAATTAAAAGGTTTCTTCTAGGCCAGGGATGTCCTACTAGGGCCGAGGTCCTCACACATTTTTGATACAGCTCAAATTAATTGATGGGTCTGAATAAGGAAAGGTGTTGTCCATCAGGTAGAACACATTCCTCTCTTTCTCAGTCCATCCTAAACACTGGCGTGGATCTGGCCCTCCAGGCATGGCGTTCGACCCCTGTGTTCTAGGAGAAAACTTAGAAGAAAAAGTGAAAGTGTCATAAAACAAGAATTTTCACACCTTATCAATAAAATGTCTTTTAATGGGCTTACGAGCCCAAAAACTTTAAAAAAGTGAAGTACCTTAATCACGTATAAATGCAGGGAGGACGCCATCCGGAGGGTGCGGATGGCGTCCTCCGTGCATTTAAACGTGATTAAGGTACTTCACTTTTTTTAAGTTTTTGGACTCGTACGTCCTTTAAACCACCAGCAAGCAAGAAAATGCTCAGAATAATTCAGAATAATTTAGATAGTACTTTGTGTAGTTTTTCAATTGCAAAGTGCTGAAAAGCGCTGAATAGTTGTTATGAGCAGAAAATAAAAAATTATCTTCTAGGAGAAAACTTAGAAGAAAAATATAATTGAATAAGGGCCTATATGTCTTATATTGTAGTAGGTTTGTCACAAATCACTGTTAACAGAAATTTCACATTGTGAAATGACTAAAACACAAAAAAAGGTGAACTATATTCTAGGTTATGTGAACATTCTGAAAAGTATACAAGATATAATTAACAATATATATCTTTCACCTCAAAGTTTTAGACTGAAATACCTGAAGTATGATATCCAATATTATTTGGCATGGATAAGATTGGAGAGGATAAATGCATTCCATAAGGAGAGTTCAGCCAAACATTCCATATGTTCAGAAAAGAGGGAACGTTGTCCTTTAGATAACCAAAGAGTTATTCATTGTTTAACAGATGTAGTTGATTTTATTGACTATCAGATTCCAGTCTTGAGTGAAGCAGTTACTTCTTATTAGCTACTCAGAGAACAGTTTAGCTCCTATAGAAGTTTTTACTGCTGAGTGCAATTTATTCTCCAATGGCGATAGCTAATCTATGTTTAAATTCAATAAGGCATTTTTAGGTTCAGGTAATGTAGAGGTATGAAATAAAATGTTTGCCACGCTGTAGATTTTTGACCATAACAATTAAACTTTAGGATATTCCCACCAGATTTTTCCAAATGTACTAAAAAAGTACAGTGTCCCTTTATATCCTCCTTCAAACCCCCCAAATCTATTTGTCCATAACCAAAATACATATCAAACAAATAAGTTAACCAGTGGGATGCACGCCACCTGCCCATGTTGTAGTATGCAAACAAGTAATGGCAAAAGCATGGGCTGTTGGGTGCGTTCCTCCCTATTGATACATCAACTTTATTGTAGTCATAGAAAAAGATCTGTGTAAGATGTCAGGCTGTAAGCAAATGACTGCATCTTACACTGATCTTCTTTTATGCTTAGACTAAGTGCATCTTGTTTCGTTATGCATATGACAGGTCGTTTTATGTTTATTAATAGGAAATCACGCACCCAATAGCCATTTCTTTTCCCTTACTTGTTTGTGTCCAAATGTACCTTTATCTTGGAAGCATCTGAAACACTTTGTTTTAACTGAGGGGAAGTATTTTACTATCTTATCAGGGGTGACTTAAGTTGTAAAACTTGAATTGAGATTTCAGTCCAAATAATGTTACTGGAGTATTAGTTGGTTTGGCCTAGATTATTCCTGTGAGTCTTGATTGCGTGATAATTCTCAGAGTAATTTGGGGATTTTGTGTTAGTCAATATTTCTGGCATGTTTAAGTTATTGCAGATTAAAGATATAGCTTTATTGAGAGGGCTTATAATACTCTTTGTGGCTATGCAACCCTTACACCTTGGCCTATGTAAAGCTCTAGCCTTCTTAAGAGGTTGGAGCCACTTAGGGTGTTCTCCACCAGCATTAGGGAGCCTTGCCCAAAAACTCCTTACTGCTGTATGCACTGGCTTAAACTTGGAATCAAACCCTGGTCAAAGCCTTGAACCCTCTATCAAAGGCAGCACCCTAAACCAGTAGGCTATCAACAAACACAAGGGAAGTGCAATAAATAACACAAGCATTTCCATAAAAAAACTAGGGTATTAGGGCCCTTTTACACTTAATGGGCCTGATTCACAAAGCGGTGCAAACCTTTGCGTGCGCAATTTGCCGCGATCGCGCAAATCGCGGCAAATTGCGCGCGCAAAAGTCCGCAAAAAAGTTTGCACCGCTTTGTGAATCAGGCCCAATGTGTTGATATGCGCTAGTGTGCGTTAGCATGCATTAGGAAATGTTGGTATGAGTTTTTTCCATAGCAGTGCATTGTGAAAAAGCTTTCACTTAAAATGCGTATAGTGAGAACTGTGCCATAGGAAAACATGGACATTACTTTTTCTTTCACTTATTGTCAGGAACCGGCCCGTGGCACACCTGCGTATACGGTTCCCGACTGCGGGTTTGACCAGATCAAGCGGGGAGCAGCCTTATTTAAGCTACAAACAAGGCTGTGACCCCCCAGAACACTTCTCACTGCCACCACTAGCGGTTCGCTAGACACGTCCCCTCAGCTGTCGAGGGCTAAACACGCAATCTGCGTTTTCGTATTTGGGTCAGCTTTGCGCTTAGGCCGAATACGAGAACGCCACGCACCCACACACAGTTGCAGTCTTACACTGTAATGAAGCAAAACCACTAACAGTCGTTCCGAACGACACTGTTAGCCACTCTGCTGTCGCTACTCGCACTGGCGTTTTTCGTACGTTGGGTCAGCTGCGCGCTTTAGGCCAACGTATGACAAACGCCTCCACACACAATGCAATTACAATTTCATATGGTAGTGTTGCTCAAGCATACAATTAGGCACGGACTTATACACAGCTACACTGCAGTCTCCTCTAGGCTATGAGTGTTAGTTTAGTACGGCAGAAGTCAAGCTTATTAAATAATAATTTAATATTCCAGAAAAACGTAGAACAATGCAGAACCGAATATATACAAAAGATTACAAAAAAACAAAAATAAAAAGTTACAAAATTAAAGTTACAAAGATACAACACAAAAGCGATTTTGCTTACCAAAATACAGGAATCCAGATAGAAGAATCTTGGACTTTTGTGGACGGACACAATCTGGTTAGACCAGGAGTCCACTAGCTTGGGCCAGGAGACCAGCCGCAGCTACCGTCAGAAGAGAACTGATTTGAGGTAGCTGTCCCCTGGTTTTTATAATGAAATATTCGCCTCGAGGCTGTAAGCCTGTGTGGACGGGGGAGACTAGATTTAATTACATCCTCAGTCATAATTGGATATTCAGAGATCCAACATCCACTATAGTACCCACACCCAACAAAAGACTTCCTTAGCCCAATTTCCCCAGGTTACAATGTCTATACATCAAGAGATTGTTAAGTGAGGCTTTTCAACTCCACCAATAATTTAATTTCCTCACAGTGAAATAGGGTTTCTTCACCACAAGCTGACATGTTTTAGACTTTTCCTGACTAGGCTTGCTTTGTGTATTGAGACACTGGGCCGTCTCCTGAGTTCAAAAAGCCAAGCAGATAATCCCATTAGCAGAAACTCAAAGCACCTCATATGGTCAAGACAATACCCACTTCCTTGCCCCAAGCAATCAACGGCAACAGCTCCCTTCTAGCAGACCTACATGGAACACAGGCAGAAAAATGAAAGAATATGTTCCTGTTATCCTTACATCATAAGCACCCCAATATATTCCTGACACTTATGACTGAGGGGAACTGATTAAAGAGGAACTCCAGTGAAAATAAAGTAATAAAAAAAGTGCTTCATTTTTACAATAATTATGTATAAATGATTTAGTCAGTGTCTGCCCATTGTAAAATCTTTCCTCTCCCTGATTTACATTCTGACATTTATCACATGGTGACATTTTTACTGCTGGCAGGTGAAGTCAGTTGAAGTAGCTGCTGCTTGCTTTTTTTTTTTTTTTTTTGTAAACAGCTATTTCCCACAATGCACCCGGGTTTACAGGCAGGAAACTGCCAGGACCATGGTCCTCACAGTTTCCTGTGGGAGGGGTTTCACCACAATATCGGCCATACAGAGCCCCCTGATGATCCGTTTGTGAAAAGGAATAGATTTCTCATGTAAAAGGGATTATCAGCTACTGATTGGGATGAAGTTCAATTCTTGGTCATAGTTTCTGTGGGGTCTAAGCGTCTTATGTTGTTCACTATTAGGCCCAGTAGCTATAGACCTATGGGCGCTGATGTAGATTATGATGGGAAGTAAAGTTGGTGCTCTCCAACACCAACTTTGCTTCCCATCTCCATCTCCTGCAGCAAGTTAATAGACAAGACAAGACAAATAACATTTATATCACGCTTTTCTCCTGGCGGACTCAAAGCGCCAGAGCAGCAGCCACTAGGGGCGCGCTTTATAGGCAGTAGCAGTGTTAGGGAGACTTGCCAAAGGTCTCCTACTGAATAGCATTACCTAGAGAGCTTATGATTCTAAGTTGCTTCAGACACTCATGGGCTATGTTTGCCCATAAGTTTCCCTGAGATGAGAGTGTTTATAGTAAAGGGTCACAGCAATGTCAAGTATTGTGTCAGTACCATGGACATTCATGGCGCATTACTATAGAAGGTGACAATGCAAATGGTCATTCATTTCTGAAAAAAAAAATTATAGATGTATGGAGCTATCTTTGGGTTTGATTCACAAAGGTTACTTATTTTTCACCTTAACTGTAAGGAGTGCTAATGCAGGAGATAAACAAATAAGGAGAGATAATTTATGAGCTAAACCATGATTTAAGTCAGGTAAGGAGAGTTATACAACGAATTAAGCCAGTTAAAGAGACACTGAAGCGACACAAAATCTCGCTTCAGCTCTCATATATAGCAGGGGCACGTGTGCCCCTGCTAAAACGCCGCTATCCCGCGGCTAAATGGGGGTCCCTTCACCCCCAACCCACCCCCCGCAAAAGTTGGTCGCAAAGTTGGTTGTGTACTTTGCTTCCTAGAGGCAGGGCTAACGGCCGCAGCCCTGCCTCCAGTCGCGTCTATCAGACGCGCATCGCCGCCTCTCCCCCGCCCCTCTCAGTGAAGGAAGACTGAGAGGGGCAGGGGAGAGGCGGAGATACGCGCTGACAGACGCGCGTGGGGCAGGGCTGCGGCGGTTAGCCCTGCCCCAATGCGGAAGCGCTTCCCCGCATTACGGAGGGGATTTGGGGGGACAGGGACCCCCGTTAAGCCGCGGGATAGCGGCGTTTTAGCAGAGGCACACGTGCCCCTGCTATATATGAGGTCTGAAGCGAGATCTATTCTCGCTTCAGACTCTCTTTAAGGAGAGCTAAACCATGATTTAAGCCAGTTAAGGAGAGTTATACGATGAATTAAGTCAGTATAGAAGAGCTAAACCGTGAGTTAAAAGGAACCTTAACTCAAACAAAAAAACGAGTTTCACTTACCTATTACGCTATCGCAGACAGCAGCACGTATCTTTATACGAATTGCAGGTGCAGCCAGCGGAAACGCGAGCAAAGGTACGTGTGGCGGACTGTTGACTCAGAGTCGGCAAAAACGAAACTAGCCGACGGCGGGGGACTGGAGGTGACGTGACTGACTGTGAGGGCACAGGATGGCTGCAGGGGGCTGGTAGATGCCCCAGGTAAGTGAAACTCATTTTATTTTGTTTGAGTTAAGGTTCACTCTAAGTTAGGAGAGCTAAACAATGAGTTATGTCAGTTAAGGAGAGCGAAATCATGTGTTAAGTCATTTCAGGAGAGATACATTTTGAGTTAATAATTAAGGTGAGATAATTTAACAGAAAAGCTTCATGAATCAGGCCCGTTGTGAGGAAAAATCACGCTTAACATTTGTTTGCAATGATGTTCCTGGGTTTAGGAACACTTTAAGGAGATTTCATACATAATTTAATTTTTGTCCGTTTGAAACTTTTATTGACCATTACTGCCATTAAATCTACTTTACTGATGCTGAACCAAAAAAGCATGAAGAAGAGTTACTATTAAATCATATTCAAAGCCTAATATAGACATGCGGGCATACTGTAATAAATCAGCTCCCAGTGATCCATAATCCTCTAAAGTCAGGTATGCTTCATGATTTGCATTCTTATCCAGTAGAGCTCAGCCTGTTATTGGTGATTGTATGTTCAACTGATTAAAGTCAGATGTGCTGACATACTCATACACCGGTAAAAATCACAGAACTTAGAAAGTTTAGAGCATAAGCATAGCTTCATTCATTACTGTTCATGAAATGTGAAAACATATTCCTTGTCAGTGACCCTAGACAGAGATCCCCAGGAGGTTCATTCATTGTGTGGAAACAGGAGCATGACTGTCCACTTATTATTACTATCGAATGTATGTAAGAGAGCACATACACACAGCACATAAACTAGAAAGAAGGGAATGATTGATTAACTTTTGTGATTATTGTATTGTATGTAGTGGCTGGATAGTGGACTGGTTAAAGTGACACTGAAGCGGGAAAAAAAAAACTAATGATGTAGTGAATTGTATGTGTAGTACAGATAATTAATTAGTAGCAAAGAAAAGAGTCTCATAATTTTATTTTCAGTTATATAGCTTTTTCAATAACATTGCATCATTCTGTCATATTTGCAATTACAAACCACACACTGTATTTTATACTATTAACAGGGCAGAACTAATGACCCTTTGAACTTCCCTGCAGTAAAACGTATCTGAAGATGCCTTTTTACTGTTTCTTTAATGTATAAGTGCTCTAGAAAGTAGGAGTGTCTCCAACCCAAGTTGGGTCGGAGAGCTCAGAGAAGCTCTTTTGCATAGATAACTGAAGTTTCTTAACTTTTCCTGTACTGGAATCAATAAGAGACTCATATGTTTGCTACTAATGTTCTATTTCTTAGCTGTACTACACATACAATTAATTATATCATAGGTTTATTTTCACTTCAGATTCCCTTTAAGGGGTCTGCCTCTGATGGCCCATACACACGGGCTACAACTGTTGCTGGAAACACATGGCGCGCGCATGTTGCGGCGACAGGTCCCTCGTGTGTATGAGGTGCACGCAAGCAACTGTTGCTAATCAGAGCTGTCCCCAGGCGATTGACTTGTTCAATCACCGGCAACAGCCGTTGCAGGAACGGTTGCTAGTCTCAAGTCGGTGCGGTCGTGTGTATGCTAGTCTCTAGCAACTCTTGTGAGTCTGATGGCCCATACTCACGGGCTGCAATTGTCGCCGCAACCACGTGGCGCGCACGTGTTGCGGCGACAGGTCGCCCGTGAGTATGAGGCGTGCACCCCGAACCGTCGCTCGTCGCTGCTGTCGCCGCCGCAACTTCGCCGCAACTGTCGCTAGTCCGCGTGTGTATGCGGACTAGCGACAGCAACCCAATAGCCGGAGCATTGAGTTTCCGGCAGGGGGGAGGAACGTCGGCGACAGCTTCCGTCGCCATCCCTAGTCCCACTTCCGCGTGTGTATGCGGAGGGACCTGGCGACGAGCTGTTGCCGGCCTGTCACGCACACACTCCCGTGTGCTAGCGACAGGCCAGAAAAGTAGCCCGTGAGTATGGGCCATGACAGTTCATTGAACCTGCAACAGAAGTTGCTGAGCAACAGTTTCCACTATGTTGCAGACAGGTTGTTGCCGCGTGTATACAATCGTCGCTTGTATACAACTGTCGTTGCTGGAGACTTTCAACTGTTGCTTGTCTCCATGCAACTGCAGACATCCGTGCCTCGTGTGTATGTAGCTTGACACAGGAGACCAGGGTTTGAATCTCGGCTGTTCCTGTTCAGTAAACCAGCACCTATTCAGTGAGGAGACCTTGGGCAAGACTCCGTGACTCTGTAACACTGCTACTGCCTATAGAGCGTACCCTAATGGCTGTAGCTCTGGCACTTTGAGTCCGCCACAAGAAAAGCGCAATATAAATGTTCTGTGTCTTGTCTGTGTCTAATTCATTACACTGAAATTCATACATATGTACGTCCATATTTTCTTTAAAAAGTCAAGTTAGAGAGGAGAACCAGAAGGTTGAAGAGGGTAATAGATTTCCTGTGAAAAGAAAACATTTATGAAAGGAGGAACCGCTGATGAGAAAGGTGTGAGAATAAGCATGAATAGCACCAGCCAGAGGCTTCACGTCACCAAGAGCAAGACAGATCATCTATAGCTGCAGAGATTCATGATGCAGATGTAATCCTAGATGTATGCGTTTAGCTTAACCTCTGCCAAGGTGGAAAAGCAAATAATGCAACGTCACATAATACAGGGAGAAACCAGTGTAAGACGTAAGATACAACAATCTAAGCTTTTGAGGATCTTCTGGAACTTTAACTGCTAAAAATAACAAGGGTTTGGGGAGACACAATGGTTTGGCTATGTATAGCACTTGCTTTCTATTATTCTGATTTGACTATGATGGATTGAGTCTCCTGTAAAGGGATGCAGGAGACACTACACAGTTTATATCTAACTTTCCGATTAACAAATTCCCAGTGCAGTTTCAGGAGAAACCACAGGCCTGTGGTGGTGAAAGCACTGCTCTGACTGTCCTCTGCAGAGCCATTTAGAAGCAGATTTCTGAAGCACAGCGCACCCTTTTCCATTTGTCATTGTTGGCACAGACACATACAGGAGTAATATGAAAGATGTATGAAACCTTTCAAGCATAAATGAGCTTGCTATCCCCTTTAGCTAGGAAACAATGCTGCTCAAAATACACGTGCCTCACCATTTAAACTGTACTTTCATATCTTTTAAAATGGAAACTTAAAACTCGCTCTTAAACATTAACCCTTTCCAATCCACTTATGAGATCACCCACGTCTCCCCAGCATTTAATATTTCATCTGCTGTGAGTGATCGCGGGGTTGATCTTGGTGATCTGTGCTGGGAAGAGCCTGTGGGGTCTCTATTTCCTCACACTAGTGTGAGGTGGTGACACGTCCTTCAGTGCGTGGGGTGGCATCAGCTTGTGCACTGTAGCTCTGCCCCGCATTGCTCGTATGCCCGGCATTATGAGTGACTACGTGGCACAGAGTGTAGTCGAAGGGGATAAAAAAGTCAGATTTTGTCTAAATCTTTTAAGGGCCCTGATGCTGTGTCGGACTAGAACCACCGATGGTGCAGAAAGCGAGGAGCCCAGATGCGCAGTGGCACAGCATGAAGCAGGTTGTTTCGGCACATGATTTGGGTGCCGCTATAGCACTTATGGATTACCAGACCCCGAATTACTTCTCCCTCCGAGTTGCTTAGACTCGGTGGGGGAATAGTATTTAACACCACTGGAAATTTGAGCGGCAGCAGGGAGTGCCATCATTGGGTTCATATCCCTTAGCCCAACTCACCGGCGGCTTTACAGTACATATGCACACAGAATGAGGTTGGCAGTGATCGATCGAGTAGCTGGATTATGGCATTGATATCTGCCAGATTTGATCATTATGATTGAATAGGCCAGATATCAATCCCAAAATTCAAGCAATGTAGAGTTATTAGATAAGTTGTTGGGAAGGAAGACAAGGATAACAGACAAAGCAGTGCTGATAGGGTTATGTACACCATCACTATGTAAACACATAGACCCTCTTTTGTTTTATGAGAGGGTTACTTTTGAAAAGGATGTTGGAACCTATATGTGGAATGCAGAGCTGTGAAATCCCATTATGTAGGTGATAGTGCTGTGCAAGAATGTACATATATTCAGGAGGACCAGCCCACATTTTTCTGCAAGCCATAGTAGCACAAACAGAATTCATCCAGGTCAAGGTTTATGCCTATTTGTTGAAAGGGCCCCTTAACAATTACATCTTTTAGCTTGCATGCAAATGTCCTTTGGCACAGTTGTATCTTATAAGAATCTATAGCAAGAAAGAGGAAAGCGAGTGGTATAAGTGCAGCATGTGTGCTTTATTTTTTCTCCTTTGATGCTACTAAGCCACTTCATCCATGCATTCCACAGGCCTTTTCAATATTTCCTTCATATGTTGTAGGTCCATTACATCAGCAACAGCTGGACCTAAATCAGCTCAAAATAACAAAACATGGGTACAGAAAAAAATCTTAAAAGAATTTGCTAGCAAAGTACATTTAAGTGCTTGTTATTATTGTAAACAAAATCTGGAACTATTATAAAGAAGATGCAACCATTCATAATCTGAAAATAACTAACATATATACTGAAAATGCTTCTGATTGGTATCTAAGTTAAGAATACACACTTTTTAAAGCATCTCTTCCAGGGAACACAAAAACACAATTCCTTTTTATAAAATGTTAGTATAAGTATTTAGCGTAAGAGAAAAATGTCCAGGAGCAGCTCACCATAACTTTAAAACAGAGCTTTTAAGGATCCTCAATAAAAGTTTTTTTCCATGCAGCTATAAAAATACAAAAATGATAACAAAGTTATACTTATCAGGCACATGATAGGGACATAGAGGTGCGGAGGATTAAAAGCTCTGTTTTAAAGTTATGGTGAGCTGCTCCTGGACATTTTTCTCTTATGCTTTTGCTGATGGACTTCTAATGTTGGTCTGGATGTTGCACCGCCATTATGAATGTTCCATAGTGTTGCAGCTGGCATATGGTGTGCACTCGCCACACACATCTCTCTTTGCAAGTTGGTTAGTATAAGTATTCTACCTACAGTACAAATTGATGTATAAGTAGATATACTTTAAAAGTGTTTCTGGAATTCTATTCTGGAAGTCTAAAATAAAGTGATCCTGAAGGGAAAAAAACACCCACAGTACGAAGGGGAAAAAAAACACCCACAGGCTTGCCCTGTCCCCCTTACCTTCACTGATCTAGCACTGGGACCCCTTTGACAAGGGCTTGTCAAAGAGTGCTCCCGTCCGTAAATGAGCGTGACCGCACTGTGCAGGTGCAAGAGGCCTCGTGCAGTAGCCTGGAGCCAATCTTATTTGGCTTTTTCCATTAAGGCGGAGGGGGCTCTCTGCTACCGCACAAGCACTCATTCACAGATGGGTGCATGGCAACAAACTTCCAGCGCTGGATCGGTATACTGAAGGACGAGGCAACCCTAGGAAGGATCCGGGGCCTTTCCTCTACCAAGGTAATTATCTGACTTTTACTCTTTTAACTCTTACAGGTTTACTTTAAAGTGTGTTCAATTTTGGGCCAGATTTACATCTCAAGAGCACAGCAGACCTGGGGCTCTATGCAATTCCGTAGCTTGCTAGCGATAAGTGCGGGCGAGTTCTAAAATCTAAAATTAGGCGATGGCACCAATTAAATTCTATTTAGCATCCAGCCAGGTGGAAAATAACTCGCTGGTGCGATTTAATCAACCAACGTGTTTTCCCCCTGTGCAATCCTCTGTTTTTGCAAGCTGGGAAGCAATGCTTCCTGTCAAACATAGGCGAGAGATGCCCAGACCAGGTGAAAAGTCTGTGTTTCCCATTTGCCACCAGTTTCTTTTGGCATCTGGGAGCCTCCTTTACTAAGGAGAACCCAGATGTCTGTCTTATAAATAAGTACAGGGAGTCATTTTGTAAAAAAACTAAAAAGTGTTACCACCATTCTAGTGCTCCTGCTAAAGCATCTTTGAGCCTCCCGCCACATTGGTTTAGCTTATCAGCAAATGAGAATCCTCCCTGAGGACGATTTTCATTTGTCATTTTATTTAATGGGGCGGGGAGCGATGTAGCTGGGGGTGCCTGGCAACAGTAAGTAGCTGTGGAGTGGTGGCTGGAAGGAGACGCTTCAATCAAGAAAGGTTAGCATAGCAGAGGCCCACACAGGTTCACTATACCAGCCTGCATGGGTGAAATTTTTTTCTTTTTATACATTTTTTTTAAATGGCTCATCCACACCTCCGGTGCCCAGGAGGAGATGGGGGTAAATAGGTTTTAGGGGGCTTTTATTGGACTCTGGCTACCCCCTTTAATAACGGGGACCATCAGATGTCTGTCCACCTTGAGGTAAATAGGTATAGAGGGTCACATTTGACCCTATAACAATTTTTTGAAAAAAGTACACTTGAACGTGATTAAAAGGGGGAAAATACCTTTTCTGTAGTTTTCTTTCTTCTGTCACTTTTTTCTTCTGTCTTCTACTTTAAATCTTGATTGAAGACTCTACTTCAGCCACGGCACACATCTCTAGACATAAGTTCAGCCCCAGGCAACACTCTTTAAAAAGGGGATCCCCAGATGTCTGTGCCTCTCCAGTAAATGGGTATAGAGGGCCACTTTTGACCCTATGCCTATTTAGTGAAAAAAGTACACTTAAGCTTTATTAAAAGGGGAAACATGCTTTTTCTGTATTTTTCTGTTTCATCTGTCACTTCTTTCTTCTGTCTTCTCCTTTAAATCTTGATCAAAGAATCTCTTTTGGCCACCACACCCGTCGCTAGCTGCTGCTTCAGCCCCAGGCACCTCGGAGCCCACTTGACAGGCTGCCCTGGCACCAACGCTCCATGCCGGCTTTAGCTAATCCACAAGACCCAATGAGACTGCTGCTCTCCTCCACTTCTGACTGGTAATAGACAGATCTGAAGCACCAGCAAAGCATCCTCATAGCTTCGGCCAAGGCTCCCTATTGGTCCAGTTGGTGGATCAATTACAATCCCCTGGGCATTCTTCGGAGGATTCTCATTAATCCACATTAATCCACCTAGTGGACCTACAACACCACAGATAATACAGAAGATCACACTTCTGTGGAGAGAAAATAGTGTATTTAGCCCAACACCTACTGTAGGTACCAATGAAAGGAGGACTAGATGAGTAGCAGACTTGGGCTAGCACAAGAGGGTGTGTTGCGAGTAGGTTTTAACCACGTTTGTGCAATGGAGAACTGTTTTTATGTTGTGCGATGAGATGTTGCTTTTCTTCCTATTACATGTTAATACTGACAGCTGAGTCAAATAAGAAGAGTTGTGGATGACCTGTCAATAAGTTATTGTCTTAAAACTGGCTTTTGGAACAGTGGTGCAGTGAAAAAGTTTTTTGACAGAGGTGTATTGTACACTCCTTGTGAATTGACTCTTACGATACCTTTTGATAACTATCCCTATTTTACCCATTAGAGCGAACCTCACATTGTGTTATTGGAAAGGGGCCTGGCGTGCCATAGTAACCTTTTTAGCAACAGCTGCCTATCTTCAAGGAGAAAACACCCTGACTCGAATTGTTCAGAACTTCATATCCCCTTTATGACAGCCAAGTTGTAAATTATTTCCTGCTGTTGTTTAGCTGTTTTTATCCAGACAGAACACTTTTAAAATGAAAAGATTGTCGTTCTGTAAAACTCCTCCTATTTTACAACCCTTGATGCTGTGACGGGTTTGCAATATTTGTGACTGATTTGCAGCACAAAAAGGGGAAACCTGAGATAGAAATAACATTATATGAGGCACATTTTATTTCTACATGGAGGGCTGAAGGGGTAAGGGAGATTAGCTATATGAAACAGGCAGTACTGCAAAGCATCCGGGTTTGGGAGATTATTTCCTATGGGGAGATTAATAAAGTTCTCTTACTTTTTCGGATGGACCATTCTGTTAATTAATACATTGTTTTTTTTCTCATATAAAAAGCAGAGTAATTGTTCTGCTCTTAGAGATGGACAAATAGTTGCTCTTGGTTCAAGCTTCAGCCTAGACCTGATGGTTTAACGTGCAATGGATTTATGCAAACGTTTTGGGCTAGCCTCTTAATGGTGACCTGCGATAGGCTCCCTATTCTGCCTACCAGGCCTGTCCATTTCCAAGACTCTGTATACTCTTAATGTTCTTTCTAAGTCCTGAGGTGGTCAGAAAATTGATTTATTTTTCCTCGTTGTAAAGAGTCCTGAGCTGTAGACCAGTTACTTGAAACTAGCAGGATTATTTCAAGTTAAAGTACACCTAAACTGAGAGAGATATGGAGGCTGCCACATTTCTTTCATTTTAAACAATACCATTTGCCTGGCTGTCCTGCTAATCTATTTGGCTGCAGTAGTGTCTGAATCACACCCCTGAATCAAGCATGTGGCTAATCCAGTTAGACTTCAGTCAGAAACGCCTGATCTGAATGCTCTATGGTTAGGCCTCTTTCACAGTGGGACGTTGCGTTTGATGCGACGTTAAGGTCGCATAATGTGCCGCTAATGCAACGCATTGAAAGACTATAACTTGAACGTTATAGTACATTCTTTAGCCCTGCATTTGGTGCGCCGTTTTCGTCGCACAGTGATGGAACGAAAACAGCGCATGCGTTACATTAAAAAAAAAAACATTACTGAGCATGTGCAACACACATAACGCAGGAAATGTATTGCTAAACGCACAGCAGGCAACACTTTCTAAATATTGCTACACGTTACACACAACGCAACGTGTGCACTGTGAATGTTGCACAGACTTAATATTGCTGTGCGTTAGTCCATGTTAAAACATTTTCTAACATGCGACTTTATCGTCGCACTGTGAAAGAGGCCTAAGGGTGTTAAACAGAGGCTCAGCAGAACAGCCAGGCAAAATATGAAATAAATATGTCAGCCTCCATATCCCTCTCATTTCAGGTGTGCTCAGTGGCATAACTAAGGAGCTTAGGGCCCCAGTGTGGGTTGTACACAGGACTAGAGATGGGCCGAACGGTTCGCCGGCGAACGGTTCCAGGCGAACTTTTGGTGGTTCGCGTTCGCCTGGAGCAGGCGAACTTTTGCGGAAGTTCGATTCGCCCCGTAATGCATTATGAGGGTCAACTTTGACCCTCTGCATCACAGTCAGCAGGCACATTGTAGCCATTCAGGCTACACTAAGCCCTGGAGCCCCCCCCCCTTATATAAGGCAGGCTCGCTGGCCATGACACTCACTCGTGTGCCTGCTGCAAATAGACAGTCTAGGGAGAGCTGCTGCAGATTTTTTCTCCTAGGGAAAGATTAGTTAGGCTCTTGGCTTGGTCATGGCTGATTGTTATTGCTAAAATAGCACCCCTCAACAACTCTTTTGAGAGCTAATGTTTTCCTGATGTGTTTTTTTTGTGTGTGTGTCGCTCACTGACATTATACAGCCCTATCTGTTGCAGCTGGACCTTCGTAATTGTTATTACTGTGCCAGCCAGGCCCTGCCTAACTATCTATACTGGGACACCTACCTATGCCTACCTAACTACTGGGGCACCTACTTACCTATACAGGGACACCTACCTACCTATACTAGGGGACCTAGCTATGCCTACCTACCTATAGTGGGTCTCCTACCTATGCCTAGCTAACTACTGAGGCACCTACCTATGCCTGCCTACCTATACTGGGTCTCCTACCTATGCCTAGCTAACTACTGAGGCACCTACCTATGCCTACCTACCTATACTGGGACTCCTACCTATGCCTACCTACCTATACTGGGTCTCCTACCTATGCCTAGCTAACTACTGAGGCACCTACCTATGCCTACCTACCTATACTGGGTCTCCTACCTATGCCTAGCTAACTACTGAGGCACCTACCTATGCCTACCTACCTATACTGGGTCCCCTACCTATGCCTAGCTAACTAATGAGGCACCTACCTATGCCTACCTACCTATACTGGATCTCCTACCTATGCCTAGCTAACTACTGAGGCACCTACCTACCTATACTGGGACTCCTACCTATGCCTAGCTAACTACTGGGACACCTACCTATGCCTACCTACCTATACTGGGTCTCCTACCTATGCCTAGCTAACTACTGAAGCACCTACCTATGCCTACCTACCTATACTGGGACTCCTACCTATGCCTACCTACATACAAAAAGATAATAAGGTTGTTGCTTCATTGTGGACAGACCAAATTTGATCAGCTGGACAGTCACTGTTGTTCCATCATTGAGCTACCACAGCCCGGCGACCATATGGGCTGGAAAACTGCCACGGCCTGCACTCTGGCCATGTTGTGCATCAGTCCAGCACGGCCATCACTACGCAAACAGCTGTTTGCGGTGCGTTACACAGTGAGTTTGGTGTGTCAGTGTGAAGCAGAACTCTAATTACACTCCCTGATTGATGTGTACACATGAAAGATGTTTGAAAGCACTTTCGGCCTGCAATTTAGCATTCAATGTGATTGCTGCCCTTAAAACGCTGCTTTGCGTCACATCCAGATTTTTCCCCGGGACTTTGGGCATGTATCCCACACTGCCATGCCCCCCTCCAGGTGTTAGACCCCTTGAAACATATTTTCCATCACTTTTGTGGCCAGCATAATTTTTTATATTTTTCAAAGTTCGCTTCCCCATTGAAGTCTATTGCGGTTCGCAAACTTTTCCGCGAACCAAACCTTCCGTGAAGGTTCGCGAACCTAAAACCTAAAATCGGAGGTTTGGCCCATCTCTACACAGGACCCCAAGCACTCCAAACCTACCACAGATGTGGGTTTAAGTTAATATTGCTAGGCCACTGCTTTTATGCGTAGATAGTCACATAAACAAGGATAACTGCACTATAATGGAGCTTTCACACTTGTCCTAGCATTTAATGCTTGGAATTGTCAGCATGCACAATTCTGTGTTTGCGATTTTTGTATTCTTTTTTTATACAAACTTTTGCAGTTTGTATATCCATTTATATGTTAAACTTTACATTGATATTTTTCAATGAATATCAATGCAGTTAAGTTACATAAAAATCCATCTCCCGTAGTAACCTTGCAAAACACATTTTTATATACATTTTCTGCAATCCAATTGACGTACATTGAAACACAAATATCACATCGCACAAGAAAAATTGTGGTGGCAAACTCACATATGAACTTGTATCAAATGCAGTGGCATTGAAGTACATTAGGGCTAGTTCAGACGGGTGTTTTTGTGGCGTTTAACGCGGCGTTTCAGACACAGCGTTCTTTGGGATCTACTGCCATCCCATGCAAGTGAATGGGAGCTTTTAGAGCTGGCTTTTGCAGGCTTTCATGAAAGCGTGGCGGTAGATCCCAGCGTTGCGTCTAGTCTCGAAAGCAACATGCTTCTTTCAGAGGCGGTAAACGCCAGGAAACAATAGCAGAGACCAGAACTGCTAGCCTTGAACGCTTTGCAAAAACCTTCAAAAGCTAGCTTTTAAACGCTAAAACGCTTTAAACGCTTTTAAAAGCTAAATGCCAAGCGAAAGCTCAGCAGACGCCCATGTGAACCAGCCCTTAGAAATGCAGTAATTGCAGCTTCAGAGTATTGAAAATAGCATGTGATTTTGAATATGTGTGAACTCTGCCTAAGTGTTTTGGTTTCCATTATTCTCTCCAAAGCAAAGAAGTATCTCCCAGTTTTTCCTTATTTGGGATAAGCAAAGTGTTTGGGTTTATTTGTTTCTAAAACAGCAGAAGATCTATGGCCAGCTATGTGTCTATGGCCAGCTGAACCCTTAACACGATTAGGTTGTCAGACCTATGCTGGGAATACACGATGCAACTTCCTGTCCGATTGACAGGAATCAGGCGCTCATTTCCGACATGTTCAATCTGTTTCTGATGGAGAAAGGGATCGATTTGGCAAAAGTTATCGCCGGAAAATTGATCCCTTTATTGATCGGGAGCAGTTGTGGACATGTTCACACGGTACAACTTTCATCACAATTGCATTGTAGCCCCTCTCTTTCATGAACAGCTCCCTTGAGCATTAGTTCCCCTCTTTCATGTGTTGCTACCCGTTTTAGCCTCCTCTTTTATATGTAGCAACCCCTTTCTCATGTCCAGGTGCCCTCTTTGCCTGAAGCTGCCCAAGGCCTTTCCAGAAATCTGAGATTTTGTGACTTGGACATTCTGATAGAATAGTGTGATCTTTGCCTGCATGCCAGTACCTTATGCCATCGCAGATGACTGAAGTGTGATATACTTCATCGGTGCGCCAAGTACTCTGGCGTTTTATCCTCATTTTGCTTGTTGTTTTTCGCCTTGAGAGGAGAATACAAGGAATGTGATCTGGATCATATGATCTCTGGACTGTTGCTCAAAGCCTTTAGGTTCAGCCTAGTGATACTTCTATTAGCAGTTAGCTGTAGGTGGTGTGTGAATGGCACGGAGTGTGGGCCGGTCATGATGTTTTTAATGCTATTTTATTAGATGTTCGTCTCAGTATGCACTTTAACCTTTTTCTAATGCATAAATAAAAGTGACCACACAGTGTGTCTTTTTGGACATACACGCTTACCAGTGTCTTTTTT
This sequence comes from Hyperolius riggenbachi, assembly GCF_040937935.1. NCBI lineage: Eukaryota > Metazoa > Chordata > Amphibia > Anura > Hyperoliidae > Hyperolius > Hyperolius riggenbachi. Next base: position 161,612,335 of record NC_090651.1, read on the forward strand.
CCTCAATTATGCCATTGTGTTGCTTTCCAGAAATCCAGCCCTGCTTACATCTTGAGTCATTCATGTTTTTAACTTTTGTTAAAGGGCCGCTTGTGAAAATCTTAACATTTAAAATATATGTAAACATATACAGATAAAGAAGTAAGTTTCTTCCAGAGTAAAATGAGCGATAAATTACTTTTCACCTATGTTGCGGTCACTTACAGGAAGTAGTAGAAATCTGACAGAACCAACAGGTTTTGCATTAGCCCATCTCCTCATGGGGGATTCTCAGGGTTTTCTTTATTTTCAAAAGCACTTAGTAAATGGCAGTTGCTCCGTCCAACTGCCAAAAAAGTGTGCAGCGAGCACAGAGGCTAGCCAGCATCTTTTAATACATCTTTTTTCAAGGAGTGTTTTTATAAAGAATACAGGCCATGCTGAGAATCCCCCATGGAGAGATGGACTAGCCCAAAACCTGTTGGTAATGTCAGATTTCTACTACCTACTGTAAGTGACAGCAACATAGGAGGAAAGTAATTTATGGCTCATTTTACTCTGGTAGAAACATTCTTCTTATTTGTAAGTATTCATATTTTTTTTAACATTTAAGATGTTTGAAACAGTGGTTCTTTAAGTCAGCGCTGCCTAATATGTTGGCGCTTTATAAATACAATAAATAAATAAAATAAATAAGTGTGCAAAGTGACCTGTTGGCAGTGTGTACAGGTGAACCTCACTGCCCACTGTCCCTTCATTAGTGAATGGCTGTTATTGAAAACCATGCTTGAACACTATTGAGATTCACTACCGCAGATGCTGGCAGCTTACTCTTTCTTGTCCTCCCCTCTACATAGACAGCAGGTAGCCAAGCAGCAAATTTGTACAGGAAAAGCTGCAAGAAACAATCAAATATAAACATTTTGGACTACTGTTATTACAATTGTTTTCCCAGATGTAGGGACTAATACCCAGTAAAGTAGTCAGCCATGAAAGAAGCGTAGAGGTCAACAATAGTGATGGTCAATGATATGTAAATAATTTATCTTTGCATTCAAATTTTATGTAAATTATATGCAGCTTGAAATTGGACCAATCAGTATAGTTTCCTGACAGTTTTTTGCTCCAAGTTTAAGCTGCATAACATTTATCTTAAATCTAAATGCAAAGAGAAATTATTTGCATCTCACTGATCATCCGTCAATAATGCCAAGCCCTTCTCCCTCCCACTTCTGCTCCACATTATCATTCTGCTTCCTAGTCAAAAACCCAGTGGACATCCTCATAGTCCTTTGCTGCAGTTTCCATAGCCTAATCCTCTCCAGCCTATAATTTCCCATCATCTTTTGACTAATGGTGAAGTGGGAGGGAAAGGCGGTATTAAAAAGATCTTCTAACAGTGTAATTTGTCTATTATGTATTGTCTGCCCACAACAAACGGTTCATATTTCTTCATTACTTAACTCCTGCAATAACTAATGAACCATCATAAAGTGTCTAGGGCTGTTAACTGAAGATCCATGTGGCCAAATGCTGGAAATGCAGCAGGCGTTGCTAGCCCCAAAGATCAGTGGCACGTGTCCTGGATCAATTCTGGGGTGCCTGGATGTCCCACAGGCAGAGTCAGCTGTTGTACCTCAATGTCGGGTGTGCTGGGAGCTTTGGTGCATCATTTGGGGGTATGATGGGTGCTGTGGTACCTCTATGTGGGCATACTGGGTGCTGTGGTGCCTTGCTGGGCACTGTGATGCCTTTATGGGAGCATGCAGGGAGCTGTAATTCTTCTATAGGGGCATGCTGGGAGTTGAGGTGTCTCAATGAGAGACCAGTGGGAGCATGATTAGAGAGGGACCCCTACAAGGTCAGGGAATGCTATGAGGCAACTGCCAGACAACCTGGCAGCAGCAGCAAGCCAGACCAGCCATCACAGATGCTAGGTAACTGCCTATGTGATTTGCTGCATTTTTTTTCATGTGAATTTTGCTCCACGCATGACCAAACCCACATTCTGGTGTGTGGCCACATCCATTTTATGTCCGGAATGCCCAAAAGTGCCCCGATCCTAGCAACACCCCTGAAATGTCACTGTCACTGTTATATGTGTTGTGCAGTTTAAGCAAAGTGTGTTTAGCCCTGGTGGTGGATGTTTCACAAAGCTCTAACAATATTGTCTTCTGATGCTGCCAGGAACATAAAATTCTTCTTGGATTTCTCACTTTGTAGGCCTGCACACACCTCTATACGTTATCAATAATACAAAAGTATGAAATACTTTTGTATGACATCAAAACCGCACATGATCTTATTCACATCTAAAACTGTCAATAGTACAGAATTATCCTGGTATCTGTAATGATCACAAAAAGATTACATAACCCTTTAAATAAATCTTCTCTGCATCATTCCCCGTAAAGGATGACTATAGCTTCCAAAGGGAGCCGTGTTATCTGCTTAATGATATCTTGTCCCACTCCCTTTGGGAGCTATGCTTATTCATTCATGTGGAATAATACTGTACTACGAGCATCCTTAATAAGGGTTATAATTATCTTTTAAGGATTCCTTTTTATGTTTAGGTATTTTCTATTACTAAAACTCCTTTATGTGAGCCAGCCTGTTTATTAAATGTGAGCCAGCCTGTTTATTAAATTTAACATTATTATTTTTTTTTTATTATTATTGTTGATTGCATCACATTGGACCTTTAGGTGTTAAGTGGTCTGTGGACTTCACTTTAACACTTTTTCCCATAAGGTAAATACACATTTCCAATTTTTCCAAACGACCGGTCATTTGGACGTCAAATCGGGCGTGACGGATCCCCATCAAAACCAGCATTATCAGCTGAACGACCGACTGTACACACACCCGATTTGACGTTCAAACGGCCTATAGGTACAACTGATATTGATATAGGTGCAACTGATATTGAACACTCCTCTCTTGCCAGGGACACGCCTAATGCTTGCCAGGGACACTGCTTTTGCAAAGCAGCAAGTGCTTTTTTCAGCTGATGGTGATAACAATGTGCTATTTCATCAAAAGCATGAAGTGTAAGCAGCAAACCCAAATGACATTATCACACTACAGTGTAAAGACGTGGGAAGACAGCATAGCCCTTCCCTTCCACAGCTCCGAGTTATATATTTACTCTTTACATGTGCAACCTTCAGCAAGTATTGTTTGTTCACCACAGCAAAATAAAAACAGGAAATGTTATTCTTTAAGACTGAGAACTGAGGTGTGGAGATTGTCAAACCCTTTACATCAGGGAAGATGCTGAATTAATGCAGTAGAGTAAGGAACCCCATATCCCCATATAAGGTAGCTTTTGTCCTTTTAACTCCAACCTCATATTGCAGTGTCCCATCCCCCACCCCTCATAACAGTATTAGGGTGCTCCTTGAGACCCCCCCCCCCCCCGAAAAAAAATCATGCAGAGCACAGCAAGGATAATCTCACCTCTTAGGCCAGTGTGCTCTCTCTTTGTTCAGCACTCTTAATGCAACAAATGCAATAGGGCAAGGAGTGAGGCCAACTTCTGTGTGATTGGCTTCATTGTTGTTATCTGGGACATGTATCAGAGTAATGGCACATATGAATACAAAGAGGTAAAAGGGAGAGTTGGCAACAGTTAAGGCCGGTGTAACACTGTGAATCTGCGGTTGCGGTGTGGCCCCGCCAAAAACAGCTTTCGGGGATTACCGCGTTAATACGCAAGAAGTGATGCTTACTTCCTGTGGCTGAATCAATGACGTGTGAGAAAGTGGATTGCAGTCATTTTAAAACATGCACGTCGCCATAGACTTACATGACTTCCGCCGCATGCTGACGCAGGTCGCCGCACAGGTCACACAATAACGTAGGTATGCACTCACGTTAGATTAGCTACTTCCACTGCGCCGCACCCTGTCACGTGTAGTGTGATATGCCCCATAGAATTTCATTGCCCTAGTGTTAGGCTGTGGTAAAATGCCGCACCGCGACAGTGTGAAAGGCCCCTAACAGATGTGAAAGCAGTCCTGTAGGGGAACACTATGCTATAAACTTGTGGCAAAGCTAAATGCTGTGCAACCTTACTGTTATTCATCCTTACTACCTTGTCTACAGCACCTTTCTATTTTACAAAACCCTAGCATGTCTATGGAGTTAAATTAGAATCCAACATCAGACCCAACTGTTAGTCCATTCCCAACCCACTGTCAGGGGTGCAGCTAAGGTTTTTGTGGCCCCAAGCGGACTGTAGCAAGAGGCCCTATCCTGCGCCGCGGCGAAAAATGGGTGTGGCTATCCCGCATAAGTGGGCGTGGCCATGACATGTGGGTGGAGCAGGAGGGCGGATTGGGGCGGGGCTGTTTGCGGGGAAAAAATGGATGTTGGGGTGATTGAGGCGCGCGTAGCGCGCCGAAAGATTGGCGCGGCCATGACATTGTATGGGCGAAGCTTAACCGTAGCACAGCAAATATAGCCAACTATGACCATTAAATAATAAATGCAGCAACAGTTACCCCAGACACCAGAAAATAAAAACGCAATTTGGGCCACATTTCAGCAGAAATCAAGCGCAATTAGGGCACATTTTCAGCAGAAATCAAACGCAATTAGGGCACATTTTCAGCCGAAATCAAACGCAATTAGGGCACATTTTCAGCAGAAATCAAACGCAATTAGGGCAGAGTTCAGCAGAAATCAAACGCAATTAGGGCCACATTTTCAGCAGATATCAAACGCATTTAGGGCACAGTTCAGCAGAAATCAATCGCAATTAGGGCCACATTTTCAGCAGATATCAAACGCAATTAGGGCACAGTTCAGCAGAAATCAATCGCAATTAGGGCCACATTTTCAGCAGATATCAAACGCATTTAGGGCACAGTTCAGCAGAAATCAATCGCAATTAGGGCCACATTTTCAGCAGATATCAAACGCATTTAGGGCACAGTTCAGCAGAAATCAATCGCAATTAGGGCCACATTTTCAGCAGATATCAAACGCATTTAGGGCACAGTTCAGCAGAAATCAATCGCAATTAGGGCCACATTTTCAGCAGATATCAAACGCATTTAGGGCACAGTTCAGCAGAAATCAATCGCAATTAGGGCCACATTTTCAGCAGATATCAAACGCATTTAGGGCACAGTTCAGCAGAAATCAATCGCAATTAGGGCCACATTTTCAGCAGATATCAAACGCATTTAGGGCACAGTTCAGCAGAAATCAATCGCAATTAGGGCCACATTTTCAGCAGATATTAAATGCAATTAGGGCACAGTTCAGCAGAAATCAATCGCAAATTCGCAATTAGGGCTGCGGCTGCAAAAAGAAAAGAATTTACTCACCTGGCAGGCTGGCACTGGCAGAAGTCTTCTCTCCCTGGTCTCCTCTCCCGGCCGGCTTCTCAGGCGCGCAGTTCCCACGGAGCTCCCTTCCTGGCTTCCTCCTCCAATCTCCCGCGCTGATTCATGCAGGGCTACGGGTCGGGAAGATGGCCACCCGAAGCCCTGTACTGGAGACATAGTCTCCAGAGCAGGGCTTCGGCGGCGGCCATCTTCCTGTAGCCCTGCTCTGCTCTGCCAGCCCGGCGGGGCTGCGGGGAAAAAGTGACGTCACGCCGACGTCACGGAGCCGCCGAGGCCCCTAAGATTGTGAGGCCCCAAGCGACCGCTTGGTTCGCTTTATGCCTCGCGGCGCCCCTGCCCACTGTATAGACTTCAGTTGATGACAGAACTGGGTAGGCTTGGCTGGACCTCAATACTACTTAATGGGGCTTTATATATTAAACATCCCTGCCACAGGTTTATAAATATCCCCTACAGCAGAGTTCCTCAACCCTATCCTCAAGGCCCACCAACAGTACATGTTTTGCAGAAAAACCACACGCAATCACAGGTAGAGTAATTAGTGTTGCAGCAGAGCTGATTAACTTCCTCTGTGGATTTATACAAAACATGCAGTGTCTGTGGGCCTTGAGGACAGGGTTGGGAAAAATTGCCCCACAGAACAGCTTCAATCATCCATTGCTATGTCATTGTCCTATATGCCACAGATGAGGGTTGCAAACTTTCACTCTCAACTATAGTATCTTTTAACCACCTTATGACCTCCTAATGCCTATTGGCGGCCGCAGGGTGGCTCCCCCAGGACCGCCTAACGCTGGGGATCGCACATCTTCCCCTGAGTTGTGGAGCTCCGAAAACAACCTGCCAACCGCAATCGTGTGCAGCGCTGTATGGGGCACAACTATGTCACTGAGCTGTCCCCAGGATAGGATCACAAACGATCGTCTTTCATAGGCTGATGCCTATTGCGGGGATTGGCTGTTGGGGGAGGGATAAAATAAAAAGAAAATATACTTTTTTTATAAAAAAAAAATACAACAAAATACATTTTTAAAAAATGCAGATTGAAGCAGCAATCAGATGCCACTCTGTTTGTGGCAAGAAAATGGGGCAAGATTAATTTGTGTGCTAAGTTGTATGGCCGTGCAGCACACTGTAAGGCCTGGAACCCACTGAAATCCACAAACGCTAAACGCAACCGCTAGCGTTTTGTATGAGCGGTTTGCAAGCGGATTCTTGCTCGTTTTAGGGTGCGTATTTAAAAAGAGTATTTTATGTGTCAGCGGTTGTGTAGCGTTTAGCGATTCGTGTTTTAATCCTGATTGGTCCTCTCAATTAATTTTAATTTTGTTACAGTGTGCTGTAACTTCAAAACGCTAGCAAAACCGCTCAGTTTAGGTTTTGATAAGCGATTACGCTAGCGTTTGTATGCTTAACATTGAAGCGCTAACGCTCCCAAAATGCTGCATGTTCTGCGTTTGCGTTTTTGGGAAACGCAAACGCTCCTGTGGAAGTTGCCCCATCCATTAACATTAGCTGAGCGTTTTGGCAAAACGCTAGCGTATCGCAGCGCTGCCTAAATGCTCACAAAACCGCTCTTGTGGGTTCCAGCCCTTAAAGCTGCAGTGTGCCGAATTGTAAAAAATGGCCTGGTCACTAGGTAGGTGTAAGCCTGTGGTCCTCAAATGGTTGAAATGCCAAGTAAGGTTTGCAGGTTCACTTGTGTCTTTTAGTGATCTTCACCCTTACTGGAGAAGCTTAATAACATAGGCATATTTATAGTATTTTTTATGCATATCTTTACGCCATCAAACACTGTTTAGGCAAAACTGCTGAATGGTTAGCTTATAGGAACAATTTTTTTAATCAATTTCTTTGTATGTTAGCTTGTGGCTTGTTAACAATGTGGAAAATTGTTTGTAGGTTATAGAATTGTTTGTAGACATTATATTAAAATGGAACAAGAAGCCAGAAAAATTACAAAAATAAAAAATACTTGCTTTGTTACAGTAGTCAACTTTACTTTTTATATATATACAGTATATACACTGTATATATAATTTAATTATTGCAAACATGTGATTGATTGCTATGAACATGCTTGCTATGTGATCCCCTGGCAGGAATCCAAACTCCATGCCAATAATTTAAGCACTGAAATGTATAATTATACATTTCTTCTGCTGAAAACTGTGTATCAGGGAATGATGGTGGTTCAGACTGTGGTTCACTTACATTTCCTGCAACCAGAGAGTAGCTTCTCTTGTATTTAAATAAAATAGAATAGAATTGTTCTTGTAATTCAAACAATCTGCTTCTCTGCTAACCCCCAGACTCATTAAAATGCATGTGTCAACCAGGAGGCTTTCAAATTTTGTAGCTGATAACATGTAAAAGACAACCTTTTTTTAAAACAGTATGAATTACAGATATTTTTTGTATTGAGTTCCTGATCCAATGACAGTTCATGGAAATCTTTTTTAAAACTGAGATGTCAAGTTTGTTACCTTCCAGACCACTAAATGTGGCCTACCGTCTGTCCTTGATGCGCTCCCTGATAATCATTGGAGGTTCAGTAATAGACGAGACACAGAACATTTTCATTGCACTTTTCTCCTGGCAGACTCAGGGCCCTTTTCCACCAGCGCGTTTGCGCTGGCTGAATCGCAAAGTCGCAAACCGCTAGCGATTTTACAATCGCTACGGTTTGCTTTTTAACATAGGAATCGCGGTAGCTCATTTCCACTACCGCGATTCGTTTTTTACGCGAACGCGCGGCGGAGCGATATTTGCCGCGATTTTGCTATGCAGTGCATAGCATAGCAAAATCGCGGCCGCAAAACGTCGGGGAATCGCCGGTTTTGCGATTCAGCAATCGCTAGCGTTCAGCGTGAACGCTAGCGACTGCAGGTGGAAAAGGGCCCTCAATGCACTAGAGCTGCAGCCACTAGGACATGCTCAGTAGCAGTGCTAGGGAGTCTTGCCTAAGATCTTACTGAATAGATGCTGGCTTACTGAGCAGGAAGAGCTGAGATTGGAACCGTGGCCTCCTGTGTCAGAGGCAGAGTCCTTAACCAGTGCACTTTACAACCACTACACTAACCAGCCATTTGTAATATCACCTAACCAGACCTAAGAGCCAAGATATGGGAACATGTTAACACTATTTATCTCCTGATTTAAATGTCATGCCTGCCATCCTGCACTACAGTGATCTTCTTGTGATAGGGGGTGATGTGGGGGTTGTGAGAGGCATTGCTGTATTTGTTTGGGAGCACTTGTTATGTATGTGTGGAAGGGAGAATATAAAACGGCCATATGTTTTTTTGGAGGATGATGATTATAGGGCAGTGGTGAATACTCTGTTTGGTACAGAAATTTGTTTATTTTGAGATCGGAAAGTTACAGCTTCAGTAAACCATCGGTAGCACCAACATTTTCCAGCTGAGTCATCACTATTATGACATAGGTCTCTTTTTTAGCACAAGAGCAATACCCATATACATGCTAGCAGCTGTTTTACAGGGACTGAGAGGGATATGGAGGCTGCCATATTTATTTCCTTTTAAACAATACCAGTTGCCTAGCTGTCCTGATGATCCTCTGCCTCTAATACTTTAGAAATAGACCCTCAACAAGCATGCAGATTGGGTGTTTCTGACTGAAGTCTAGTCATACTTTAGTTGCAAGCTGCATGATTGTTTCAGGGTGTGATCCAGACACTACTGCAGCCAAAGAGATCAGCAGGACTGCCAGGCAACTGGAATGGTTTATAAGGTATTAAATATAGCAGCTTCTATATTTGTTTCAGTTCAGGTGTAGTTTAAGATTAGAGAACTTCTTTAAAAGGATTCTACATTTTGTTTTAAAAGAAAATGCTGTAAACATATAGCAGTGCTCCCAATTCTTTTGAATGTTATTAATAATGGTTTTCCATTTAAATTTACAACCATGGGTGAATTTCCAAAACTGAATATCTGTCCAAATATCTTTTGTTACGATCATGGAATCTGGACATTCTTCGGAGGACAGACTGCCCAGTATCTTTACAGTATTTGCTGCATGGATTACCGTAGCTGCACGGGCTCTTGTACTCATTTTAATCACTCAAATTAATCCAGCATTTGGTAGCAGTCTTTGATGTATTTAACTACAGTATATTATTCTAGTTTTAATTCTATTTTTTAGAATTTTGCTGACTTCACTTTATCTTATGATTGGCAAACACTCTAGGGTCCTTCCACAGAGTTCACATTTATGCATATTTTTCCATGTACTAAAATGCATAGGTCGCCAGGAAAAAATATGACAAAAAATATGGGCAACACAGTGAACAAGGGCGATGTCAGGAAACACAAAGTTAAATGCAAGGAAAGCCTCAGGCCCAGACGGAGTTTCACCTGCCTGTCTAAAAACTTGCACGCAGCAGCTTGCTCCTATTCTCTCATCCATCTTTACCAAATCCATCCAGGAAGGCAAAGTCCCTGCTTGCTTTAAGAGGTCCACAATCATCCCTGTCCCCAAAAAACATGGTGTCTCAGACCTCAACAATTTTAGGCTGGTGGCTCTCACATTTGTCATCATTAAATCCTTTGAAAGCTTGGCTTTGCCTCTCCTCAAGCTGTCCACTGAGTCCCTGCTGGACCCGTTCCAGTTTGCGTATAGAGCAAACAGGTCTACTGACAACGCCATAAACATCTGCCTGGAGCTCGTAAATGAACACCTGGACAGACCTGACTCATACGCCAGAATCCTTCTACTTGACTTCAGCTCGGCGTTTAACACCATCATCCCCCAAATTCTTCAAGATAATCTTGCTGCCCTCGGGGTCCACCCTACCCTTCGCCTCTGGATCACAGACTTCCTAAGCGACAGATCCCAGGTCCTCACTATCATCTCTCAACCAAGGACCACCAACACAGGAGCCCCTCAAGGTTGCGTAATGTCGCAGTTCCTATTCTCCCTGTACACGAACAATTGCAGGTCCACTGCGAACTCCGTCAAAGTCATCAAGTTCGCTGATGATACCACCATTGTTGGCCTCATCTCTGGGAATGATGAGCAGGAGTATAGCCTTTAGGTTGACAGAATTTGCCACTGGTGTAAGGAGAACGGCCTGGTCCTGAACACTGCAAAAACGGTTGAGATGATTGTAGACTTTAGGAAACATGCCACCACTCCACCCCCGATCAGCATTGATGGCACGGTAGTTGAGAACATTCCCTGTGCTTGCCTCCTCGGCACGACAATCTCTAAGGACCTGACTTGGAAAGCCAACACAACCTCCACCCAGAAAAAAGCCCAGCAGAGACTATTTTTCCTACACCAACTGAAGAAGTTTGGTATGGCCCGCGAGCTTCTGACGAGCTTCTACACAGCCACAATTAAATCTGTCCTCTGCTCCTCCATCCTGGTCTGGTATGCTGACTCCTCCGCCAGCGACAGACACAAACTGCAGAGGGTCATCAGATCAGCGGAGAGAATCATCGGGAAACCACTCCCCTCTCTTGATCAAATCTTCAACTCAAGACTGCGCTCCAGAGCTCAAAAAATAGCTAATGATCTGTCCTACCCAGGCTTTCGCTTCTCCAGTAGACTCCCTTTAGGCTGGAGATTCCGATCCATCTACACCAGGACCACAAGGCACAAGAACAGTTTCTTCCCCTCAGCCGTAAACTACCTGAACTCTTAGAACTCTAAATCTGACCGCATAGAAGCATATTGCTATGTAAATACGTTCAAATGTGACCAATTGCTGTAACTGTATCTTTATATTGTTGATGCGTGCATGTAGTTGTATTGTATGTCCTGTTCTTTTTCACACCTGCCCTGTACTTGCCAAACCCAATTCCGGGCACGGCCCAGTCGTGCTTGGCGAAATAAAATATTCTGATTCTGATTCTGTAGAGCTTAGCATCTGCAAGGAGTTTGTATGTTCTCCCCGTGTCTGCATGGATTTCCTCTGGGCACTCCGGTTTCCTCTCACGTCTCAAAAAACATACAGAAAAGTTAATTGGCTTCCCCCTAAATTGGCCCTAGACTATGAGGCTGGGTGCACGCATAGCAGAAACGCTAGCGTTGCATAAAGCGCTGCGTTTTATGCAGCAATGTTAGTCAATGGGACGCAGAGACCTGCGATTTACAGTCTGCGCTTAGAGAACGCTGAGTTTTTTACATATTATGCAGGATCGTCAACAACACCCACATAATGAAAGTCTATGGTGACACATATGCATAGCGTTTTCCATGCGTTTTTATATGCGCTCCCCCCCCCCCATTTTTGTTTTTGCTGTGTTTCCGCTTACTGTTGTTTTCCAAGTGATTTGCATATATGGAAGTATAAAAATGCATACAAAGCGCATATGTGTTTTGTATATGCGAACTACAAACGCATTAAAACGCATGCAAAACGCATCACAAATGCACTAAAAGCACAGTAAAAATGCACACAACATTTAACATACACCATGACATAAAACGCAGCCTTTCACGCTATGTTATATGTGAACCCAGTCTGATACATGCACTACATGATACATACATAGACATATGACTATGGTAGGGACTAGATTGTGAGCCCCTTTGAGGTACAGTTAGTGACAAGAGACAATATACTCTGTACAGCGCTGCGTAATATGTTGGCGCTATATAAATACTTAAATGACAGCTTGCTGCTTTTTTTGCAGACACCACAATATTTTTTAACATTTACATGTACTGATTCACCAAAGAGAATGTGCACTTTTTTAATGAATATGAATGCACAGGTTGCGTGTCAGAATTGTGCACACACTGTGAATGTAGCCTGCAGCAATGGGGAAACATTTGTGTTAATTTAGTGCTGAATTACACATATATGTGTTAACTGTGTAGATTGTGCATTGACTGAAATAGTCCTTCAGACCTGCACAGAGCAGCTGTTCTCTGACAACATAATAATAACAAGAAAGTTAAGGGTTAATGTCATCCAGTCACCCCAGAATAATAACAAACAAGCACAAACCAAGCATCCACTGCTAATGTGTGTCTCCTGAGGCCCCGTACACATTTACCCAAAGGGTAAAAGTGAGTCAGTGAGAGTCAATAAAGATACAGGGATTTGTAAAATGTTATTTTCTGTAACTTCACAAAACACTAGTGCACATGAGAAGCAAGGGTTCTGGGCTCTTCCACTACCCAGGACCCCCAACCCACATGCAACACCAAAAGAGCAGTGCAGGTGTACCCCAGTGCTCCCACCACCAGGGGAAATATCTGCAGCTGCCACAGAATCAAAAAAATGCAAAACACAAGCGAATGCTCACACTAAGGCAGCAACTTGCCTTTTAAATTGGTCCACAGACAGCCTGTCAGCTGATAAAAAGATGCAAATACATGCACTTGTGTCTGCAATACCAAATCTAGCAATAGCAAGAGCTTAAACCAGAGGTGCCCACACTTTTTCAGCTCGCGAGGTACTTTAAAATTGCCAAGTCCAGGAGATCTACCAACATTTACAGTATACAGTGGAGGAAATAATTATTTGACCCCTCACTGATTTTGTAAGTTTGTCCAATGACAAAGAAATGAAAAGTCTCAGAACACTATCATTTCAATAGTAGGTTTATTTTAACAGTGGCAGATAGCACATCAAAAGGAAAATCGCAAAAATAACCTTAAATAAAAGATAGCAACTGATTTGCATTTCATTGAGTGAAATAAGTTTTTGAACCCCTATCAACCATTAAGAGTTCTGGCTCCCACAGAGTGGTTAGACACTTCTACTCAATTAGTCACCCTCATTAAGGACACCTGTCTTAACTAGTCACCTGTATAAAAGACACCTGTCCACAGAATCAATCAAGCAGACTCCAAGCTCTCCAACATGGGAAAGACCAAAGAGCTGTCCAAGGATGTCAGAGACAAAATTGTAGACCTGCACAAGGCTGAAATGGGCTACAAAACCATTAGCAAGAAGCTGGGAGCGAAGGTGACAACTGTTGGTGCGACTGTTCGAAAATGGAAGGAGCACAAAATGACCATCAATCGACCTCGCTCTGGGGCTCCACGCAAGATCTCACCTCGTGGGGTGTCAATGGTTCTGAGAAAGGTGAAAAAGCATCCTAGAACTAAACTGTAGGAGTTAGTGAATGACCTCAAATTAGCAGGGACCAGTCACCAAGAAAACCATTGGAAACACATTACACCGCAATGAATTAAAATCCTGCAGTGCTCGCAAGGTCCACCTGCTCAAGAAGGCACATGTGCAGGCCCATCTGAAGTTTGCCAATGAACACCTGAATGATTCTGTGAGTGACTGGGAGAAGGTGCTGTGGTCTGATGAGACCAAAATAGAGCTCTTTGGCATTAACTCAACTCGCTGTGTTTGGAGGAAGAAAAATGCTGCCTATGACCCCCAAAACACCGTCCCCACCGTCAAGCATGGGGGTGGAAACATTTTGCTTTGGGGGTGTTTTTCTGCTAAGGGCACAGGACAACTTAATCGCATTAACGGGAAAATGGACGGAGCCATGTATCGTGAAATCCTGAACGACAACCTCCTTCCCTCTGCCAGGAAACTGAAAATGGGTCGTGGATGGGTGTTCCAGCACGACAATGACCCAAAACATACAGCAAAGGCAACAAAGGAGTGGCTCTGTGCTTGCAAACAAGGGTTTTTCCACTAAGTATTAAGTCTTTTATTGTTAGAGGGTTCAAAAACTTATTTCACTCAATGAAATGCAAATCAGTTGCTATCTTTTATTTAAGGTTATTTTTTCGATTTTCCTTTTGATGTGCTATCTGCCACTGTTAAAATAAACCTACCATTGAAATGATACTGTTCTGAGACTTTTCATTTCTTTGTCATTGGACAAACTTACAAAATCAGTGAGGGGTCAAATAATTATTTCCTCCACTGTAGGTAGCTAGGTATAGGTGCCTTCAGTATAGGTAGCCAGGTATAGGTAGTTAGGTGTAGGTGCCTTCAGTATAGATAACTAGGTATAGGTGCCTTCAGTATAGGTAGTTAGGTATTAGTGCCCTCAGTATAGGTAGTTAGGTATAGGTGCCTTCAGTATAGATAGCTAGGTATAGGGGACTTCAGTATATGTAGCCAGGTATAGGTGCCTTCAGTATAGGTAGTTAGGTTACATAGTTACATAGTTATTTTGGTTGAAAAAAGACATACGTCCATCGAGTTCAACCAGTACAAAGTACAACACCAGCCTGCTCCCTCACATATCCCTGTTGATCCAGAGGAAGGCGAAAAAACCCTTACAAGGCATGGTCCAATTAGCCCCTAAAGGGAAAAATTCCTTCCCGACTCCAGATGGCAATCAGATAAAATCCCTGGATCAACATCATTAGGCATTACCTAGTAATTGTAGCCATGGATGTCTTTCAACGCAAGGAAAGCATCTAAGCCCCCTTTAAATGCAGGTATAGAGTTTGCCATAACGACTTCCTGTGGCAATGCATTCCACATCTTAATCACTCTTACTGTAAAGAACCCTTTCCTAAATAAATGGCTAAAACGTTTTTCCTCCATGCGCAGATCATGTCCTCTAGTCCTTTGAGAAGGCCTAGGGACAAAAAGCTCATCCGCCAAGGTATTATATTGCCCTCTGATGTATTTATACATGTTAATTAGATCCCCTCTAAGGCGTCTTTTCTCTAGACTAAATAAACCCAGTTTATCTAACCTT
Source organism: Hyperolius riggenbachi (assembly GCF_040937935.1). Lineage (NCBI taxonomy): Eukaryota > Metazoa > Chordata > Amphibia > Anura > Hyperoliidae > Hyperolius > Hyperolius riggenbachi. Next base: position 161,627,339 of record NC_090651.1, read on the forward strand.
TCTTGATAAGTGAGACCTTCCATCCCACGCATCAATTTTGTTGCTCGTCTCTGCACCTGCTCTAAAACTGCAATATCTTTTTTGTAATGTGGTGCCCAGAACTGAATTCCATATTCCAGATGTGGCCTTACTAGAGAGTTAAACAGGGGCAATATTATGCTAGCATCTCGAGTTTTTATTTCCCTTTTAATGCATCCCAAAATTTTGTTAGCTTTAGCTGCAGCTGCTTGGCATTGAGTACGATTATTTAACTTGTTGTCAATGAGTACTCCTAAGTCCTTCTCCAAGTTTGATGTCCCCAACTGTATCCCATTTATTTTGTATGGTGCTAGACCATTCGTACGTCCAAAATGCATGACCTTACATTTGTCAACATTGAATTTCATCTGCCATGTATGTGCCCATATAGCCATCCTATCCAGATCCTGTTGCAATATGACACTATCTTCCTGAGAGTTAATGATTCTGCACAATTTTGTATCATCTGCAAAAATAGCAACATTGCTCACTACTGCATCTACTAGGTCATTAATAAATAAATTGAAGAGCACTGGACCCAGAACAGACCCCTGTGGGACCCCACTGCTAACAGTCTCCCATTTTGAGTATGATCCATTGACCACAACTCTTTGTTTTCTGTCCATTAGCCAGTTCCCTATCCATGAACACAGACTCTTCCCCAGTCCTTGCATTCTCAACTTTTGCACCAGACTTTTGTGGGGAACAGTGTCGAAGGCCTTTGCAAAGTCCAAGTATATCACATCTACAGCATTCCCAATATCCATATTAGCATTCACTACCTCATAAAAGCTGAGCATGTTAGTCAAACAGGACCTGTCTTTAGTAAACCCATGTTGATGCTGAGAAATAAGATTATTTTCTACTATGAAGTCATGTATAGTATCTCTTAGTAACCCCTCAAATAGTTTGCATACAACTGATGTTAAACTTACAGGTCTATAATTTCCTGGATCAGATTTTTTGCCCTTCTTAAATAATGGGAAAACGTGGGCTGTACGCCAATCCACTGGGACTCTGCCAGTTGCAAGAGA